>NC_054486.1:26453841-27081767 GCF_017639515.1 Carcharodon carcharias
GTGCACCCTACAAGTGATCCCAAACAAAACAAAACAAAGTACAAATTTTATTTTAACAGCATCATGCAATATTGTTAATTTGACAGGAAAATATCCTTGTGGTTATTTATAACACTGTGCAGATGATAACACTGATTTTGGTGACCGTCTCAGCCCTCATTAACATGTTCCACATATTGCACCATATGAACATGGTGACAGTAAATTCATATTGGGGGGAAGATTAATACTTACAATCCAGATAAACTGCACAAGATCTTTTTCCATTCTGAGAAGGAGAAGACTTTCTCTTCCTGGGTGCATGATATTATTCAATATCATTATTTCATACAAGGTGTGTAATCGAATTCTATTTTATCAGTAATCTCACAGGTAGAAAGTTCAAATGACTCCTGAGCAACAAAGTGGAATGATTAAACAACATAGGTCTTCACTGTCAGTGAGAAGAGTTGGAGCCCTCAGGTGTCACTGTGCAACACAACTTTTAAGAGGCCAGAACACAAAGACTGAATGGTTCACAATTGTATCTGTGTTTTCTTGATCAGCAAGTCTGAAGACTCTGCTGATTGCTGCTTCTCAATACAATATATTTTCAATACTATGCAACATAACTTTATCATGCTATTTCAATGCCTCAAAAGCTCATAAAAAGCACCAAGATAGAGTCGGAGAATAGGTAAGTGGACAATAGGACAAGATTGAAGTCAATGAAAAGGACTCTTGAGAATCATGTGCAATATAAAACAGGTTACTGATTCACTATGAGCCCATTACGCACTCCTGTCCTGGCAATTTTGCCCCACAAAGCATGCTCAGTAAACTTCCATTAGCAAAATAATAAACAGAACTCCAGCCATGATTCCACCCTCTGTTCGGAAGATAATTATGGATAACAAAGGCCACCTAGCGCAACGCATCTCATCCATCTAAATGACATATGAACATATGTATTAGGAGCAGGAGTAAGCCATTCGGCCCCTTGATTCTGTTACACCATTTGGTACCATTGCCTACATTATCCTAATGACTCCTACAACTCAAAAGTACTTAATTAGCTGCAAAGCGATTTGGGACATTGTGGACGGTGCTGTATAAATGCAGGTTTTGTGTTTCTTTCATGACATCTGCATGCAATAGGCAGAGTGACAGTAGCTGTGGTGAAATTGTAAGCTCAATGCTTTTCCTCTAAGGAAATTAATCACAGAGCAATCAATTGATGTCAGGAAAATGGCTACAAATAAATCATTACATTTACAAAACAATTCAACTCTGTTTTTAACACAAACTTACCATTCTGACTTCTCTGGCACCAACCCACGACATATCATAAACAGTATTTGCCCCTTTTACACTGATAACACTATCCCCAGGATTTGTCAATCAGATGTGTACCAGGAAAAATGTACATTGAATTGTTGACCTGAATTTTTCAGAGAAGACGGATACATGGTACAAAATCTCAGTACGGCCTTAACTCATGAATTGGATTGTTTCCCATTCCCCCAGAAGGTGCCATACAAATTGTGCTGTACACTGTGAATTTACAGCTGATCTGGGATGAATCTAGGATGGTGAAGAGATTTGTAAAACCTTTCTCTTTCGCAATCTCCTGGTGACAAATAGGGATTTTATTCCCAGATTTTGTAAGAGTAATAAAACAGGCGATAGTGCATCATTCCTTGTTTTTAGTTTCTTAGATTTATTTTGATGAGGCCCAAGATTCTGGTACATCAACATAGCTTGTCATCAGAATAATGTCTACTTTAGGGCATAATGAAAATTTAGGCTGCCATTTATGTGTTTGTTTAAATTCAAAAGTGAATTTTGAGACGTACAGTATTTAATTTTGTGACACAGCAGGTAATTAGGAAAGCTAATAGAATGTTATCATTTATTGTGAGGGGAATTGATTACAAAAGTAGGGAGGTTATGCTTCAGTTGTACAGGGCACTGATGAGACCACATCTGGAGTATTGTGTACAGTACTGTTCTCCTTATGTAAAGATATAAATGCGTTAGAAGCAGTTCAGAGAAGGTTTACTAGACTAATACCAAGAATGGGCGGGTTGTCTTATGAGGAAAGGCTGGACAGGTTAGGCTTGTATCCACTGGAATTTAGAAGAGTAAAAGGCAACAACTGAAACCCTTAAGATCCTGAGGGACCTTGACAGGGTGGGTGTGGAGAGGATGTTTCTTTTTGTGAGAGAATCTAGAACTAGGGGTCACTGTTTAAAAATAAGGGAGGGGTCGCTCATTTAAGACAGAGATGAAGAGAAATTTTTTCTGTCAGAGAGTTGTGAGTCTTTGGAACTCTCTTCCTCAAAAGGCAGCGGAAGCAGAATCTTTGAATATTTTTAGCAGAGCCAGATAGATTCTTTTTTTTATTTCATTCACGGGATGTGGGCTTCGCTGGCTGGGCCAGCATTTATTGCCCATCCCTAGTTGCCCTTGGTGGTGGTGAGCTGCCTTCTTGAACCGCTGCAGTCCATGTGGTGTAGGTACACCCACAGTGCTGTTTGTAGGGAGTTCCAGGATTTTGACCCAGCGACAGTGAAGGATTGGCAATATATTTCCAAGTCAGGATGGTGAGTGACTTGAGGGGAACTTCCAGGTGGTGGTGTTCCCATCTATCTGCTGCCCTTGTCCTTCTAGATGGTAGTGTTTGTGGGTTTGGAAGGTGCTGTCTGAGAAACCTTGGTAAATTCCTGCTGTGTATCTTGTATATGGTACACACTGCTGTCACTGTGCGTCGGTGGTGGAAGGAGTGAATGTTTGTGAATGTGGTGCCATTCAAGCGGGCTGCTTTGTACTGGACGGTGTCAAGTTTTTTGAGTGTTGTGGGAGCTGCACTCATCCAGGCAAGTGGGGAGTATTCCATTACACTCCCGACTTGTGTCTTGTAGATGGTGGACAGGCTTTGGAGAGTCAGGAGGTGAGTTACCCATTGCAGGACTCCTAGCCTCTGACCTGCTCTTGTAGCCATAGTATTTATATGGCTGGTCCAGTTCAGTTTCTGGTCAATGGTAGCCCCCAGGATGTTTACAGTGAGGGATTCAGTTTTGGGTAATGCAATTGAATGTCAAGGGGCGATGGTTAGAATCCCTCTTGTTGGAGATGGTCAATGCCTGGCACTTGTGTGGCATGAATGTTTATTGCCACTTGTCAGCCCAAGCCTGGATATTGTCCAGGTCTTGTTGTATTTGGACATGGACTTCTTCAGCATCTGAGGAGTCGTGAATGGTGCTGAACATTGTGCAATCATCAGCGAACACCCCCACTTCTGACCTTATGATGGAAGGAAGGTCATTGATGAAGTAGCTGAAGATGGTTGTGCCAAGGACACTACCCCAAGGAACTCCTGCAGTGATGTCCTGGAGATGAGATGACTGACCTCCAACAACCACAACCATCATCCTTTGTGCTAGGTATGACTCTAACCAGCAGAGAGCTTTCCCCCTGATTATCATTGATTCCATTTTGCTAGGGCTCCTTGATGCCACACTCAGTCAAATGCGACCTTGATGTCAAAGGCAGTCACTCTAACCTCACCTCGGTAGTTCAGCTCTTTTGTCCACATTTGAACCAAGGCTGTAATGATGTCAGGAGCTGAGTGTCCCTGGTGGAACCCTGGGCGTCAGTGAGCAAGTGCCACTTGATAGCACTGTTAATGACCCATTCCATTACTCTATTGATGATCGAGAGTAGACCGATGGGGCAGTAATTGGTTGGGTCAGATTTGTCCTGCATTTTGTGTAAAGGACACACCTGGGCAATTTTCTAAATAGCCGGGTAGATGCCAGTGTTGTAGCTGTACTGGGGTGCGGCAAGTTCTGGAGCAGAAGTCTCCAATACTATTGCCAGAATATTGTCAGGGCCCATAGCCTTTGCACTATCCAGTGCCTTCAGCCATTTGTTGATATCATGTGGAGTGAATCGAATTGGCTGAAGACTGGCATCTATGATGCTGGGGACCTGTGGAGGAGGCAGAGATGGATCATCCACTCAGTACTTCTGGCTGAAGATTGTAGCAAATGCTTCAGTCTTATCTTTTGCACTGATGCGCTGGGCTCCCCCATTATCGAGCATGGGGATACTTTTGGAGCCTCCTCCTCCACTGAGTTGTTTAATTGTCCACTGCCATTCACGACTGGCAGGACTGAAGAGCTTAGATCTGATCTGTTGGTTGTGGGATCGCTTAGCTCTGTCTATCACTTGCTGCTTAGGCTGTTTGGCATGTTAGTCATCCTTCGTTATAGCTTCATCAGGCTGATACCTCATTTTTAGGTATGCCTGGTGCATACCCTCCTGTACTCTTCATTAAAGAGTTGATCCCCTGGCTTGATGGTAATGATAGAGTGGGGGATATGCTGGGCCATGAGGTTATAGATTGTGTTCAATTGCAATTCTGCTGCTGTTGAGGGCCCACAGCGCCTCATAAATGCCCAGTCTTGAGTTGCTCGAAATCTATCCCATTTAGCATGTTGGTAGTGCCACAAAAAACGATGGAGGGTATCCTCAATGTGAAGGTGGGACTTTGTCCCCACAACGACCATGGTTACTCCTTCCGATAATGTCATGGACAGATGCATCTATGGCAAGCAGATTGGTGAGTATGATCAAGTCCATTTTTCCCTCTTGTTGGTTCCCTCACCACTTGCTGCAGACACAGTCTAGCAGCTATGTCCTTTAGGACTCAGCCAGTCAGTCAGTAGTGGTGCTACTGAGCCACTCTTGGTGATGGACATTGAAGTCCCCCACCCAACCTCAGTGCTTCCTCCAAGAGGTGTTCAACATGGAGCAGTACCGATTCATCAGCTGAGGGGGTGCAATACGTGGTAATCAGCAGAAGGTTTCCTTGCCCATGTTTGACCTGATGCCATAAGACTTCATGGGGTCCGGAGTTGATGTTGAGAACTCCCAGGGCAACTCCCTCCCGACTGTATACCAGTGCGCCGCCACCTCTGCTGGGTCTGTCCTGCTGGTTAGACAGGATATACCCAGGGATGGTGATGGTGGTGTCCGGGTTGTTATCTATAAGGTATGATTCTGTGAGATGACCATGTCAGGCTGTTGCTTGACTAGTCTGTGAGGCAGCTCTCTCAATTTTGGCACTAGCCCCCAGATGTTAGTAAGGAGGACTTTACAGTGTCGACAGGGCTAAGTTTGCCATTGTCTTTTTCAGTGTCATGGTGGGATTCAAACCCGGGTCCCCAGAGGATTACCCTGGGTCTCCGGATTACTAGTCCAGCAACAATACCACTTCACCATCACCTGACCACCTCCTCACCTCCCCTCTCATCCACACCCTTCACCCCCACATACTCCACCCCCTCACCTCAACCCCCAACTCCCTCACCTCACCCCCCTAACACCTCAATCACCCCACCTCACGTCCCCGTCAATGCCCACCCCACACACACCCCAACTCCCACCTCATCCCCCACCCCCCCAACCCCTACCCCTTTACGTCAACCACCGAAATACCCCCACCTGCTCATCTCACCCTGCACCCCCATCCCACCCCCAGCATCCAATTAGCTGTAAATTGATTAAAGGACTTACCACCTTCGAACAGATCTTCAATCAAGAAAACTCAGTTGCTGCTTTTGACCTTCAGGTACTTTATGTTTTTTGGTGGGCTTTTCAAAATTGGAACCATGAAGCTGCCTGAAGGTCAGAAGCAGCAGCACAGCTGCACACTGAAATTCAGCTGAAAAACTTGCTTTTAAAAAACCGGATTTGTTAGACTGACGGTTGCAGGTTTAAAAAAAAAGTCTTTCAGGTCTGGCTCATCACTCTGGATGCTGTTATAACATTGAGCCTGGGCCCCAGTGTTTGCCACTCTCTGCATCTCCCCTCTTGGGCTCTGTCCTGGACCAGCACTTTTGGAATCTGAGCCAGAACCATCGCAGCCAGTTCCATGCAAGAATGGTACACTGATAATTTCCTAAAACATGCAGAACTAAATGGGGCTTCTATACCTTAAGTGACACAAATCAATTTATTTATTCAAATGGAACATGTGTGCTTATAGCTTGTCATTTTAAAAAGGTGCATGTGTAGTTACTTAGCAGTCATATCCTGGCTACATCTTTTGATTGAGACCATCATTTTTGTATCTCTATGATCCCTTGTGTGAGTGTTGGTGTGACCTAAGATTGCCAAAATGGTTAGATCACAGGCTTGAGATCCAAACCTTGATCTAAAACTTCAATAGCATACCATTATTGAATAAACTCAGTTGTTTTATGCTAAAAGCATTTAGGTTAATAAAAACCTGAAGGATGTACAACAATCTGCTACATGCCAGGGTTGGATTATTTTCAAATGCATGAGAATGGTTTCAAAATCTATCAAGAATTGCTACTAGAATACTACATAATCTCACTCTTATCAAGATCTAAGCACTGGTACATTCTATCACCCATTTTCTGTCAATTTTCCCATATATTAAAATAACAGTAAAACGAAACAATCTGAAGCATCAGATTTCACTTGAATAACGCACTGGTATATCTGGAAAGGACACCTCTTCTGAGAAACTTTTGACTTAATTTGTCTATGCCAGGAATGTCAAACTAAAAGAGACCAACACCAATACATCTCAATCTTACTCTGGACTCTAACTAACCCATGGGAGTTTAAATTAATGAAACAGCATAAAGGTCCTATTAGAAAGTAATTTCCAATTAAGCACTTTCAGGCATTGAAAGCAACTCATACTGGACCCTTCATGTTCTGCAGTCTGCCTGAGGTGGGGCCAATATTATCTGCGAGTTCTGTCCACTTATGAAAAGAAATAACTTTCATTCCTACATGCCTTTCACAATCTCGGGATGTCCCCAAGTGCTTTACAGCCAATGAAGTGCATTTGAGGTGTAGATGCTGTTGTAATGTAGGAAAAATAGCAGTCAATTTGTGCACAGCAAAGTCCCATAAACAGCAATGAGATAATCACCAAATAATCTGTTTTAACAGTGATGGTTGAGAATTGATATTGGTCAAGACACTGGGGAGTCTTGAGAGAGTGCAGAGAGATTTACCAGAATGGTTCCAGGGATGGGTGATTGTAGCTACAAGGTTAGGTTGGAGAAGCTGGAGTTGTTCTCCTCAGAGCAAAGGAGCTTTAGGGGAGATCTGATCGAGGTGTACAACAATATGACAGGTTTAGATAGGGTAGACAAAGAGAAGCTGTTCCTATTAGCTGATGGTACAAGGACTAGGGGGACACAGATTTCAGGGTTTGGTCAAGAAATGCAGGGGGGCATGTGAAGAAGAACTCTCTTATGCAGCGAGTGGTAATAGCCTGGAACTCTCTGCCAATGAGGATGGTGGAACAGGAGGCGAATGATTTTTTATCATTTTCTTTGAGCTTTTTAATTTATTTGTTGTAAAGGTATTGCAGATGAGTGTCATGTTATTATAATGACATAACACCTTGGGTTTATTTACTATGTAAGGCACAAGGCACCAACTGTTCATCAGGTAAACACGTTGTGCCTAGTTTGAATAAATGAACCCAAATGAGAACTTGTGCCTAGTTTGAATAAATGAACCCACATAAGTATAAAGCGCAACGATATCAGAGCTCTGCGTGTGTGCTCTGCTCAAAGCAAAAGTGAAACTAAAATGGGATCACATGACACATTTCCCTTCATGTTGTCATGCTGATACCCCTTAAAGGCATATTACAACATCCCACTTTCTGTTTAAAGATACTTTCTCCCCTTCCAAAGATGTATAACTATTTACAATTCATGTTCATGTTTAGTTACCATTACATACGTGCATAGAACTGATGAATCCATGAGCCTCTAAAGTGTAAAAGTTATCAATGGGTATGCCCAGGCCTTGTGGTAGTAATCTCGTTTGGAGGTTTCTTTAATTACTCACAGTGATTTGTGGGATTGTCATTCTTGGATGTTGCTCATGGTTGCATTTTGGATCTTGTCTTAGATGCAGTAGGACTGTGCAGTGGTTGAGGAGCTGAAATGGATCTGATTTGTCCTCAGTTATACCACATCATTGCAACTTTGTATGTAATAACTTCATAGGACCTTGGTTCTGAACAAATCTTAGTCATCTCAACTGGTTGCCACATACCTTGTGTGGGATCTTGGATGTGAACTTGTTGCCCCAACTGTAAACTTGGCAATTCTGTACCTGCATTTTTATGGTGCAGGTTAGTCGTCTTCTCTTGTAGTTTTAAAAGTTGCTCTCTAGTTTCTGAGAGAGTAGAATGGCAAGAGTAGGTAAATTGGTAAGCACTGGTCTGCCATTAAGAGCTCTGCCAGTGATTGAATAGTTGAACTTAAAGGTGTCACTCTCAGATGTAACATTGCAATGTGTGGATCTTGCTTGATCTGTCTATACTTGAGAATTAAGAATTTCACTTTGCAAATGGTGCATTCAGCTAGGCAGTTAGACTTAGGGTAATGAGGAAGAGAAATAGTGTGATTGATATTCCACTTCTCACACATATCCTGAAATGGCTTACCAATAAATTGCAGCCCATTACCGTAATGCTCTCTCCAGGCACACCAAATAGACTGAAAATAACACTGAGATTGTTCTTGACATATTGTGCAATTGTCAAATAATGGAGTTCTTTGTAAAGTTGTCGATAATGATGATGAAGTCAATGCCATGGACATGAAAGAAGTCGGGTGTGAAAGTTTCACAGCAGTGGGTTTCGCCATGGCCTTCCATGTCTATGGATACATGTCTTTTAGAATTTGCAGAGGTTGGCACTGTGTCAATCTTAGCCAACAATGAATACTTACCAACTTTCTTAGGGTAGATAATTTGAATTTGGGCAAATGCTTTGGATGGTGTGATGATATCTATGATTGATGTTGTGAAACATGAGTTCACTGCTTGTTGTCTTGTTGTGCGCATCATTGTCATTTTCTAGTTTGCCAATCACATCACGTATATGTTTCTGACGGAATATTGGATGATCATTCTTATTGCTTGAAGGTACCCATTGTGTATAGTCTGTTTGGATCAGTACACAGTTCTTTGTAGCTGCATCAGCTTATTTTCTAGTGCACTGCTGCTGCCAATGGCCTTTTCTGCCACATGCCTTGCAGAATTGGTGAAAAGCTGGACATTTTCTTGGTGAATGCAGAAGGCCACACCTTCCACGTGTCTTGCTGGGTTTGAGTGTTCTCTTGAGCACGTCAACATTGTATTGTATTGGGTTGTATTTAGGACCTGTAAGCTTGTTGACCTGTGAGGATTGCTTTGTACTTCCACCTATCCTTGAGAGGCTCTTTGGTGCTATATGTTTTGGGCTTGTCTAGCAGGTCTTTCTGGAATGCATCCATGGGAGTGGATGCTTTCACCAAACTCAACAATTCTGTCTGCTAGTCCTGCATTTGAAAAATCAGCATCTGCTGACGAAGTGGTCTATGGATTCTGTCAGCTGTTGTTGAAATGACATGAACTCTAGTTGATGAATACAGAAGTTTAACCTGATTCTGAAATGGTCTTCCAATGTAGCCCGTATTTTTGGGGGATCCTTTAGCTCTTCTTCTATTAATCCTGACATATTCAGCCAATTTCTAGGCAAATTTTTACGGCTTGCTTTTCTGGTTCAGGCACACCTGAATCAAGAAACCATAGTTCTGTGTGCTGTTTAAACATTTTAAATTTGGATAGTAGGTCAGCTGCATCCCAATTCAAACTGGGAAATTTTGTGGACATTCTGACAATACTCTTTGACCTTCCTTCTTCTTTAGTACCTGAGATAAGGGTCACTATAGCCACATTCACACATTTTTCCAAAGCTCCATTCACAAAGACAGATTGTGTCAGGGATGCACCACAGAGTAATGGCATCTTTGCTTTTTATTCAAATTATTGTTCAGCAACTCCCAAAGCAGCTCATTATAATTGCAACCTTCTCTGACCCAATTTTTATGATTATTTTTGTTTGATTCTCCCTTGCTGGCTGTTGATCCGGCCTAGACCCTGGTCACTTGCATTTTCCAACTGAGCTAACCCAGTGCTGGTCCTCTTGATGTGCTGTCCCACTCAGGGAACTGACAGGCCATGCGCTGCAATCTCGCCACAAGGGATCTGTCTGCTTACCAGCTCTTTACTTGAGCACTAACTTGGCGTTGTGTCTTCAAAGCTTTTCTTTGCAGTCAGCACACTACATTTTCAACATTCTCTGACATTGCAAATTTGTTGTGGGCTGACCAAAACATTGAGCATCTTCTCATTACCATGTAGCATGGTCTAAAGCTGTTCACCATGTCGTACCTGTACTTAACCCCACTGCTGATCATCATGTTGTGTTATTCTAATGATATAATACCTTGTGCTTATTTACTATGCAAGATACAAGGCACCAATCACTCATAATGGATTTGGTAAACACATTGTGGGTTAATTTATTAAAACTAGGCACATGAGAACAATTATACATAGGCATTAAGCTTGAAGACATCAAAGCCGTGTGTGTGCTCTGCTCAAAGCAGAAGTGAAACTAAGACTGGATCACATAACCCATTTCCCTTCTAGTGATGTCATGCTGATATCCCTTAAAGGCCTATTACAACAGTGGGGAAAAAGGCTATTTCAGTATCAGTCAAGATTAATTCAATTGGGTGACGAAGGGCCGAATCTTATCAACTTAGTTCCTGGCGCAATGGTGGGACCATTTTTGGGTTTGGAAATTGACTCTCTGTATAACACACCTAATAATTGCTCTTTATAAGAGAAAACCAATTAATAGCACACTACCAACCGCCCCGACCAATCAGGGAGAGCAAGCAGGATGACACGTCCATTCTGTCTAAGGAAGAGTTTCTACTTAAGGGAACACGACATGGGTTTAAGATGGTCACCAACATTTGGATTGTTCAGGCTGCAGGAATCTCAGGGATGGAAAGAAAACCCGGGAAGATTGCCCTTTGGGTCTCCTACTCTTACCTCAATGTCCTGCTGTGGGATCTGAGGGGTTGCAGTGAGGTGAGCTCTCCCAGGACGGGAGGAAGAGGACAACCTCTCCAACCCAACAGGGGAGCAAGGAAGTGGCTGAGGAACTCAATATCAGGAGTGTGCTCCCTCTAACATTCAGGCAGTGCACAAAGAGGACCTCAAGCAAGCATGACAGGTGAGCGGCATAACACTTTCAGGTGCAAAGCTGCACACCTTTAAGGTTCCAGATTCCAATCCCACTTCAGGACTTAAAACTAAGGCTCTAGTGCAGTACTGAGGGAATGCTGCACTATCAGAGATGCTGTTTTTCACATGAAATGTTAAATCGAGGCCCCGTCTGCCCACTCAAGTGGACACAAAAGATTCTATGGCACTATTTCAAAGAGTGGCAGTGGAGTTATCCCCAATGTCCTGGCTAATATTTATTCCTCCATCAACATCACAAAAACAGATGACAGAATCACACAGTGCAGAAGAGGCCCTTCGGCCCATCGAGTCTACATTGACATGTGAGAAACACCTGACCTATCTACCTAATCCCATTTGCCAGCACTTGGCCCATAGCCTTGAATGTTATGACTTGCCAAGTGTTCATCCAAGTACTTTTTAAAGGATGTGAGGCAACCCACCTCCACCACCCTCCCACACAGCACATTCCAGACCATCACCACCCTCTGGGTAAAAAGGTTTTTCCTCACATCCCCACTAAACCTCCTGCCCATCACCTTGAACTTGTGTCCCCTCGTGACTGACCCTTCAACTAAGCTGCTCCCTATCCACCCTGTCCATGCCCCTCATAATTTTGTACACCTTGATCAGGTCGCCCCTCAGTCTTCTCTGCTCCAATGAAAACAACCCAAGTCTATCCAACCTCTCTTCATAACTTAAATGTTTCATCCTTGGCAACATCCTGGTGAATCTCCTCTGCACCCCCTCCAGTGCAATCACATCCTTCCTATAATGTGGTGACCAGAACTGCACACAGTACTCCAGCTGTGGCCTCACCAAGGTTCTATACAACTCCAACATGACCTCCCTACTTTTGTAATCTATGCCTCGATTGATAAAGGCAAGTGTCCCATATGTCTTTTTCACCACCCCACTAACATGCCCCTCCGCCTTCAGTGATCTATGGACACACATACCAAGGTCCCTTTGTTCCTCAGAACTTACTAGTGTCATGCCATTCATTGAATACTTCCTTGTCAAATTACTCCTTTCAAAGTGTATCACCTCACACTTTTCAGGGTTAAGTTCCATCTGCCACTTATCTGTCCATTTGACCATCCCGTCCATATCTTCCTGTAGCCCAAGACACTCAACCTCACTGTTAGCCACCCAGTCAATCTTTGTGTTATCCGCAAGCTTACTAATCCTACACCCCACATAGTCATCTGTGTCGTTTATATAAATGATGAATAATAGGGGACCCAGCACAGATCCCTGTGGTACACCACTGGACATTGGCTTCCAGTCACTAAAGCAGCCTTCTGTCATCACCCTCTGTCTCCTACAACTAAGTCAATTTTGAATCCACCTTATCAAATTACCTTGTATCCCATGTGCATTTGCCTTCTTTATAAGTCTCCCATGTAGGACCTTGTCAAAGGCTTTGCTGAAATCCATCAACTGCACTACCCTCATCTACACACCTGGTCATCAAATTTGTTAGGCATGACCTCCCTCTGACAAAGCCATGCTGACTATTCCTGATCAAACCTTGCCTCTCCAAGTGGAGAAAGATTCTCTCCTTCAGAATTTTCTCCAATAGTTTCCCTACCACTGACGTGAGACTCACTGGCCTGTAGTTCCCTGGCTTATCTCTATAACCTCTCTACCACAATCTCTACAACAAGATGATCTGGTCATTATCACATTGCTATTTGTGGGAACTTGTGTGAATATTGGTCGCTGCGTTCCTACAGTACAACAGTGAGTACATTTCAAAAGAACTTCATTGGCTATAAAGTGCTTTGAGACATCCAATGGTCATGAAAAATGTTATTCAAATGGAAGTCCTTTTTTTCTCTGACATACCCAGCATTCTCCATCATAACTCTTCAGAACAACACAACCTTGCAGCTCCAGTTTATCTTCTCACATGCACACCTCCTGCACCTCACATCCCCATCTGAGCAGCCAGCATTCAAACTCACCTTCTGCCTATTGCTCTTTCGTATTCATGCCTCACTGTCACCCTCCACAAATTATGTCCCTTCCTTTGTCTACACTCAAGCCTTTATGAACACTCACACCTCTCTGCTTTCTCTTCATGCACCACACAACTTGGTGAGAGGCAAAGACCCAGAGAGAGTGGCACCTTGTTGATCACTGGCAATCTATGCCCATCCCCAGCTGCTCCACTGGGAAGGAAGTCTTTGTTCCAGGAGGCTGCAGATGTCAGCTGCAAGCTGCTGTGAAAGTCTGAGCCTTCTGATGCACTGGTGCTTAGACATGCTGAGAGAGCTGATCCTTTGTCCATATAGCCTGTGTTGGTGATCTTACCTCCTTCCAGCTGGATCTTGGTGTCATTCCCCTTTGCTGTATGGAGGGGAATGCAGCTGCAGAGAAGGCAGCTGATGCTACGACTGGTGTTGCTCCTGCTGCTCCTAGAGGTGTGGTCAAGGCTGGCAGCAGATAAGTGCAGCTGAAGATGGAGTGATATGCTTGACAGACAAAGTTCTTTCCAAGAAGTTGGGAATCATCTGTCCAGCAATGAAAGCACTCTCTGAGAGAAGAAGTGCTTTGAACAGCAGTCTCTCATCTGGCCATGACTGCAGCTCTTCAGTTCCACTGATCAAAACATTCCCAGTCTGTCAGTTTCACTGAAAAAAACATGTTCCACTGTGCACTGACCTCAGTAACTCTGGTGAATTTCTGGCAGGTTGGAAAACAAGAGCCCTGGATGGGAAATCCAGGATTCAGAGCTAAAGGACCTCATAATTGGCTTCTAAACAGCCTCAACATGCTCTTAATTACTTGTCCAACAGATCTGGGGGAGGGGTGGGGGGGAGGGGGGGTGTTCTCCATGCACCTTCAATGCCACCCCAGGGAAAGCAGGAAGATGGTTGGGATCACATCAGGATCCAGACCTGTCTCATTTTCTGGGCCTTCCCACCTCACTCTCCCCTGAATACATCTTCTATGGTCTGGGAAAATTCTGCTCAAAGGGTCCGTTCCCTTTCCTTGGTGTTGGAAGGCAGCGGTCCTAGAAGATGGACTGATGGCAGGAGAAATGGGATGGGGGTGGGACGAGGCAGGAGGCTATGTGATGAAACCACCAGGAATATAGGCAGCCAGAGATGGCAACTTTACATGAAACACATGGAAGTGACTTGATCTACAATACCGCTGACATCAAGCTGTCATTACTTCCCATTCTCTGATTCCAATCATCCTGCTGCCATGGAAAAGGTCATGTGCTTATCAGGGATCAATGGGCGCTAAGAATATCCTGCTCTAGCTTTGAAGATGAGCTCAGTAATGTCAAATTCTCCCACACATGAGCTGCTGCCTTGTATGGCAGTATTTGTTAGTTATGAACTCAAATGTACAGGTTTATCTGTGGAAAGACCATGGTTACATTTTAACAGTATTATAGAAACATACAAATGAACATATGAATTAGGAGCAGGAGTAGGCCATTCGGCCCCTTGAGCATGCTCCACTACTTAATAAGATCATGGCTGATCTGATTGTGGTCTCAACTCTACTTTCTTGTCTACCTCCTATAATCTTTGACTCCCCCGTTAACCAATAATCTATCTAACTCAGTCTTAAAAATATCCAATGATCCTGCCCCCACGCTCTCTGTGGAGGCGAATTCCATAGACAAACAACCCTTTGAGACATCTCTGTCTTAAATGTGAGACCCCTTATTTTTTAAACAGTGCTTCCTAATTCTAGATTCCCCTACAAGAGGAAACATCCCCAAAGCATTTACCCTATCAAGCCCCCTCATAATCTTATATGTTTCAATAACATAACCTCGCATCCTTCTAAACTCCAATGAGTATTGGCTCAACCTGCTCAACCTTTACTCATAAGATCCCATCACCACAGGAATCAGTTGAGTGAACCTCCTCTGAATTGCTTCTAATGCAATGATATCCTTTCTTAAGTAAGGAGACCAAAAGTGTACACAGTACTCCAGATGTTATCTCACCAACGTCCGTACAACAGTAAAAGAACTTCTCTACCTTTATACTCAATTCTCCTTGCAATAAACACCAACATTCCATTTGCCTTCCTAATTACTTACCGCCTTACTTACTTACATACTAACGTTTTGTGATTCATGAACCAGGACACCCAGATCCCTCTGTACCACAGAGTTCTCCAATCTCTCTCCATTTGGATAGTATATTGCTCTTCTATTCTTCCTGCCAAAGTGGACAAGTTTACATTTTCCCACATTATACTCCATTTGCCAATTTTTTGCCCACTTACTTAACCTATCCATATTCCTTTGCAGACTCCTTATGTATTCTTCACAACCTACTCTCCTATCTATCTTTGTTTCATCAGCAAATTTGGCAACTATACATTCTACTCCTTCATCCAAATCATTTATATAGATTGTAAATATTTGAGGGCCTTGCAATGATCCCTGTGGCACTCCACTAGTTACAGCTTGCCAACCTGAACATGACTCATCTATCCCTACTCTCTTTTTCCTGTTAGCTAAACAATCCGCTATCCATGCTGATATGTTAACCCATACACCATGAGTTCTTATTTTGTGTAGTAACCTTTGATGTAGCATCTTGTCAAATGTTTTTATGAAGGTCCAAGTGCATTATATCTACAGGTTCTCATGTATCTCCCTTGCTTATTACTTCTTCAAAGAACTCTAATAAATTAGTCAAACATGATTTTCCTTTCACATAACCATGTTGACTCTGCCAGATTGCATTAAGGTTTTCTAAGTGGCCTGCTATAACCACTTAATAATAGATTTTGGCATTTTCCCCATGAAAGATGTTAGGCTAACTGGTCTGTAGTTTCCTGCTTCCTGTCTCCCTCCTCCCTTGAATGGAGGAGTTACATTTGTTATTTTCCAATCTGATTGGACCTTTCCAGAATCTGGAAAATTTTGGTATATTATAACCAATGCATCTACTATGTGTGCAGCCTCTTCTTTTAAGACCCTAGGACACAGGCCATCACATCCTGAGGATTTGTCAGACTTTAGTTCTGATAGTTTCCTCAGTACCCTTTCCTTGGTGACTGTAATTGTTATAAGTTCCTCCCTCCTTTTCACCTTTTGATTTACAAGTATTTCTGAGATGTTATTTGTTATTATCTTCTACAGTGAAGAGAGACATAAAATATCTGTTCAATGCTTCCGCCATTTCTTTATTTCCCATTATTAATATCCAGACTCAATCTCTAGAGGACCAACACCCATTTTAATTGCTCTTTCCTTTTTTAAATATTTGTAGAAACTCTTACTATCTGATTTAATATTTCTAGCTAGCTTTCTCTCATATTCTAAGTTCTCATTATTTTAAGTCATTGCCAGTTTTAAAATTCTGTCCAATCTTCAAACCTACCACTAACCTTCGCAGAATTGTACACTTTTTCTTCGAATTTGAAACTATCTTGAACTTTCTTAGTTGGTCACAGATGGTACGTCCTTTTCTTAATGTCTTTCTTTCTCACTGGAATGCATCTTGCTGAGTGTTATGAAATATCTCCTTAAATGTCTGCCACTATATCTCTACTGTTTTACCCTTTAACCTAATTTCCCAGTTCACCTTAGCCCACTCCCTCTTCAAACCCAATAGTTTCCTTTACTTAAGTTTAAAACACTAATCTTAGATTCACATTTCCCACCCTCAAAATGGGTGCAAAATTCAGTCATGTTATTATCACTGTTACCTGGAGGCTCCTTCACTATGAGGTCATTAATTTGACAGATTAATTAATTAATTAGACTAACTGGCCTTTGGTTTTCTGCTTTCTGTGTCCTTCCTTTCTTGAATAGTGGTGTTATATTTGCAGTTTTCCAATCTGTTGGGAATTTTCCAGAATCCAGGGAATTGTAGGAGATTATAAACAATGGCATCACTATCTCTGCAGCCACTTTTTTAAAGACCCTAGGTGCAGGCCATCAGGTCCGGGGACTTGTCAACCTTTAGTCCTATTGGTTTTCCGGGTACTTTTTCTCTAGTCATTGTGGTTGTTTTACATTCTTCCCTCTCTTTTGCCTCTTGATTTTCTGCCATTCTTGGTATGCTTTCTGTTTTTTCTATTGAGAAGACAGGTACAAAATACTTGTTCATAGACTCTGCCATTTCCTTGTTTCCCATTATTAATTCCCCAACCTCACCCTCTAAGGGATCGATGCTTGCTTTAGCTGATCTCTTCCTTGTTATATACTGTAGAAATTTTTACTGTCTGTTTTTATATTTCTCCTTCATTTTCTCTCATACTCCAATTTCTTGCTCTTTATGTTTTTTTAAGTCATTCCTTGCTGATTTATAACATTTTCCCAATCTTCTGGGCTATCACTAATCTTTGCGGCATTTTACACAATTTCTTTCAATTTGGGAGGTGGTGGTGTAGCAGTAATGTCGCTGGACTAGCAATAAAGAGTCCCAGGCCAATGCTCTGAGGACACAGGCTCAAATCCCACTATGCAGCTGGTGGAATTTAAATTCAATTAATAAAATCTGGAATTGAAAGCTAGTCTCTGAAATGGTGACCATGAAACTATCATCAATTATTGTAAAAAGCCAACTTCTTTCAGAGATGGAAACCCACCACCCCCACTTGACCTAGCCCATGTGTGACCCCAGATCCACAGTAATGTGGTTGACTCTTAACTGCCTTCTGAAATGGCCAAGCAAGCCACTCAAGTCAAGGACAATTAGGGATGGGCAACAAATGCTGGCCTTGCCACAAATGCCCTTATCCTATGAAAGAATTAACAAAAAACACCATCCTTAAATTCCTTATTGGGATTAAGCATCTCTGTCAATAACTTGCTGCTTCCATTGTTCAGCGTGTAGTCCTGTGTTGTATCTATACCAGGTTGACACCTCATTTTTAGATATGCCTGGTGCTGCTTCTAGCAGGGTCTCCTGCACTCATCATTGAAATAGAGCTGATTCCCTGGCTTGATGGTATTGGTAGAATGAGGAATTTGACAGCCATTAGGTTGAACATTGTGGTTGAATAAATTTTGCTGCTATTGATGGTCCACAGTGCCTCATGGCTGCCCAATTTTGAGCTACTATATCTGTTCTGAATCTCTCCCATTTAGCATAGTGGTAGTGCCAGATAACACGATGGCCAGTATTTTCAGTGTGAAGACGGGACTTCATCTCCTTTGTGGGTGTATGATGGTCACTCCTGCCAATACTGTCACAGACAGCTGCATTGAGGCATAAGTAGTGGTTTTGTCACTAGACTAGTAATCTAGATGCCTAGCCTAATTCTCCGGGGTCACAGGTTCAAATTCCAATCGTGGCAGCTGGTGGAATTTAAATTCAATTAATAAACTCTGAAATTGAAAGTTAATCTCAGTAATGGTGACCATGACAACTATCATCGATTGTTTTAAAAGTCCATCTGGCTCACTAATGTCCTTTAGGGAAGGAAATCTGCCATTCTTACCAGGTCTAGGCTACACGTGTACTCCAGACCCACAACAATGCGATTGATTCTTAACTGTCTTCAGAAGTGGCTGAGCAAGACACAGTTCACAAGCGATTAAGGATGGGAAAAAAATGCTGGCTTTTCCACCAATGCCCACGTCCCATGAAAGAATTAAGGGAAAAAAATTAGATTGGTGAGGTCAAGGTCAAATAGGTTTTTCCTTCTTGTTGGACTCCACCACCGCCTGCCGCAGGCCCTGTCTGGCAGCTATGTCCTTCAGGACGGTAAGTAGCGATGCTACTGAACCACTCTTGTTGATGGGCTCCCAGCCAGAGTACATTCTGTGTCCTTGTGACCCTCAGTGCTTCTTTCATGTGGTGTACAACAGCTGAGGGAGGGTGGTAGGTGGATTCCTTGCTCATGCAGGATTTGCTGGTCTGTTGTCTCTGGTCAAATGTTGCCTTGATGTCAAGAGCAGTCACTGTCACCTCATCTCTGGAATTCAATTCTTTTGTCCATGTATGGACCAAGGCTGTAATGAGCTCTGGAGCCACGTGGCCCAAGTAGAAGCCAAACCAGGCATCGGTGAGCACATTATTGTGAAGTAAGTGCCACTTGACAGCACTGTAGATGACACCATCCATCCCTCCGGTCAAATGCTGCCTTGGTGTCAAAAGCAGTCACTCTCACCTCACCTCTGGAGTTCAACTCTTTTGTCCATGTTTAAACCAAGGCTGTAATGAGGTCAGGAGCTGAGTGATCCTGGTGGAACCCAAACTGAGCATCAGTGAGCAGGTTATTTCTAAGCAAGTGCTACTTGATAATACTGTTGATGACCCCTTCCATCACTTTACTGATAATCAAGAGTAGACTGATGGTGCGGGAATTGGCCAGGTTGGATTTGTCCTGCTTTTTTTGTACAGGACATTCTGTGGGCCTCAGAAGGAGGTCCTGATGGATCACCCACTTGGCATTTCTGGCTGAAGATGCTTCAGCCTTGACTGTTGCACTGATGTGCTGGACTCACTTTGGTCTTCCTTGGCTCCATTGCCACCCAACCTTTTTTCCTGGCCCTTGTACTAGCTGCCATTGGAAATAGTTCCCTCTCCTCAGGTACTGTTCCCCACCTTTTCAATAGCATCATCAGCTCCCTCCTTAAGAAATCCACCTGACTCTTCTGTCCTTGAAAACTGCTGCCCCAACTCTAAACTGCCTTTCCTCTTTCCACCCTTGAATGTGCTGTCACCTCCAAAATCAATGCCCATCTTTCCCACAACTCCATGTTTGAACTCCTCCAACTAGATTTCTACCCTTGCTACAGCAGTGAAATGGTCCTTATTAAAAACATAAATTATATCCTCTGTGACCCCGGTGAACTATGCTTCCTCAGCTTACTAAACCTCTTTGCAACTTTGTCATGGTCGACCTCACCATCCTCCTCCAATGCCTCCCCTCCACTCTGTAGTTCTGTGCGACTGTTTCATTGGTTTCACTCTTATCTATCCAATTGTAACCACAGCAGTGGCTTCTCTTTTGCTCCCACACTGCCTGGGAGTTCCCCCAAGAATATCCTTGTCCCCCACCTCTTCCTCAGCTAGATTTTGCCCCTTTGGAACATCACCCACATGTAGACTGAGGACACCCAGTCCTACCTCCTCACATCCAGCCTCCATTGCTCCACTGCCTCTTTGTTGTGTTGCCACACTCATCCAACATCCTGTCCTGGATGAGGCGGAATTTCATTTTAGTTGGAATAACAGTGTCAGAGTAACAGAAACTTGCTCCAACATTCCATCGTGAACTTAACTACTACAACAAGTTAAGCAGGTGAAAACTGACTCGCTCAAAAGGCTTGCATTTATATAGTACATCTCATGACCGTTGGACATCCCAACCCGCTTTATGACCAATGAAATACTTTGAAGTGTAGTCACTGAGTTCATGTAGGCAGCCAATTTGCACACATCAAGTTCCCACAAACAGGACAGTGCAGTTTTGGCCTCCTTAATTAAGGAAGGATGTAAGTGCATTGGAGGTGGCTGAGAGGAAGTTTACTAGATTGTAACCTGGAATGAGAGGGAAAGGTTGGAGAGACTGGGCTTGTTTCCACAGGAGTTAGAAGAGTGAGGGGTGATTTGATTGAAGTATACAAGATCCCAAACAGCCTTGATAAGGTGGGTGTCAAAAGAATGTTTCCTCCTGTGGGTGAGTCCAGAATTAGGGGGCCCTGTTTTAAAATTAGGCATTGTCCTTTTATGACAGAGATAAGGAGAAATTTTTTCTCTGTGGGTTGTGCGACTTTGGAATTCTCTGCCTCTGAAGACGGTGGAGGCGGGGTCATTGAATATTTTTAAGGCTGAGGTAGATAGATTCTTGTTAGGCAAGGGAATCAAAGGTTATCAGGGGGGTAGATGGGAATGTGAAAATCGAAACACAAGAAGATCAGCCATGATCTTATTGAATGGCGGAGCAGACTCGAGGGCCAAATGGTCTACTCCTGTTCCTATTTCTTATGCTCTTATGTAACAACCAGATAATCTGTTTCAGTGATGTTGGTTGAGAGAGAGATACTGGCCAGGAACTGATGTGTACTGTACTTCTCTGCTCTTCTTTGAATAATGCCAAGGGATCTATTATATCCACATTAGAGGACAAATTGGGCATCGGTTTAACATCTCATCCAAAAGATGGCGCCTCTGACAATACTGCACTGGAGTATCAGCTTAAGTTATGTGCTCAAGTCTTTGGCGTGGCATTCAAACCCATGGCCTCCTGACTCAGAGGCAAGAGTGCTACCCACTGAGCCACAGCTGACACCAATACATTTTCACATGGAGCAGTGGAGAGAAAACTCTTGGAGTAATTTAAGAAACAATTAGGTGCTACAGTGGGAGTGCTCTGATCTACCTGGATGTATAAATCAAAAAAGCAAAAAAATCTGTATTAAATGGTGTTGGTTAAGGGATAAATGTTGGTCAGGGCACTGGAACATGCCCTTGTTTGAATAGTGTCCCAGGATCTTTTATGAAGGCAGATGGGACCTCCAACAGTGCAGCACTCCATCACCACTACACTGAGTTGATGTGCTAAATCACATAGAATTAACTGCACTGAAACAGGTAATTTAGCCCAGCTGGTCTGTGCCGATGTTTATAACTCTTTCGAGTACAAACACATTCCCATCTGTTTTTCAGATGATGTTACATTGTTTCATAGTTTGCCATTGTGAGATTTGAACTCTTGATCTTTGGGTTACAAACCCAGTACCATAACCACTTGGCTATTTAGGCCAAGCCTTGAGATTTGAACTCTTGATCTTGGGGTTACAAACCCAGTACCATAACCACTTGGCCATTTAGGCCAAGCAATGCCGATGTTTATACTCCACATGAGCATCGTCCCACTCTAATTACCTCTTCCCACTGTATCTCTGTGTTCCTTCAGCACCTCTCCTGCATGTATGAATCAAGTCTCCACTTAAATGCATCAATGCAATTTGTTTCAACCACTGCATGAGACAGAATTCCACTTTGTCACTACTCTCCGTGTAATGGAATTCCTCCTAATTTTTTAATTTGATCTCTATGCCTCCTTGTTCTTGTCTCACCCACAAATGGAAACAGTTTTCCACATCCACTCTGTCAAATCCCTTAAAGACATCTATCAGATCCACTTTTAGACTTCTCTTTTCTAGCCTGCTCAATTTCTCTTGATAACTGCATCCTTTGAAATCTTCTAATATCCTTGCAAATCTTTTATGTATTTTCCAATGCTTCAATATTGTGATCATTCAGTTAATCACTGTCCCACTAGCCTTGTAGTTTTTACTCTCAGAGAGCTTAAAATCCCTGGGCAACAGTGAAGCTTTTCTACTTTTTTTTCAGAATTACTGAACATTCGGCCCCTTTTAACCCACCTCTTTAACTTCAGGGGTTGTAAGACCTCATTAAAAATGTATATACACAAACAAACCCAAAATACCTTAACCCTTTTAGTCATAAATCTATCTAGACTCCCAGGCACCAAGGGTCATAAACAAAACCTAAAATAAACTGAAACCATTTTTATCTTTCTTAACACACAAATATATATAAATTCAACTCAAAATTATACATTATTCATAATATATTGTTGCGAATATCTAGTTTGGTTCATGTGTTTTAGAAAGTAACTTATAGCTTGTAGTTTTAAAGATTAAAGTTTTAACAGGGAGGCAATGGCATAGTGGCATTGTTGCTAGTTTTTTAATCCATCAACCCAAGGTAATTCTCTGGGGACCTGGGTTCAGATCCCACCACAAAAAAAATCTGGAATTAAATGTGTAATGTATTGTGGCAAAGAAACCATTAGCTTGGGTCTCTGGATTACTCGCACAGTGACATTACCACTATGTCACCATCTCCCTCTACATAGCTGGGTCTCAGCTATGATGTTAATCATATTTGTTCTGTATACAATAAAGTATAAGTTTTATTTTTAAAAAAGTTAAATCTTCTGGCATATTTTTATTGGTTAAAATTAAGCGTTTGAATTTCTCTTTAAATGTTAACAGTCCTTAACTGGATGGAGACCATATCTGCACACAGTACTCCATCTCTAACCAGGGTTCTACATAAATTTAACATTACCTCCCTGCTTTAGTATTCTCAATACAAATGAGCCCCAGGGCTTCCTTTTTAATTGTTATGATCTTTCAGGTATTTAGGTATCTGTATTCCCAGACCATTTTGCTCCTCTATCCCACTTAATAACTAGTCTCCTTATTCCTCCTACCGTAAAACTGCCTCACACGTCACAATATTGAAATTTATTTTCATGATGATACCAATCTGTATTGTCTGCAAATTCTGACACCATAACTCCAATTGCGAGTCTAAATCATATATACATGTGGTGAAAACTGATGGTCCCATAATGGATCTCAGTAGGACACCACTTGACATTGCCCGGGTGAGTAACTTCCCTTATTTCCTTCCATTTTTTTTTGTTTTGTAGCCAACTTTTTTCTTATCTGGGCATTGCTGTCAAAGACAGCATTTATTGCCCATCCCTAATTGCCCTTGAGAAGATGGCGGTGAGCCATCTTCTTGAACCACTGCAGTCCGTGTTGTATGCACACCCACAGTGCTGTCAGTGAGGGAGTTTCAGGATTTTAAGCCAGTAATGACGAGGGAATAATGATATATTTTCTGGTCAGGATGCTGTATGACTTGGAGGAGTATTTGGAAATGGTGCTGTTCCCCAACAACTGTTGCTCTTCAAGGTGGTAGAGACTGTAGGTTTGGAAGGTGTTGGTCAAGGAAGCATTGACGAGATGCTACAGTGCACCTTGTAGATGATACACATTGCAGCTATATTGCAGTGATGGTAGAGAGAGTGAATGTCTAACATTTACTCAATACATTCTGCTATCTGATCATTGCCTCATAGATTCACAAAATGGTTACAGTGTAGATGGCTGCCACTCAGCTAATTGTGGCTCTCTGCAACAGCAAGTCGGTTAGTTCCACTACCTTCCCCTTTCCCTGTAACTCTGCAAAATTTGCTTTTGAGTGTTTATCCAATTCCCCTTTCAAAGCCACAATTTTATCAACTCTCAGGCAGTGCCTTCCAGATTCTAACCACTTGCTGAGCAAAAAGGTTGTTACTCATGTCACCATTAGTTATTTTGCCAATGACCTTAAATAAGTGTCCCCTTGTTTTTGACCCTTGTGCCAATGGAAACAGTTTCCTTCTATCTACTCTGTCCAGACCCTGCAGATTTTGAACACTTCTATCAAATATCCTCTCAAAGGCTATCTTCCCCAATCTAACCCTATAACTGAAGACCCTCATACCTGGAACCATTCTTATAAACCTTTTCTACACCTTCTGTAATGCCTTCACATCCTTCCTAAAGTGCAGCGCCAGAACTGGATAGAATAATCTAGTTGAGACCAAACCATTGTTTCATTAAGGTTCATCATAATTTCCTTGCTTTTATTTACAAAGCCCAGGATACCATATCTTGGACCACTTTCTCAAGCTGCTCCGCCACCTTCAATGATTTGTACACACAAAGCCCCAGGTCTCTCTGTTCCTGCACTGGATTTAGAATTGCACCCTTTATTTGATATTACCTCTCCTCAATCTTTCTACCAAAATGTACCACTTCATATATCAATACCACCACATACACCCTGAGCTTAGTCATGAGTCTCTTCTGTGGTCCCTTATTGCAGACTTTAGAAAAATCTGTGCATACCACAGCCCTTTTTATCACTTTCTGTTATTTCTTCAAAAATTCAAAAAGGCTTGTTTAGCATCACCTTCCTTTTAGGAATCTGTTATTTATTATTATATTCTCCATTACTAGCATGGGGAGGTGGTGGCATATTGGTATTGTCACAGGACTAGTATTCCAGAAACCCAGGTTAGTTCTCTGGGCACCTGGGTTTGAATCCCACCATGGCAGATGGTGAAAATTGAATTCAATAAAAAGCTGGAATTAAAAGTCTGATGTGGACCATGAAACCATTGCTGATTGTTGTCAAAATCCATCTAGTTCACTGATATCCTTTAGAGAAGGAAATATGCTGTCCTTATCTGGTCTAGCCTTGTGGTTGACTCTTTGATGCCATCTGAATAAGGGCATTTAGGAATGGGCAATAAATGCTGGCTGAGTCAGTGACACCCACATCCCATGAATGGATAACATTGTTTTGTTATCTGATCTTTTAACAAGGATTCTAGCATATTTTACAAGGCAAAGCACTGCGGATGCTGGAAATCTGCAGAAAGTGCTAGAAATAATCAGCAGGACAGCTGTGGAGATTTCAGTACCTTCCTGTCACTGACCTAAAACTAACATTTTCATGTTCCCAAACAAAAACAGAATTACCTGAAAAAACTCAGCAGGTCTGGCAGCATCCGCGGAGAAGAAGAGTTGACGTTTTGAGTCCTCATGACCCTTCAACAGGATCATGAGGACTCGAAACGTCAACTCTTCTCCGCCGATGCTGCCAGACCTGCTGATTTTTTCAGGTAATTCTGTTTTTGTGTTGGATTTCCAGCATCCGCAGTTTTTTGTTTTTATTTTCACGTTCCCATTTGTTTCCCAGTTATTGTGTAGCTGCACCATCTCCCAGTTTGAAGATTCCCTGGGAATTGGTTCTATTGGACTTTTGGAGGGAGAGGGGGAGGGGGTGCGGGCTGGACTGTCTCTTTAAATTCTGTTCTGTTGAAGGGTCATTCGGACTCGAAACATTAACTGTATTCCTCTCCATAGATGCTGCCAGACCCGCTGAGTTTTTCCAGGTATTTTTGTTTTTGATTTGGATTTCCAGCATCCGCAGTTTTTTGCTTTTGTCCCTTTAAACGGTTGCCCCACCGACAAGCCATTGCAGTCACGTGACCTGACGCAGCAGGCGGTCTGACGTTTCGCCGAGCGTACGGCTCCCTGACGTCACCCGACAAACCCGTCGGTGGGAAAAGATGGCGCCGGATTTCAAGGACATTAACGGTCGCGGCATCATTTTCGAGCAAAAGCGCCACTCCCCGTTGTGTCGCGAATTTACAGTCATCTCTCCGAAGTTGTCACTCCGCTCGGTGCTTACATACACCGCCGCCGTCTGGCTGGTCGCTTACTCCATCTTTTACGGCACCCAGGTGAGGGGAAGGGCGGAGACGTGCCCGCTGATTGGCTGAGCAGGGCGCAGTGACGTAGTGAGTCCAGGCAGGTGACCCTCAGCCTCCGATTGGTGCACGGGCGCGTCAGTTAGGCCCTCGGGACGCGCCCCTTTATTGGGCGGGGTTTTCACATACTGCACGTGGGCACTGCTTTGGCAGTTGGCATCTAGTCGAAAGAAGGTTATAGCAAGTGGGCACTGACCTCAGGGCAAAACTGAGTTTCTCAAGATAGGAAGAAAGGCAAGGAGGCAGAGGGCATGGCTGAGGGGCGATATGAGTACTTTGCAACTGTCTTTACCAAGGAAGAAGATGCTGCCAATGTCATAGTGAAAGAGAAGGTAATTGAGATCCCAAACCTCCCTGTCGCTCACCATTTTAACACTCCACCCTGCTCTCTTGCCCACATGTCTGTCCTTGGCTTGCTGCATTGTTCCAGTGAAGCCCAACGCAAACTGGAGGAACAACACCTCATCTTCCGACTAGGGACTTTACAGCCTTCTGGACTGAATGTTGAATTCAACAACTTTAGATCTTGAACTCCCTACTCCATCCCCACCCCCTTTCCGTTTCTTCCCTCTTCCTTTTGTTTTTTCCAATATATATAGATTTTTCTTTTCCCACCTATTTCCATTACTTTTAAATCTTGTATGCCCTGCTAGTCTTTCCACCCCACCCCTACTAGAGCTGTACCTTGAATACCCTGCCATCCATTCTTAATTAGCACATTCGTTTAGATAATACCACCACCTTCAACACCTCTTTGTTCCTTTGCCTGTGACATCTTTTGATTATCTGCTCCTATCACTGCTTGCTTGTCTCTACAAGCACACCACCCCCCGCCAACCTCTCTCCCCCCCACTGCCCCCCACCTTAAACCAGCTTATATTTCATCTCTCTCCTAATATTCACTCAGTTCTGTTGAAGGATCATGAGGACTCGAAACGTATAGTCTTTTCTCTGCCGATGCTGCCAGACCTGCTGAGTTTTTCCAGGTAATTCTGTTTTTGTTTTGTAATTGAGATATTGGATAGGCTAAAGTTGATAAAGAGGTGACATTAGATAGGCTGGCTGTACTTTAAGTTGATAAGTTACCAGGGCTGGATGGGATGCATCCATCAATGCTGAGGGGAATAGGGCTGAAAATCGTGGAGGCACTGGCCACAAACCTCCTTTGGTGTCTATGGAAGCGAATTCCAAAGACTAACGACCCTTTGAGAGAAGGAGTTCCCCCTCATCCCAGTCTTAAATGAAAGACCCCTTTAAACTGTGTCCCCTCATTCTAGATTCCCCCATGAGAGGAAACATCTTCTCACCATCTACCCTGTCAAGCTGTTTTATAATCTTGTATGTTTCAATAAGATCACCTCTCATTCTTCGAAACTCTGATGAGTTTAGACCTAACCTACTCAAACTTTCCTCATAATACAACCCCCCCTGTAAAGATAAGCCCAACAACTGCAGGCCTGTCACTTGGTGGGGAAACATTTAGAAACAATAATCTGGACAAAATTAGCAGTCATTCGGCAAGTGAGGATTAATTAAGGAACGCCAACTTGGATTTGTTAAAAGCAAATCACGTTTACTGTATTTGATTGAGATTTTTGATGAGGTAACAGAGAGGGTTGATGAGGGCAGCGTAGTGGATGTCGGGTATGTGGCCTTTCAAAAGGCATTTGTTAAAGTGCCACATAACAGGCTTGTGAGCAGAATGAACCCCAGGGAATAAAAGGAACGGTGGCATCATGGATATGAAGCTGGCTACGTGGCAGGAGACAGAGAGTAGGGTGAATGGTTGTTTTTTGGATGGAGGAAGATATATAGTGGGGTTCCCCAGAGAACAGTACAAGGACCATTGTTTTACTTGATCTATATTAATGACCTAGATTTTGCTCAGGGCATAATTTCAAAATTTGCACGACACAAAACTTGAAAGTATTGTGAACCGTTAGGAGGATAGTGATAGACTTCAAGAGGATAGAAACAGGTGTAATGGTCGGACACATGGCAGATTAAATTTAATGTCGAGAATATGTAATTACTTATATATTTTAGTAGGATGCAATTTAAAACACAGAGTGAAATTTTAATGATGGTGCAGGAACAGTGAGACCTGAGTACGCATGTGCACAAATTCTTGAAGGTTGAGAAAGCGGTTAAAAAGGCATATGGGATCCTGGGCTTTATAAATAGAGGCAAAAGCACAAAAATATGGATGTTATTATGAATCTTGATAAAACACTGGTTTGGATTCAACTGGAGCATTGTGTCCAATTCTGGGCACTACACTTTAGGTAGTATTTGAAGGCTTTACAGAGGGTGCAGAAGAGATTTATGAGAATGGTTACTGGAATGAGGGCCTTCATTTACATTGTTAGATTGGACATGCTAAGGCTATTCCCCTTTGAGAAGTTTGAGAGGAGACTTGATAGAGGTGTTCAAAATGATGAGGGGTCCAGTTGGAGTAGGTAGAGAGAAACTGCTCCCATTGGTAGAATGGTCAAGTACCAGGGGATGCCAATTAAGTGGTGACATGAAGAAAGATGTTTTTATACAGTGAGTGATTGAGATGTGGAATGCACTGCCTGAATGTGAGGTGGAGGCAGATGGTGCAGAGTGCCTCTTTAACCAGGTTGTGTTTTGGCTCAAGCATGTAATGGAACATTTCATTTCTGGGATTTTTCATCAAATAGAATTGTGTATTGGTTATAGCACTGAAGGAAGCCATCCAGGTTCTTGTATCCATGCCAGTTCCCTGCAAAAGAAATTCAGCTAGCCCCACTCCCTGCCCTCTTGCTGTAGTCCTGCAATTTTTTTCTCGTCAGGTACTTATCCAATGCCCTTTTGAGAACCACGATTGAATCAGCCTCTTAAAACATAAAATCTTGTCATGTCATCCTTTCAAATATATAGTGGAATTTTGAATTTCTTTTTAAAAGCTGTTGGTTACCACGGAGATCGTAACACATTGCAATTATGTTTTCCACTTCATTTAGCTCTTTCGTATTTCACAACCTATCTGGCTATTAGATCTCCACCAGTATAGCCCGTATAATTTTAATAGGGGGTTTTCAACATTGCTAAGGATTCTGGGATAGCCCCATCTTCATCACACTTTCCACCAGGAGACATGCAGAGAATCCTTGTATATGTATGATTATGAAACTAAGATGAGAGAATGGCAGATTGCAATCCCTTGCTTAAGTTGCTTGGGAGAGACATTAGGCCTGACCACAACAGTGTAAATGCCTTTGTGGGCACATAATGCAGGCTAGAGTGGTGTTCACTAATACCAAAATAAAACACTAAAAACACTCAGCTAGTCAGGCAGCACCTGTGGAGAGAGAAACAGGGTTAACGTTTCAGGTCTGTGACCTTTCATCAGAACTGGAAAGTTACCTGCTGAGTATTTCCAGCATTTTCTGTTTCTATTATTGAAGTAGAGTTCAAGTTGGCTTCATGAACAGGTTGCAGAAACTGAACTGATGTTTGATATTGGGCATTGTTTCTTGCAGAACACTTCAGTGCTCTCAGCTTCCATCATTGTGACTCTCCTTGGGATGATACTGCACCTCCATTTATTTAAAATTGATCAGGAGTCAGTACTGATTATTGGCTCAGTTGGAGTCCAGATGAACACTTTGTATGCCTCGGGCAGAGAGAGCGTGAGGTTCATTGAGATGAAGAAGGTGAAAGATATTGTGATCAATGAAGCCTTTTATATGGTAAGTGAGGCAGAGAGTAACAATTTCTTAATTTGCCAATATGCTCAACTGCAGGGAAATGACAACACCTGAAAATGAGAGTCTGGTTAACGCTTGAGCGAATTCTTCGTCTAAACGAAGAATTCTGGTGTTCTGGTGAGGAACTGCATCAGGAAAGTTAATGCTCTCTTTAGACTGTCTTTAATATTGTAATAAAGAAACCACATGAAATTAGGGAACCTCTAAGTTGTTTTTGGAGGATTGAGAAAGGGCAGGATAAGAATTCACATTTATATAGTGCCTTTCGTGACTTCAAATGTCCCAAAGCACTTTCATGGCCAATTAAATACTTCCTTTTAAAGTGCAGTCACTTGTATGAAGGAAGCACTTAACTGAAAGATGACATGCTGTTCCTCAGGCTTCCGTTACTGAGAGCTTCTCATCTCACAGGGTCAACAAAGGTAGAAAATCCCCATTCCACCGGCCTTGGCTAGTTTTCCGTGGTTGCCTAAAATCAGCTAAACCTCTAACTTCTTCCAATTTTGACATGAATCGGTGATCTGAAATACTAACTCTGTTTTTCTCTCCACAGATGCTGCCTGATCTGCTGAGTGTTTCTAGCGTTTTATGTTTGGCTGCTTTGCTATCAGTGCCTTCCATGCGCAGTTGTATGCTGATGACAGGCTTGGGATAACGGCCGCCATGTTTCTAGGGGGCAGTGCGCAGCAGGGCACATACATGGCCATCACTGGCAGCAGGAGGAAACAATGTTGTGAATTTCCATGCTGGACTGAAAGTGATGGATTTTGGAAACCCCTTTTACAGGGTGTTAGAACCGAGGTATTTGCAGACAGGAAACTAAGATCCTTTCCTTGTGGGATATTTAACTGCAGTCCTGTTGGTGAGTGTTTCTAAACTCTGTCTCATTATCTCAGTATTGTATTTGGATTGTCTTTTGCTGTGAGTGTTAGACTTTATTACCTCGTCTAACATTCATGGCAACCTACAATCCACTTACATTACTGATATAGTGAGACAAGAGTTTAGAAACACTTAGCAACATGACTGCAGTAAAATACCCTACAAGGAAAGGATTTTAGTTTCCCACCTGCAAATCCTTCCCTCCCCCTTCTGCTACTCTGAGTTCCAAGCTGCAGGCTCTGACAGTCACGTCATTGGATTTCTGCGCATGCGCAGAAGTGTATTGGTGGCCATCTTGCACAGCCATATTGCATTGGCAGGTGACACAGTGTTTCTGTTTTAATTTCAGATTCGCAGCATCTGCAGTATTTTGCTTCTGAATCTATATATATTTAAATTTATTGAAATACCTTTAAATTGAAATTTTAAATTGCAGCATGAAAGATTAAGAGAATAAATAACTATTAAAATTAAATATATAATTTAAAGGTATTGAAAAATGTATACATTTTTAAAAGATTTACATTTGTTTTAAATGATTAAATGAATATATAGTTCTTAATTGAAAAAGATTAGGGTTGAGGTGAATAGTTGGAAGAGAGGACTCTGGAGGCTAGAGCTGGAATGTCAGAGAAGATGACAGATGGGGCTCGGGGGTGGGGTCGCAGGAAAGGAACGTCTTGTCAGAATATCAACGGAAACGGAATTAAATGTAGGAGGTGAAAAACAGATTTTAAAAGAAAATCAAACAGGTTAAAGGGAAAGATCTGCAGGCCTAACCTCAGAGAGTGTGATGGTGGATGATTTTAAAAGGATGATCTCAGAAAAGAGAGAAATTTTAAAATGAGAAAACTGCAGAGGAAGACAATGATTATTCTTGCAGTGGGGGGTGGGGGGGGGGGGTGGATAAAAGCAGAAGGGAATAGGATAAATACTTGAAAAGAAGAAACTTGTAGGGCTACGGGGAAGAGCAGGAGTGGGTGGGATAATTGGATAGCTCTTTCCAAAAGCTGGCACAGACATGATGGGCCAAATTGAGCCTTTCTGCGCTTTATCATTCTAAAATACAGCAGCTGCTGAAAATGTGAATTAAAAACAGAAACTGCTGGAAACGCTCTGTGGTGAGAAACATAAAATTAATGTTTCAGGGCCATAACCTTTTGCCACAATTGATAGTGAATGATCATTTTGATCTTGCTGCTCCCTGGGAAGGGAGGTTCAAAATGTGGCAGCATCCTTGAACGGTGCAGGATCTCTCAGGTGGATGGGGGAAATGGAGGCATGGCCTTGGTCCAAATATGGACAAAAGAGTGGAATTCCAGAGTGATGACTGCCCAGCTATCAGGCGGCATTCAACCAAGTGTGGCATTAAGGAGTCCTGCAAAAACTGAAGTGAATGGAGGTAGGGGGGTGTTGAGTGGAGAACTTTCCAGTGGCTGGAGTCATACCTAGGATAAAGGAAGATGGTGGTTTGATCAAATTTTGTTTGGTAACGCTCCTGTAAAGCATCTTGGGAAAAGTATCTTGGGATGTGTTATTATATTAAAGGCGCTAAAAAATTACAAGTTGTTGTTGGAGGCCAATCATCTTATCCCCAGAGAATCACTGCAGGAGTTTCTCAGGATAATGTCCTAGGTCCCACTATCATCAGCTGTTTTATTAATGACCTTCCCTCCATTATAAGGTCAGAAATAGGTGTGATTATTGTTGATTGTGCAGTGTTCAGTTCCATTTATTATTCCTCAGACAACGTGGCTGCATCTGAACCGTCTCAGCTACGGAGGAATGGTCACTTTATACAAGCTTTTCCTAATGTGTGGCAGTTTCCCTGTCCCCCATCCCACACGTGCTACCTTCAACTACAGGGCAGCCCTTGCCCCCACCCCTAAGTTTTTTCCTGCCCCCCCCCCGCCCCTCACCCCCAAGTTGCCTCAACCGCAGGGCAGCCCTTGCCCCCATCCCCAAGTTGCCTCAACTGCAGGGCAGCCCTTGCCCCCATGCCTCCCATGCACCCGAACCTTGAAATTCAACAAGTGACCCAAGTGAGTGCTGCAGCCTTATATATGCTGTTGTGAAACAATTTGGCGTGCGATCATGCCAATGTGCATGATCATGCAGACGATCCAGCGTTCCAATTTTCTGCCTCCCTCCTTTCTTCAATAGAGGGGTTATATTTGCTACTTTCCAATCTGATGGAACCTTTCCAGAATCTAGCGAATTTTGGAAAAATAACACCAGTGCATCGATTACCTCATTAGCTGATCATCTTGTGTTTCGATTTCCACATTCCCATCTAACCCCAATAAACTTTGATTCCCTTGCATAACAAGAATCTACCTCTGTCTTAAAAATATTCAACGACCTTGCCTCCACCATCTCCTGAGGCAGGGAGCTCCAAAGTCGCACAATCCTCTGAGAGAAAAAATTTGCCTCATCTCTGTCCTAAAAGGGCAGCCCCTAATTTTAAGACAGTGCCCCCTAGTTCTGGACTCACCCACAAAAGGAAACAACTTACCTTGTCAAGGCTGTTCAGGATCTTGTATACTTCAATCAAATCACCCCTCACTCTTCTAAACAACATTGGAAACAAGCCCAGTTTGTCCAACCTTTCCTCATAAGACAACCCACTTATTCCAGGTATCAATCTAGGAAACCAACTTTGAACCGCCTCCTTCCTTAAATAAGGAGGCCAAAACTGCACATAGTATTTGAGAAGTGGCCTCACCAATGCACTGTATAACTAAAGCATAACATCCTTACTTTTATGTTCAATCCTTCTTGTAATAAAGGATAGCATTCCATTAGCCTTCTTAATTACTTGCTGTACCTGCATACTAACTTTTTGTGACTCATGTACTAGATCCCTCTGTACCTCAGAATTATGCAGCCGTTCTCCATTTAAGTAACACTCTGCTTTTTTGTTCTTCCTGTCAAAGTGAACAACTTCATATTTTCCCACATTGAACTACATTTACCAGATCTTTGCCCACTCACTCAACCTGTCTATATCCATCTGCAATCTCCTCATGTCCTCTTTACAATATACTTTCCTACCTATCTTTGTGTCATCTGCAAATTTAGCTACCGTGTCTTCACTCCCCTCATCTAAGTCATTGACGTAAATCCTAAAAAGTTGAGACCCCAGTGCAGACCCCTGTGGGACTCCACTCGTCACATCATGCCAATCAGAAAAAAACCCATTTATGCATACTCTCTGCTTTCTGCCAGCCAGCCAGCCAATCTTCTATCCATGCTAATATGTTACCCCTCCACACCATGCGCTTTTATTTTCCGTAATAATCTTTGATGTGGCACCTTATCAAATGCCTTCTGGAAATCCAAGTACAGTATGTCTACCGGCTCCCCTTTATCCACTGCGCATGTTACTGCTTCAAGAAACTTCAATAAATTGGTTAAACATGATTTTCCTTTCACAAAACCATGCTGACTCTTCCTGATTGCTTTGAGCTCTTCTAAGTGCCCAGCCATAACCTCCTTAATGATCGATTCTGATAATTTCCCCATGACAGACGACAAGCTAACTGGCCTATAGTTTTCTGTTTTCTGCCTCCCTCCTTTCTTGAATAGAGGGGTTATGTTTGCTACTTTCCAATCTGATGGAACCTTTCCAGAATCTGGAGAATTTTGGAAAAATAACATCAGTGCATCGAATACCTCATTAGCCACCTCTTTTAAGACTTTAGGATGTAGTCCATCGGGACCCAGAGACTTGCCAGCCTGCAGCTCCATTTGCTCAGTACCATTTCCCTAGTGATTTCAATTTCACCAAGTTCCTTTCTCCCGTTTACCTCCTGATTTGCAGCTATTAGTGGAGTGTTTTTTGTATCTTCTATAGTGAACACAGAAGCAAAATATTTGTTCATTTCTTCCACCATTTCCTTATTATCTACTATTAATTTCCCACTGTCACTCTCTAGAAGACCAACATTCACTTTACTTACTGTTTTCCTTTTTAAGTACCTGTAGAAACGCTTGCTATCCGTTTTTATGTTTCTAACTAGCTTCCTCTGATACTCTAATTTCTTACTCCTGATTAACCTTTTAGCCATTCTCTATATTCTGTTCCTGATGTCCGATGACAGGAAACGCAGCCTGTCATCGACAGGCTGAGTGGACGATCGCAAACTGATTTCACGACATCATGAAACCAAATTCTGGCCTTCTCGCCATATTGTCTGCTCATGCCGCCGAGCACGCCCGACGTCAGTGGGCACGGCCAATTCCGCCCAAAGTCTTTCAAACTCCGTCTTCTTCATGAAGAATTTCAGCTCTGATCTTTCGAGGAGCTAGACTGATCCCGTCTGACAGCAGCTCACAGCCAACCTGACTTCCATCTGCATGGTCCACCACAAAATGGTACACACCTGCGGAGCCAGCTCAACTTAGTCTGAATGGCATAGATCCATTAATGGTATCTTCAATTGACAGAAACTGCTGCAGCAACTCTATTTCAGCTTCTGTATGTGGATTCTGCCTTCTACAGTTTGCCTGTTCTGCACCATCAGCTGCTACTGCCCAGCTTGGACTAATCTGTGTCCTTTTATGTCTTTCAACTAGGTTCAGTTTTCTAAAAGTTCTAGTTTCAAAACCGTGTTTGTTTTTGTTTCCTTAGCAACTGGGAGGGTCAGTTTCTTTTCTATGTTTATCTGTTTTGTTCCCCTTCCTGCTTCCCTTTCAGTTCAGTTTGTGTTTTGGTTAGGGTCTGCCTCAAAAGCTATAATTAAATTTAAAGACACAGATTCCCTCACACAAGAGAGAGGCTAACCACATCTCCGTGACATTCAAAGGCATTACCATTGCCAAATACCCTCACCATCAACATCCTTGAGGATTACCATTCGGCAGAAACTCAACCGGATCAGCCAAATAAATGCCATGGCTACTAGAGCAGGTATCCTGTGGTATGTACGTAGCTAAGCTCCAAATTGTCCAAGCCTCCCCTTTACCTATGAGGCACAAGTCAGGGGTATAATGAAATGCTCTTCACTTGCCTGGATGGATGCAGCTGCAATAACAGTGGGAGTACTTTCACCAGATAGACTGCAACAGTTCCAGAGGATGCTTGTGTTTGAGAGAGGCTGGGGAAAATTTATGAGAAGCGATGAAGCCTAATATATAAGATCTTTTGTTTCTTCCTTGCAGCAGAAGGTTATCTACTACCTGTGTATACTACTGATAGATCCAGGAAACCCCAGAGGAGTTTCAGAAGTGGTACCAGTGTTTCAGGTAAAACACAGTAAGATCAAATGGCTGTGAGTGAACGTAAATGATGATTCCCTCTCTGTTCCCTTCCTCTCCTCCCACCACACACACCCACCCCCCGCCCCATCCACTGCAATCTTACCACACCAACATCTCTGATGCTGGCTTTGTAACAAATTCAGGTAACACTGTTGCTGGGCTACAGTTCCACGAGGCACTGACATCTCTTCTGTACCTCAGTCAAGCAATGAATCTTTGTAAGTCCACAGACTGAACTTTGGCAGCTGCTGAACCGTGAAGGGGTTTGCAACCAAGTGTGGCCTTACCTATTTCCACTGTGAGGGGTGGGGGTGGTGGTTGCTGGTCTGCCAATCAAAAATGGGGAGCTCTGGTGGGCTTCCTCCTTCACCATTCTTGTCCTGGCATCCTAATTCTATCTTCACCTCGAGCTGTGGTCACACTGTACTGTCCAATTGGACATTATTCACTAGTAAGCTTTGCACTGTTGTAATGTTGGTGGACTGTTCAACCGAAGGGGAAATAACTTGCATTTATATAATGGCTGGGAGTTGTAGGATGGCAGGGTTTCCCGTGCCCCCATCCTAAGAGTTGGTGTGGAGCACATCCCCACTGACACTGCCTGCCCTGCAGCGATTTCACACTCCAATGAGCGTTAATTGGCTGTAGGTGGGACTTCCGCCCCTCACTTGGGAGACTGGCAGCACTCTAGTCCGTGCAGCGCCAGAAGCTGCAGTGGACAGGACTGCAAGCAGTCCCCTGAGCCTAAGCCCCAGGATTCCAGAAGTGGTAAGTTTTGGGGATCTCAGGATGGGAAGGGAGGGTAGGGGAGGCTTGAGGGTGTGGACATTGGGGGATTGGGGAGTCAGGGGAGAGGCAGGGGGTGAAAGGAGGTCCTGAAGTTACCAGCCTTTAAGTGTGGGGGTGGGGGGGGGGGGGGTCGCCCGAAGTTAAAAGTGGGCTAAAGGTGGAGGTGTTGGCCCCCCCCTTCCCGCCCGAGGCCTGAACCCAATTATTTTCACACTTCACTCATACTTGGGAAATCCTCCCGTCAGCCTAAAAATTGAGGCTGGGCAGGAAATGACCATTAGGTGGTCAATAATTGGTCACCTAAGGGCCTCAACTGGAGCAAGGGCGGGTGGCCTGTCTGAGGCCTTGCTGCCCCAGCTTTAAATTGCAGAGAGACCAGGGTAGATGGGAATCTAGCGGGAAGCCTATCTGAGGAATTTTAAGCTTCAGAACTTCAGGCCATCTCAAGTGCTTTTTAGATACTGTCTTAATGTAGAAAATGCAGCAGCCAGTTGGCACACAGCAAGATCCCACAATTAACATTGTGGTAATTACCACATCATTTGTTTTAGTGACGTTGGTTGAGGGATAAATATTGGAAAGGGCAGCAGGGAGAAGTCTCCCATTGTTCTTTGAATAGTGCTGTAGGATGTTTTACATTTACATGAGACGGGATACGGTGCCTCAGTTTAACATTGCACCTAAAAAAAGGACCTTCTGCAGTACAACACTCCCTGCACTGGAGGATTGGCCTAGATTTTGTGCTCAAGTCTCTGGAGTAGGGCTTAAACCCATAACCTTCTAACTCAGAAGCATGGAACATCATAGCTGAGCAAGAATGAGGGTCAAACCTGAGATCTTGAGGATTGTGTGGCGCAGTAGCGCCCAGACAGTGGCATTCAAGGAGCTATTCGAGTAGCATTTCTGGTACTTACCAATATAACAGTGGAAGAGCATTGTGATTTATTAATGTATGTAGGAAGTGAGCATGAATAATGAGAAAAGGGAATCAAAGAATGTCAATTGAAATGGTGTGAGGGAAAGGGGGCCAGGTTAAATAGGGGGAAGGGGTGCACTTGGTCATGTTGCAAATATTTAAAGCTGGCATATATATTGGTATACTTGCACTTCTCTCTTTCTCCATCTCTCTGACTCGCTTTCTGGCTGTCTCTTTCTTTCCTGTATTCTCTGTGTCTGTTTTTCTTGCCTAGTTGGTGATCTTGCTTTATCTCTCTCAATGTGGCTGGTTGACCTCTTCCCCTCTCTCTCTGGGCTGTTTGTGATTTCCCTCTCTCTCTCTGTGGCTTGGCTATTAATCTTTTATTCTCTCGTATGCTCTCTCATTGTCTCCGTAACCTGACCTCTCTTTTTTTCGTTGTTGCTCCTTCCTTGTTAATTATTTAGACTGCTAAGCACTCTTACTGTGGCCCTGTGATTTCTCTCTCCCTTTCCTCTTGTGTGGCTTTAGTTACTGATCTAGCTGTCTTTCTCTTTGTGTCTCTCTCTCTCTCACACTCCAGCATCATCTTGACATACTGTGGATAGAGGACGAGTAGTGCATGTGTGGGCTGAGAGCTTTGGCTAATGGGATATAGACTATGATGACCTGCAGTCTGATTTCTGAGCACCACATCTGTACACAGCATCTGTCAAAATAGTAGAAGATTCGTTTTTTGACAGGGAAGGATTTGTCAGTTGTGTAAGGAAGTGATTCGTTGATAACGTCTGGCATGTGCCAGCAAAGCTGAATCCATGTTTAATAGGGAGAAAAGGTTAACTTAAGTTCCAAACAGCCAGCTTGACTTCCTCTCGTTCAATAAGTGCAGCTAATAGTCACCACGAGGGGCTTGGGGAGAGGAAGGAAATCGGTGGATTTTTAACAACATTCAACTTTCTATTTCAAGAGTGCCAAACCACGTCTGGACTGTTTATCCCAGGTGTACAGAAGCTGCCAGGAAATCCTACAACAGACACAGGCAGATCAGTGAAGTAGCTTCAATCAAGTAACAGCCTCATTCTTTCAGGTAATTATGCACTCTTCTCCTGTACTGTTGTCAGTTTACACTGGGACAGGCTGCCTTGAAATGATGGCATAAGATAATTTTCCTCATTCAATAAACCTGACCAAACGGCCATCAATTTTCAATTATAACCTGCATAAATTTGCACAGATGTGAGGGTCTTTCAAGAAGTCTTGGTGAAGGGCCACCATTTCATGGCTGGCTTTCTGCCAGCTCTCCGTCTGTGCTTTCCTGATGGCTTTTTGAGTAAAAAATATTGATGAATCATAGAATTACAGAAATTTACAGCACAGAATTAGGCCATTTGGTCTGTCATATCCTTGATAGCTAAGAGAGAGTTATCCAGCTTGATCCCACTTTCCAGCCCTTGGTCTGTAGCTCTGTGGGTTACGGCAGTTCAAGTGCAGATTCAAATGCTTCTTAAATGCGATGAGGATTTCTGAGATTGAATTCCATTTGCACTTTTCTGCCTATCTAACCAGTCCAATGATACCATCCTGCTGTCTATAGCTTTCTTTCTCACTGTCAGCCACAGGGTAAATTTTTGAATCACCTCGATCTTTCAGGCAGCGAGTTCCAGATCCCCACCATTCTTTGGTGAACAAATTTCTCCTCAACTCCGTTCTAATCCTCCTACCAATTTCTTTAAATCCGTGCCCCAGGTTATTGACTTATCTGCTAAGGAAAATAGGTTCTTTCTATTCACTCTATCTAAGTTCCTCATAAATTTATACACCTCAATTAAATCTCCCCCCAGCCTATCCAATATTTTCTCATGGCTAACATTCTCTGTTTCAGGCAACATCCTCATAATTCTCCTCTTTACCTTCTCTAATGTGATCCCATCCTTCTTGGACTGTTCCCAGTACTCTAGCTGTGGCCCAGTTAGTATCTTATACAGTTCTAGCATAACTTCCCTATTTTTATATTCTGTCTCTTGGCTAATAAAGGAAAGTATCCCCTACACCTTCTTAACTACCTTATCTGCCTACCTTGTTACCATCAGTGACCTGTAGACATGCAGTCCAAGGTCCCTCAGATCCTCTACATTTCTCAGTATTTGAGTATTACTGATAAAAGAGACGTATCAAAGCTTTTTGTCTTGCACTCATCAGGACAATTCTCAAGAATACTGATTTAAGGGGAAAACAACAATTTACACTGTATGAGATGACTGATGAGTGCAAGATGAAAAGTTTCGATATGTCTCTTTTTTGGCAGTACTCAAGTTCTGTACTACCAAACGACTACTTCTAGTATCCTACCATTAATTATGTATTCCCTGGCCTTGTTTGCCCTCCTAAATACAGTTCTCCAGATTGAATTCTATTTGCCACCTTTCTTTCCATCTAACCAGTGCATTGAGACCTTCCTGCAATCTACAGCTTTCTTTCTCACTGTTAGCCATGGGGTAAATTTGTGTATTGTCTCCGATCTTCTTAATCATTTCCTCTACATTTAAGTCTAAGCCAGTGAAGGAAGGACCTAGGATAACGCCTGCGCAACCCCACTGGAAACAGCCTTGCAGTCACAAAAACACCTGTTAATTATTACCCTTCCTGCCACTAAGCTAATTTTGGATCCAACTTAACATTTCCTCATGGATCCTGTAGGCTTGTAATTTTCTGACTAGTCTTCCATGTTGGAACGTGTCAAAAGCCTTTATAGAATTCACCCTCAGAGAACTCTCCTTATTACCTCCTCAAAAAATTCTGTCAAGTTACTCAGACATGACCTTCCCTTAACAAAACCATGTTGACTGTCCTTGATTAATCTGTACCTTTCCTCATGATGATTTATTCTGTCCCTCAGAATTTATTCCAGTAACTTGCTCAACACCAAGGTTAGGCTGACTGGCTTTCTCCCTTTTTAACTAATGGTACACTATTAGCAGTCCTCAGGAAACATACTTGTAGCCAGAGAAGATTGGAAAATGATGGTCAGAGCCTCCGCTGTTTCCTCCTTTGTTTCCCTAAGCGGCCTGGCAATTAATCAACTTTCAACAATTCCCCCTTTTGTGAAGCCAGTCGCAAAGTATTCACTAAGAACCATGTCTACGTCATCTGCCTCCACACATTGGTTGCTTTTTTGGTCTCTAATAGGCCCTACTCTTTCCTTAAATAACATAATAAAACACCCCAAGGCACCTAAAACAAAAATTAGACACCAAGCCACATAAGGTGATATTCAGGCAGGTGGCCATGAACCTTGATCAAAGAGTTAGGTTTTAAGGAGCAGGTTAAAGGAGGACTGGAAAGTAGGTTAGCTGACCAACCTTTGTTGTCCGTTTTCATACATGAAGCATAGTCATAAGGGGGTAAATGCACAAGGTCTGCTGGTGTTCATGGAATTCTACCCCAGCCAGACAACTTTCCGGAGAGTTGGGGAAGAAAACTGGCCAATAAAACCTGGACTTTTGTGAGGATTCCAGGCTATTGAAGTGGAATAAATGGAGTCAACTTTAAAGGTTAAAAACTGCTCCAGACACCATTTTCTGTAAGAGAATGATGTGGAATTTTCTCTTTCAGACAGAGCCTGGATCGATTGCCTGTGCTGCTGAAATTTATCATCAAAGAATGCTTTTTTAAAATAGGTGTCTAAACTAAGCAACCACCCCATCAAAGGATTCTTCTGCAACTAACTGTGGCAGCAAGGCTTTGAAGAAGAGGACATTTCCCACTGCTCTCATAAAGTCAAGGAGATGGTCCCAACAGATAGCAAGCATCAGTTCACCGTCAATTGGTATCACTGCACATTTGAAACTACATCTTTGTTCTTGAGGCACTTCATAAAGAAGAACTTTGGGCAACACATTTTAAGTGCAAAGCTTTAGATGTACAACAGGTGAATGAGCAACAGCCTGAAGGTTCTTTGTCACAGCGGCATTGATAGAGAAACAATTGTCTTGATAGAGCACCTTTCACAATCATGGAACGTGTCAAAACACTACACAGCCAGTGAAGTACTTTTGAAGTGTAGTCATTATTGTAATTTAGGAAATACAGCAGCCAGTTTGCTTGCAGCAATGTGATAAAGACCCAATAGCCTGTTTTAGTGTTGTTGTTTGAGGGGTAAATGTTGGCCAGGACATCAGGGAGAACACCCTTGATTGTTTTTGAAATAGGATCATGGGATCTTTTATATCCTCCTGAGAGAGCAGCTGGGGCCTTGGTTTAATGTCTCAACCAAAAGCTGTACTGCAGTGGAATGTCAGCCTGGAATTAGTGATCAAGTCTCTGATGTGGAATTGAAAACACGACGTTCTGACTTAGTAATAGAATGCTATTACTAAACTAATATCTATCACTGGTAATAATCAGCAACAGGATTTCTTTCTGGAGACCTGTACCTGATGCCTCATTCAGTATTGTCCAGTGCAGTATTGGACAATTTTATTGTTATACAATCAGCCCCACAATTATTTATAAATAGGTTAATGGAGGGGCTCAGTTTTAAGGCTGATTTTTTATGTACTGGTAGGCAGATGCAAGTTAGCCAGCGAGTGAGCATTAGAAGATTTACTAACTTCAGCCAGTGACCATATGGTCACTGGGACCAAGAAGCATCCAGGATGTACTGAATGATCATGGTCTTGAACTTAGTGTGTGATATTTTTGGTGATGTAGTGCTTTGCAAGATTAGCTTCTCTAGTGATTTGAAAGGTATGAAAACACTGGAAGTGACTGCAGGAGCTCCGTGTATGTAAACAAGAAACCAGACACTCAATTTGCGCCGGCATTTCGTCCAAGTTGCTGCACCCAATTTCCAGACAGCAGTAATCCTCAGTTTTATTTTTGAAGTGAAATGGAGAAGCTTAACATTCTTGATTAGTTCACCTTTATTCTGTACAAATCAGCTGGTCCTTACTCATCAATAAACGTTTATTCTAAAATCCAGAGTGTCACCTGCGTTCCAATGGGAGGTGTTAAAGAAGAGTTGGTTCTGAGACTGCTCAAAGTATAAATGAATGTCAGTATATGGATAGCAGAGGTCACCATGTGGGCAATGGGAGGGTTGCCATTTGGCAGTGTCAATTTTTTGGCGGGATTACAATATGGGTGAATGGGGTGAGAATCATGACAAGGATGATAGCGTTTATGACATGAATGTGCGAGGAGTCATGGGTGGCTAAAGATCAATATATAGGTGGTGGGTGGGTCATGTTGGGGCGATGGGATATCAGGGCAAAAGATGGGTCAGTATATGGCTGTTAATCTGTTAATATAAAGGTGGTGGACACTTAATACAGGAGTGGCGAGAAGGTCAATATGGAGTGGGGGTGGGGTGGGGTGGATTGTTTCCATCAGTGAGCTGCCTTCAAAGGGGGCGCCAACTATGACAGCTCACTGCAAATGCTGAAACTCTTGTTATTGCCACTTCTGCTCAGTGCTGCCCAGTGGAAGCGATAGAAGTGGCTGTTTTATGTGAGTACTTACTGCTGTTAAGAGTGGGTGCTCAGTTCAAATTGCTGAGTTAGCTACAAAACTCAAAACTTTAACCATAATGGGTTATAATCCAGAGGTTGGGTGACAGTCTCTTCCCTTCACATGGCAGCATTTGTCTAAGAGTGGCTTCAAGAAACCCTAGTTAAAATAAGTCAATGAGAATTGGGGGAAGACTCTCCACTGATTGGAGTCATATCCAGCACAAAGGAAGATGGTTGTATTTGTTGAAGGCCAATCATCTCAGCCCAGAACATTACTGCAGAATTTCCTCAGGATAGTGTCCTAGGCCCAACCATTTTCAGCTGCTTCATTAATGACCTTCCCTCCATCATAAGGTCAGAAGTGGGATGATTGCACAGTGTTCAGTTCCATTTACAGTTACTTAAATAATGAAGTATGCAACATGACCTGGAAAACATTCAGGCTTGGGCTGATAATTTGCGAGTAATGCTCATACCACAAAAGTGCCAGGCGCAATAATCATCTCCAAAAAGAGAAACTAACCATTTCCCCTTGACATTCATTGGTATCATAACTGAATCCCCCACCACCACCATTTTGGGGGGGTCATCATTGACCAGAAATTTAACTGCACCAATCACATAAATACCGTAGCTATAAGAGCAGGTCAGAGGTTGTGTATTCTCAGGTGAGTGACTCACCTGATTCTCCGTAGCCTTTCCACCAACACTTAAGTTTGACACCATCCGGGACTAAGTAGCCCCACTTGATTGAGACCCCATATGCCACCTTAAATATTCACTGCCTCCACCACCAGTGCATAGTGGCAGCATCATATACCATATAGAAAGGTGTGCTGCAGCAACTCACCAAGACTTTATCAACAGCATCTCCCAAATCTAAGACCGCTACCAGCTAGAAGAGCAAGGGAAGCAGTGCTTGGGAATACCCTGAGTTCCCCCTTCAAGTCACACACCATCTTGACTTGGACCTTTATTGCTGTTCCTTTATTGTGGCTGGATCAAAATCCTGGAATTCCCTCCTTAACAGCAATGAGTGTACCTACATTGTGTGGTCTACTGCAGTTGTAGAAGGTGGCTCAGCATCACCTTTTCAAGGGCAGTAAGGAATGGGTAATAAATGCTGGCCCAGCAACAATGTGAATGAATAAAGAAAATGCAGCATTGGACTGCTGGATGTAAGAAGACCACTGTCCATTTAATTAACTTTCTATTATCCTGATATTCATCTGATACAGAGCATTGGTGAGATCACATTTCGAATAGTGTGTGTAGTTTTGGTCTCCTTATTTAGGGAAGGATGTAAATGGGTTGGAGGCAGTTCAGAGGACATTTACTAGATTGATACCTGGAATGAGCGGGTTGTCTTATGAGGAAATACTGGACTTGTTTCTACTGGAGTTTAGAAGAGTGAGGCTGACTTGATTGAAGCATATAAGACCTTGAGCTGTATTGACAAGGTGGACGTGGAAAGGATGTTTCCCCTTGTGGGTGAGTCCAGAACAAGGGAGCACTGTTTTCAAATTAGGGGTTGCCCTTTTAGGACAGAGATGTGGAGAAATCCTTTCTCACAGAGGGTTGTGCGACTTTGGAACTTCCTGCCTATGAAGGCAGTGGAGATGGGGTCATTGCATATTTTCTAAGCATAAGTAGACAGATTCTTGTTAGGCAAGGGAATCAAAGTTTACTGGAGGTAGATGGGAATGTGGAATTGAAAACACAAGCATGATCTTATTGAATGGTGTAGCAGGCTCAAAGCAGGCCTACTTCTATTTTGTATGTTAGTATGCTACAATGATAATGGAGTTGACTAATCATAATGACCAATCTCTATCAATTAGTCTACAACAGATCCAGACATGAGGTGAGGAAAACTTCAATTGTGGAGAACTTTGGAAGCATAGGTCCAAAGTCACCTGTTCCTCCACAGCATGCTACACTTACCACATGGTCATGCACTTAATTCCATGACTCAAATGACTCTTCTGTTTTGTACAGGATAACAGAGTGTAGATTGTTTTGAATGGTTTATGATTTGCAAGTAAACATTTCAAACCATTGTTTTGCATAACACAGCCACCCTCCATTAAAATAAGTTTGCTATATTACTTGGTAATGGCCAGGAACACCCATTGTGAGTAATGATAGTGGAATGGATCTGCTTCAGGCGATTAACAACACACGGGCATGTTTGTATTACCTCTTTATTTTGACTACCAGTCATGGAGGGAGTGGGTATGGGAACATTCCAGTATTACCCTCTTAATCACACCATGATTCCCAAACTATAGGCAACTGCTCAAATTAAAGTGTGAAAATCACAGTGTTCACTTCAACAGTTAGAATAAATAAGAGGTACAGTACATTGGGTATAACCATTCACAGAAATGGGTTTGTCCCTGTCACATTCAAGTATTCAATATATACTATACAGTGTGCTGTATTTACACACACACTCACAATCGTCAGGGACGACACTCTGTGCTCTGTGAGAACTCCATTTGTTCTGTATCGGCTGTTTAGGCTCCATACCGACCTTTGAACAAAAAGTCATCTTCAATCTCTTGTGAAAGAACAAAGTGGCTAAAGAATGCTACAAGTCTATCAGTGACATAGTTCACCCATAGCTGTATGTGAAGGAATCGCCAAGGCGGCCTTCACCGGTCAGGCCCTCGCCCTACTCCCAACAGTAGACAGAAGGCCATTAAATAACTATAAAAGGGCCAAGAGAATAGCTAACGGAGGCTTAGGTGGCCAGCAGCAGTTCAGTACCGCCCTGTTCTTGCCTGAAACCTTTGTTATAAAGCTTAACCCTACCTTGTGCCCCAATCCCGCCACAAAGTTCACTGGGTACTGTAAACATAGCTGATTGGGGAAAGCTGAAACCAGCAGCAGTGACTGGAGAAGATCTCCTCTGACACTGCGGGGCAGTTTCGTTCACCCACTAAAAAGACACTTTCCAATGAACTCAGTTGGTTTGGTTGGTGGGGTGGTGGTGTCAGGCTGACATTATTCACCTGGGACACAGCTTCTAATTCAGCCCCGTTCAGTGAGGGTTGTTGGATTTAGAACCATTCACAATTGTCTCTGAGTCTAACCGAGCCTGGTGGAATGGGAATTTCCTAGCTCTGCTGCCCCTGTGGGAAGTGAGTTGACCAACCTCAGTGATGCAAGCTTAAAGAGCAGCCCATCTTTCATTTAGGTCCTTTACAGCCTTCTGGTCTTAATTTTGAGTTGAAGAACTTTAGATCATAACCATTGCTCCCATTTTTTCAGACAGCCCATGCTGATAATTCTTCTGTAACTATTTACACCTTCTCTGGAATCATCTATTATTTTCTTATTGTCCCATTGCCACCCCTTGTGCTTTGCACCATCATCTCTTTTGTCATTTTATCTTGTCTGCCTTCCACCCAATCTCAGGCCTTCTATTTTATTCTTTCCCCTTCTCCCCTTTCCCAATTCCTACTTGCTCAGAAACTGTTAAATCTCCAACATCTTTTAGTTCTGATGAAAGATCATCGACCTGAACAGTCTTCTCTACAGATGCTGCCTGACCTGCTGAGTACTTGCAGCATTCTGTTTATATTTCAGATTTCTGGCCACAGCAAAATTTTACTTTTAGTATCAGTTGGTCCTTACTGGGAACAGTCTAACCATCTGAAACTGCCCAGAATTCAGAACAATTGCCACTCAACTAGCAGCAACTTGAGTCAGGGAAGAAGGAGTGTTTTGGGAATCAAAGGCCTGGATCTTCACAACGATGGAGAGCTGGCCAAAATCTGGAAGACCCGCCCCCAAACACTGCACCTATCATTTTCTTGGGGATGGGGCATGCATGTTTCAGCGGCAGCTGACCATATAAAATAGCAGCTGCCTCCAGTTATGTCTGATTATCATTAGCCAGGAGTGGGAAACGCAAGTAGGTCTAAACTTTGTGGAGTCCTTTGGAGAGGTGGGTACCCCTTTGGATATGGTCCCAGGACACCTTTGGGGAGGTCAAGTGCCCTTTGGGAGAGATAAGGTGCCTTTTGGGATTATTAAAAATGGACATGTGTGTAAAAAGTGCATAAACTCGTTGAAACTGTCAAGAGAACTGTCAAAAAAAACTGTAAACAGTGTCAAAAGCAACTATCAAGCTTTCAATGCATTTAAAACTCCTGCCCTATAAATCTTTGAAAAAAAGCTGTGTGGAGTGTTGAAAACAATCAGTTTGCTATTTCACTGTCTGTTGGCATAAACCAGAGGGTTACCATTACTGGATTAGTGCTGCATGACTGATTTCACAAGCTTCCATTATCACTGTCATTTCACAGTTTGATTGATAGCTACAAGTAGTTATAGGCCTTTTAAAAAAAATAAAGTCTGCAATAGACAATTAGAACTTTATTTAATCTCAGCATGAGTCTGAGGTCTACCCATGATGGGTACTAGGTAAGTTTGCATGGAGGGTGTAAGGGCAATGGGTAGTATGTGGGGAGTATGGGCTGGCATGAGTTGGCACTAAGTTGGCATAAGAACTATAAAGTGCCATGATGGGAGGGCAGAGTGGCATAGGTTGACATGGAGGGTGTGAGGGACCATGGGGGGATGGGTGGGGGCATGGATGGGGTGTGGGGGTGAGCGGGTGTGAGGGTTGAGGGCCGTTTTATGATTTATTGTTTTCTTTAAAAAACTTCCACACACAGCCAGTGCACCGAGGCAGACCTTCCGCCCAGCCCGCCTCTGCACCTAGCAGCCCGTACAATTTTTCGTGTCATCTTCCACAGTTCCCATTTTCACCCGCACCCTCCCCACCCTCTGCACCGCACGCCCCCCCCACCCCCCTCACCGGAACTGAAAATCTGACCTCCTGGGTCGGGTTCGTGAGCTGGGAATTGTCTCGACTCTGCATTCCTGACCTGGGAGCGAAAACTCAGGCCAAAAATTTACATTTGTTCAGAGGGGAAGTGGTGTACTTTCCTGAGGTTGGATCTGAGTGCATTCTTAGGCACTTGGATATGGGGGGAATAGAGGCACTTCCGCTGTGACCCATCAGTCGTTATTGCTGGAAGTTTCAAAGTGTCCTTCACCAGAAATAAGAGAGGCATGTCATTCACTACTAAAGGATAAATACTGGCCAGGACACTGGGAAAAAAGACCTTGCACTTCTTCAAATAATCCCATGGGATCTTTCGTATCCACCTCAGAGCGCAGACAGGACTTTGGACTAATGTCTCATCTGACAGAGCAGCACCTCCTCAATGCACTGGAGTATTAGCCTGGATTCTACACTCAAGTCTGTGGTGTGGAACCCACAAACCTTCTGCTCAGAAGTGAGAAAAGTTACTAAGCCATGCTGACAAGAGCGTGTAGTGGTTATAGCACTGGACTGGATTATAAATCTCAACTGAAGTGCTGAAGTGTGTGAGCTGGCACTGGGAAAAGAGAAAAACGACCGTGAAAGTTGCCTGCTTATAAAGAAAAAAACTAGTTCGCTCATGACCCCTTATGAAAGGACACCCAACTCTTGATTCCCACTGAGGTAGCCACTCAGTAATACAAGGAGATGATCAGGACCACCACCTCACACTTTCTTATGGTAAACATTGAGTATCAAATGCAACCATGTCCACAAGCTGGTAAATTTTACATCAATATCACCCTCGGTTCAGTTCCCAGGGCTGATTAGAGCCTCTGAGCCATCTGGTCTTGATGTGGCAAAGAATATGCAGACCTCCTTTTCAAAGAGCCCCAAACCTTGTGCATCCCCATCTGACAGCTGGGTCAATAGTGCTGGAGAGGGTTCGCCTCAAGCACACACTTGTCTTTCGCTTTGAAAAGCATCCTCCCTGTAACAGTTGAACTGAAAATAGGGAAACACCATGAAACCACTCAGCGACTGACCAACTCCAAGTAGCCCACAATACACCATGCACAGAGAGGCCAGTGGTCCCTGCACCCAGCTCACCAAGCATTAGCATTGGCTGACATTCAGGAGTGATCTTGTCACTCCTGATTCAAGGGACAAAATCAGATCATCAGATGAAGGAGAACAATTTGCGCCATACTGGTCAATTATACAAACTAGGTGACCTGTCTCTTCTGTGGACTGTACTGTGTCAATGATTCAATCCCAAATTGACATTGATATGAAGACTGAATGAGCCTGGTTCTGTTAAGGCAACTTTTGGTTTTGATGACCTTTATTATGGTGAACTGCAATAGTGCTTGGGATTCAGCCTGGGTACTGTTGCTGTGGGGGTTTTCACATGTGTCAAATGCATTTTAAATGACTGCATTGACAATTCTTTTGATTGATAGAGGGATGCTGCCAGGGTCTCTGCAAGGAGGTGGTCCTCAGCCCAGCACTGCTGCTGCTGTGACCTTTTTTTATTTTCATGCAAAGGCATCCACGTCCTGCTGGTACTTTACAGTCTTAGACTCAAAAACAATTTATCATTAACACAGCTTCATCACAACCTCACCCTTGCACTCAAGCCCATCAGAATTGGAGCTTCAGATATGATATTAGGTGGATTCTGTCTTGTTGGCAGAATGTTCAGCTCCAGGTGGAATTGTGTGGGGACGGGGGGCGGGGGGCGGGGGAGGGGAGGGAACGGGACCAGAGAAGGCCTTTCCTGATAGAGGGTGCTTTTCCTGACAAAAGGCACCTTTCCCAACAGCCTGCACCATTCTAGTTTACTGCATATGGACCAGCCTTCGCAGCAACAGCACAAAGCATCCTGGGACTTGCGCACTTAACTCACAAAAGATGGGTAGTGGCGAAAAAAAGAATCAACTCTAAATACTACTCGAGCACTTAAATACAAGCTGCAAATATAAGGTCCAGACACAACAGTGATCCATGCACCATTTGAATCTTCCAAGTGGTTTGTCCTCCAATAGCTTGGGCAACAGCGTCGTGCCTTCAGCTACTAGTCAACTTGGGATCTCAGAGCAGGGTAGGACCTTGTGTAGTCCGCGTCATGGTTGGGAAATGCTTGCTGTCGATCTCCCACAGTTTCTTGCCCGAGAAGGTTGCAGGAGGTGGGTTGGGTGAGATAGGCAATGAGTGGCAGCTGCTGTAGTTGATGTAGCTGGCAAGTATTAGCGTCAGCTCCAGGATCTGGGGACAGAAGAGCAGTCACAAGTGTTGTGCAGGAATCATTAAACTGCTTCTGAAAAAAGGCTCGTGAGCCCCTGAATTTCTTGTGCCAAAATCACCAGGTCCTCTTGTTAGGAGTGACCAGCAGAACATTAGGAACAGGAGCAGCGTGTCGAGCCCTTGGGCCTGTCTCACCTTTTCATCACAGATCATGGCTGCTCTGCACCTCAGTTGCATTTTTCTTTCTCAGCTTTACAGCCTGTAATATCTCCACACAGCTAACCACTTATTAATCTCAGTCATGAAAATTTGATTGTTTTTGAGTGGTTTGCCTCTAATTTTAAGATTACAGCCCTGTTATTTTTAATTACCCCATCAGAGGAAATTTACTTTATTAAATCCTTTTAACATTTTAAACATGTTGGTCAGATCATCCTCATAATTTAACCCTCTAAGCCATGGATCATACTGGGTAAATCTTCTCTACACCCATTCCAAGGCCAATATATCCTTCCTGAGGTGCAGTGCCCAGAAATGAATGTGGAGCTCCAGATGGGGTCTGTCCTAGGCTCCATGTACCTGAAGCAACACTTGCTCCCCTCTGTCTTTCAGCTCTCTTCAACCCCCAGAGAAGCAGTGTAAACATCTGGAAATATCAGGTTACACTGTTATCCAGGAGGTTCCACTAGTCTCAAGTCTTGAGACCCTGGGATTTTAAGCAGGATTTCCCAATGGCAATTTGATAGAATAGAATTCATCAGTCAGTTATGGTCTTCTGTGACTGAATATGACCAAGGCAGAAATGGGTCAAGAAACAAATATAGGTAAGCAAATGCCGACTCACAGATCCTGCCCTCCCATTAGGGAGCCATGTGGTTTGAAGATGGGGCGGCAACACTCTTAACCCTTTGAGCCTGGTATCAATGGACTTATTCTATAAAAACACCAGCTGAGATAAGGGAGGGAAAGACCTAAAGAGGCCAAGGCACAGTGAGATAGGGAGACAGCCAACACATTAGCACAGATTCTGTAGTAATACAATAATGGTAAATTCAGTTCGATGGGGTCCTGTCAGAAAAACATTGGCCAGGATACTTATCTGACTGAGGAAAGCAGGAACTCATCTGACCCCAAATCCAAAATAGGATTGATCCCAAGAGGATCAAGAGATCCAGTGATAGGCCATAGGGTCTCCAGTTTCAGGGTTATAGAAAGATCCAGTAATAGGCTAGAGGGCTCCAGTTCCAATGGGGCCACTGGCTTTCGTATTCCAATGTTGGGCCTCTTACTCTTAAGGAATAGTGGCTTTGGTGATAGGATATTGGGGCTTTTCTGGTGAAGGGACTAGGCTATAATAGCTTTTCTGTTAGTGATCGATTAAAACTTCCCCCAAATTTTGTCATACTGATTCGTCAACATTATCAAGAGTTTCTTATGGACGGAGCTAATTTCTAGGACTCAGGAGAAGCGCAACCAAAAGAGGGGGAGTTTTGCTCTGAGGATTACGTCTCGTAGCTTTGCTTCTGTAGCCAGCAATAAGGTCATTTGAAGCCAATGTTTTCTGCCTGTCTCCCGTTCAGCCACAAAAGCAAGGAAGTTATCCTAAACCTTTACCAATCACTAGTCGGTCCTCAGCTGGAGTATTGAGGCCATTTCTGGGAACCACAGGACGGATTCAAGGCCTTGGAGAGGCTGCAGAGGAGAATTATTGGAATGGTACTAGAGATCAGGGATCTCTGTTATGTGGAGAGACTGGAGAAAGTTGGATTGTTCTCCTTAGAGCAGAGAAGGTTAAGGGGAAGATTTAAAGGAGGTTTCAAAATCAAGATTTTTGATCAAATAAATAAGGAGCAATTGTTCCCAAGGGCAGAAGAATCAGTAAACAGAAGACACAGATTTAAGGCAATTGGCTAAAGGCTGAGAATTCTTTTTGTACAGCAAGTTATGATGATCTGGAATGCATTACTTGTAAGGGTGATGAAAGTAGATTCCATAGTAACTTTCATAAGGGAATGGGATATATGCCTGAGAAGGAAAAATATTGTCAGGCAATGGGATAAGAGTGAAGTGGAACTAATTGGTTAACTCTTTCAAAGAGTTCTGTTGCCAGCATCAGACATGATAATTTGAATGGCCTTCCATGCTGCAGTTTCTATAATGAGAAAGATTTCTCTGTTTCAGTAGCAGAGTGAGCAATCAAAAACTCCTTACCTTAGGCTTCGCCATAGCAAACACTAGTTTTTCAATGGTGGTCTTCGTTGGGTTCCCATCCTTAGCTTTGCTGACTACAATCATAAAGTCATCACGGCAACCTCCAAAAGTCATGACCGACAGATAGGAATAATTTATCACGAGATGCTGGGAGCAACACAAAGAAAACCTTCTGTCAGAAATGACAGGCCTGTTGCTCCATGGCAACAGAAAATATAAAGTCACCTTATTAATTCCTATTTATCACATTCTCCTGCAGAGTTCCAACCCTCACGAATTGTCAGCCAAATCCTGGCTACCTCGTGACCTCAGCAAGAGGTCTGTGAAACCAGACAATTTTTTTGCTGCAGAGGTCAGGTTGCACGGTTGCTGACTCTCTGTTTAAGGTTGCCAACTTGTGATTAAATCTATTCCTGGAGGTTTCATCACATGACTTTCCCCCATGCTCCAGCCATTGGTCAGCCAACACACCCATCCTTGCACCTTTCTATTCCAAATGGAAAGCAAAAAGACTTATTACCAAACTGGATGATGCTTGACTGTCAACCAAACAGACATTCTTTTCCCCCCATTGTCAATATTTTTATATCTGGTAAAGAGAAATGTTCAAAGAAAATGTCAAAAAAACTCCAATTTTTTTAACGTCTTTTGTAATGATTTTTCTCTAAGGATGCACACAGCAGTGTCCTGGAGATTGATCTTCAATTTCTGGAGACTTCGGGTCAATCCTGGAGGGTTGATCGCCATTCGGTGATCGACAGCTCAGTTGCTGAAAGAAGCTCTGCAAGGCCGCTGGCTTTTGTTAAAAAAGTAATAAATATCCTGCAGGGGAAAAGGCTGAAGATGGTGAGCCAGGGGGCCAGAGTCCTACTGCTGTCTTTCTCTATCTTGGCTCAGGCTATACAGAATCCCTAGGCAACTGACCTACATTTTTGGCCTTATATTCAAATCCCTGCATCCTTCCTGTATGTCTCTACCACCAAGCTTCACACTGTCTTTAACCTCTTCACTATTGATGGCCCCTCATTTAGTCATTACTATCCTGCCCTCTTTATTCAGTTCCCTTCATCTCCATGCTTAAAGGACACACTTTTCTTCCACTGTGCCTTTCATTTCCAACCTACTTTTTATTTTTATATTTCCACCCCCCCCTCTGCCCTGCTTAGCATCCATTGATTTTCACTCTTCAACATGTTGCACTTTGAGGTGTGTCCCTGCATAAAGAGCACTGGAGAATTGCAAAATGCTGTCTGTTTATACAGAAACAGCAGCACATTTGTACTGCTCTCTAGGTATCTATTATTTTACATGGCTATTTTGAAATATTAGAAATAAAACCAATGATTAAAACTGTTCATTGAAACTGATAATTGAAATCTTTACTTTTCTGCATAGGGAACATTATAGTGACACACAAGGTATCACAATTGTGTGGGGCATGCTGGATGGATCAGAGGGTCTTTAGCTGTCAGTTAATATTCATGTGCTTGCATTAACTGCCACAATCATATTTTGAATAATTCAAATTTGGAGGTGATTATTGTTACTCCATTGTAGGCAACTGTAATGTATTAGTGCATTAGGCTGGGATACATGAGTTAGGTTTCATCCTTTAAGGAGGCAGCTGGTTCAAGCAAAAGCAGCTATAGTGGGAGGCTGGTTCCTCTTTTAAACACATGTGAAGATAATGAGTAGGGATTTTTGAAGTTTTTTTTAATAAAGCATATTCAGATCTGGTAATACAGTTTTAGTAAAGAGCTCTAACCTATTAGAGATTAAATAAACTGCTAGTGAGGTTTATAAACTGTCAATGTTGGAAATTTTTGTTCGTAATTTTTATACCAAATTTCCTGATTTTTATGAATTTGTCGCTTGAGTCATGAGAAGGTGAGGGGGTTGGCATTTCTGTTCTTGTCAGTGGATAATGTAAGAATACTATAAAAGCTTGTGCCTGGAAAGAGACTAGAGGACCAGTGTTTCATATCCCATCATGGGCTTGGCCTATACTAACTTTGAGAACTCTTTCCCCAGGCCAGAATGTATTTGATCTGAATAGGCCTACAGTTCAGGACCAGCTAAACTTTTGGCGGATTTGAGAGGCTTTCAGGCAATGAGGAATATTGAGGATTGCGCACCCCTAGGAACAAGGACCTGTACCAGTCTACTGAACATTCTTTCCCTGGATCAGATTCAAACAGGCCCATTGTCTCCCAAAGTGGACTCATACCATTGTGCTGCACTCTAGTATGGTGATACCATCTTCATTCACTGCTAACCACACGGGCTTCTCATCAAGGGGTGACGGTGCAATCGGCTGGAGAAGAAAGAGAAGAACTGGTTAGAGCCTCATATTAACGGAGAACCAAAGGCCTCACTGGATACAGTGGAAGCAACCAAAAGGCCTCACTGGATACAGCGGAAGCAGCCAAAACCTCACTGAATACAGTGGAAAGAAGTTATGAAAAGCACACCTGAGGAGCATCATTTATTTCTTTGTTGGGTTAGTAATATGAAATCACACTGTGTCACACTAATGTGCGTATTATACTGTCGGTCTAGTGTGGTATTTTAAAAAAGGGGCTGAAATTTTGCTGTACTGGATAGTGGAATGTCTATACATCAATAATTTTCTGTGCACAAGTTTGGCTATCAAGTGAAAAATAAGACAAGAGTGGAAAAGGAGGTCAGTAGTGTTAAAAATCAATATTACCATCATAACGTTACTGCCGCCATTTAAGTAGTTTTATTACTGTAACACTAATTATGCTAAATGGTTACAAATCACTAGTTAGGCCTCATCTAGAGTATTGTTGCCAATTCTGTGCAGCACTATCGAACGGATGTCAAAGCCTTGGAGCGGGTGTAGAAGAGATTTACAAGGATGGTATCAGGAATGCATGGGTATACATATCATGAACTATTTAGTTTAGGGAGTGCCAGACACCCAACTTCATGAGCAAAACAAAGGATCTCTACATGGTGTTCATTTACCTGACCAAGGCCTTGGACACAGTAACGAAAACAAAAAAATGATGGAAAAACTCAGCAGGTCTGACAGCATCTGTGGAGAGAAAGACAGAGTTAACATTTTGAGTCCGTATGACTCTCCAGAGTTAAAGGGAAGTAGAAATGTGGTGAAATATATACTGTTTAGGGGCGGTGGAATAGGTGAAGCTGGATATAAGGCCAGTGATAGGTGGAGGCAAAGGAGAGATTGCAAAATATGTCATAAACAAAAGAGTTGTTAATGGTGGTGGTACTGGCTAAAGGAGGTGCTATTGGTGACATTAAGAGTAGAAAGCAGGTTTTGATAATGGCAGGACCAGGATAAGCACTCTGAAAAGTGACAGATGGCACCAGTGGGGGTGAGGTGGAGGGAGGGGATGGTGGTGGGAAAAAAGATAGAAAAGGCTAAAAAGCTGGGGATAAAATAATGAATAAAAATGGAAATAAATTTAAAAATAATGAAAGTTAGTGGGGGAAAAATAAATAAAAATTAAAAAATAAAAATGAATATAAGAAAAAAGGGGGGGATCAAAAAGAGGGTGAGGATGGAGGAGAGAGTTCATGGCCTGAAATTGCTGAACTCAATGTTAAGTCTGGAAGGTTGTAAAGTGCCTAGTTGGAAGATGAGGTGCTGTTCCTCCAGTTTGCATTGAGCTTCACTGAGCAAGCCAAGGATGGACATGTGGGCATGAGAGCAGGGTGCAGTGTTGAAATGGCAAGCGACAAGGAGGTCTGGGTCATGCTTGCGGACAGACCGAATGTGTTCCGCAAAGCGGTCACCCAGTCTGCGTTTGGTCTCTCCAATGTAGAGGAAACCGTATTGGGAGCAGCGAATGCAGTAGACTAAATTGAGGGAAGTGCAAGTGAAGTGTTGCTTCACTTGAAAGGAGTGTTTGGGCCCTTGGATGGTGAGGAGGGGGGAAGTAAAGGAGCAGTTCTGCGATTGCATGGGAAGGTGCCGTGGGAGGGGGTTGAGATGTTGGGGGTGATAGAGGAGTGGACCAGAGTGTCCCGGAGGAAACGATCCCTGTGGAATGCTGAGGGTGGCGAAAGGAAGATGTGTTTGCTGGTGGCATCATGCTGGATTTGGCGGAAATGGTGGAGGATGACCCTTTGAATGTGGTGGCTGGTGGGGTGAAAACTGAGGACCAGGGGGATCCTATCATGGTTCTGGGAGGGAGAGGAAGGTGTTAACATGACTCTTCTTCAGAGCCATACAGATTCGAAACGTTAACTGTCTTTCTCTCCACAGATGCTGTTAGACCTGCATTTCCAGCATTTTTTGTTTTTGTTTCAGATTTCCAGCATCCACAGTATTTTGCCTTTACCTTTAAAATTACAAATGGTTTTGATAGAGTGTATAGAAAAAGAATGTTTTGTCTTGTGGGTAAGAGCAAAACTAGAGGCCATCAATACAAGACAGTCACCATGAAATCCAATAGGGAATTCAGGAGAAACCTCCTCACTCAAAGAGAATGATGAGAATGTGGAACTTGCTCCCACAGGGAGTGGTTGAAGTGAATAGTATAGATCCATTTAAGGGGAAGCCAGACAAGTATATGAGGGAGCAGGGGATAGAGGGTTACGATGATAGATTTATTGAGCAAAGATGGGAGGAGGCTCGAGTGGAGCATAAACACTGGCATGGACCGGTTGGATTGAATGGCCTGTTTCTGTGCTGTATATCCTATGTAAACTTCGGTTATGTGGAGGGACAAGAGAAGCTGGGATTATTCTCCCAGGAGGTAATTGGCAAAAGAACCAGAGGACAGATGAGAAACATTAATTTTGCACAGTGTATTGTTATGCACTGAAATGCATTACCTGAAAGGGTGATGGAAACAGATTCAATAGTAACTTTCAAAAGGCACTTGGGACAAGTATGTGAGAAGGTAAAAATTGCAGGAACATGTGGTGTGGGACTAATTAGATAGCTCTTATAAAGTATACTGGTTGGAATTATTGGTGTGAATTATTGCAAAATCATCCCATTCTGTTAGTGAACGAATGAGAACAGGAAGCAGCAAAGATGTGAGCACTTGGGAGTTTTGGCTAACCGTGTCAGTAGCTGAACAAGGGGCTCAGCATCATTGTGGGGGCATTCTGATTGCTTTTTTGGTTGTACATTAATTACAACGCAGCCCATTTTACTCACACAGCTCGAGTGAGTGTGGAGAAAACGGCAGCAAAAATTAATTCCCATGAGCTGAAGCTATTTTCAGAACCTAAGAGTTTAAAGTCAGTGCAGCAGTGAGGAGCCCTTCAAGCCAGTCAAAAACCCAAGGCCTCTCTTTCTAAAATCCACCAGGGATATTCAAATATATATGTAAATAGGGGGTGGAATTTAATACCCTTCCACAAGACAAGTTTGGCGGCGGGGCATTTAATTGTGTGGGAGGGTGGGGTGGAAACATGTCACCTTTCTGCCTCTATCCCATTTAAGTCCATGGTGAGGTGGTTCATGGACAGCCTTTCCGACCCACGGCCCATTGAGGCCCTTAAATGGGCAATTAATACCCACTTAAAGGCCTCATTCCGGTGCTGCTGGTATTCCCCAGCAGTGGGCAAAGGACGTGCCATGCGGGACGCCTGAAAAGCAAACCCTGTCGGGGTTTCTTGTAAGCTTTCAGGGGTTGAAATTGTGGGGGGCAGGTTCTGTCATTCAAAGACACTTCAGGGTGGAATCGTCCCAGATTTGCACAAAGTGCCGTATAGGGCAGGAAAAAAAATCATCTTACCCGCCAGCCACAATGGCAGGTTTTCGTGCTGTATCGTCCTATTCCAACCTCATTAATTATACAACCATAAGAAACATGCCGTCTGGCTGGTGGGCGGCCTCCAATTTGCCTGCCACACCATTACCTGTCCGCTTCCTCACGCAGGGCGCCATAGTTAAACTGCAGCCACGTGCACACTTCTCAATGTTTGCAGCCCAGGACTGCTCCAGTGAAGACAAGGTCCCAAAAGCCAAGAAGACCGCATCCCCCTGATTCAATGATGCGTCCCTGGGACACCTTGTGGACGTTGTGGAGGCCTGCTGCAATGTCATCTCCCTGCTCTGGATCCAAGGAGGCCCATCAGTCTCACCACTCCAGTTTGGGAGGCGGTGGCAATGGCGATCAGTGCCAATGCTGCACAGAAGAGGTTCGCCATCCAGTGCAGAAAGAGGATGAATGATCTCATCTGTGCCACCAGGGTAAGGCAACCATCTCATCACTCTAAACTCACCCACTCACAAACCCATCACACATTCACTGGCATCTCACTCACTGCCAGCTCAAGGGGCATCACCACTTACTCTCTCACACGCACCCCCACATCTCCATCTGACCTCATCTCCTCTGGTGACTGCCTCCACAGCCTTCACCATATTAAGGCCACATGCACAGATCAATCTGTGCCCCCGCACCCATCCTGGGATACCCCCCTTCCTTAGCACAGCCCTCGCCTCTTCCCTTGCTTGAGGCCACTTCTCCGAAACAAGCCCTAGCCCTGCAGCCGTTGAAAAGCCTTACGACTGGATCGTTAGTTAGGGACCTGTCTGTGACCCCCCCCAAAACATGATGTGGTGTTATCGGTGCAGCCTGGCGCTGATGATCACGAGTGCTGCCCGAAGGAAGGTAGGTAAAAAAACCGCCGAAGTCCTGAGCGAAGTGCAGCCCACCAGGTGCACATCCCTTATGTACAGTTGCGAAACATGTCGGCAGATGTGCCTGCATGATCCAATGTGGGGGTGGAGGTGGGAGGTTGAATTAATTAATTAATTAATTGGTTAGGGTCTGGAACGAACTTCCAGAAAGGGTGACGGAAGCAGATTCAATTGAGGTATTCAAAAGGGAATTGGGTTGCTACCTGGAAAGAAATAACGTGCAAAGTTACGAGGATAAGGCAGGGGAGTGGGACTAGGTGGAATGCTCTTTCCGAGAACTAGTGCAGACTCGATGGGCCAAATGGCCTCCTTCTGCACCATAAAGATTCTGTGATTTGATTCTGTGAATCCGGCCTGCAGGTCTTATAATGAGATGCTAAAGTATTGAAATCAGGTTCTCGACAAGCAGAAGCAGGAATGTGGCCCACCGTTGATGGGTGGAGTGGACAATATCAAACTGGTCTCACGATGGTGTGAAACCGATTTTTGGCCTTCTCACCATATTGATCTCCCCCCTGCCACCATGATGACCAATGCCAATGGGGCTGGAAAATTCCGGCCTCAGTGTCTGATTGAGGGACCCAGCATCAGGAAGTGGGGTGGGGGCACTGAGAGTCACCCCCCTGTTCTTCCTGCTGAATCTTTCCCTTCTGACACCTACCCTACGACCCCCTTCCCACCATCACTCACTTGCGGCCTGGGTCCCCTGGTGATCCTGGGCCTCGGTTGGGTGCATTACCAGCAGCAGCCACTATCTCCCTGGTGGTGCTGCAGAGCAATGAAGAGCTGCTGGCCACAGATAGGCTCTCGACAGGTGGGATTTCCGACCCCTGGGGTCCTTGACCCTGGGGAAGGCCTGCTGCTGCCCAGTATTGGCACTTAATGCAGCGGGCCCTCCTGAAAAGAGGGGGCATGTGGCTCCCACACACTCTCTAGCTGGCGGGCAAGACTCCCATCCTAAGGCGTGCTCATCTGACCTAATTTACTGGAAGTGGACAAAAAGAACAACTTGTATTTATATAGTGCTGTTAAAGTAGAAGTATTCCATGGCACTTCATAGCAGCATCACCATACAAAATCTAATACTGATCCAGATACAGGTGACCAAAAGTTTGCTTGAAGAGGTAGTTTAAAGGAGCCTCTTAAGGAGGGAGAATTGGAGAGGTGGACAATTGTAGGGAGGGAATTCCAAAACTTAGGGTCTAGACAACTGAAGGCATGGCTGCCAAAAGTGGAGTGATGAACATCAGGGATGTTCAAGAGGCCAGAATTGGAGGAATGTGGGGATTCCCAAGAGCTGTTGGGCTGGAGGAGATTACAGAGACAGGGAGCAGTGAGGCCTTGAAGGGAATTGAAAACAAGGATGAGAATTTAAAAACTGAAGTGTTGTTGAATTTTGAAACAATGTCGGTCAGTGAGCACAGTGATGAGGGGTGACAGATCTTGCTGCAGGTAGGATACTCATAACAGAGTTTTGCATGACCTCAGGTTAAGGGGGCGTGGTAGATGGGAGGCTGCCCAGGGAAGCATTGGAATAGCGGACCCTAGAGGTTTCAACAGCAAAGAGGGGCAAAGCTGGTGCAGAGGTTATGTCCAGGAACTAGTGATCCAGATGCCCAAGCTAACACTCTGGGGACATAGGTTCAAATCCCACAGTGGCAGCTGGTGGAATTTAAATTCAATTAATATACCTGGAATATAAAGCTAGTCTCAGTAATGGTGACCATGACAACTATCATTGATTGTTGCAAAAACCCATCGGGTTCACTAATGCCCTTTAGGAAAGGAAATCTGCCAACCTTACCCGGTCTGTCTTACATGTAACTCCAGACCCAAAGTAAGGTGGCTGACTCTTAATTACCTTCTGAAATGGCCTAGCAAGTTCAGTTCAAGGGCATTTAGGGATGGGCAACAAATGCTGACCTTGCCAGCGATGCCTACATCCCATGAAAGAACAAAGGAAAAAAATATGGGCTGAGACAGAGGTGGAGACAGGAAGGTGAAAGCATGTGGTCGTGGTGATGGAGAAGATCAGTAATGGACTATTTACGCTTCAACTCCTACTTTGTATGCTGGGGGGGGGGGGGTTCCTGAAACTCCAGAGGCATTTTTCCTTCGACCTTTTGATTGCATCCCTTGTTACATTCATTTCGGTTTTACCTTTGCGGTGAAGAGTTTCGCTCCAAACAGCGGCCACTTTCGGGTGACCGTCAGGTAGATCCGCACACAGTCTGATCCGCTACACCCCCTCAGAAGCATCCATTTTGTAGCCAGTCTGTCCGCCAGTTGCCTGTTTGAATAGAGATGACCAGCATTATAAAGAGAAACAGCATGGTGGTAATTTAGATAGTGAAGGCATACATAAGGAATATTCCTGTCTTCACCCCACCACCCCCTATCACCACCTTACATTTTCTCCCCTCCTTCGTTAAACCGCCGAGTCTTCCTGGGACATTGGGAATATTGGAACATTCAGAAAAGGAGGAGGCCATTCAGCCCCTCTGTTCTGCAATTCAATCGGATCATGGCTGACCTGCAACCTGACTCCATTTTTCCATGTTTGCTCCCTAGCCCTGGAGGCCCAACCTAACAAAAATCTAACCACCTCTCTCATAAGCTCCAATTGTCTCTCCCAGTATCAGCAGCCTTTTGGGACACAGAGTTCCAGAATTCCACCACCCTTTAAGTGAAAAAGTGCTCCCTGACTTCACGCTGATTTTTGATCTAATTTTAAGCTTATTTTCTCTTGGGCGCAGGATTTTCAGCTCGGTGTGCGGGTGTGCGTCTGACACGCACGAGCGTAAAATAGCGCACAATGATCTCGGGCAAGCGCCCCGATGTCATCACGCAATTGCGCAATATTTTAGTCAGGGGGCACGCACGCATGCGAGAGTTAGCAGTGCGCCCACTGACAACTAAGGAGGGCGATTAAGCCTAATAACCAATTAGTTAAATTGAATTTTTTTCACTGCCCTTCCAATCTTACAGTTGGAGGGTGGGTGAATAGGCCAAGCAGCCTTTGGATTTTTTGCGAAACCTCATCCACGGGCGGGATGAGGTTTCCAACAATGAGAAAAAAAGAATGTGAATTTTTAAAATTCATTTTTCACGTGTCCACAGAGTCACATGTGGGGACATGTTTTCCTTACTTTTCGCAACCTTATAATTCATTTTAAAAACCTTCAGCTCCCTGAGGCGACTCTGTTCCTTCAGGGAGCTTTCAGTATTCGCTCCCCCGCGTGCTTGCACAAATGTCCACGCTCGCTCTCCTCCCCCCTCCACTCTTCCCCAGGCAGCGCTGAAACCCCCAGCATCTGTTTCACGCTGGCTGGCTGTTGATGGGCCAGGCAGTGTGAAATCACTGGAGGACTGTTTCGCGGCCCCTCCCGGGCCCGCCCGCTCGACGAGGGGAAAATCCTCCCCCACAAGAGAAAATAATTTTCCTGTTGCTACCCGTCTGAATCATTTCAACATTTTAAACACCTCAAACTGATCATCCCTCAATCTTCTTAGCTCAAGGGAATGAAAGCCTAATCTATCCAACCTGTCCTCACCTATGTCCCCAGAGTATTAGCCTGGGCATCTGGATCACTAGTTCCTGGACATAACCTCTGCACCAGCTTTGCCCCTCCTTAGCCCAGGTATCATTCTGTGAACCCGCACTGCACCCTCCCCAGGGCCTATATACCTTTCTGAGAGGCATGGTCAGGACTGAATACAATACCACATGAATGGCAGCAGTTCCCCTGTACCCAACCAAAGTGGTATTATTAGTGTGTTACATTTCTAGAGGGAGAGTATCAGTTGACCTATGATGAGGGCAGTGGAACCCAAGGTACCTAACAGGAGAGACTAGATAGGGGGCTGGACTTTGAACTCTGAATGATTTTCCCCAAACATCACAAAGTGGGAGAATATGGGAGGCCAGCCCGGAGAGCATTGGAATTCCAGATCGAGATAAGGCGACGGTCTCCTATATCTGATGGCTGGGAGGGGCTTTCAGGTTTATAACTTCCAGCTGCATCAACTGGGTCTTCACAGACGCTTTTTCCACATCATTGGATACGTACAAAGGAAAAACATTTCAGCCACCCTCAAACTGTACAACTAAAAAGCTGCAACGATTAGGTGCAGAGTAAAACTGCCTCACACAGCCCTGTCAAGCTCTCCCACATTCACTTCTACCATCATCTGAGTCAATGCTGTGGCTCAGTGCCACAACCACATTTAGCCACAGGCTTTGAATGGTGGTGCGAAGTAGGACCACAGGCCGTACCTTGGGAGTTCCGCGGAAAGGCATTGCATAGTGACACACTGCATGTTCATGCCTATGATTCAGCATGGGGGAAACATTAAACCTAAGCCTAGGAAGGAAGTATCAACCTGAACGGTTCCCAAGCTACCTCCTTCCATCCTTCTTCAGCAGCTTTAATCCTGCCCTCTCACCTAGGAACAATGGACACTGCAGGGAGATGGCAGGAGCCGAAGTGAATTCATTTTGTTTTTTCCTGCTGTGTAGACTTGATGAGGAAATCTCAATTTCTGAGGAATGGAACACTTTCCACTTCAGATCCACATTGCCAGTCAGGTACAGCATGGTTAGGTGCACAGTAAAGCTCCCTCTACACTGCCTCCTACTGGACTAGTGTGGCATGCTTTCGTCGTAAGCCATCCTTTATCCTCTCAGTGAGATTGACAATTTTAGTGCTACCCAACTACGACTGAATGTGGGAGGGCTTGACAGGGCTGTGTAAGGCAGTTTTGCTCTGCACCTAATTTTTGCAATTAGATTTTATTTTGTATAGTTTGGGAGACCAGAAAGTTTTTTCTTTACACCGTATCCAATGATATGGAAAAAGCGTCTATGAAGATCCAGTTGATGCAGCTGGAACTTATAAGGCTGAAAGCTCCTCCCAGCCATCAGATGTCATTTGATGGGAGGCCATCACCTTATCCAGATTTGATATTCCAATGCACTCCTAGCTGCCCTCCCATTTTCTACCCTCTGTAAACTTGAGTTTACCCAAAACTGTGCTGCCCATTGCTCACCTACGCTGGCTCTTGGTTAAGCAATGCCTCATTTTAATACTCTCATCATTACTTTCAAATCCCTGCATGGCTTCTCCCCTCCCTACCTTTGTAATCTCCTCCAGCCCTACAACCCTCTGAGGTATCTGCACTCCTCCAGTTCTAGCATCTCGAGTATCCCTGATTTTAATCACTCCACCATTGGAGGCCATGCCTTTAGCTGCCTAGGCTGTAAGCTCTGGAATTCCCTCTCAAAACTTTCTCATCTCTCTAATTCTCTACCTTTCTCTGTTACTTTAAGACACTTCCTAAAACCCACCTCTTTGACCAAGCTTTCGGTCAGCTGTCCCAATACCTCCTTATGTGGCTCAGTGTCAAATTTTGTTTGATAACACCCCTGTGAAGTGCCTTGGGATACTGTACGTTATTAAAGGTGCTATATAAATTCAAGTTATTGTTATAAACATAGGAACAGGAGTAGGTTATTCAGCCCTTGAGCTCATTCTGCCATTCAATTAGATCATGGCTGATCTGTATCTCAACTCCATCCACCTGCCTTGATTCTATATCCCTTAATATCCTTGAAAAATCCATCAATCTCAGATTTAGAATTAGTAACTGATCTCGCATCCACTGCTTTTTATGGGAGACAGTTCCACACTTCCACCACCATTTGTGAGAAGAAGTGTTTCTTAACCTCACTCTAGAACAGCCCGGGTCAGATTTTATGGCCACGTCCCCCTGTCCTAGTCTCGTCCACCAGTGGGGAAAGTTTATCCTTATCATCCCTATTCTTTCCTTTCAAAATCTCCAAAACCTCAATCAAAGCGCTCCCTCACCTTCTACATTCCAGGGAGTACAAGCTTAGTTGATGTAACTGCTCCTCATAATCTAACCCTTGAGAGTCCTGGTCAATGTCCCCTCTAAGCTGTGCGGCTGTGCAGCAAATGGGAATGTGCCATGCAGGGCATAAACAGGCTGTACACAAACAGTGGTCACTTTAAAAGGCGTGTAGGTGTGGCCCTGCGGCAATCTTAAAGGTGCGGAGCAGCGCATCAAACAGGGCACACACAGCGAGGAGAAATTAGAGGGAACAATTGGTCTGGATTACATTCTGGTGAATCTGCACTTCACTCATTTCAAGGCTAACATACTCCTTTCTAGCGGGGCATCGGTTAGCTCAGTTGGCTCGATGACTAGTGTGTGGATTGGAATAATGCCAAAGCACGGGATTCAAATCCCTCTCCCAGCTGAGGTAGACTTGGGGGCCTGCTGCCTCACCTGACCAGTGGTAAAAACAATCACCAAGGACCCACTTTCAGGCAGAGAACTCAGGGAAAAGAAGATATCCTTTTGAAGGTGCATTACGTAGAACTGTACAGTTATTCCAGGCATGGGCTAACCAGGACTGAGTAAAGCTGTAGCAAACCATCCTCCCCATTATTTTCCAGCCCTCCAGACCAACAGTTAACTAGCTTTTTGGACTTTTTTTGTACTCGACCAGTAAATTTTAGAGATCTGCGTGCATGGATCCTTAAATCTCTTTGTACCTCCAGCATTCCTAGCATTTCACCATTTAAATAATACTCGGGTCTATCCTTTTTTGGTCCAAAAGGGATGATGTCACATTTACTTGCGTTGAAATCCATCAGGCACAGTTTGCCCACTCGCTTCACAGAATCATAAAATGGTTACAGCACAGAAGGAAGTTATTCGGCCCATTGTGTCCATGCTGGCTCTCCAAGAGAGAGCAATTCACCTCATGCCATTACCCCATCTTCTCCCTGTAACCCTGCACATTCCTACTTTTCAGATAACAGTCTAATGCATCTATCAATGTCACTTTGTCATTTGATGTTCCCATCTACTCTATTTATTCAGCCACCGATCTTTCAAAACCCAGCTCTCTATTGTGTTCTCCAAGTCATTAATAAATTAGTGGATAGCTGAGGCCCCGGCCAAGATCTTATCCACGTCATTTCCTTCTAATTCAAGTACATAACCATTATTGCTACTCTCTGATTACCTACCCAGTTTCCTAACTCAGGCAATATTTTACATTCAGTTCCAGGAGCTTTAACTTTAGCTAACAGCCTCTTTTCCCTGACTCTGAGCTTTAATCAGGAAAAGGTCCAAAGATGTCAAACTACTCTTAGGCTTCACTCTGATCATTGATTTTACTTGAGAAGGGCAGAGAGTCAACTTGTACAGTTAAAGAACATCCTTGAAGGAAAATGGAAGAAGAGGCGAGGCCTACCTGATCTGCTCAGGGGTGCAGCCTTGTCGGTAGTGTTTGGGGTAGAATTTCTCCAGAACCTGCTGCAGAAACTGCTGCATCTTAGACTGGGAGCTGCCACCTGGACTGGAAGGGTTGGGGCGTGCCAGATCTCCATACTCTACCTGCAGGAATCACACATCCCGTTACAAACCCGGGAACGTCACCTTAAACATTTACTGCTTCCACCACAGTAGCAGCAGTGTGTACCATCTCCAGGATGCACTGCAGCAAATCAAGGCTCCTTCAGCAGCACCTACCAAACCTATGATCTCTACCAGCTAGAAAGACAAGGGCAGCAGGCACTTGGGAACAACACCACCTGCAGGTACCCCCCTGAGTCACACATCAGCCTGACTCAGAATTATATCATTATTCCTTCATTCAAAATCCTGGAACTCCCTTCCTAACAGCACTGTGGGTGTATCTACACTACACAGGCTGCAGTGGTTCAAGGAGGTGGCTCATTAACAGCTTCTTAAGGGTAACTAGGGATGGGCAATAATTTCTGGTCTTGTCAGCATCATCCATATCATGAGAATGAATAACAGAAAAATTTAAAATCCTTCAATCAGACAGCAACTCCTGGAATTTTGCAAGAAACTTCATTAAAAAATATCTACCCACAGAATCCTGGATCACCCGTGCCGCTTGCTACCTGCATTAGTGCCCATGCAGGGAAATGCAGCTTGGCTGCACAGGTAGGAACAGAAGTCGGCCATTCAGCCTGCTCCACCATTCATTTAGATCGTAGCTGATATACTCCAAATCCAACTTCCCATCCCACATCCCTTGATTTCTTTATCTATCCCGACGAGCATCTTTGCTGGATGAATTGCGGCATATGCTCTGTACAGTACTGAGCCACACAAACCCAGAAGGTTCTAGCCTGGATTCTCTTGTCTACGCCAAGCCAGCTGTGGAGAGACCAGAGAAGATTATTCTCCTTTGATCAGAGAAGGTGCAGGGAAGTCTAAAAATTACAAAGGGTTTTGACTAAATCAAATAAGGAGAAACTGTTTCCACAGGCAGGTCAGTAACCAGAAGACACCGATTTAAGATAATTGGCAAAAGAACTAGGGAGGAAATGAGGAGACTTCTTTTATGCAGGTGTAATGATCTGGAATATGCTACCTAAAAAGATAGCAGAAGCAGATTCAGGAGTAGCTTTCAGAAGAGAATTGGATAATTAGTTGAAAAGCAAACATTTTCAGGGCTGTAGAGGGACTAGGAGAGTGGGACTAATTGCAGAGCTCTTTCAATCAGCCAGTAGATGTACAATGGACAAAATGGCTTCTTCCTATACCAGGAGCTTCTATGAAGGGAACTGATGTAATATTTTCAGCCTTGAAGCAGCTGAGTAAAGGTGGGGGAAAAAAGCAATTAACCAGGGTTCCTGATCACCAACATTGTCCAATGGCCCATGCTGGAAGATATATATATGTGGAGCTACTAAGTAGGGGCAGGGATACCCTCGGCTGCCTTGTCACCTTCCACTCCTTCAAGAAGGAAGGAAATTTGGGCAAAACAATGTACAGATGCATTGCTAAAACATGGTTCATTTGCAATGGCAACCAGCCCAGCTCCCCCACAGTAGCAATGGAAGTCAGCTGTTTTGAGGGAAGAAAAAATGTGGGAGATTAAAACCAAGGCCTCTGCGATATCTTTACATACATCACACCAGGGTAGACAATGCGAGAAAAGAGTGGGAGCAAAAACAGAACAGATGTGGACATGAATGAGGAAGGAACGAGAAAGGATAAAACAAAGAGAGGAGAGCATGATAGAGGCAGAAAGAGAGCAAAATCAACACGAGAGGGGGCAGGGAAGGAAGGATTGAAGGAAAGAGGAGCATGTGAGGGAACAAGAAAGGACAACACGAGAAACAGAAAAGAGCACAAACAAGAGAGAGAGAGACAGGAAAATGTAAGAGAGAACATGAGAGCATGAATGGAATGTGAGGGTCAGGACAGATGGAACAAAATATGAGGAGAAAAGAAGTGAGGAAAGCAAAGGAGGACACACAGAACAGATGATGCAAAGAAGCAAAAGGAGAGACTGAGGAGGGGAGCAAACATGATAGAGCAAAAGAGATCATCTGAGAAACTTGGGCTGCTGCTGTTGGACGTTTCTGAACAGTGTGACTATCTTCCTAGTCTCCCACAGGCCATGCTCACACCATTGGGACTGCTGCACTGAATAGCAGAGTCAGGTGGTTCTCTGCAAGGGGTGGAGGGTGGGAAGGATTTGATGACTTATGTTAATATATTAATATCCACAGCATTGAATAGGACTTGAAACTTAATGTCCTTTTGAACAGAGAACTGAATATATTTGCTTCCTGCCGTCTGCACCAATAATGCACACTGGCTTTGGAGCTCTCTGTTCCAAACACTAACCTGCGCCATTAATGCAGTCACCTCCATTGCCAGGTCTTTATTGACAGGGAATCGTCCATTCAACACCTCATCGTTAACCTGATATGTCAGCAGGAGGCGCTCTCGCTCCGTTTCACCCTTTGCCTGAGCTCTGAAATACATCCTGTGCAAATGAACGGGGTCAATGTGGTCAACAGTGCACATAATTCACAGCCTACAAAGTTAAACAGGAGAGACAGCTGAGAACAAAGCATGGGTTTGCCTCAGAGACAGGTCGGCGGGGAATATCCTGCAGTATTTATTCAGTCTCTCACATTGCCTGGTGAGTGGGGATTACCTTGCATATTGATTCAGGGTTTCTCACAGAGTTGTTATTTGTGGATTTGAACCATATATGTCACTATTTGGCCACTAAGGGGCGGTGGAGGCACATGTCAATGAGAATCAACCAGCTGAAAGGGGATATTGGTGAAATGTTTGTGTGACTGCCCTCTGTCCCTCATCTACGATGATAACAGAGTGATAGGCAGCACCAACATGTAACAAAGGCATGCAGCATTTCATCAAAAATAGGTACAATACCATGTGTGAACAAAATATAAGATTGGAAGGCAGACCCTGTGTATGTTATAAATAAAGAAATATGGCACCGAGTATATATTATAAATACAGCGATATGGCACCGAGTGTATATTATAAATACAGCGATATGGCACCATGTGTATATTACAAACACAGGGATAAAGCACTGTCTAATGTTTTATAAACCCGGCGATAACGGACTGGGTATTATAGTCACACTTGTTGATCTATGGGTCTTACCGGCTTTTATACGTGAGTCTCACAATCCTGTTGCTTTCATATTTACCAGGGTGCAGTTCTTTTAGGGCTTGCTCCCATTTTGAAATTACATCACAAATCTTCAAAAAATGATTATTAAAATGATTATACAAATAACAGGCCTGGATTAGCACATTGAGACACTGTTGTTACATAACTATTTGCTGTCACGACTCAACGGTGAAAAACATACTTCAGTGAGCAGACTGCAGAATACTAAGTGTGATTAATACTGAATACAGCTCTGATTTGTGCTGCTTTGACTGAATCGACAAATCAGATTCGAGGGCTACAGTGAGGGGTGTGGGGTATATCAGTATTACAGTGAGGGGTGTGGGGTATATCAGTGTTACAGTGAGGGGTATGGGGTATATCAGTATTACAGTGAGGGGTGTGGGATATATCAGTGTTACAGTGAGGGGTGTGGGTATATCAGTGTTACAGTGAGGGGTGTGGGATATATCAGTGTTACAGTGAAGGGTGTGGGGTATGTCAGTGTTACAGTGAGGGGTGTGAGGTATATTAGTGTTACAGTGAGGGGTGTGGGGTATATCAGCATTACAGTGAGGGGTATGAGGTATATCAGTGTTACAGTGAGGGGTGTGAGGTATATCAGTGTTACAGTGAGGGGTGTGAGGTATTTCAGTGTTACAGTGAGGGGTGTGGGGTATATCAGCGTTACAGTGAGGGGTGTGGGGTATATCAGTGTTACAGTGAGGGGTATGGGGTATATCAGCATTACAGTGAGGGGTGTGGGATATATCAGTGTTATAGTGAGGGGTGTGGGTATATCAGTGTTACAGTGAGGGGTGTGGGATATATCAGTGTTACAGTGAGGGGTGTGGGGTATGTCAGTGTTACAGTGAGGGGTGTGAGGTATATTAGTGTTACAGTGAGGGGTGTGGGGTATATCAGCATTACAGTGACAGGTGTGGGGTATATCAGTGTTAGTGAGGGGTGTGAGGTATATCAGTGTTACAGTGAGGGGTGTGAGGTATGTCAGTGTTACAATGAGGGGTGTGGGGTATATCAGCGTTACAGTGAGGGGTGTGGGGTATATCAGTGTTACAGTGAGGGGTGTAGGGTATATCAATGTTACAGTGAGGGGTGTGGGATATATCAGTGTTTCAGTGAGGGGTGTGGGGTATATCAGCGTTACAGTGAGGGGTGTGCGGTATATCAGTGTTACAGTGAGGGGCGAGGGGTATATCACCGTTACAGTGAGGGGTGTGGGATATATCAGCGTTGCAGCGAGGGGTGTGGGGTATATCAGCGTTATATTGAGGGGTTTTGGTAAATGAGAGGATAATAATGACAGGTACATTGAAGATTCAAATGAAGGTGTTCCTGGATTTTATGTTGGTAACCCCGCCCCACACAGTTTATTAAGTTGCCTCACCTTCACATTGCCCTGCAGACAGTGTTCCAAATCTTTCCCAGAAGGGTCATCAGTGAAGAGCGCAAATCCCGAATGTAGAGGCTTTCTCATCCCTAGTTCCTGGTTCAGTGTGTTCAAGAACTCTTCAACTGTGGTGGAACCATCAAAGCCCACAACCTGAATAAAACACAAAGATGAAGGATGCGGAGCAGAGCCTTATTCTTGTGGTTTAAATTCGACATCATTGCTCCATAGACTAACCCAAAATCTGGACACAAAACTGCAGTATGGTGCTTCACAGCTTTGGGCCACCTCACTCCCTGTGGGTATTGAATTTCTCAAAGACAATCTAATCCCTAACCACAGGTAGAAAATATGATTGATAACTCAAAGCCCATCGAAAACAGAATATAACACCCCAGAAAACTGTGCACAACTGAACAATTAACCTCTAACCCTGAATACAGCACTCAGCACAAACAACTTCAAAGAGAAATGTCGAACACTAGAAGCTAACACACACTGATGATTTACTGTAATAAAAGTGACCATTGGGTTGAAAGAGGAGCGCTGTCCCAGCTGTTTCACTTTTGTGCACAGCTGGTGCTTCAACCATTTTACTAAAATCTGTGTGTAAGGCCCTTGCTGCTAGGCAGCACAATGGCAGTGAATGATGTGGTTGGAAACACACTGTCATTATTGAAAATTACATGAGCCTCAAATAATGCTGCGTGGCAGATGTGGTCTGTATGCCTGCATAGGGCAAGCCTGAAAACAAATCTGGGATTCACAAGGACATACACACAAACATACAAATTTGGAGCAGGAGGAGGCCACTCGGCCCTTTGAGCCTGCTCCCCCATTCAATTAGATCCTGGATGATCTAATTTTAACCTCATCTCCACATTTCCCACCTGCCCCCCGATAACCTTTCGCCCTCTTGGTTTTCAAGAATCTATCTACCTCTGCTTTAAAAATATTCAAAGATTCTGCTTCCACTGCCTTTTGAGGAAGAGAGTTCCAAAGACTCACAACTCTCTGAGAGAAAAAAATTTCTCCTCATCTCTGTTGTATATGGGCGACCCCTTATTTTAAAAAAAAAATTGGCCCCTAAAACACTAAATTCTCCCACAAGTGATATCATCCTCTCCATATGGACCCTGTCAAGACTTCTCAGGATATTATATGTTTCAATCAAGTCACCTCTAACTCTTCTAAACTCCGATGGATACAAGCCTAGCCTGTCCAGCCTTTCCTCATATGACAACCAAAACACATCAAGAACACTGAATCCATCACTAACCTGGTAAGTACCATTCATGAAGTGGACTGGGATACTGAACGGCAGGGAATGGTGGTAAGGATTCCGCAGGAGGATTGACATTATCTCCATCCGGGATGGCTTGGCTTCCCGATCTCCGTTCCGTAGAGTGCGCTGCACTGACCTTTGGCAGTAGATGGAGTATTTACCTATCTCAGTCCTGGGACGGGAAGGAAGAGAATAGTGGCCCCAGGTTAGCATATGGGGTTTGCTCAGTTGTCTCAGGTGCTTTTCCAGTCATAATTGCAGTCAGCCTGCACCACGCCTCACAAAAATATACTGACATCTGTCACATGGAGTATGATCCGTGGAGAGGTACATTAGAGTGAGATTTATATGTAAAGCCAGCAATATCTGACCTATTCATTCTTGGGTGTGAGTGTCACTGACAAGACTGGAATTTATTACCCATTCCCAGTTGTCCTGAGAAGGTGGCATTGGGCCTTCCTAGAAAGTGTTTCCAGAACAGAAACAGGCCATTCGGCCCAATAGATCCAAGCTGGTGTTAATGCTCCAAACAAACCTTGAACCACAGTATAGAATTTTAGTTGCAGTTTGATAGAACTGAGTGTCATTAGTGGCTACTTCAGATGGCAATTAAGAGTCAACCACAATGGAATGGGACTGGAGTCGTATACAAGGGTGACTATTCGCCAGGGTCTTTGGATTACTAGTTCAGTAACATAACCGCTATAACTGCCATACCTCGCAGAACAGAGGGAGCTTGCTAAACATAGGCTAGGGATTCTTGGTGAGGGAGTGCAAATGGAGCTTTACTCTGCATTGAAACTATGCTACATTTAACGTGGAAATGCTTGACTGAATGTGAAACATAGCAGAGAATTCCAAAACTGAGCAGGGTAGATCAGTAATCTTGGTCATAGTGTTAGGAGGGCCAATGGAGACCAGCATGTCCCCTCTAAGAATAGTTATAGCAACAGTCATTCGCCAATCAGGCCCAGCAGTTTGTGATACAGTGGTATTGGAAAGAGCTTTGGCTTCCCTTTCCTCACTGGGAAATGGTAGGTCACACTGAAGGACAAAAATACAAGATAGCAATACTTTTAAAAGACTGAGGGATATGCCCTATAATTCTGGAAAAAAATATATCAAAAAGCAGATGTTAGTCAACTCCAATGCAGTGGGAAATTGTTATCCAGTTTTCTATTAGCATTCACAATGTACCATGCAGCTTTGCCCTGATTTACAGTGCAACAGAGGCCTCATACCTGGGGTCAGCGTGGCGCTGCAGGTGAAGTTTGAGATACCACAGGAAGTGGTGCTGGGGAAGGAAAAGAGCGACGCACAAAGCCAGGAGCTGCCAGCACTGCAGGGGAAGCAAGAAGCCATAAGAGATTTCATTAAATGCTTTGTAAAGTATATGATCAATACTGAAGCTCAAATAGATTGTTTCAGCTGAAGGTCATGTACAAAAAACTCATCAATATGAGTGACCCATGAATGATGGGTCAGCAGAGAAGAATGAAGATTTCCAGAAAGTGATTAGCATGAAGTGCAAGCTTTCTTCGCACTGGTCTATATTATGCCTTCAAATGAGAGAGAATGAACTACTGCACCCAATAGGTCCAGGATTAGTTCCCTTAAATTCCCATGTCAGGTGGGAATACCACACATAAGGAAAAGTATTTCTGATTCCAATATCTAAAGAACTGATTGAGACTCGAGATTCCATTAAAAGACAGTTACCTGTATGAGGGAGAAGTTGTGCGGCTGCCTATGGCTGGTCTGTTTAATGAACTGACAGTAGATCTCATTTTGTAACTCCGTGTGTGTCAAGCAAACCTGCAGTGCATTTTGCGCCAGTGACACATGATAGTCTATCGAAGGCGCCTCGACCAGCACATTGATGAACAGTTGGCATGACTGTGGGGACAAAATATGGTGAAGTATCCATCCGTGAATAAAGCAAGTTGCACAAACTGCACCAACCAGGGACAACCAAGAGGTGACAAACGGCCTGGTTAAAAAGGTGGGTTTACATATTCCATTGCACGTACAGCACAGAAATAGACTATTAAGCCAAACGACTCAATGCTCTGCCTGAGCATCTTCACATTCATCCCTATCTAACCCTATCAACATATCCTTCTATTTCTTTCTCCCTCACATGCTATCTAGCTTTCCCGTAAATGCATCTATGCCATTCACCTCAACTAATCCATGTTGTGGCAAGTTTCACATTCTCATCACTCTCTGTGTCAAGAAGTTTCTCCTAATTTCTTTCTTGGATTTATTCAGGATCAATTTTGGTCTCTCCACAAGTGGAACCATCTGTCTATATCAACCATATCAAACCCTATCAAAAAGGAAAAATCTTAAAGGAGGAGAGGGCAAGAGCGAGGGAATTATGGAGGAATTCCAGAGATTAGGGCCTAGGTGACTGTAAGCACAGACACCAATGGTGTGGTGGAAGGAGTGATTTGGGGTGGGGAGGGAGCTGGGTTGGTGAAAAGAGATGCAGAGGAGGCCAAAGGTGGAGGAATTAGCAGTCCCCAGAGTCTAAGTCCCAGGAGCCCAGGACCAGGTAAGTGTCGGGGGTCTCAAGGTGGGGAGGGGAGGTGAGGTCCAGAAAGATGAGAAGAGGGAGATAGGGGTGTTGGTGGCAAGGCCATGGGGGTAGGAAGCACCGACAGGGACCAGAACTTGTTTTGGGGGGGAAGGTGAGGAAGTGCCAGATGTTGAAAGGAGGCTGCTGATGGAGATGCCACCAACACCCTGCCTTCTAGCCCGAGGCTTGAGCAGGATCACTTTTCGGGGTTCCCCCGTCCCCAGACTCCTCCTGCCAGCCTGAAAATTGAGTCTGGGTGCAGATGGCCTTTAAGTGGTCTTTAATTGGCTACTTAAGGGTCTCAATTGGAGCAAAAGTAGGGGAGGTGGAGGTGGCCTAGGCCTCGCCCGTCCCACTATAAAATTGTGAAGAGGCTCGGGTGGGTGAGAGCCCTGTGGGAAGGCCTCCCCCCACCCCAACCTACAAACCTGCCGACAGGGAAGGTAAAATTCTGCCCATGATTACTAACACATCCACACTTGGTTACACACCAATTAAAGATAATACAATGTGTGTCAGTTTTTACCTTGAACAGCTTGAGTGCCTCAGTCTGCAGTGCTTCCGAGGGGAGAGTGGTGAGGGCATTCGAGATGCCATCTTTGCTGCAGCACAGTACAGGGTGTTTCCAGATTGGCGAGTCTAGGTGCAAAAAAGTGAGGGACAATTCACGCCGTAAATCTGCACCTCACTACCCATGAGCCAGAGAATTCAAGAACAAACCCAAAAATTAAAGGCTGTCGTTTAGGAATCGTTTTTCTAACCCTTGGTTTCGCAACTCTCCACGGTATGTCCAGTGGACTGTATGGATTGTACCCAATACTGGCACTAGGTTTACCTTGCTCCAAACCCCTCAACTATCCCTGCTCCAAGGACTCCACTTCGATATGATGGGAAAACCTATGAGCTGTTATGACCCTGAGTGCTATGTTATTAATGGTATAGCTCCTGCTGAGGTCACCCAAACTAGACAGGCTGAAAGCTGTGACCCAGACTAAAGGCCAGTCTGCCTGCTCTCCTGTTGGAGTGGGAGGAGAGGGGTGTATGTGACTGGTTTTCAGATTGACTCAATGTAAAAATACCTTCCATCATGGAAACAGCTCAGAGACCAGACGATTCTTGCAGAGAACAGGACATCAACTGAGGCGTTCACCATCTACGGCAGTAATTGGATCAGTGTCAAATATCTTGCTCTAGATGATCAATAGTGGGAGAAATGTGTTGCACCTACTAACCTCTACTTTCTGTTTTAATATTAAACAGCATCTGCAGTGTCCAAAATTAGCTGGAATTATTAGAAAGAATCATATTGGACTCAAGGCGTTGGCTCTGTTTCTCTCTCCACAAATGTGGTCTAGCCTGCTGGGTTCTTCCATGACTTTTTTGTTTTCCAACACTTTCTGGTTTTAATCCAAAATTAGCTGACTGTGCAGAGAAACCCAATCCAACTCAAATCCCACTTGTTCAACACATTGAAGGGTGTGCATCCAAACGGGCACTAGAAGTTTATTGCTTGTAATTATGGAGGTGGTTAGTGTGTTTTATCTCCTCCGTATTTATTCATCCCCTGTCCCAAGCAAGAAGGATATTCTTCAGTCAGCCAGATTATGGTGAGTCAGGGGGCCAGGGCAAGGCAGGTCACAATTAAGCTGGGAAGCGCAGCTCTACACTCTCAACGCTATCATCAATGTTGTTTGGTGAATGAAGTAAGGTGTGGACAGGAGCAAGTCAGGTAAATGGAGGAGAGATGTGGTCAGTCATGATGGAATTGAATGTTGAACAGGGTCGAGGGGCTGAATGGCCTCCTCCTGTTACATCCCTAGCACCTAGAATTGATGTCAGGGTCGACTCCAACCCAATCCAGTGTGTGAGGCTCACTTACAGTCACTTGACACTCTTTACATTACCTAGAATTTACAGCACAGAAACAGGCCATTCAGCCCAACTAGCCTAGGCCATTTTGTACGCTCCACAAAAGATACCTCCAACCCTACTTCACCTTATCAGCATATCCTTCAATTCATTTCTCCTTCAGGTGATTATTTAGCCTCTCCTTAAAAAGAAATTTTCACATTTGCACCGCTCTCTGGATAAAGTTCCCCTCAATTGCTTACTGGATTTACTGGTGACTAACATATTTATGACCCAACTGGTTTTGAACTCTCCCATAAGTCTACCCCAAGTCTATCCAAATCTACCCTATCAAATCCTTTCCTAATCTTAAAGACCAATGGTATAGTATGCAATGGATGTAATTGAATAACACAATATATAGTTAACAAAAAAAACTAATTATGATATTCTTTTAAATTACATCCCGTTAGAAGATCCCTGGCCCTTTGGTCATTTCAGTTCCAGGATCTTCTTGTGTCACACTCACTCTGCTCCCCATCGACATCCAGCAGTTTTCCGATGAGCTGCTCGTATTCAGTGCCAACTTTGTAACGGCTACTCCCAGCTGCCACGGTCAAGTGGTACAGCCAGGTTTCCTGTGGGACAAGAAGGTTTTGGAGAAACATGTGAATGATAAAAAGGACTTGTACTTCAGACTGAGTATGACAGTATGAGTGAGAGACCGAGTGACAGAGAATGAGGGAGTAGCAGCAGAGTACTGTAGGCTAGTGGTTATGTTACTGGATTCAAAATCCAGAGGCCTGTATTAATGATCCAAAGATCATGTGTTATAATCTTATCCATCACAGTTTGAGAATTTGAATTCAGTTTAAAAAGCATAGAAATAAAAAAGCTGGTATCTGCAAAAGTCACCACAAAACTGTCGGACTGTTGCAAAACCCCGACTGGCTCATTTATATCCTTAAAGGAGGGGAACCTGCTGTCCCTACCCAATCTGGCCTATATGTGACCCTAGCCCCATATGACCACGACATGCTCAAGCTACTCGACTACATTCCAACCATAAGAAGCAATGGGCAGCAGCAGTTAAATTATTCCTTCATGGGATGTGGGCATTGCTGGAAAGGCTAGCATTTGTTGTCCAACCATAATTGCCCTTGGACTGAGTGCCTTGCTCGGCCATTACAGAGGGTCGTTAGGAGTCAACCACATTACTGAGAGTTTGGAGTCACATGTAGGCCAGACCAGGGTAAGGACAACAGATTTCCTTTCATAAAAGGCATTAGTGAACCAGATGGGTTTTTATGACGATCAATGATAGTTTCATGGTCACCATTACTGAGACTAACTTTCAACTTAAAATTTTATGAATTTAAATTCCCCCAGCTGCCACGTTTTTCTAAATTTGTTCTTTCACAAGGTGTGTGTGTTGCTGGCTAGGCCAGCATTTATTGCCCATCCCTAATTGCCCTTGAGAAGGTGGTGGTGAGCTGCCTTCTTGAACTGCTGCAGTCCAGAGTGTTGTTAGGGAGGGAATTCCAAGATCTGGACCCAGTGTTACCACCAGTCCCTGGGTGAGGTCCCCCAGTTTGTTATGATCCCAGATGAGATACCCCAAATTGTTAACTACCCGAACATGATCCCAATTTTGTTGTGCTCCTGGATGAGGAAGAATGAGCTGGCTCCCCTTCCTTATTCAACCCCCTTAGTTGGTCGCAACAAGGTTAGTTTAAAAAGGATCTCTTCCCTCATGGACACCTTTTCCCAGTGCGAATGTACTTATGTTTTAGAAGGAGCATAATTAACCAGGAGCCAAAGAAAAAGTAGGTTTATTAGTTCCTAAAAGCCCGAGAAAAATAAAAATAAAAATGCAACACTCATACACACAGATGAGAAATGAGAAGTTGAGTCCAAAAATTAAAGTTTAAAAAGATATACGAATCAGTGTTTGGCTTGTCCATGAGGAGCAGATGGTGCAACTTTGCGCTGTTAAGTTGGGTGATTCTTGTAGAGATGACTTTGGACAGTTGAGCAGTTGGCTTGGAGATACTTGGTTCTGCAGGTTAGCTGAAGGAGCTGTCCTATTTCCTTTTCGACCATGGCTTTGCTGACTTCCTCCAGCCATCGAGAGAGAGAGATAGAGACTTTTACCTGTAAGCTGCAGGGGTGCCTAGTTGACCTTCTTCTGCTGTGACCTTCACAGCACACCAGAACTAGAACACGCAAATTTGTTTGAAGCTGGCTTTTTAACCCCTTTCCCTGTGTATTCCTGGAATGGAAAAAAATCATGTCTTTTGCCCAGAATCTGCTTTCTTTCAACTCAGACCATTTCCCCATTCTGAGATATAATTCAACAGGAGGTGGTTTCTGCTGAGATGTGGTAATCAGTTTCCACTCTCTCCCTAACCACAGGAGATTAAAGTTCAGTCTTTTGCATTGCATCTTTTCCTTTCAAGTGTCTCTGTCAATTAGGCCTTGAAACCTTTTTAGGTGCGACATTCCATGTTCTCTCTGGACTTGTTCGTTGAGTATAATCGGCATAGGAGTTTTCCAGCAAGTGGTTATTTTACATTCTCAGCCAGCTTTCTCTTGTATGTCTTTTTTAAAACACATGTTTTCCTTAAAAAAGTTCACAATGCCCGCAAGTAATTCAGGGCTGTGATCCGCTGTCATGACACCAGCAACAGCGAAGGAGCGACAATATAGTTCCAAGTCGTGACGGTATGTGGCTTGGATGGGAACTTCCATGCATCTGCTGCCCTTGTCCTTTGAGGTGTAGAGGTCGTGAGTTTTGAAGGTGCTGTCGAAGAAGTCTTGGTGAGTTGCTGCAGTATCGTCAATGTTGTCACACAGTGTGCATCGGTGGTAGAGGGAGTGAATGTTTAAGCTGGTGGATGGGTTGTCCATCCAGTGGGCCGCTTTATCCTGGATGGTGTCGAGCTTTGTGAATGTAGTTGAAATTGCGTTCATTTAGGCAAGTGGGGAGTATTCCTTATAGATGGTGGACAAGCTTTGGGGAGCCAGGAGGTGAATTACTCACCGCAGAATTCCCAGCCTCTGACCTGCTCTTGTAGCCACAGTATTGAAACAGCCAGTCCAGTTCAGTTTCTGGTCGGAATTGAACCCATATCTCCAGAGAGTTAGCCTGGGGCTTTGGATTACTATGTCCAGTGACATTACCACTATGACACTGAAGAAAGTTCAAGAAAAGGCAGCTAGGGATGGGTAATAAATGCCCATTTGGCAGCAAACCAGTCACCCAAGAATAGTAAGTTAAGATTGAAAGACCGAGATGTAAAGTAAGAGTGAGACATTGCAAATCAGTGCAAGGCAGTGAGAGGAGTCGGAGTCAGAGAAGCAGAGAGCGAGAGAGGGATCACAAAAAAAGATGGATCCAGGCACTCTTCTGACAAGGCTTTTCCAACTGAAACATTAACTAATCTGTTCTCTCCACCAGTGCTAAATGACCTGCATCGAGAATCAGAGTTCAGAGAATCAGGGAGGAGGGGATGAATCTTGGCTGGGAGAGCAGGGTGGGGGGTCAGGGCTGAGATGGAATCACATTACCTCCCACCTCCAACCACCCTGCCCCACCACCCACCAATGGCCGCTCCCAACATGTCAACCAATCCTTGCCTTTGTCACGCAAATTGGAAAACAAACTCTGTTACCTGACTGGATGAATCTTGACCATCAGTCAAACAGTTTTGTTTCCAATGTCCAAAATGTTAATAATTAGGAAACAAAGCCCAGGACTTTTAAGGTGGCAGAGTTTCCATCCCACCATCTGAAGAGTCGGTGGGGAACACATCCTGGCTTAACACAGCCTGCTCCACAGACATTTCACACTCCAATGAGCATTAATTGGCTGCAGGCGGGACCTCCGCCTCTCACTCAAAATGAAGTCTTGCCTTAAAGATCAGATTAGCCAGCAGCTGTCCAGTCCGTGCAGCGCCAGAAGCTGCAGTGGACAGACTGGGACAGCAAGCAATCCCCAGAGCCTACGTCCCAGAATTCCAGGAAGAGGTAAGTTTTGGGGATCTCAGGGCAGGAAGGGCAGGGAGGCCTTGGGGAGGGGGAGGGGGGCAGCTGGACAGTGGGGGATTGGGGAAGAGGCTGTGGACAGAGAGAAGTCCTACAGGAAGAGGCCATGGGGGGAGGGAAGTCCTGCAGGAAGAGGCCATGGGGGGAGGGAAGTCCTGCAGTTGCCAGTCCTTAAGTGGGGGCCACCTGAAGTTAAAAGGGGGCATCTGATGGAGGTGCCCCACCACCCAAGGCCTCAGCCCAATCATTTTCTAGCTTCCCCCCATACACGGGAACCCCTCCTGCCAGCCTAAATATTGAGGTTGGGAGGGAAACGGCCCTTAAATGACCAATAATTGGCCACTTAATGGCCTCAGTTGGAACAAAGGTGGGCGGCCTGCCTCAGCGTAAAGTTGCAGAATGGTCGGGGTGGGTGGGAATCCAGCAGGAAGCTTATCCGAGGAATTTTACACTCACCCCCATGCACAAACCCAGGAGGAGTGCAAAATTCAGGCCAAAGTGTATAAAGAGTTTTTTTTGAATACCCCTCTGATTGTCCTCCTGCTTTGCTGATAGCAACATCCTCAAGATTAATCTTTAATTCCTGAAGATTCCAAGGCAAACCAGGCAACCCTACCACAAAGTGCGGCCTGATTATCTACCAGAGTCCATTGTCCACAGTGAGGGGAACTCCACTGAGGCACCAAGCTCAATGATAATCAAAGCACTAAGACTATTTCCTTGGCAAACGTTCCCATCATTTTCCCCGACCCTCTCCTGAACAAGTTTAGGGTCAAATTGAACTTTATTCTTCCCATTCCCAACACATCTCTCACCTTTTCCTGCTTAGTTCCAATCAGTAGGTAAGTCGGACTTTGATCCTTTGGATGGATGACCAGAGTGAAGTGTGAGGAGAGGAACCCTCGGCCTCCCGCCTCATAATCCTCATCGGAATCGCAGGAACGGTCCACCTCTCCGACTTTAGCCTCTCGGACTTTCAGGTGGCCCAGAGGGAACTAAATGACCAAAGGAAGCATTTCAAACTAGATCAAACTGCTTTGCTGATGTCCCTCTCACATGAAACCAGCGTAGGATGATGGTATCAGGCTAAAAATTTGCAGATGGTTAGTGGCCTCAAAATGGGATCAGTAGATCAACTGCCATGTCACTACCAATTCTCTGATTACCACCATTCTCCTGTGGCCTAGCACTGGATGGATGAAATTCCCACTGATTTCGGATGATAGGCTTCTTTTAATATGCAAATGAGGATCCCATGGCCCCCTGTTTGCCATTTTATGACAGCCTGGTTGGGGTCTGGGCCATACACACATTTACCATTTTTACTGACAGAACATCCAAAAAAGCAATTTTCAAATTATTTTTCTGGGTCCACAAAAAAATAACAGGCTCCAAGCCCCAAAAAAACCCCCATATTGAGCCAGCCTCAATCCCTATCTCTTCGGTTCTATTTAAATAAGGCCTGGGTCTTAAAATGGCTCTGGCTTCTTCTCTACCTGTTGGCTGCCTGATGCTTGGTGGGCCCCCCCTGGTCTATTTAATCTTCCACAAAGCTTAGTCAGGCCCTTGATACTGTGGACCATTCCTCAAGATTCTTTTCTCCATTGTTCCTATGTTCCTATGTCTGGTCTGTCACACTGTGGCCACAATATATACTCAGGGTGTGGTCTGACCAGAGCTCCATACAGTTTGACCATGACTTCATTTTACTTGTAGCAGCTTTGTAGATTAACATTTTATTGTCTTTGTTGGTTGCTGCTCTTCTTTGGTTGGACAGGGTTGATGTGGAGTCTTACAGAGCTAGATCTCAAACTTCCTCCCCTAAAACAAACATTCTAGCATCTTATTATCAGGAGAAAATGTTCCAGAGCATCTGAATTAAAGCAACCATTATGTCAACACACCAGATAAGTGTATTTTTTGGGACATAACTAGCAACGAAACTAAACTGTTATCTGATGACAACATGCCACATATAAGAGTCATGAGGACTCGAAACGTCAACTCTTTTCTTCTCCGCCGATGCTGCCAGACCTGCTGAGTTTTTCCAGGTAATTCTGTTTTTGTTTTGGATTTCCAGCATCCGCAGTTTTTTTGTTTTTATTTTTGCCACATATAATTACAGTTTATAGCACAAGGTGAGGCCATTCAGCCCATTGTGTTGTGCTGGTCCATTGCTAGTGCATTCCAAAATTAAGCTCACTGCTCTGCTCTCTTCCCATAGCCTTATATCTCCAACTGTTTCACTTTTTGATCAAATTTTCCTTTAACAGGTGGTCAAGTATTGTGATCTCCAACAACATTCTGCAATTAAACCTCTTTTAATTAATTTCTCTCCTCAGCTTCTTGGAGGCAACTTGAAACCACTGACTCCCAAACCAGAGAAAATAATCATTCCTTACTGATTCTACCAAAACTCTTTCACCATTTTAAAAACTGCTATTAAATCTACTCTTATCTCTCACTGCTCCAGTGGAAACAGTATCTCCCGTTAAGTATGGGTTCCTGTTTCTGCCAACCTCTTGATGATGAATGCCAAAAGCTCTCAGTGGTTTTAATAGGAACAGGGGAATATAGGACTTAGGAGCAAGAGTTGGCCATTTGGCCCTTCGAGCCTGCTCAGCCATTCAATATGATCATGGCTGATTTGGTTGTGGTCCCTGCTCCACCTTTCTGCCTGCCCCCACTCCCCCCGATAACCCTTCACTCCCTCGTCTATCAAAAATCTATCTAACTCAGCCATGAATAAATTCAATGACCCTGCCACCACTACTTTCTGGGGGAAGAGAATTTCACAGACTAACGACCCTCTGAAGAAATAAAAAATGCCTCCTCATCTCTGTCTTAAAAGGTAGACCTCTTATTCTTAAACTATGGTCCCAAGTTTTAGTTTCCCCATGTCCTTTCTATAATGGGGTTTCCTAAACTGCACACAGTACCCAATGTGGCCTATCCAATGTTCATCATTATTTATTTTCCCTTGTCTTCCTCTCCCATTCTTATTCAAGCCAAAACACTTTTGGCTTTTCCAATGGCTTTATCTATGTTCATTCATGCTTTCAAGGAATTACATATTTCAGCGTTGTCAGAAGTTGCTGACCAGCCACAGCTATAGCAACAGCAACACTTTGTTAAAGATGTGCACTGATTTTAGTGGAAAACATCTCAGATATACTCACACAACATAGATAAATGCATCTCCCATGAGTATATATCCTTAATGAACATCTACCACTATTCAGGAATCAAGGGAGCAAAGCACTCATAATGATCAAAGAACATTCTGCTTTTCATCTCACCATTTGACCATCAAATGCACAAAAAAACTTAAGAAGAAATCCAATTTTCCACATCTGGATTTCCAATTATCCACATCTGGCTAGCATACTGGGGTAACACTGATATATTCAAGCCCCATACTAGGCAGCCACGAATAGCTCAAATTTCAAGTGTCACAGGAATCACCAGGCAGAAAGCACATGTCCCCTCAATCAGCTGGCTTCAGTCTGTCGCTAGATCCGATCACTGGTCATACCTTGTCATCTTGGTTCCGAAAGTAGTAGAACACTTTTCCTACGAGGGAGCACCAGACCAGCTTGGAGTAGCCATGCCTCACCTGGAATATACATGAAGGACAGTCAACCACCAAGAGAGTGAATGGGGCATCTTTCAAATGTGGTAAGGTTAACTATGGGATAAGTAGCTTGAACTCACTACCTCACGATAGCCAAGACTAGACCTATAACACGAATATACGAATTTGGAGCAGGAGTAGGCCATCCAGCCCCTCTAGCCTCCTCTCCCATTTGATAATAATCCAATTAACATTTTGATCCCATACAATGCTTCTCATCATTGACTCCTACAAGAGATAAGATGACTCAAGGAAAATTGGTCCAAGCTTCTTAGTCGGTTTGAGCCTTGAATTGAATGCCGACCAACATTCCCTATTCTGCAGAGGTTAAAAATTGCAGGTATTCAAAAAGGGAGGCAACCTCTCCACCCAAACATTATGCCCTAGAATTGTAAAGAGTTTGAATGAGAGGCAACTTATCCATCAATTCCATCCAACATGGAACCAAAATTTAAATAACCTTTTTGGGATCAGGTTGGCTTTTTGTAATGTAATCCAGGACAGCTCATTGTAAGAACAAGAGTCCACTGCTGCTTATCGTTAAATTGACAAGTTTCTTTTAATCATACTCCAAAATCACCGGGGCAGGTAGTTTAAGATTCTGTGTCATGATAAGATTAATAACAGAATGCTCACAGGGTAAGGCTAAACCAGCTGTCATTTTATGATCTGTGCAACCCTCAGCTTCAGAAAGCCACTGATTCCTTATCTTTGATATAGCTTGAAAGAAAAATACACAATATCCATCTTAAAAGAGCGACTGAAAGACCAGCTGTTCTCAGGTTCAAGCTGAGTTAGCTGAGCTCAGCTGGACAGTTAAGGAATGCAATAATAAGCCCCCAGCACATCTGCACCAGGAAAGGGGCAAGATATATCAGCAACCTGCATTTATATATCGCCTTTAATGCATTACAACCCCAAAGACTTCCATAGGCCTATAAATAGTAAAAAAGTGGTAAGGGGAAGAGTGGGCATAAAAAAGAGGATTTACACATGGAGGCAGAGGGAATATCTGAGGTATTCAATGAATACTTTGCATCTGTCTTTACCAAGGAAGATGCTACCCAGGCCTTTTTGAAAGAGGAGATAATTCAGACACTAGAAGAGTTTAAAATTGATCAGGAGGAGGTATCGGATAGGCTGCCTGTACTTGAAGTTGACAAGATACCAGGACCGAATGAGATGCATACAAGGGGACTGAGGGAAGTGAAAGTGGAAATTGTGGAGGCACTGCCCATAATTTTTTAGTGTTCCTTAAAATTAGAGGTGATGCCAGAGGACTGGAGAATTGCAAACAAATCCTTTTTCAGAAAAGGGTGTAAGGATAAGCCCAGCAACTACAGGCCACTCAGTTTAACTTCAGTGTTGGGGAATCTTTTAGAAACAATAATTTGATATAAAATTAACAGTCACAAGGACAAAATTGAGAACCAGCATGGATTTCTTAAGGAAAAATTGTGTTTAACTAACTTGGAGTTTTTTGAAGAGGTAGCAGAGAGGGTTGATGAGGGCAATGCTTTTAACATGGTGTACACTGATTTCCAAAAGGCATTTGATATAGTGCTACACAACAGACATGTGAGCAAAGTTATAAGTCATAAAATAAAAGGGACAGGATCAATATGAATACAAAATTGGCTGAGTTACAGGAAACAAAGAATACATGAGAACACAAGAAGTAGGAACAGGAGTAGACCATGCGGCCTGTTAAGCCTGCCATTGACAAAGTCATTAATCTCATTAATGGACCTGCCTGTCCAACCTTAAGGTTGGTGGGCAGGCCGGGAGCCCTGGCGGGCTTCAGAAAAAGCATGGAACCTCATCCACGGGTGGGATGAAGTTTCATGAGGGTTTTAAAAAATTTAATAAATGTTTGATTTAAAGTGATGGACATGTCCCAACTCATGTGACAATGTCACATGAGGGGACATTTCAGGGAAATTTTGTTTCTGTACCTTTACCACTTTTACATTTGGAGCCGATCTCCCTGAGGCAACACTTAGCCTCAGGGAGATGAGTGCGCTCCACGCGAAAAAGCAAACTCTCGGCTGAGGGAATCCCCCCCCCCCCACCCGCACAGGGAGTGCATAGCGTTTCCTGGTGCACGTCACGCTGGGCGGGCCAATGTAAAATGGCGGTGCGCCCCCGATTGGGGGTGCTGATCGAAGGCATGCCCGCCTGTGCCCTGCAATCCCCCTCCAATGGGGGGGGTGGAATTCTTCCCGTGGTGAGACAATATAAAATAAAGGGTAAAAGGGTACAACTGTAAAGGGGGTGCAGGAGGAGAGACTTGGGTCTATCTGTGCATAAGTCATTGAAGGTGGCTGGACAGGTTGAGCGCGCGGTTAGTAAAGCATACAATTATCCTAGGCATTACTAATAGGGATAGAGTACAAAAGCAAGGAAGTTATGCTGAACTTGTATAAGATACTCGTTTGGCCTCAGCTAGGGTAGTGTGTCCAGTTCTGGGTGCCGCACTTCAGGAGGGACGTGAAGGCATTAGCGAGGGTGCAGAAAAGATTCACAAGAATGGTTCCAGGGAGGAGGTGTTTCAGCCATGAAGATAGATTGCAGAAGTTAGGATTGTTTTCCTTGGAGAAAAGAAGGCTGAGAGAAGATTATATAGAGGTATTCAAAATCATGAAGGGTCTGGATGGAATAGATAGGGAGAAACTGTTGCCTCTTGTGAAAGGATCAAGAAAGAGAGGGCACAGATTTAAAGTAATTGGCAAAGGAAGCAAAAGCGATATGAGAAAAACTTTTTCACACAGTGAGTGGTTAAGCTCTGAAACTGCACTTCCTGAGAATGTGGTGGAGACAGGTTCAATCGAAGCATTCAGGAGGGAATTAGACAGTTATCTGAAGAGGAAGAATGTGCAGGGTTACGGGGAGAAGGCGGGAGAATGACACCAAGTGAATTGCTCATTCGAAGAGCCGGTGAAGACACGATGGGCCAAATGGCCTCCTTCTCTGCAGTAACAAACCTGTCATTCTGGATAGATGTCAGGTGAGCTTGGATGTGGAGCCTCCCAAGCCTGTTAACAGTTGATAGCAACTGTCTCAGCAGACAATGATAAACGACCGGGTGGGCGGAGACCTGGAAGGTCCATCAGCATGCCATGTTTGTTGGCTGCATGGGGGAGGGGTGTAAGTGGTTATGTTCCACCTTCCAAATTATTGGAACGCCTATCCCACATCACTTTGTGATAAAGCTCGTCTTTGTGCTTTTGATATCTTAGCCACAGGGTATTACTGAATTTGAGTTGGCTGATTAAGCCGAGCGTAGAAAGATCTTAAACAATACAGGGGCGATGAACGAAGTCAACCATTGTCTCCAGGCATACTCCAAGCAACCCAGCCCGAGCACTAAATGGTTGACTTTGCACTTGGATGTCAGTGCAGGGCAGTGAGGGTGGGGCAAAGGTTTGAGCTGAAGACACTGTGTGGGAGGAACTGTGGGGGGAGCAGATAGAAAATAAACCCTTAGTGTGAAACGCAGCTCAAAAATGAAGAAGCAACTTGAACATTCTTCTGGTCTGGCACCAGTTCAAATGACTTAATTGGTTTTTCTGAACCATTGCTTCTGGACTGGTGCCGACTCAAAAGCGTCCTCTCTGGAGTGTCGAATGAGCGAGCAACCCAGCATCTCCCAATAACCAAGCAGAAATGAAAAGTAGCTGTTTAGTTGAACTGATGCAGAAGAAACATCTGGTGGGCTGAAAGCACTGGGCAATGTGTCGAGGCCAAAACATACTCGAAACAAACACAACATTTACTCAGACTCTAGAAGCGCAGACACCACACATCCTGGGGGTGAAATTAACCCTTGGCTCGAAGCACAAAGTGGATTAGCATCCATTTCACACCTTGTTCCATCGTCGTTAACATGGACTTTTATCGTAACAGATTAAGGGGCAAAGTGTGAGATGGATTGACAATCAGCTACAGCCTGGTTTGCAATTCTGGAAAATAAGTGATTTCAGTTTCCTGCATCCTCCACCTTCCTTTAAATCGTGTCCTCAATGTGCAGACCAGTCTCTTAATGAATCAGGATGTCACACACTACAGGGGTATAGGTTACACAATCTTTTGAGTTCTGGTATGATAGCCAAGTGGTTATGGTACTGGGCTTGTAACCCCAAGATCAACAGTTCAAATCTCACAGTGGCAAACTATGAAACAATGTAACTTCATCTGAAACAGATGGAAACATGTTTGTACTTGAAAGAGTTACACAGTCTTTTGCGCACAGGTAGGAGGATTGAGTACCTGGAGCAACCCTTCCTCCCAATTCTGTTTGCTTTTTGTTCTCAAAGGGTGAGGCATAGAATTAAACAGCTATTCAGCTCATGAATGGGCTGAAGGAGGCCATTCAGCCCTTTGTTCCTGTGTCAGCTCTATGGTAGAGCTATCCGATTAATTCCACTCCCCTGCTCTTTTCCTATACTCCTATCTGGATTATTGTCTTAAGGGGGAAAAGATAAATGGGGTTTCCCACTGTCAAAATAAAGGTGCATTGCGGGAAAGCGTCACATTGTACAGGATACTTACTTCCTCACATTGCTGTAGTCAGACACTTTTTTCTGGAATACATAATTTTCTGCAGGTTTGTTTAACTCTTTCCTATATGGGTTTTTCCTTTTCCCACACTGATAACTTGGTCTCATTTAATCACATCTGCCTTCCATCCTGTCACAGATCTTTCCTTGCTGCCTCCTTTCCTCTGGCTCTGTACTTTTTAAAAGCTGTTTAATCTCTCTTTTCCATTTCTGAGGCATTAGCTCTCTATCTGTCTAGGAACATAGGATTTAGTAGCTGGAGCAGGCTATTCAGCCCTTCTAGCCTCCTCCACCATTCAGTAAGATCATGGCTGATCTGGCTGAGGTCTCAACTTCACTTTCCTGTCTGCCCCCTATGACCCTCAACTCCCTTGCCTATCAAAAATCTATCTAACTCAGCCTCGAATAATTTCAATGACCTAGCCTCAACTGCTTTCTGGGGAAGAGAATTCCACAGATGAATGACCTTTGAGAGAAAAAAAATTCTCCTCACCTTTGTCTTAAATGGTAGACCTCTTAATCTCCTGGCCTAGACTCTCCCACAAATGGAGACATCCTCCCGGTATTAACCCTATCGAATGCCCCCAGGAACTTATATGTTTCAATAATCTTGCTCTGCTACAGGAGAAGAAGCTGGTCAATTGGTGAGCATTTGATAAGGGATTAAGATTTATTCTATTCGAGAGGTGAGCAGGAGAGGATAAAAGGCGCTGATCGAGAGGCCTACCTGCAGTGAGGCCAGTGATGGAGAGATGTCATGAACCACAACGTGAAGTGAGTGCAGGGAAAGCAGCTGATTGGTGAGTAGGATTAGTGAATATTTCTAGTCTTTAAAGTAAAAGTAGAAGTAAGATTTTTAGTTTGTATTTAGATCTCTAGTCTTTTTGTCTCTCTTCTTAAAAATAGCTTGTTATGTATAAGATTGATACTGGTGAAAAATATTAATTACAATAAAATGTAACAAGCAGGGATACTGAGTAACTAATTAATAAATTACATAAAATACAATCGTGATGGCATGACGGGTGATGTGTTGCTGCTGCAGCATGTGGGAGCTGCTGTACACTAAAATGATCCAAAGTAAACACATCTGTAATAAATGTTTGCAGCTCGAGAAACTTTGGATTCAAATTGTCCGAGCTGCAGACATTGCGCTACATCAGGGAGGGAGGAAGTTACCTGGACACTTTGCTCCAGGAGGTGGTCACACTCCTCAGATTAGGTAATTGAAATTTGATCTGTGATCAGGGACAGGAGGGTGTGACTGCAGGTGAGGCAGGTATGGGGACCAGCTTTTGAGGAGCCTCGGCCCCTGCAACTGTCCAACAGTTACAAGGTTCTTGCAAGCTGTGTGGATGAGAGCGGGGACAGCAGGGAGGATGAGTGAACTGGCCACGGCACCATGGTACAGGGAGCCATTTAAGTAGGGGGAGGAAATGGGAGCGTAGTAGTGGTAGGGGACAGTATAATTAGGGGATAGATGCTGTTCTCTGATGCTATAAGCGTGAGTTCCAAAGGCTGTGTTGCCTGTCCACTGCCAGTGTTAAGGACGTCTCCTCAGGACTGGACAGGAACTTGGAGTGGGAGGGGAGGGATCCAGTTATCGTTGTCCATGTTGGTACCAACAACATTAATAGGACTAGAAAGTAGGTTCTGCTGAAATAATTTAAACAGTTAAGAGCTAAATTAAAAAGCAGAACCTCCAAGGTAATAATCTCGGGATTGCTACCAAAGCCATGGGCAAACTGGCATAGGGTAAATAAAGTCAAGGAATTAAATGCGTGGCTCAAAGATTGGTGTGGAAGGAATGGGTTTCAGCTCATAGGGCACTGGCATCGGTACTGGGGTAGAAAGGAGCTGATCCGGGCTTCACATGAACCGTGCTGGGACCAGTGTCCTGGTGAATTGAATAACTAGGGCTGAAGAGAGAGCTTTAAACCAAATAGTTGGCGGGGGGTTCTGGAGAGGGGATACATAGGCTTAGAAAGCAAAAGGATATGGCAGCATTGCAAGGCAGCTATTTAGGTAATGACACCGAGTGTGACAGGAAGGGACAGAGTGTACAAATATAAAAAAATGCAGCAAATAGGGTAAAGGGGGAAAAAATGGTAAAAAGGCACATTTCATGGCTCTTTACTTAAATGTATGTTGTATTCAGGACAAAATAAATGAATTAACAGCACCAATAGAGGTTAATGGGTATGATCTGACAGCCATTACGGCGACATGGTTACAAAGAGATCAAAGCTGGGAACTAAATAGTCAGGGGTATGTGACTTTTCTAAAGGACAGGCAGGAAGGAAAGGGTGGTGGTAGCTTTGTTAGTACAACATGGAATAAGTATGATAGCAAGAAACGATCTTGGATCAGAAGGTGCAGAATCCATATGGGTAGAGGTAAGAAATAACAAAGGGAAGAAGACACTGGTGGGAGTAGTCTATAGGCCCCCCAATAATAGCTATACTCTAGGGCAAAGAATAAATCAGGAGATAATGAGGGCATGTAAAAAAGGCTGTACATTAATCTTGGGTGATTTTGATCTTCATATAGATTTGGAAAATCAAATTGACACAGGTAGCCACGAGGAAGAATTAATTGTGTGTATTAGGGACAATTTCCTAGAACAGTATGTTGTGGATCCAACCAGGGATCAGGCTATTTTGGATCTGGTAATGTGTAATGAGGCAGGTTTAATAAATGATCTCAGAGTAATAGATCCCCTAGGAAACAGTGACCACAATATGTAGAATTTAACATTCAGTTTGAGAGTGAGAAACCTGGATCCGAAACAACTTGAATCAGGGTAATTACAAAGGAACGAGGGCAGAGTTGGCTGGGGTGGACTGGGAAAGGAGTTTAGCAGAAAAGACGGTTGATGAACAATGGCAGACATTTAAGAAAATAGTTCATGACTCACAACAAAGATATATCCCAGTGAGGAAGGAGGATTCTAGGAAGGGGATAAGCTAACCATGGTTAAGGGTAGTGTCAAATTGAAAGAAAAATCATACAATGTGGCAAAGATTAGTGGGAAGCCAGGGAATTGGGAAAGTTTTAAAAACTAACAAAAGGTGACCCAAAAAAAAAGAGGGAGAAAGTAAACTTTGAGGGTAAACTAGAAAGTAATATAAAAATGGACAGTAAGAGCTTCTTTAAAGACATAAAAAGGAAGAGAGAGGCCAAAGTCAATATAGACCCTTAGAGAATGAGGCTGGGGAAATAATAAGGGGGAACCAGGAAATGGCAGAGGAGTTGAATAAATACTTTGCATCAGTCTTCACGGTAGAAGACACTAATAACATTTCAAAAATACTAAATAATCAAGGGGCATAAGGTGGGGAGGAAATAAATACAATAACTATCACTAGAGAAAAAGGACTAGGGAAACAAATGGGGCTAAAGGCTGCTAAGTCCCCTGGACCTGATGGGTGCATCCTAGGGTATTAAAGGAAGTAGCTACAGAGGTAATGGATGTACCAGTAGAATCCTTAGATTCTGGAAAAATCCCAGAGGATTGGAAAACCGCCAATGTAACACCCTTATTCAAAAAGGGAGGGAGACAAAAAACAGGTAACTATAGGTCAGTTAGCTTAACAGCTGTCACTGGGAAAATGTTAGTCTATTATAAAGGGTGTAGTCGCAGAGCATTTAGAAATACAAATTATATTCAAGCAGGGTCAGCATGGCTTCATGAAGGGGAAATCATGCCTGACAAATTTATTAAAATTCTTTGAGGTGGTAACAAGTAGGATAAATAAAAGGGAACCAGTAGATGTAATATATTTGGATTTCCAAAAGGCATTTGATAAGGTACCGCACATAAGGTTACTTAATAAGATAAGAGCCCGTGGTGCTGGGAATAGTATATTAACATGGATAGAGAATTGGCTGAGTAATTGAAGACAGAATTGGGATAAGGGTGGGCATTTTCAGGATGGCAACGTGTAACTAGTGGAATGCCGCAGGGATCAGTGCTGAGGCCATAATTATTCATAATATATATTAATAACTTGGATGAGGGAAGTGAAATGTACTGTCATCAGGTTTGCAGATGACACAAAAATAGGTAGGAGGGCAAGTGGTAAGGATGACACAAAGAGCCTACAGAGGGACATAAACAGATTAAGTGAGTGGACAAAAATGTGGCAGATGGAATATAATGTGGAAAAATGTGAGGTTATGCACTTTGGCAGGAAGAATAGAGGAGCTGAATATTATTTAAGTGGAGAAAGACTGCAGAAAGCTGCAGCACAGGGGGATTTGGGGGTCCTTGTGCATGAATCCCAAAAAGTTAGTGTACAAGTTCAGCAGGTAATAGGGAAGGCAAATGGAATGTTGACTTTTATTTCATAGGGAATGGGTATAAAAATAGGGAAATCTTGCTAAAACTATACAAGGCACTAGTTAGGCTACACATAGAATACTGTGAACAGTTTTGGTCTCTGTATGTAAGGAAAGACATGCTGGTATCAGAGGCATCCAGGGAAGGTTCACTAGGTTTATACTGGGGATGGAGGGATTTTCTTTTGAGGAGAGGTTGAGTAGGTTAGGCCTGTACTTATTGGAGTTTAGCAGAATGAGAGGTGACCTTATTGAAACATAAGATTCTTAAGGGGCTTGACAGGGTAGATGCTGAGAGGTTGTTTCCCCTTGTAGGAGCGTCTAGGACCAGAGGGCATAATCTCAGAGTAAGGGGTCGCCCATTTAAGACAGAGATGAGGAGGAATTTCTTCTCTCAGAGAGTAGTGAATCTGTGAATTTATCTACCGCAGAGGCCTGTAGAGGCTGGGTTGTTAAGTATATTCAAGGCTGAGACGGACAGATTTGTAATCAGTAAGGGAATCAAGGGTTATGGGGAAAAGGCAGGAAAGCGGAGTTGAGGATTACCAGATCAGCCATGATCTCATTGAATGGCAGAGCAGACCCAATGGGCCAAATGGCCTACTTCTGCTCCTACATCTTATGGTCTTATAATCTAATAAGATTTTTATAGATGCTGCTTGACCCACTGAGTGTACTCGACTATTTACTGTGCTTATTTTAGATAGGGCCTATTGGCCTTTCCCTGGTTCTAATATCTCCTTCATTCCGATCTCTTGTCCGTGCTTTCTAAGTGTCTGCTAAAAGCACTCTGGAATCAGCGGTTAAGAACCACGCACAAGGGAGCTGGAGAGTCACCCTCTCTGAGATTCCTTTCCTTTCTGTGATGAAGTTGTTGTTTTCCTACCTTCATGCATTTCCCCCGAGGTGCGGAACCTATCCATTGGAACCAGGGGGCCCGTTAAGGAGGCACCAGCCCTTCTGCCCGACACCCGCCTGTGCAGTGAAAACTGCCAGGCTGGATGCTTGGTGAGGGCCTCTCCCACTGCTGGTTAAATTCCAGCAGTGGCGGGACGAAGGCCCTTAAGTAAGGGCCTCGATTTACCTACGGGCTGGCGGGCGGGCGGGCCCGATGCCTCCCCTGCCACTGGTAAAATTGCGGCAGAGGGGCCAGGAGTGGGTGGGTTGGTGGCAGGCACAGCACCCATGGCATTTTATGGGCACCCTCCTGCCCCTGGGGCCTGTAAAACTCAGCCCAATGAGTGCTGATTAGAAACGGACCCACTGCTTCTCAGTGTGGTACCAAAGGCAAATTGGCACGTCCTTAAAGAACCAAAGGCACAAGGTAGGAGAGTGATTGCTTGACACTTTAGAGTCTTGACTGAAGTTCACATCAGCCTCTTACCTTGGTCAGCCAGCCTCTGACAGAAGGCTTTGATTCAATCTGTGTGATGACAGGGCTGGCCAGCTGAACCTTCAGAATGCTCTGGAGTACTCGGATCCATTCCTCCAGGATGTTTGGGGAGTCAGCAGTCAGGTAGTATGTCCTTTTCTCCGTCACCAACTGCAGGAGAGACAAATAGCAATGAATCATGATGAAGGATCTCTTCAGCCACTTGTGAGTGTGTTGTAATCCCCAGGTTCCCTGCAGTGAGGCTGCGCTGCATCAACAAAAATTCTACTGCACACCCCATACTGGGTACATTGAGTATATTGGCTCCAACGTGTTTTAGGAAAAGCCAAACTCACCCCAATCCCCTTTGGAATAATGTAAAATGCTTTCGTGATTTGGTTTGTTTTTTTGGGACTATTTTTGTATTTTTTTGCCACAGAAAAGTTTGAATGTTGGGATTTTAAAACAACAGATATTTACCATTATTTTTTTAAAGAAAGGCACCTCTGAAATGCTCTTAATATGCTACATGGAAGTACTCTTTCCCCGATAGTAAACAGATAAACAGTTTGTTCAAAATAAAGACAGAAAGTGCTGGAAATAGTCAGCAAGGTCTGGTGGAATCCGTGGTGAGGTTGCCTTTGTATTCAATAAGCACTTCACACCCATTGTGTTTGGAAGTCTCTGATCCCATCTGACCGTGAACAGAGGGATATATAGGGGGGAGAAAAGGGGACGGAGAAACAGGTAGTCAGCAAAGACAATGAAGACAATAATGCTTTTGAAGCAGAAAGCTACAGTGGCAGGCTCTGGTCAGGTAGAAGTGGTTTGGTATGCAGTAAGGAAGTTAACAGTTATTTTGTTCAGGTGAAGTAATGCAGCCCGTTGATCTGACAAAGTGTAGAATGTTCATTCATTTGTGTGAACACGCGAGGTAAGTTTTACTGAATGAGCTAAGTGAACCCACTTATAACTGAGACTGCATGTTCACTTGCTGTGAAATTAAGTAGCTTAATGATTTGCAGTAAAAATTCCCAAGGGTGTTTCATCAGACGTGTAATCAGGAGCATAATGTGGGGAAACATGAACTCGACCACTTTGGCAGGAAGACGAGAAAGGCAGTACTCCTCACTTAAAAAGTTGTGGTTACATTCCTGAAAATCATTACTTTAAGTGAACCAACTCCATGTGAATCACGGTTTCCCATAGGAATCATATGTTAAAGCTGGAGTTATGTTTCTTCAGCTATTTCTCGCCCGGGAAAATCAATATACAAGTTGAAATACTGTTCCATACATGTGCAGAATTGTGCATTCCCAGCTGAAATAATTTGCAAAATTTAATATATAAATAATATGTACATAAATAATATATAAATGACTAATTCTAGAAGAAATACAATATACATTTAAATTGTTTTAAAAAGTTACAGTACTTACCTCAGTCCAGTGCTTTTAGGTTGAGCAGGCTCGATTTAAGGGCAGAAATTGGTTGGTGCAGGTTGTCGCTAAAGTCCCAGAAGTACCTGTATCAACCAACTTCTGCCACTAGATGGTGCCCAGGGCTTTGGTGTGAGCTCAGAAGTGAAGCCTGGAGCAAAGTAGAGGCCGGGAGGAAAGGGCGGGAAGCAGGGCAGGGAGTCGGCATGGGCAGGAAAGACAGAATTCTGGATGAGCTCTAGCTTAGGTGCAAGGTGGGAGGCTGGCCAGGAGAGCACTGGAAGAGTCGGATCTGGAAGTAACAAAGGTGTGGGTGAGGGTTTCAGCGGCAGGCGGGCTGAGGCGGAATGGAGATGGAGGCAGGAGTTTGAACCCAGAGCAGGGCAGGGATGGACGCTCCAAGCAAGCTTCTATATGTACTTTTTGCTGGATGAAAATGGGAGGTTCTCACCTGGAAGGTTTGTGCTCCTTCCCCACGAATGATGCGACAGGAGGAGTTGAGCTCAATCTGGCCCTGTGGCTTGCGGATGACATCGCTCTGCAGTGCCGACAGACAGAAAAAGGCACAGCATATTGGTAAGAATTTACTGTGCCTTCGAAGCATCAAGTTCAGAAGCCTCCAATATTAAACCGAGCATCTCCATTTCTACCCTCAAGGCTCTGACTTGGGATACTTACAGGTGACTTGTAGTAAAGGATCTCGCCGTTTCTCAGCACAAACCATCGCCTCTTCCATGTCTTCACCTGGCCACCCATCTTCAGCAGGTAACCAGATTTCTCTAAAGGCTCCTGCAATCAAAAGACATGTAGATGGATCAGGGAGTATGGAAACACCCGAGGGAGGAAACCGTACCATCTCTAGCAGCCTCCAAGGGAGGTGAGGAGGAGTCAATCAAGAACTAGCCACTAGATTTTGTCAACTCTGTTAGATTGTGCTGGAGTTTTCAGTTCTGTGAACCGTCAGGGAAAACAAAAATCAAAGGAACATTAGAGAAAGAGAGATGGGGGAGAAAGGCTGGCAACTGACAGTCAGGAATTATCTAATCAGATGAGGCAGAGTCTGTTTGCTTCCCAATCGGCTGTGGGAAGGCATTGTGAGTGGAGACAGTGTGGTAGGGGGTGGGAGGTCATCGAGTGTGGCACAGAAGGAGGTCATTTGGTGCATTCAATAAATGCCAGTTCTTTGTAGAGCCATCCAGTCAGTGCCATTCCCTGCCACTATTTCTGTGGATCTGCAAGGTTAATTCCCTCAAATGCCCAACAATCCAATTTCCTTTTAAGATCATTGATCGTCTCCGCTTCCACCAACCTCGCAGGCAGCGGGTTCTAGGCCATTACCGCTCACTGTGTTAGAAACATTTTCCTCACATCCTCCTTGTATCTCCTGCCCAAAGCCTTCAATTTGTGTCCCCTGGTCCTTGTACCATCAGCTAATAGGAACAGTTTTCCTTTGTCTACCTTATCCAAACCTGTCATAATCTTGTACACCTGTATCAGATCTCCCCTCAATCTCCTTTGCTTCATGGAGAACATCCCAGCTTCTTCAACCTAACTACGTGGCTAAAATCCCTCACCCCGGAACCATTCTGGTCAATCTCCCCTGCACCCTCTCAAGGATCCTCACCTTCCCATCCCTTCCTAATGTGTGGTGACCAGAACGGGACATAATATTCTAGCTGTGGCCTAGACTGAGCTTTAAAAATGTTCAGCATAACTTACCTGCTTTAGTACTCAAGACCTCTGTTTATGAAACTGAGCATCCCATGTCTTGTAATGACACTTGTAGAATACGTCTGGTCAGAGTAGGTAACCCTCTGGGATCATTACCTTCAATTAGTTCTGCATCCCGCTCCCTGAAGGTGTGATAAATTAGGAAGAAGCACAGCATACACCCCAGCACAGACCTATTGGCTGAATGGGCTGTATATGATGTGAAATACAGGTACAGTGTCTCAAATCCAGCTAGCCTAAAAGCCGGCCATGTCCGAAAACCGTACATTTTTTTAAGCCGCCACGCATGAATCCTCAATTGTTTCCTGTTCTTGTTTGGCTTACTTTAGTTTATGTGGTGTAAACACAGAGGATAGCCAAGGACAAATGCCACATGGTTAGACTGGAACCAGCTAGGAGCACAGGAGAATCCGAAAGGCTTGTAAATGGGCCAGGTGAATTAATTTACAACAACTTGGGAGGGAACTGCCCAACAGAGATGGTTGAGTGGAGCTTGCACCCACACAGGCCGAATACATGTAAATAACTTTTATTTTGGGGTGTGAATGGCTTGCCCCAGGGTCGTTCCATGGTTGCTCTAATCCCTTCAGTGGCCCTAACGTACTGAAAGGACAGTCTGCTGATCACCTACATTGCAGCCGCTCTCTGTCGAGTAGATGGAGCAGGTTCGAAGGAGCTTGTGCTCAGGCTCAGAGTAATCACTGTCCACAGAGCAGGCATCAGGAGGGATGGCATAATCACTCTCAGAACTGATTGAGGACATCGAGACCCCTGCGGAGAAAGACACACGGTGATTTTTCCCTCATTCATAAACTGTTTCAATCACATGCATTAGCTAAGAGCAGCTAATGAAGGGATTAGAAGTTAGGAACAGGAGGAGGCTTCACAATTCAATCAGAGTGCCTTGATTCCAGATCCCTTAATATCCCTGCTCAACAAAAATCTATCAATCGGAGTTTTGAAAATTTCAATTGACCCCCAGCCTCGATAGCATTTGGGGAGAGAGTTCCAGATTTTCACTACCCTTTGTGTGAAGAAGTGCTTTCTGACATCGCCCGAGTGCCCTCCAATTCACCAGCAGCCTCTAATTTTGAGGTTATGCCCCCAGGTTCTGGACTCCCCCACCAGATGAAATAGTTTCCCCCCATCTACCCTATTAAATCTTTTAATTATCTTTTTTCTTTATTCTTTCATGGGATTGCCCCCTCGATTGCTCCTGAACTGAGGGCAGTTAAGAGTCAACCACGTTACTCTAGGTCTGGAGTTACATGTAGGCCAGACTAGCTAAGGATGGCAGATTTCCTTCCCTGAAGGACATTAATGAACCAGATGGGGTTTTACGACAATCGATGATAGTTGTCATGGTCACCATTACCGAGAAGAGCTTTCAATTCCATATTTTATTAATTGAATTTAAATTCCACTGTGTTGAGATTTGAACACGTGTCCCGTAAGCATTAGCCTAGGCCCCTGGATTACTAGTCCAGTGACATTACCATGAGACCATCAACACTTCAATGGGGTCACCCCTTATGGGGGCATGCATGCACAGGATAACCTAAACCAGAAATCTTGCAGTGCCAAGAGGACCTCCTTATACCTCAATCGTCCAATCAGATAGGTGCTGCATTGGTCTACTCTGTAAACCCAAACCTTACACTCTGACCTTTCTCAGTGCACCAAGGATGTAGTAGATTAAATCCAACTACAATCTTGTAAGACTCATTTAAATTGCAGCTATGTGACAAAATTCAAGTTCAGTTCTAACCTAGGTGGCCTCAACACTGAGTAGGCCCCCAATTTACTCACCATTCCATGAGCTGTGTGTAATTTTATGTTTTATAAAAAGGAGGGTCTCTTCACTGTAGCTAGCAAGTGTTCACAATACGGGTTAGATGCAGTGGAGAATGTCCTGAGCACAAACACCATCAAACTTCTCCAAGATCTGTCAGCCATCATGGCCCCACATCCCCTCATTGTGCCACCTCGCTCCTCTCCTACAAAAGTCTCCCACAAAGCTACCTCTTTGTAGCTGCCTTCGATCGCCACCTCAATCACTTCTGCTGGGTTATTCCCATCTCTGAGCGAGGTTCTTTAAAGGTTCTTTACAGTGTCAGCCCTGGCCCAGTACTCTCACCTCTGGGTCAGGAGGCCGTGAAGTTCAGGTTCCACTCTCAGGAACCGGAACACACAATCTAGGCTGCGCTTCAGTGCAGTACTGAGGGAGTGCTGCACTGTTGGAGGTGCTGTCTTTTCGATGAGACTCCATCTGCTCTCCCTGGTGGTTGTGAAAGATCCCATGAAATGATTTTGAAGACTACCAAGCAAGTTCTGCCCAGCATCCTGGCCAATATTTATCCCTTGGGGTAAAACTGATTATCTGGTCATTGGAGCATTACTGTTTGTGGGAGCTTGCTGTGCACAATTTGGCTGCTGCATTTCCAACTTTACACTTCAAAAGTGCTTCATTGGGCGTGAAGTGCTTTTGGAAGTCCTGAGGTCATGACAGGCACTATATAAATGCAAGTTATTTTCTTCTACTCACTGAGGACTGCCGCCAGCGCACTCAGTTTCCAATCCCGTCGATTGCCTACCTCTTTTTACAGCTCGGGGGCTGCCAGGGCCACTGTTTTTCCTTGACTCAGACCCGGCAGTGGATGTTCTGAAGCTGGCTTGGGAGCTGCTGTCATCGTCGGATCCCGAGGACTCATCCGGGAAGGGAATGCTGCTGATTTGTGTGGCTTTCTGTAAAAAGTCCGTCAGGCAGAAAGGAATCAGCCATTTATTTTGGACAAATGTCAAGCAGTTAAAAATTCCCAACCCAATCTCCCACTTAGGGTTTAGGATTGGGGTGGAGAAATATCCAGGTCATACCTTAGGGCTGCCAAAACTCCAGGATTGACCTGCAGAGTCCAGGACATTGCTCCGAGCAAAAACCCAGGAGAAATATCACAGGGGAATTGAAAAATAATTGTAAATTATTTTAATTTATATTGAGCACTTGCATTTATTAGTTGTAAAACTATTGGAGATGGGGAAATTGGCTGTTTGACTGAGAGTCAAGACTCATTCACATCGAGTACCAGAGAGTCAGTTTTCTGTACATTTGTTGAGAGAAGGGCATACGTTCCGAGGATGAACATTTCTGGCATTCAACAGGGAGAAGTGGGATTGGGGTTGTGAGGCAGGACCTCACTTGAACTACTTTACTCTGCTTCCTGCCCGGTACCTGGCCAGACTGAGAGGCCGTCAGGAGGGGAGGGGAGGTGAGCAGAGGCTGTGGGGGGGAGGCGAGCAGAGGCTGTGGGCGGGTGGGGGGGGGTGGGGGGAGGGGAGGCCTGTTGGGAGGGGAGGGGAGGCCAGCAGAGGCTGTGGGGAGGGGAGGGGAGGCCAGCAGAAGAAGGCTGCAGCCGAGGAGTAGAGTGGAGGAGGTCCTGATCAGCGACACCCACATCCTGCAGCCATTAATCTAAGTGGCTGCAGAATCTGAGGCACAACCACATTCAAATGTTATAATTTTGACACACCTCTCGGGAATAGGCCACTCGCTTGGCCCCCGGTTAAACAGGAAATAGGCACATTTGCGGCAGGTTGGTGGGTGAGGTGGGGTGGGGGGGTGCGGGCAATCAGGATTCTTTTTTAAGAATTTAACTCCCCCTCCCACATTCTAGTCGTGGGGTGATAAAAACCACACCCACAGTGTCTATGGTAAAACATTTGGGAAAGTTTTTCTTCAATGTTTTCAAACACGACACCATGGCACAAAGCATCTCCTCCCCACAGTCCACATGTGACACTCAGAACCAGAAAATATGGAAGCGACGTCTCTGTAAGTGTTGAACATGGTGCGAAAGGCCAGCGATGACCAGTCACTGCCTCTCACCAGCTGGGGAATGCGCAGAGTAAGAGAATGGGCAAATGGTTAATGATGAAACCATGTATGATTAACCAATGAGCAGGTTGTTACCCTGCTGAACTGGGGACCAAAGCTCTGGCCTCAGGTGGGGTACTTGTGTCCAATGGGAGTGGAGGGACAACCTCCCCTCTAATCACATCTAGCTGCTCAGCCTGATAAAGGATTGTGACACAGGGTAATGACCTGCTCACATATAAAGGACCCTTGTTATGGAAACAATGCAGGCTGGGCATGGAGCAGTGTAAGAAATGGATTGCCTCATGGGCTGTTAGCAATGGAAGAGGGAAGAATAATTTCCAATGTGCTTCCCCAGTGACCTATACACAATTTAGTACATGGACAACGAGGCCTGTACTCATGCCAGCCGGGGTGATGGCTGACATGCTCCTACTGGCCTCAGTATCTTCTGTTGAATGGGAGAGATACAATCAGCTGGTGTTCCCACTCCTGATCTCTATCCCAGCAAATCCTTCCAGGAACTATGGATGTGAGGCAAAAGTAAAGGGGTGGACCTAGCTGCAACGCCCCTTACCCCATCCACCATCTTAAACATTGACTCTTTCTACCATCAGTGCACAGTGGCAGCAGTGTGTACCATCTACAGGATGCACTGCAGGAACTCGCCAAGTCTCCTTCGACAGCACCTTGCAAACTCATGACCTCTGCCATCAAGAAGACCAAGGGCAGCAGACACATGGAAATACCACCACCTGCAAGTTCCCCTCCAAGCCACACACCATCCAGAACTGGAACTGTATCACCCATTCCTTCACCACATCGACTGCAGAGGTTCAAGGAGGTGGCTCACCACCGCATTCTCGAGGCGCAGCTAAGGATAGGTGGCAAAACCCATCGCCCTAAAATGAATTAGCAAGAAACAACCTGCCTTGTAATAGCCTCAGCCCACAGCTGACCCTCCATAAGCCTATGAAGTGCGAACATCGCTCCCCAGTGGCGAGGTTACATGTTTGGAAAGTCCTAACAGTTCTTTGTGGGTCATATCTGGTTAATAAGCTTTGGCAAAAGTTTATTGTCTTACCCCTTTCAAAGTAGTGTAGACGGGAATGGTCACATTCTTGTAAATGAGGTGTGTGAAGGGACCAGAGGTTATACTTGCAGGAAGGTTTGACACTGGAGAGCAAAACAGAAAAATGTAGGAAGTTAGCATGAGGATGAAGAGTCTAGAACTTAACACGTACCGGTTCGAATTGTAACATTTCCTCACACTGCGAGATCCACTCAAATTCTGGCCAATCCCCTGCCTTCTGGCAGTGAGGAGACTTGTCCATCATTTTGAAGCCTAAACATTTTGAGACATTTAAGTCTGGCAGGCGAGCTGCAGGGGACCAATCAGACTTCTCGCCTAATTGAGGCCTCAAATATCAGGCCAATGTAAGCCCCGGTGACATAAGGCATCATGGGGCGTGAGGTTCCTGGGGTGGAACAGATTAATTTTACAGGTTCCTGCTCCTCCAAAGCCCATGAAAATAACTCGACAGTTACCTTTCCTGGGCCTTTTCGGTTCCATCACCAGTGGATCTGAGCATAGTGAGCACAGCGCAGGCTCCAACCAGTCCACACCTAAAATCAGGTCCAATTTAGGTCATAGGACCTTGATTTTCATATGGAAAGGGGCCTATTGCTCGAAGTAGGTGGGCACTTCTGGCACCCGATGGGTGGGCCTTTCAAGATGGAGCCAGCTGCACCGCTGGTGTTAATAGGGAGGTTAGGCCTCTGCCCATTGCGAGACCTTCAGCTTTCTATTAATGCCAAGTGAAGAGCACTCAAGAGGGAAGGCCCTATATCACTTAGACTGAGACACCCTGGAGGGGATTGGATCTCATATCAGCACATATCGCCAGCTTGGTTCTGTTAGGAAATAAAATGCTGAACCTGGCAATGAGACTCGTCTTCAATGATCAAGAACCAGAGGAGACTCATCAGTGTCGGTGGCACAGGTTCAATCCTATCTGAGAATCAGACAGCCTACGCTCACTGGTAATACTGAAATAAGTGTAGGAAAGGTCTCACAGGAGGGGGTAATCTAGGACAATGGAGGCTTATTTTTCCTTGTGGGGCCTATTTTCTGTGGTCCCCCAGCCCCATAAAGGGAATTAAAACACACCTTCAAGTTCGGGCCTCTTCACCTGTCCAGCAGGGGCCAACACTCTTCATCCCAGCAGGACAGCAGCTCCCCTGCTCAGGCCTGAGAACAAATTGCAGTCAAGGCCACATGTTGTCTGCCAATCCTGGCCTGCATGCTTAAAGAAGAACTAAACCAGACCAGACCTCAGGACCAGACCCCAGAGCAGACCCTGGCCTGCACGCTTAAAGGAAGACCAGACCAGACCCTGGCCTGCATGCTTAAAGGAAGACCAGACCAGACCCTGGCCTGCATGCTTAAAGGAAGACTAGACCAGACCCTGGCCTGCATGCTTAAAGAAGGACCAGACCAGACCCCAGACCAGATCAGACCAGAGTCCAGACCAGACCCCGGCCTGCATGCTTAAGGAGGGACCAGACCAGCTTTAGGTGGGTGCCTTGGCTGCCCTTCAGAAAACCTGGGTAAAAAATCTCAGTTTGTGGGATCTGGACAGTTCACAAGCAGGTAAGTAACTTGGCTGATTTTAACTGCCCAAGTGATATAGGATAACAGCTGCAGGGGTGGACACTGAACCCTTTTATTGGTGAGATAGACACCAGAGATAATCTAGGATTTCAGTATTTGCTCCCTTCCTCTGTGAAGGGGACAGAGAGCATAACAAGCTAACAAACCTGGCAATCCCAGCTGAAAATGGCCAAGAGTCAGATATAAAACCCAATGAAAACAGTCCCAATTCTGCCAAGGCATAGAATTCATCTTTCCCTGCAGTCTCTTTGATTCATTCGAACCCTCTTCAGATCCTGCCTCCCTGCCTTCTGTTTATTTAAAGCTTTGAAGCTGAGCTTGTGAGGATTTACCAGTAAACACAGCCCGCATTCCTTGGGCTTAATTACAGGGGGAAGCCCTTCCTTTTATCTGGGAGGTGAGCCGCAGGGAGTGAGTGGGGATTCCAGCTCCTGTTGGTTAGCTGTAGCAATCTGAGATCCAGTGTCTCCCAGGGACAGCTGTGCAGGTGTCAGAGTCAACGCCTTGAATGGCCACTGGAAGAGGCTTCTTGACCGCACCGGTTGACTCATAGGGAATGTTTACCTTCCAAACCAGGAGCCCCAGCCGGACGATTGAAGGGTCACCCACTCTGCACAAAGCAACTCCACTCGAAGGAGGCCTCTCTGGGATCACCAGCTCTGGTCGGACATCTTCCTGGAGGTTCCATCACATGACCTCACATCTCCAACTGGCCCTCCCGACCTCTTTTCCCATCCCCAATATAAATAATAAGAAACAAAAATGTTCAAAGAAAATGAAATTTTAAAAAATAACACCCATATGATTCCTCTCCTGGAGTTTTTCTCGCGGCAATGATCAGGAATTAATCTTCAGTTCCTGAAGACTCCAAGGCAATCCTGGAGGGCTGGCAACCCTAGGCCTCATGCCTAAGGTAAATTTGCACGAGCATACACTGGGCCCGCTTACAATTTCACTGATAGAAATAGTCGGTTGACATACACATAGATGAATGTGAAGGCACAAACACACTTGGTTAATCATAATGCACAAATGTCCACTAGTACATGAGCACATCATCACCAGCCCTCACCATGTGACTCCACAGACTCCAGCTGTGGCTCAGTGAGCAGCACTCTCATCTTTAAGTCAGAAGGTCTTGGGTTTAAGCCCTGCCTGCTCCAGACATTTGAGCTCATGCTCCAAGTGCAACACTGAGGGAGCGCTACACCACTGAAGAAGCCATCTTTCAGGTGAGAAGTTAAACCGAAGGCCCCTGTCTGCCCTTTCAAGTGTATGTAAAAGGTTCTATGGCAGTGTATGAGGAAGAGCAAGGGAGTTTCTCCCATGCCCTGGCTAATAGCTGTCCCACAACCAGCATGTTAAAACAGATTATAAATTCTCAATGCTGCCCATGGGGTCTTGCTGTGCACCAACTGAGTTTTGCATTCCAATGACTACACTTCAAAAGTAGTTAATTGGCTGTAATATTGAGGTTGGAAAAGCTGCTGTAGAAATGCAAGTCCTTCTTTCTTATGACTATATCCATCGATGAGGCCTCACAATCATGTTGACTAGTCAGTTTTGAACTGCTGAGTAGTCTGTTGGGCCTACAAGATAGGCCTCATCAGAGATGAAGCCTGAGCACTGGTTTAATGATTCCACCCTCATACTCACCATTTGGGAAATGACTGTGATGCAGCGAAAGCAACACAGCTGCTCAAGCACGCAGTCAAGGAATGGTGTCACTTGAATAGCTGCACTTACGTCTCTTAGGGGAGCTGCTTCCAAAGGTCACCTCAGACATCCTCATGCCAGACTTGGCCAGGGCATAGATTCGACCTTCCTGTAAAGACAAAGGATGGACTCAATGGGGAGATTAAACTGATGGGAATCAGTCTCTGTGTACAAAGCTCAAAGTGACTCACCTCAGAGCACAATCTCTGTCTGAATAAGGGAAAGAGAACTGTAACTATTTAATCTGGAGGGGTTGGAGCTAACTTGGTCTGCCATGACACAGTGGGTAGCACACTCACTCCTGAGTCAGAAGGTTATGAGTTCAAGTCCCATTCCAGGTCTTGAGCACAAAATCTAGGCCAACTGTTCAGTAGTACTGAGGGTGTGCTGCACTATCAGAGGTGCCATATTTCAGATGAGACATTAAACTGAGGCCCTGTCTGCCCTCTCAGGTGGTTGTAAAAGATCCCATGGTGTGACTTTGAAGAAGAGCAGGAAGTGTTCTCATTGCTGTCCTGGCCAATATTTATCCCTCAACTGATATTGTTAGAACAGATAATCTCACCACAATCACAGTGCTGTGTGTGGAATCGTGCTGTGTGAGAATTGGTTGCTGCATTTCCTACATTACAACAGGCTGTAACCAACTTCATTGGTTGTAAAGTGTTTTGGGACATTCTGAAAGTTGCTGAATAAATATATTCCTTTCTTTAACCAGAAAGATTGTTTTGCCAACCAAGGACAGTCATGGAGCACCACCCACACAACTATGAGCGAGTTATCAGTCTGTCTATCCCTTGTAGGACTGCTGCAGGTCAGATTTTCCACGTTGGTTCATTCTGGTGGGGCCCTTCCATTACTTCCTTTAAGTTTCAGCTTTGCAACTGTATTCCCCTCCACTATCTTTCATCAGAACAAATATTCTGGTTCCCGGATTGCTCAGAGGGTCATATGAATGAATAACAGCACGTGCGGTCAGAGCTATAATATAATCTGATCGTCTCCCAACCTTGAAAGTAAAATAATTTGCAGAACTATGGGGAAGGAGCAGGGGAGTTGGGTCAGTCAGAAAGCTCTTCCAAATAGTCAGTACAGGCATGATGGGCTGAATGGTCTCCGTATGTGTTATCTATGCAAAACAAGAACTGAAAGAATAAAAGAGCTTAAGAAATACAGAGCTTGCACTTGTGTCTGGACACTAGAGGAGAGGCATTGAATGAGGATGATGTGGCTGACTGTTCAAAGGATGCAGAGAGGTCAAGAAAGGCTAGCTAGCACAATATGCCATAGTCACAGTCGCAAAACATTTCATTTGTGCCTATATCTGCTGACGCTTCCATTATAATTTCCCATGTCTACATTTGGAATGGAAACTGCTATGTAAACATATCATGCTGTAATTACACCCTCCCATCAGTGGCGGCAGAGCAATGCCTTAGATTTGCATATACTGCCTCCTCAGCTTCTCGGTCAGAGAAGCTCCTCTGCTCCAACTAAATTAACTTCTCTGCTTCCCAATTTGATGCACGTTTTGGCATTAAATTATAAATAGTGGAAAGTCAAAGTATTAGCGGAAAATTAGGGTAGAATGTATGGCTTTAAGAATGAGAACTGAATTTTGGCTGTTTCTCAGGGTAAAAGTATGCCCTTCTCGCTGTACATATTTCAACTCAACAAGGACACTGACAGAAGTTTTGTTCCAGTGCTCAGGGGTGGCTCAGTCATGAGATAAGGCATTAACTTCCCTTCTAACAATTGGTGGAATAAACCTTGGACCTGCTTCACAGTGATGTCCTTGGATTTTGTGGTCTACTGGGTTAGTTCCTCCTCAAGGGTTTTAAGGGGGGGTCTGGAGCCCCCATGGGCAACATCACAGCAGAATGACAAGTAATGAGGTGTGCATCCGGCATGCTTTGCATGTAAGTCTCACTATTACTTCTTGTAACATCTCCGTGTCATGGGATGAAAGGAGGCCTAGAGGTGGGATGGGGGTCTGGAACTCACTGTCTGAAAGGGCAGTAGAGGTCGAAACCCTCATCGCATGCAGTAAAAACACTTGGACATTCACTTGAAGTGCTATAACCTACAGGGTTACGGACTGAGAGCTGGAAAGTCGGATTAAGCTAGATAGTTCTTTCATCTAGCACAGATATGATGGGCTGAATGGCCTCCTTCTGGCCTGTAAATTTTCTATGTTTCTATGATAACCCCAGAGACTATCGCAGTCATCAACAATGTTATGGGCCATACCTTTTTTTAATATCCTGTCCAGTTTGGAAGATTAAGGGGTGATCTGATTGAGGTGTAAAAATGATTGAAGCTTTCGACAGGGTTGATAGAAGGTGCTGTCTCTGCTGGGGGAGCTCAGAACACAGGGACATGAACTTGAAAATTAGAGCTAGGCTGTTTCAGTGGTGATTCCTGGAAATATTTCTTCACACAAAGGGTAGAGAGAATCTGGAGCTCTTTGATGCTGTTAGGAGCTCTCTGAAGCATAATGAGAGAGGCAGTAGTGGAGGGACTGACATCCTTGAAGGTGGATAAATCACCAGAGCTGGGTGGATTGTATCTCAGGTTGTTAAACGAAACCAGGGAAAAAATAATGGATGCTCTGGGAATCATTTTCCAATCCTCACTAGATACAGGTGAGGTACCTGAGGATTGGAGGTCTGCGAACATTGTACCATTATTTAAAAATGGTGCGAGGGATAGGCTAGAAAATTATAGGCCGGTCAGTCTGACTTCAGTGGTGGGCAAATTATTGGAATCAATTCTGAGAGACAGGATAAACTGTCACTTAGAAAGGAATGGATGATCAGGGACAGTCAGCATGTTTTTGTTAGGAAAGGTCATGTCTTACTAACTTAATCACATTTTTTGAGGAAGTGACAAGGAGGATTGATGAGGGTACTGCAGTGGATGTTGTTTACATGGATTTCAGTAAGGCATGTGACAAGGTCCCACATGGCAGACTGGTCAGAAAACTGAGACCCCATGGGTACAGGGGGATGTGGTGAGTTGGATCCAAAATTGGCTCAGCAACAGGAAACAAAGGGTAATGGTCGATGGATGATTTTGCAAATGGAAAACGGTTTCCACTGGCATTCCACAGGGCTCAGTGTTGGGACCCTTGCTGTTTGTTGTATATATTAATGATTTGGACTTAAAAGTGGGAGGCATGATTGGGAAATTTGCAGATGTTGGAATTTCCAAAATTGGCCGTGTAGTTGATAATGAAGAGGATGGCTGTTGTCTCCAGAATTATATGAATAGTTTGGCTGAGTGGGCAGAAAACTGGCAGATGGAATTCAATCTGGAAAAATGTGAGGTAATGCATTTGGGGAGGGCAAACAAAGCAAGGGAATAGTCAATCAATGGGAGGATTTGGGAGGCACAAACCTGATGGGCTGAATGGCCTCTTTGTGCGCCGTAACTTTTTTATGGTTTCTAAGTGAAAATTTCAAACTCAGATGTTTGTCAGATAATTTTTATTAGATAATTCATTAAGGTTATGGAATGATGGCAAGGGGAGCTCCTTTTTCAATGTTCCTCACCATATTTCCTGGCACTACAGTATGTGTGCATGTATATATAGACACACACACAAGCACACGTGTGCACACATACCACACAAACAGATAAATTAGGAGCAGTGGGCCATTTGGCCCCTCGAGCTGCTCTGCCATTTGATAAGATCATGGCTGACCTGATTGCACACACACACAGACACACACGTGTACACACACATACACACACGCGCATGCACGCGTGTGCAGGCAGACACATACACACACATGTACACACACGTGCTTGCGCACACACACAGACACATGCACACACACACACACACACACACACACACACAAACACACACACACACACACACACACACACACACACACACACACACACACACACACACACACACAGAGGAAACACCCCCACCAGCTAAATGGACACTGTTTGGTTTTACTATGTCAAAAACAGAGCAAACAAAATAAAAATTGAAGTCAGAATATCAATATCAGGTTACCCTAAACAGGCTGGGGTCCTGTTCCCTCGAAAAGAGGATACTAAGAGATGACCTGATAGAGGTCTTTAAATTTATAAAGCGTTAATAGGGTAGATGTAGAGATGCTTCCACTTGTAAAGGAGACCAAAACTAGGGGTGATGAATCTAAGATAAAGATAATCACTAATAAATCCAATCGGGAATTCAGGAGAAACTTCGTCACCCAGAAACTGATTAGAACGTGGAACCTGCTACCACAATGAATGGAGTAGGTACATTTAAGGGGCAGCTGGATAAACACATGAGGGAGAATGGAGTGGAAGGATATACTGATTGAAACAGATGAAGAGAGGTGGAAGGAGGCTCATGTGGAGCATGAGCACTGGCACAGACCGGCTGGGCTGAATGGCCTGTTTCTGTGCTGTAGTTTTTATTTAGACATATGCTTCTGATTCACGGTGAACAAAGTCACACAAGATCTGTTCAAGTATTTGTTTGGCTAAGTAGGGCTGAATTTTACAGCGCCCACCCCCCCGCCCCACCCTGAGGTGGGACTGCACATAAAATTGGGTGCCTTGCTCATCGCCTACCCACCCCTGCCAATCCCACAGGTACTTTTCCCGAGGCGGTGGAGGCCGGCACCAAGTGCCCAGGTCACCCAGTAAAAGCTGAGGGCCCGCTGGCCAGGCGATGAGGGATGCCTCCTGTTTGGAGGTGGAAGCCTGAATCTGACCAATTAGAGTGGGGTAAATGGCTGTGGGGCAACTTGACCAAGTGAAGCGCAGGCCTGAACCATATCCACCCGCGTAAAATTCAGCTCATAGATAAATCGTTCCATATATAGAAAACCCAGTAAGATAGGGAGTACTCATTATATGCATGGCAATGAACCTTTTCTCTTTAAGTACGCTGAGACAATTTCCCAAAGAAGCTTAGACGTGTAATCCTAGTAATTGCTGTTTTCCTGTGGTTTGGAAAAAAAATTGCATATGTTTGAAGATTCAGGCAGTCTTCTCTTCAGTCAGGAACCATATAATCACTTAGCGTGTCTCCGTGACAGTCCCAAGCAGTTCTCCTGAGGTAAATGGGAGCGGAGGGGGCAGTTTTGTTCAGGATCTGAGGGTACCCTCCCCAAGAGGATGGCATATGCCCTTGGCAGGCTGGAGGATCTGGGAGAGAAAGCAGCCCAGCTTAAGGATACTGGCAAGTAAGATTACCAAACCATGTGCCAGGTAGATGGGGCAAGACGCCAGCTCAGGAAGCGCTGCCAGACTGACATTCACTACTCACCCACGCTGATCCTTTTTTCTATCCTCATTCTTTCAAGGGATGTGGGTGTCGCTGGCAAGGCCAGCATTTGTTGCCCATCCCTAATTGCCCTGGAACTCAGTGGCTTGAGGCCATTGCAGACGGCAGTTAAGAATCAACCACATTGCTGTAGGCCTGGAGTCTCAGGTAGGCCAGACCGAGTAAATGGCAGATTTCCTTCCCTAAGGGACATTAGTGAACCAGATGGGTTTTTACAACAATTGATGCTAGTTGTCATGGTCACCATTAATGAGACTAGCTTTATATTCTAGATTAGTTAATTGAATTTAAATCCCACCAGCTGCCATAGTGGCATTTGAACTCAGGTTCCCAGAGCAATAACTTTGGCCTCTGGATTACTAATCCAATGACTAGTCTAGTGATCCTGCACCCAATTTGACAATTCCTTCATCGCAGCTCATCACACAGCGCACAATTTGACAGTTAAACAGCTTGGCACACTTGCATCCTTTATGGCAGCAGCCAGACAGATTGAGAAGCTGGTTATGAAGAGGGAAGGCGGCTGGGGAGTGAAGCAGAGGTGATTTGGGATTGGAGGGACGAGGGGGTGGGAGGTGAGGCAGACATTCACGGTTGAGAATTGAATTGGACACTAGGTTTGGGGTGTGGGGGAGGGGGTCAGCTAGTTGAGGGTGTTGAATGGCAGGTTGGTTTCCAGGGTAGCTCGATAGGGTTGAGGGATGAGGCTGGAGCAGAGGGAAATAGTCCTGTTCCTGGCACAGGGGAGACGGTCCCCTAGTGGGAATATCAGTTGAATAATGGGGCCCAGAGGCCCAGACCAATGCTCTGGGGACATGGGTTCAAATCCCACCACAGCAGCTAGTGGAATTTAAACTCAGTTTAACAGCACTCTCACTCAGCCCCAGTTTAACAGCACTCTCCCTCTTCCCCCAGTATAATACAACTCTCCCCCTCCCCCGGTATAACAGCACCTTCCCTCTCCCCCTGGGGTGAGAGTGCTGTTAAACTGGGGGAGAGGGAGAGTGCTGTTCTACTGGGGGAGAGGGAAAGTGTTGTTATATTGGGGGAGAGGGAGAGTGCAATTATACTGGGGGAGAGGGAGAGTGTTGTTATACTGGGGAGAAGGAGAGAGTGCTATTATACTGGGGGAGAGGGAGAGTATTGTTATACTGAGGGAGAGGGAGAGTGCTATTATACTGGGGGAGAGGGAGAGTGCTATTATACTGTGGGAGAGGGAGAGTGCTATTATACTGGGTGAGAGGGAGAGTGCTATTGCACTGGGGGGAGAGGGAGAGTGCTATTATACTGGGGGAGAGGGAGAGAGTGCTAATATACTGGGGGAGGGGGGAGTGCTGTTATACTGGGGGAGAGGGGGAGTGCTGTTATACTGGGGGAGTGCTGTTATACTGGGCGAGTGGGAGAGTGCTATTATACTGAGGGAGTGGGAGAGTGCTATTATACTGGGGGAAGACGGAGAGTGCTATTATACTGGGGGAGAGGGAGAGTGTTGTTATACTGAGGGAGAGGGAGAGTGCTATTATACTGGGGGAGAGGGAGAGTGCTATTATACTGTGGGAGAGGGAGAGTGCTATTATACTGGGTGAGAGGGAGAGTGCTATTGCACTGGGGGGAGAGGGAGAGTGCTATTATACTGTGGGAGAGGGAGAGAGTGCTAATATACTGGGGGAGGGGGGAGAGCTGTTATACTGGGGAGAGGGGGAGTGCTATTGTACTGGGGGTGAGGGAGAGTGCTATTATACTGGGGGAGAGGGAGATTGCTATTGTACTGGAGGAGAGGGAGAGTGCTGTTATACTGGGCAAGTGGGAGAGTGCTATTATACTGGGGGAAGAGGGAGAGTGCTATTATACTGGGGGAGAGGGAGAGTGCTATTGAACTGGAGGAGAGGGAGAGTGCTATTATACTGGGGGAGAGGGAGAGTGCTGATATACTGGGGAGAGGGAGAGTGCTATTATACTGGGGGAGAGGGAGAGTGCTGATATACTGGGGGAGAGGGAGAGTGCTATTATACTGGGGGAGAGGGAGAGAGTGCTATTATACTGGGGGAGAGGGAGAGTGCTGTTATACTGGGGGAGAGGGAGAGTGCTATTGTACTGGGGGAGAGGGAGAGTGCTATTGTACTGGGGGAGACGGGATTGCTGCGATACTCGGTTTGAGAGCCCCTTCATACTGGTGGGCTCGGGTGGGGAGGGGCGCTCCTGTAACTTTAGCGATGGACATTAAATGCTGGCCCAGCCAGTGAGCTCCCATGTCCAGTGTGAAAATGAAAAAAAATTCTGTGGGGGCTTGGGGCTGGGAGAGGCTCAGCTGAGCGCTGTTACACTGAGAAAGAGTGTTCACGGCGGGGACTGCAGGGAAAGTTTAACCTTACCCAAGAAGGAAAACGATGTAAGGGTGGCGGTGGAGGCTTGTTGATCGAGACACGTTTGGCACTTTCAGAATCCAGTACCTCTTTCGATACAGATGGCGATGGGAGGGAGAGCTCCTGTGTGGGAGAGCCATCACACTCTTCTGTTTCCATCTGCTCAGGAACGTCGTCGATATCCGTCTCTTGTACCTGGATGGGTTGCCGTGGGAAGGCGATGGGTTTGAAGGAGCAGATGTCAATACAGACAATGTGGTTGAACCTCTCCGCGCCAGGCTGCGGCTGGCTGTAGTGTTTCTTCGCCAGCTGGATACTGTCCCTGGGCGCCAATGGAGTCCTTACCTTGGGCAGGGTCATGCTGGTGCCAATGCTGCTTTCCTTGGCAGTGAAGGTTTGTGGAGTGGGCCTTAGTGAGCGCGGTGAGGACAGTTTAACAGGCGGTGTGGGAGGTACGCCGGGGCTTAGTGCATTGGTCTCACTTGAGGATGAGGAAGAGTCCAGCCTCTGTGAGCGGAACTTGCTGCTGAGTTCGTCAGATGAAACATCCTGGTCTGAGGCCAGCTGTGTGCTGGTCGATGAGGCTGAAGTACTCTTGTTGTCTGAAGATGTTTTCAGCACAACAGTCTCTTTCGTCACTCGCAATGGAGGCACAGCCTGTTCAGCCCTCACTCCCTCAAGTTCAGAGCCACTGTCCACTGTGGCACTTGACTGACCATCATGGGAGGAACCAGCAGGCTCCAGACCGCATGCATCTGTCTTTGCACTTGCTTGGACTGGACTGCAGCTCCGCTGATCTTCCGCATCGCCAGGTCTTCCTTCCTCTGCTGTTACCGTGGAGCTTTGCTGAAATAGCTCCTTCCTGTCCTCGGTGGGAAACTTTGTAACCTGGTCAGGCTTCTCAAGCGTGGGGAGGGCCTGTGGAGTCGGTGGCACAGGAGGAGATTCCGAGATTTCCGTCAAATCTGCTCCTGGTCTCTTGCCTTGTAAATCTGTTCAACATAAAATCAGCCTCTGTTATTGTGAAACCCATGATTCTACAACCATCAGTAATTGGATCCAGCCTCACTGAGTTGGAGATATTTTCTTATTATTGATAGTTAGTGGGGATGGAGGTGGAGGAAGGGCAGGTGCTGGGGGGGTTATAGGGTGAAGGGTTAATGTGGGTGTGGGCAACATGTGGTGTTGGTAATGGAGGGCGGGGAGTGACAAAGGCTGGGGCGGTGATGAGGACAGGAGGAGTGGTGATAGAGGAGGGAGAGGGGGGCAACAATGGGTGAGAGGGGCGTGACGGGGGCAGGAGGGAGTGACACAAGAGGGAGGGGTGTGATGGGGTGGTGGAGGCGTGACTGAGGTGGGAGGGATGTCACAAATGGCTTTTTTGAAAGCCACGATTGAACCTGCCTCCACCACACCCTCAGGCAGTGTATTTAGGATCCTAACTACTCACTGTGTGAACAAGTTTTTCCTCATGTCGCCTCTGATATTTTTTGTCATTCATGTTAAATCAGGGTCCTCTGGTTCTCCACCCTCCCCCAATGGGAAATTTCTCCTTATCTACTATGCCCAGACCCCTCAAGATTTTGAATATCTCTACTGAATCTCCTCACAACCTTCTCTCCTCTAAGGAGGACAACCCCAGCTTCTCCAACCTATCCTTGTAACTGAGGTCCCTCATCCCTGGAACCATTCTTGTGAATCTTTACTGCACCCTCCCTAATGCCTTCATATCCTTCCTAAAGTGTGGTGCCCAGGATTGGATACAATACCCTGGTTGAGGCCACATCAGTGTTTTATACAGGTTCATCATAACTTTCTTGCTTTTGAACTATTTGCTTATAACTTATTCCATTTCCCATTTCTTATGTTCTTATACAGATTTTGAAGACATGCATCTACTCTAATAACGTTAAAGGCAACCTACTTGGGAAATAAAATTTCAACTTCGACTGTAAAGAAGAAAGCCATGATAAAACTGGAGCTCATGTAGTATTCTGAAGGCAAGGACAAGAATTCACGCCCATTGTTCTTGCAATCTGAGAAATGAAACTGAGTCAAAGAAAATCTGTCAGTTCTGACCCTCACCTCATTTTTCTTGTTGCAAGAAACAGCTCAGCTGATGGGTTGGCAATGTTTGAATGGCGCAACTCAAGGTGATGGGCATTCCTACCTATTAATCCCTAGTTATTGAATAACAAAGCACAGGATTACATTTTAGACCTGTAAATCTGTTACTGAGTTCCATTGAGTCATTCAGTCAGAATGTTATGGGAAGCAGTCAAACATTAAACCCTGGGATTAGATATTTCCAAAACCAACTAAATAACTGTCTACTCGGTCCCTCAGGTAGTGAGCTGGGCTGTTTTTCACGATTTTATCCACCAAGATCCAGTTCTATAACATTCACACTGTGATGTTGTTGGGGAGTGAGCCTTGGGCTTCGTGGCAACATTCCCTCAGAAGGTGAGAGGGCCAGTCCAGGGTGAATAGAGGAAGAAAGACTTGCATTTATGTAGCACCTTTCACTACCTCAGGGTGTCCTAAACTGCTTTACTGATTTTTTTTCCCTTCAGTCTTTCATGCGATGTGGGCGTCGCTGGCGAGGCCAACATTTGTTGCCCATTCATAATTGCCCCTGAACTGAGTAGCTTGCTAGGCCATTTCAGAGGGCAGTTAAAAGTCAACCACATTTGCCAGTCACACATAGGTCAGACTGAACAAAGATAGCTGCATTGTTTCAGTGAAGCTCAACACAAACTGGAGGATCAGCACCTCATCTTCCGATGAGGCACTTTACAGCCTTCCGGACTTAATATTGAGTTTAACAACTTCAGATCATGAACTCTATCTTCCATCCTCATCCCCTTTTTGATCCCCTTTTTTCTAATAATTATTAAATATTTATATATATATTTTTTTTTCTTTTCCCACCTATTCCTATTATTATTTTAAAAATTTATTTCCATCCACTGTTTTATCTCCACCTCTTAGCCTATTTCAATCCCTTCCCCCCATCCCGTCCCCACTATGGCCATCTGTCACTTGCTCATCCTGCTTTCTACCCTTAATGTCACCATTAGCACATCCTTTAGCTAATAACACCACCATCAACACCCCTTTGACCTTTTGTCTATGACATCTTTGGCAATCTCTCCTTTGCCTCCACCTATCACTGGCCCTCTATCCAGCTCTACCTGTCCCACCCCCCCTGAAGAGCCATACGGATTCAAAACGTTAACTCTGTCTTCCTCTCCAAAGATGCTGTCAGACCTGCTGAGTTTTTCCAGCAATTTTTGTTTTTGTTAAAGATGGCTAATGTCCTTTAAGGAAGGAAATCTGTGAACCAGACCGGTTTTTATAACAATCGCTGATAGTTATGATAATTGTCATCGATGATAGTTGTCATGGTCACCATTACTGAGACTAGCTATACATTCCAGATTTGTTAATTGAATCTAAATTCCACCAGCTGCCATGGTGGGATTTGAATCCATGTCCCCAGAGCAATAGCCTGGATTACTAGTCCAGTGACATTACCACTGTCTCCCCTGCCGCTAACCTATTTCTTTCTCCAGCTCTCTCTCCCTCTTAAGACGCTGTTGAACCTTTCTCTTTACCAAGATTTTGGTCAGCTGCCCAAGTACCTCCTTCCTTGGCTAGCCGTTAGTTTTGGTCTGACTTCCTGTAAAGTGCCTTGGGACACTTTACTACGTTAAAGGCGTTATATAAATACTAGTTGTTAACGTTGAAACAGCTGTCTGTATCTATATATAAACCATTGCATCTAGTCAGCCACATTGCATCATCAGAACCACACATACACATTTGCCAATTTTCTGCAGCTGATGGGCTCAGATTTATAAAACACTGACAATCACATTAGAACTGAAAGACGGGGCACAAGAAACACGGGGAAAATGGGTCATTAAATTTCTGCTGTGGAGCAAACCATGGGCACCTGTAAATAAAGAAATTGCCCGGAAATGAATGGAAATATGAAGCAAATCAAAGCATCCCAAATACGTACATTTTTAAATGCTCCCGACTGCCATCTTAGTTTCTCCCTTTTGCTGATCATTCACTTGGGAATGGAAATAAAGTTTGGAATGTAATAAAGGATTTTAGCTATTGGCAATAATGTAAATGGGGTGATATCGGATGCCTCTTTGTTCATTTGCATGGGAATGAAGATGGGGAGAGAAGTATAACTGAATCTGTCTGATCTTCCCCATTTTACAATCTTACAAGTGAGTGGTTTAAACATCCATTCCCTTTACAAGCAACATTCCCTGGCTGCAATTCACCAAAGCTTCTCAGGCACCTCCCAAACCCTTGACCTCTGCCACCTAGAAGAACAAGGGCAGCAAGTGCATGGGAACACCACCACCTGCAAGTTCCTCACTCCTCCAGCCCCTACAACCCTCCATATCTCTGCAACCTCCTCCAGCCCCAACAATCCTCCCTACCTCTGTAACCTCCTCCATCCCCTACACACCTCCATATCTCTGTAAACACCTCCAGCCCCTACAATCTTCCCTATCTCTGAATCCTCCTCCATTCCATACAACACTCCATATCACTGTAACCTCCTCCAGCCCCTACAACCCTTCCTGTGTCTGTAACCTCCTCCAGCCTCTACATTCCGCCCTATCTCAGTTAACTCCTCCAGCCAAGTGACACACCATTCTGGCTTGCAAATATATTGTTGTTACTTCATCATTGCTAGGGCAAAATCTTGGAACTCCCTCCCTAACAGCAGTGTGGGAATGCCTTCAACACATAGACTCCAATGGTTCAAGAAGGCAGGTGTCCATCATCTTTTCAAAGGCAAATAGGATGGGAACTAAGAGGTGGCCTTGCCAGTGGCACCCACATTCCATTCATGAATTATTAAAAAGTTTGACTCAATAGTAGCACTTGCACTTCTGTGCTAGCAAATGATGGGTCCAAGCTCTGACCTCAGTGTAGTACTGCTATCTTTTAAAGGAGACTTTAACCTGAGGTCCCATCTAACATTGAAGTGCCAGCCTAGAATTATGTGCTCAAGTCTCTGGAGGCAACGGCACTTCACAACCAGTGAACTCCCTTGAACTGTAATCATTGTTGTAATGTAGGAAATGTGGTAGCCAATTCTTGCACAGCAAGCTCCCACAAACAGCAATGTGATAAGTGACCTGATAACATGATTTTGTCATGTTGATCGAAGGACAACTATTGGCCGGGACATCTAATGAGAGAGGGTGAACAATTTAGGTTACACAGAGCGTGGTGAATAGAAGGAACAAAATGCCCTGAGGAAGGTGGATTATATCCACGGGTTTAAAAGGGAACTGGGAGAAAATTTGCCAGATACCACTTTTGAAGGGAAAGCGAGAATGGTAATTTTTTTTAAACCTTCAGGACCACCCAGATAGACCAAAGATTTCTTCTGATGCTTCACAATCTTATGTTACCACACGTCAATCATTGCACAGGAGCATCCTGTTCTAAGTTAGCCAAACAAGAAGATGAAGAATTTAAAGTGTTGCCATTTTCCATTTCAAGGCTTTGTGCTTCTCCTTCCTGTGAAGGGCGGGTCCCTGTACCTTGAATCTTGGTGTGCAGGGCCTGAATCTGTTCAGCTTGCTTCCGGGTGGTTACTTTGAGATGATGGTTTTCAAATTCCAGCTTTAAAAAGCAAAACCAAAAGAAAATAAGTAAGGAACGAACTTGCAATTAGACAGCACCTTTCACCTCCTTCGAGCAACTCAAAAGGCCTCACAACCAATCAGGAAGTTCTGGAATGTAGGGCTGGATCTTTGGGTCTTTTTTCTCTCGAGGTCAGGATCATTTTTGGCTTGTAATCCTGATCAGGACTGCTGGTGCAATCTTCCGGGATGCACCCAATTAAGAGGGTGTCTGAAGGATGGGCATTCAATTAGGGAAGGAAGGCAGGTTGAGGGTGATTCAGGGTGTGCGATTTAAAGGGTGGCAGGCAGTCATCACCGTGTCTGCAGTGCGGGTGCTGCCGAGGTGGATGGGACGAGAAAGAGAGGGGAGGACGGAGGGGATAAGCAAAACAGCTGGAGGAAAGGCCGGCCACTTCTTCATCAGAATACTACACCCAGCAGCAGATAATCATACAGATGCAATCCTCCCCTGCAGAGGACCTCAGGCTTGCCCATTTGCCCCTCTAATGTGGGGATCGCATGGTCTTGCCATGGCACTCTGATCTTCTGCTGGTGCACTTGCCTCCTGTGAGTTGATAAGCTGCAGACACTGCAGGGGGTCCCTTGCGCCCTCCAAAAACTCCCATTGCCCTCAGAAAATGCAACATGAGTTGCTTCATTAACAACTTCAACAGGCTTCCCGCCTCTGCTGGGCGGGTTGCATTCAGTGCACAGAAGCTGCCACCCTGGTAAGCAGGAGGTGGCGGGAACATGTTGGCATTCTTGTCCAGCACCATGTTTACTGATTTTCCTTGCCCCAAGCCCTCCCCATCTCCAAGGGCCTGGTAAAATTTCCCCCATAGCCTCTATTGTGGTGTAGGTAAAACAATCTTGGAATAAGCTGTGTAACACAAGGACACAATTGGAACTGCTGATTGGATCTCTCCTGCTCAATGCACCACTTTGTGAAGCTGTATTACCTCCTGTACCTGTGACTAATCTCACTTCCTCACTCCCACCTGACAACCTTCAATCCAACACAATCTGAAAGTTAGCACTATAAAATGTACTTTCTGAGGTGAGAAAAATGAGACTCATGACCCAGTGTTCAATTCATAAGGTACAAGTGACATTGTGAGCACTACTTTCCCATGCAGCATTAGTACAAATCTATTCCTTTAGGTTCCAATGAATGGGAATGCTCTTGAAAGCTGAAGGATAAACGAAAGAGGCCAAATATTTATCTTGCCTTGGGAAAAGCTTGACCTGCACATTTTCGTGATTTGCAAACTGTGCACCCAACCCTTGTGTGACTTCATGTCTCACTTTTATCTTTTCACACTGGAGTTGGGTTTGCAGCACAGTTTGTGAGTCGCTAACCAGTGCGGGAGGAATTTGGGTGTAGAAGCGGGTCAGTTAGAAAGCCTGCCTTGATTCTCCAACATGGTATCCCAGCTCCAAACAGTGTTTAAAAACCTCACCCCTCACCCTCCTACCCACCCCCATTCCAGTCCATGCTGCCTCGGATTTCTCATGACACCACCATGCTCCCATGTATCTTCCATACCCCTCAGATTCCACCAAGCCACCTCTTTGCCCCTCATGTATCCTCCATTCCTCCACAGATTTCCCCATATCATTGACAGGGAGAAAGAAATTGCATTCTGGCATGTGAAAAAAAAACTTATAATCCTATTAAATTGCATCAACAAACCAGAAACATGAAAGGGACTATCTGTTATTACAATTTCTTGAAACTATCATTCATTCTCAGATGCATGGAACACCTACTGTGCTGAAACCCATTAGCACTTGAAACTCAGCCAAGCATTGATAATGGTCACAGCTGTCCAAATAATAGATTGCTCTCTGAAAGGGGAAGAACAGGTGCTGATTTCAATTTCAAGGCAGGGTGCCTGTCAATTAATGTAGAGAAGCAGATGGTTAAATTCTTTCCAAGGGTCAAAACCAGGCTTTTTTCCAGATCAGCCAGAGCCATTTAAATCACAGTAGAAAAGATGACAGCACAGGCTATCAGGACAATTTGATACATTTTTCACTGTTTTATGATGCTTTCTTCATTGGCAAAGCACTGCAATACTTGTGAACAAATACACAAGGCTGGTCAATATAAGGGTCAACTTATATTTGCAGGACAGGTCCCGATGATGAATCACTGCATTAAAAACACACTCACATTACCATACAGCATCTGAAAGTGACATTTGAAGTTCTAAAAACACTTTACACTTACCTTTCAGAATGTTCCAGACTCCTCAGCAGGCTTTCCATTTTCTTCACAAACTGTCAAATCTGGCGTGCATTTATTGGGCTTCCAGAACCCCGCACCACCAGAAGAAAATGGTGTGCGGGAAGAAATCTGATTTCCATTCCCTATTTAAAATGGCGAACCTGACCTCAGCGGGTTCGGGTGTGTCTTCTGCACACAAGGCAGTCCCGGCCCACAAACAGGCCAGAGATAAATAACGCGGGTCATGAATGCGGAGGAAAATCAGATTTCCTCCAAACAGAATGTAAGTGTGGCCATTCGCGTGCTGAAATGCTGAACCCTGACAAAAATACAGCCCAAGGTGTTTGATAAAGTACTACATGACAGACTTGTCAGGAAAAATGATGTGCATGGGTTAAAGGGGCGGTGGCAGCATGATTATGAATTTGGCCAAGAGATAAAAACAGAGAGAGATTGTTAAACAATTGAAAGCTCAAAGCTAAACAAGTGAACTCCCTGTTCCCCCCAACCCCCAAAGTGGGTAAATACGTTGCAGTACGGAGCATCCCCACTTCCTCCATCTCAGTCAGGTCGACTTCAGCTTCTATTCATGGTCTGTGCTGTGCCAAAGACCACCAGTTGTGGTCTCAACTGAGAGAGGTGCAGAGCTCATGGACATAGCCAAAGAACCTTGGGTTGTAGGGGGATCAAGAAACAAAATGAAAAACAATTGGGGATCCTGCCCTTATCATCATCCAGTGACCTCTGCTAGGATTATTCTGGGCTAAAAGGGTTAAACGATGAGGACAGATTGCATAGATTAGGCTTGTACTCCTCCAAGTATAGAAGATTAAGGGCTGAGCTAGTTGAGGTGTTTGAGATGATTTAAGAAATTTGTAGGGTAGATAGAGAGAAACTATTTCCTTTGACGAGAGGAATCTAGAACAAGAGGACAGAACCTTAAAATTAGAACCAGCCAGTTCAGGGCTGATGTCAGGAAGCAATTCTTTACACAAAGGGTAGTGGAAATATGGAACTTTGCAGAGGGATAATATAAACAAAGAATGGGACCTTCTTCTAAATGGTTAAGTCCAGGCTCAGTGTTTAATAATATTTTGACATCTCAGCCCAGGAATGCACGTTACTCATCTCATGATAACAGCGAGTCAGAGGTCAAGGAATGTGCCGAGATTCCGGAATGATGATGTATTGCCTGGATGCAGCACCTGGTGCGAGAACAGGAAGGCGTGAATTCAAACTCTGGTCTTCAGCAAGTTAGCCACTTTCAGCATCCCATAACTCTCCAAGGTGGCAGGAGGAAGTTGGGGAGAACGTGACAGGGTTCCTCCCTCCTAGTCACTATCGAAAGACTTTGTGCTCGAAGGTACACGCGAGTGTAGTTCAGGCAAGTACAGCATTCCCTACAATGGGGCCAAGCCTTCGGGTGAGGAGCAGGAAAGTGGAAATGACTCTTCTCTCCATACACTGAATTAGCTGCTATTTTCTTTCAATTCTCCTCTCTGGTTGTGCCAAGTCTTATCCACAGGGAAAGGAGTCTGGTCACCCTCACAGAATTGTCCCTCGCCAGCCAAAGTTTTTTCATAATGAGCACACTGTGGTCCCAGAACTTGGGAAAGGGAGGAATCCAGGGGGAAACAGGGCTGATTTGTATTTGCTTTATATAGTCATTCGGATGTGGACATTGCCCATTCCTAGTTGCTTTTGAGAAGTTGGAGGTGAACCTTCTAGTTGATGTTTGTTGATTTATGAACACTTAATTTTCACTGTTGCACTTTAAAGAAACCAACTCTGCAGCAGCAATAGCATCCTTCACCTTTGCTGCATGGACAGAGGGAGGGTGGAGGAGTGTGTGGCGAGGAGAAAGAGGAGAAGGGTGTTTGTCCTTCGCGGTGTCCACAGTAGAGAGGCCCCTCCCCACAACCACCACAAAGAAATAAACTAGTTTTAAAATCTCCCAGGCTGCACCAGCAGAGCTGTACTACTTGACAAATTAGCAACGTAAGGTCATTCTTACAGGGTCTTCCACACAGGTCTTTCTGGGTAACACCATGGGCAGAATTTTTACCTGAATGGGCGGGTGCACGCCTGACCTGCTTGAGCATGTTGCGTATTGTTGTCAGGCAAGCGTCCCGACGTCAACGCACAGTCACGCGATAATTTGGTTGGCGGGTGCACACTGGCCGACAATTAAAAGCTCTATTAAGGCCATTAACAAGGTCATTGAAAAAAATTTTTGGCTGCCTGCCCAACCTTACGGTTGGCGGGCAGGCGAAAAGGCCAAGCGGCCTTCGCATTTCTTTGGAAACCTCATCCAAGGGTGGGATGAGGTTTCCAATGTCAAATAAAAATAAAACAAAGTTTTAAAAAATTTCATTTATAACATGTCCCTGCTCATGTGACAGGGTCATACGAGGGGACATGTTTTATAACATTTTTTAAATCTTTATTTCTAATTTTTAAAACTGTTCATCTCCCTGAGGCAGCTCTGTGCCTCAGGGAGATTTCCAAGTGCACACCCACCAAGTTCATGCTCGCCCTCCTCTCCCTGCCCACACAGGCAGTGCCCAGTGCTGCCAGTCGCATTTCACACTGGGCGGGACTTAATTGGCCCGCCAGCATGAAATTGTGGTCCAGTTCCAATCGCGGGCAGTGGTTGGCTTTCCGATCGCCACCCCCCCCCCACCCCGCCGAGCCTGCCCAACAAGGGCAAAATTCTGCCCCATGAATATCCAGGGGTGTGAGTTGTAATGCCTCACACCCCATAGCCAATGCTGAAAGCAGGCAGCTGTGGCCATGAGGAGAATCAACAATTTGTATTTCTACAGTTCCTTTAAGGTAGTAAAACATGCCAAGGAGCTTTCACAAACATGAGCAAACTAAATTTGACACCAAGCCACTTAGACATATTAGGACAGGTGGTGAAAAAATTGGTCAAAGAGGCAGGTTTAAAGGAGCCTTTTAAAGGAGGACAGAGAGTTGGACAGAGAGGTAGAAATGTTTAGGGAAAGAATCGCAGAGTTTAGGACCAAGGCAGTGGAAGGCTCGTCCACCAACAGTGGAGCCATTAAAATTGGGGATGGACAAAAGCTCAAGATTAGAGAAGTGTAGCGATCTCGGAGGGTTCAGTGCCTCATCCTCTCTACAGTGGCTTCATTTAATGCTGCAAAGTCACCTCAAGTATACACCGCGAACCAGAACTCAGGACTTACTTCTCTTAACTTAAACGTCACCCACTCTTTGATTCTGGCCGCCTTTTCCTCAATCACCTTCGCTTCCTGGGCTCTTAACTGGTTCTGAGAAAATTAATTAGTAATTAAGGTAAATAAAATTGTTTTCATGTCTTGAGCAGGAATTAATTTTTGAATTTGGAAATTATGTATAAACCAGCAATACAAGTCAAAACACAAATGGATGAGATCGAATGAGAAATTAGCAATTTTGGCTACAAATACACAGATTTTAGGCCTAATGAGGTAAAAAAAACAGCGATTCCACACATTGTGAAAACAGAACATGCATTTCCATTCAAATATTAATAATGTTGAATGGGGTTCTTCAGTGTTCAAATATCTCAACAGGGAAATAAGATGGGAAAAATTTCTTCCTAGACTTATCTGCCCACTGCTCCGGAATATTCTGTGAGAAAAACTGTTGCAAGTGTCACCACAGCCAGGCTTGGGCTGTCCAATCCTAATGCTCTTAAATGGTAAGTTAAATAGTAACCTATTTAAGATGGATATATTGTGGTTAATTGAAATGTCATCCACAATATAACTACCATATTTATGATGTGTCAGCAATGACTCAGTGGGTTGCATTATCATCTTTGAGTCAGAAGCTTTGCTTTAGAGGCTGGAGCACAGACTGTAGGTTGACACTGGTGCAATACTGAAGTAGTGCTGCAGTGCCGGAGATGCCATAGTTTTGGCGAGACTAAGCTGCCACTCCATCTGCCCTCTCATGGCACAATTTCGAAGAAGAGCAGGTGACTTCTCCCAAGTGTTTTGCTCAATATTTATTCCCTCAACTAACATCACTAAAATAGATTATTTGGCTGCTATAACATTGCAGTTTCTAGGAGCTTGCTGTGCACAAATTAGCTGCTACATTTCCCACATTGTAATGATTACCACACATCAAATATGTAGCAAATTTTAATCCAGATGTCCCTTTCATATATAAATAATCTGAGAGCTAGTTTCTGTCTAGGCTTTCACCTACATTTTGTTTTCAGACTAAAATTTATTGACTGGATACTCACCATTAGTCCACCACTACCATCTGTTGAGGTCAGCATTACTGGTATTTGAATCTGGGACCTACAGATATATAATCCTCTATACCGCCCAAACCCATGTCCTCCACCACCTAGAAGGACAAGGGCAGCAGGTGCATGGGAATACCACTGCCTTCAAGCTCCCATCCAAGTCACACACCATCCTGACTTGGAAATATATCACCATTCCTTCATCGTCACTGGGTTAAAATCCTGAAACTCCCTCCCTAACAGCACTGTGGGTGTACCTACACCACATTGACTGCATTGGTTCAAGAAGAAGGTCCACCACCACCTTCTGGAGGGCAACCGGGGATGGTTAACAAATGCCAGCCTTGCCAGTGACACCCATATCCTGAGAACGAATTAAAAACGATTACACTATCTACTGAAACATTGAGCTTTCAGAGTCTTGCTCTCTATAATTAATGTAAGCAAAGGAGAGTAAAAATATAAAAAGATTTTTCAAGGTCTTGCTTGATTTTCAAATAACCTGAAAGATTTATGATTGCAATTGTGATATTTGGTTCCAAACATAAACTGTTTTATTGAACTACCTGTTTATCCAACTGTTGTTCCAACCTCTGAATCATGTCATCCTTTTCCTGCAGTGTACTGGTTACTTCTTGGTACCTCCTGAATAAACTGTTCTCTGATTCGCTGGTCTGGACATTGGCCACTTTCAATTTCTCCCTCATTGCCTGCACCTGAATAGAGTTAAAAGTAAAACAAATTTTAGCAGAAGCATTCTACGCTAAAGTCACTGTATAAATATAAGTTGTTGCTAATGAATGAACACTGCTAGATGAAGATAGGGGTGACAAGGATATGCTGTGACCTTAGGGCCATTTATTATAATCCATTAAAGCCCTTTTATATGGTGTGATGGGGAGGTAAGAATGCATACTTAAAGTAGTTTAGCCTTATTGGTGGCTTCTCTCACCTTGCTTGACCTGAGCGAGCTTCTTCCAGCACATGTGGCTGAGTGGGGAGTGATTGAGCTGGCATTTATTGTCCTGGCCAATTCCCTCCCTTTCCTTTAGGGTGCCAGCCTTAGCTCAGTGCGTGGTGATTTTTATTTTAATCATAGCCACTGGGCCACTGTTGTGATGTAGGAGAGTGCAAGCCCATCAGTGCATAGAAAGACTCCACAAACAGCAATGAGATAATGGCCAGATAATGTTTTAGGTGCAGCACTCCCTCAGTTTTACACCTCCAGTAAAAGTTCAATTCCGGCGAGTTCCCTGCAATTTTTGCTCTGTGTCCAATGGGAAGTTTTATTTCCACATTCTGATATACCAGTGATACGTTATCTTAAACACAGAGGCAAAAGGAGAGGCCCTGCAGAATGCTGAACCAAAACGCCATCCTCCCAGAGAGTATACTGGGAGGTCAACTGTCTCTCAGTTCTGCTGGAGACATAAACAGAGAACTGGTGTTACATAGAATTTACAGCACAGAAGCAGACCATTCACGGGTGTATGCCAATGTTTATTCTTCCCAAGAGCGTCCTTCCAGTGTACTTCAGCTAACGCATCAGCATTTCCTTCTCTTCCTGCTTCCCTCTTGTACTTATCCCGTTTCCCCTATGTTCTTTGCCTCAACTACTCCATTTGACAACAAGTTCCATATTCTAGCCCCTCTCTGGATAAAGGTGTTTCTTATAAGTCCTCTATGGGATTTGTTAGTGACTATCTTATATTTTAAGGTCTGCAGTTTTGGACAAACCCATGCGAAAACATTTTTCTCCACATCTACTCCATCAAACTCCCTACACAATTTTAAAGATCTGTATTAGGTCACTACTCAGCCTTCTCTTTTTAGACAAAAGAGCCTCAACCTTTCATTCCTTCTCGATGATTATAGTGTTACGGGTAAAGAACAGGACAGAAGGAAGAAGCCGAGGAAACGACCACCCAAGACTTTGTTTAATGTCTGCTCTTAATATCGGCTAAACAAAGCTCGCGTTAGGTTGTAACTTGAATCCATCCATTCTCCACACAAGGTCACGGTCCAAAGTACCCCTATAACTCCCACTCACACAAAAAAAAACAGGGGAGGCTAAATCTGTTTTGCAGACGGTAACAGATCAAGCTTTGGAGGCCCTCAGTAATGTTGACACAACACAACTCTGTGAGCGAATCCTCACAAAGGAGACATTTATTGACACTCAGGCACAGAGTGTGGGAAAGCTAACCCTCCCACCACCCCACTCATAACCTTCCGTCTTGACATGCACTCAGTCTTAATAATGGGCCTCAGCTTCCTGGTAATTGAGTAAAGTGCCAACCTTGACAACACAGAGAGGGCTAATCGTCTGAATTCTTTTGACGATCTGTCCATATGGCTAATGACGGGCTTAAAGCCTTTGAAGTTCACCTAGAAGCCTTGAGCTGAAGCCTTGATTACTGAATGGTTTTAACCCTTATGCTGCTGGTCTACCGCTGGGAATTTTCTGATGATTGGCGAATGAACTGTGGGATGTGAGGAAACATACTGGACCATTAGTACTTTCTCTCCAGGATGAAAGGAAATAATCTTGACTTAGTCAATGTAAACATGGAGAAGCCGGATTGGAGGTCTGAAAATCCTCACCAGTATCTGATAGGTCTATCTCCACCCAGCTGTTATTAACTTCAATGAGGATCGGAATCCTAGGTACAATCAAAGTTACTTTGGCTTTTGAGCAGTTTTAACTAGAGACGCCAACTCTGACTTGACATCTTCCTGGAGTTTTCATGACATGGAGGAGATGCGGGACCATTTTCAGAGTTGGGCCAGGAACGTGGGGCCGAATGGCTATTGCCATGCTCACGCATTATTGGCCTTTGCATTATAAATTTGAAATAGACACTTAACTTGAAAAGAAAATGGAGTTGAGAGGTCAGGTACCTTTTCTTTCCCACCAATACACATGGAACTATAGGACCCCCAAGATAATCTGCCCTTCTCCAAATAATTAAAGAAACTGCTTTCGCCATATTGCTTGCAAACTTTTCAACTTCAGAGTTGAAATCCAGAGAATGGGTGTGAAAAAACCCTATTCTGTCAAGATGGCATGGGAATGGGTGAATCCCAGACCCGAGTGTTTGACAATGGCCTTGCTATCAGGATAATGGAAATGAAGCACTCTGGTCAGATGACAGAAATCAGGTTTTTGATAAAGACGTTTAATAAGGCACGTTTTCGGAACAATGGAGAAAGACAACCTTGCCTAAAAACCATCAGAAAGCATAGACACCGGGTTGGCCTCGACTCCTCCATTTGAGGAACTGAACCATGGTTTTCACTACAGGGCTTTGAAATAACCTCAACTGGAGCAGAACAAGAGAAATTTGCTACTGCAAGCAATAAACCACAGCAAATCCATCTTCCTAAACCTCCAGACTTCAATGGACTAAAAGGATTACTGGCCTGCATCGTTTTCAAGCCTTTATCCTGGGGAAAAGCAAGTGTGGTCAAAGAATGTTCAAACTCTGATGACTGAAGTGCATGCTACCATTTGTAATCATAACTTTTTCTTGAGTGTATATGTGTCTGTATGAGTGTGTGAGTGGGTGTACTTTCATACATATTCGGATGTTGAATAATTAATATGCATTTTCCTTTTAAAACAGACGAGAAAACCTGTCATTTGTCCGTTCCTGACAGTCACAGCATGCAGAGGGTTAAAACATTTTTTTCCTTTTTTACAAACATGTTGTCTTCATCAGTCAAGAGGTGGAAAAAGGGCCTATCATCCCTTTAATCTCTCCCTGTCTCTAACACTACTTATCCTCCAGCTCAGTCGTTTGGCCTTATTTTAGCACCTCCAATCACTAGTAAAGAAGGGTGTTTGAAGAAAATGAAAAATTAAAGCACACCATTCTTTTCTGGGATGAGCAACTTGCCAAAGCTGTTTCGACAGCCCGTGACCTCTACCATCTAAGAGGGCAAGGGCAGCAGATGCATGGGAACACCACCACCTGGGAGTCCCCATCCAAGACACACACCATCCTGACATGGAACTATATTGCCATTCCTTCAGTGTCGCTGGGTCAAAAACCTGGCACTCCCTCCCTAACGGCACTGTGGGTGTGCTTATAACAGATGAAGTGCAGCAGTTCAAGGAGGCGGCTCACCAGCACCTTCTCAAGGGCAATTAGGGATGGGCAATAAATGTTGACCTTTCAATAACAATAACTTGCATGGTTATAGCGCTTTTAATGTAGAAAAACATCCCAAGGCACTTCAGAGATGAACAATTTTAGTCTCTTTACCAAGGAAGGACATACTTGCAATAGAAGGAGTGTGACAAAGGTTCACTAGACAAATTTCTAGAATCCATGTGGATTCATCTCCTCTGGAAACTGCCTGCTCAGCCCTCACCCTCTTGAAGCCATTTGCACAGATCAACATGTGCTCCCACATACACCATGGGATGCCCTCCTTCCCCAGTACATCACTCATCCTGTAGCCTCTTCCCTTGCCTGAGGCCATTTCTCCCCCTTTGCCAAGCAAGCCCTAGCCCTGCAGCCATTGAAAAGCCACCCGCATCTTACATCTGGCACAGTAGGTGGGGGACCTGCCTGTGAGCTCCCCTAAAAGCAATGTCGTGTTGCCTGGTGTGCTGACCATGAGTGATGTGTGAAGCAAGGTAAACAAACAAATTTCAAAGTCCTGGGCGAAGTTCAGCTCGCCAAGTGCGCATCGCTTATGTTCAGTTGTGAAACACATCAATGTGCAATCACGCCCGCCATGACGCCCGACGCCAGTGGGCATGGAAAATTCTGCCTTAGGAGGCACAGTTTCAGATAAGAGGTCAGCCATTTTGGTCTGAGATAAGAAGGAATTTCTTCAGAGGGTGTGAATCTTTGCAATTCTCCACCCCAGTGGCCTATGCATTCTATATTTAAGGTCGAGACTGATAGATTTTTGAGCACTAAGGGAATCAAGGGATATGGGGATGGTGGTGGGGGATGCAGGTGGTAGTGGAGTTGAGGTAGTTCAGCCATGATCTTATTGAATGGTGGAGCTGGCTCGAGCGGCGGTGTGGCCTACTCCTGTTCCTATTTCTCATGTCCTTATAATTTGACACTCAGCCATACCAGGAGGTATCAGGACAGGTGAACCAAAAGCTTGTTCAAGGAGGATGGAAAGGTAGTGAGGCAGAGGTTTAGGAAGGGAATTCCAGAGCTTCGGGACAGGAGTTCACGTTCTGCGGGTGGGCACGTGCCTGACCCGACTGGACGTAAAATAGCAGGCGCAGACATCGGGTGAGCGTCCCAACGTCATTGCGCACTCATGCGATATTTCAGTCAGTGGGTGCTCAGAAGAGTCGGCAGCGAGCCCGACGACATTTCAGAGACCTATTGAGGCCATTAATGTATGAATCAAAGGGTATTTTTCGCTGCCTGTCCAACCTTACGGCTGGCAGGCGGGCGGGCGAATCGGCCAGGCGGCCTTTTGATTTTTTAGGAAACCTCACCCACAGGGAGGGATGAGGTTTCCATAATTAAATAACAAATAAATATAAATTTTTGGTCAGAATTTTTATTCTCTTTATGTTATTGTGAGTGAGTCCCATGTTGGGACATTTTTTTTTCCATATTTTAAAAATCGTCAGCTCCCTGCCTTCAGGGAGCTTTCAGTGCGCAGTCCCCACCCCCCACCCCTCCCCCCTGCGCATGCACAGCGCTGAGCTTCTCAGTGTGCCTTTCACGCTGCCCGATTGTGGGCGGCAGACCGTTTCCCAGCTGCTACCGGGCCTGCCCACCGCTTCTGCCCTACGACCCGAAAATCCTGCCCTAGCGCCTGAAGGCACTAGCATTGGTGGAGTGAAGGGAAAGGGCGGCGCACAAGTGGCCAGAATTGAAGGAACGTAGATTATCTCAGAAGATTGCGGAGCTGGAGGAAGTTACAGAGACAAGGGGCAGTGAGGCCTAAGGAGCGGTTTGAACAGGTGCATGAGAACATTAAAATTCAGAAGTAGCTGGATCGGAAATCAATGTAGGTCAGCAAGCGATGGGGCAAGGGGTGAATGGAGTTTGCTGTAAGTTAGGATTATGGGCAGCAGAGAGTCACGAGTTCAAGTTTACAGAGGTTGCAAGGTGGGAGGCTGGCCAGAATAGCAAAGGAATTGTTGAGTTTTTAGGTAACAAAGTTTTAAAATTTTCTGATGGAGAATGGCATCCAGGCTATTCGGATGGGGAGGGGAGGGTGGGGGAAGGGCAGTTCCAACTCATTAAAAGCAATAAAATGCCTCATTCAGCCTAGGTCTCCGTTTCTCTCCTGATTCCAGGGGTTTTCCCAGGCGCACACATTGATGTGAGCAAGTGAACTGTGAAGGAGGGACGAGGGAGTGGGGGTGGTGGTTTGGCCCAGTGGCCAGGGGTTTAATCATTCATCAGTTGCCAGGGGAGCTGTGGGAACCTTTTGAGCACAAATCCAGCACTAGGCCGACTCACCTAGGTAACCACGCGAGGCTCCGCAGAATCTGTACATGCCCCAACTGTCAAACATACTCCACTCCACACCAACACCAAACACCAACACCACCACTGACAACATCATCAACAACAGCAACAACACTAACATCAATAACTTGCATTCATCTAACACCTTTAATGCACTGAAACGTTCCAAAGCCTTTCACAGGACTGCTATCAGACAAACGTCGACACTAAAAATTTGGCTGTAGAGCTGGAGGAATTGCAATGGTGAGGCCATTGAGGAATTTAAACACGAGGATGAGAATTTGAATATTGAACCATAGAAAAGTTGCGGCACAGAAAGAGGCCATTCTGCACCGGCCGATTAAAAAAAGAAAACAAACTAGCCGCCCATTCTATTCCCACCTTCCAGCACCTGGTCCGTGGCACTTCAGGTGCTGATCCAGGTGCCTTTAAAAAGAATTGAGGTTTTCTGCCTCCACTGCCAAACCAGGCAGTGAATTCCAGACACCCACCAACCTCTGGGTGGAGAGGTTTTTCCTCATGTCTCCTCTAATCCTTCTACCAATCACCTTAAATCTATGCCCCCCTCGTAATTGACCCCTCAACTAGGGGAAACAGGTCTTTCCTGTCTACCCTATCTAGGCTTCTCATAATTTTGTACATCTCAATTAGGTCACCCCTCAGCCTCCCCTCCTCTTAGGAAAACAACCCTAGCCTATCCAATCTTTCCTCATAGCTGCAATTTTCAAGCCCTGGCAACATTCTTGTAAATCTCCTCTGCACTCTCTCCACAGCAATTGTGTCCTTCCTGTAAGGTGGCGACCAGAATTGTACACAAAATTCCAGCTGTGGCCTAACCAGCATTGTGTGCAGTCCCAGCATTACATCTCTGCTTTTGTATCCAATGCCTTGTCCAGTAAAGGAAAGCATCCCATATGCTTTCTTCACCACCTTATCCACCTGTCCTGCCACCTTTAGGGACCTATGGATATGCACACCAAGGTCTCTCACTTCCTCAACCCCTCTCAATATCCTCCCGTTTATTGAGTATTCCTTTGCTTTCTTTGCCCTCCCCAAATGCATTACCTCACACTTTTCCAGATTGAATTCCATCTGTCACTTTTCCGCTCACTCAATCAAACCATTGATATCATTCTGGAGGCAACAGCTGTCACCTTCACTATCAACTACACAGCCAATATTTGTGTCATCTGCAAACATCCCAATCATGCCTCCCACATTTAAGTCTAAATCATTAATAAATATAAAACAAACAGCAAGGACCCCAACACTGAGCCCTGTGGAACACCACTGGAAACTGTTTTCCATTCACAAAAACATCTGTCAACCAGTAACCTTTGTTTCCTGTTGCTCAACCAATTTTAGATCAACTCACTGCCTTCCCCTGTATCCCATGGGCTTTTACTTTTCTGACCAGCGTGCCATGTGGGACCTTGTCAAATGCTTCACTAAAATCCATGTAGACAACATCCACTACCCTCATCAATCCTCCTTGTCGCTATCTCAAAAAATTTGATTAAATTAGTGATGCACGGCCTTCACCTTCTAAAACCATGCTGACTGTCCCTGATCAATCCATTCCTTTCTAAGTGACAGTTTATCCTGTCTCTCACAATTGATTCCAATAATTTTCCCACCACTGAAGTCAGTCTGATCAACTGATAATTTTCTGGCCTATCCCTTGCACCCTTTTAAAATAATGGTGCAATGTTTGCAGACCTCCAATCCTCCGGTACCTCGCCTGTATCAAGTGAGAAAATGATCCTCAGAGCATCTGCTATTTCCTCCCTGGCTTCCCTTAACAACCTGGGATACAATCCATCCGGCCCTGGTGATTTATCCACCTTCAAGGATACCAGGCCCTCAAGTACTCCCTGTCTCATTATGCTTATTGCATCTAATATTTCACAATCCTCCTCTTTAATGAGAATGTCTGCGTCATCCCTCTCTCTTGTGAAGATAGAGATAAAGTATTCATTAGGAACCATTAATAATATTCATTAATATCGAGGTGCTGCTGGACTGGGTGCCTAAATAAATCAATGAGCACAAGGGCGCTGGGTGAATGGGACCTGGTGCCAGTCAGGATATGAGCAACATCATTCCAAACAGGCCATAGAGCCATTAATGCATAGAAGGAGCCATTCGATCCATCAAGTCCATGCAAACTCCCTGTAGAGTAATCCAGTCAGTCCCATTTCCCTCATTCTCTCTCTGTTGCCCTGCAAAGTTTGTTTCCTTCAAGTGCTCCATCTAATTTCCTTTTGAAATCATTAATTTTCTTTGCTTCCACCACCCTCACAGGCAGCAAGTTCCAGGTCATTGCCACTCACACCCTCCCTGTATTTCTTGCCCAAAACCTTAAAGCTGTGTCCCCTAGTGCTTGTACCATCAGCTAATGGGAACAGCTTTTCTTTGTGTACCTTATGTAAACCTATCATAATCTTATACACCTCTATCAGATCTCCCCCAATCTTCATTTCTCCAAGGAGAACGAACCCGGCTTTGCCAACCTAACCTTGTAACTAAAATCCCTCATTCCTGGAATGGTTCTGGTAAACCTCCTCTGCACCCTCTCAAGGACCCTCGCATCCTTCCTGAAATATGTTGACCAGAATTAGATGGGATATGTTAGTTCTAGCCTAACCAGATCTCTAAAAGGTCACCATCCTCAATGGCTTAATTCATAGATACAGTGCCCCAGTGCACAACGGAAAGCACTGAGGCCAGGAAGATCCCAGAGTCAGTCACTGATCGATGCAAAGTTAGCTGATCTTGGCTGGACAACGGTTGAGGTGTCAACCGTCACCTCAGGATCTGGATTTGGGAGTGAGGTTGGGGTGGGAGGTGGTGGGAAGGGGGTAATCAGTTTGGTACCAGATTACCAAACTCTCAAACTCACTGGAACACACACATAAATGACAAAGAAAAGGTCTGGACCAATAAGAATACTTTATTTTTTACGCAGCAAATTGTTCTGATCTGGAATGTGCTGCCTGAAAAAGGCGGTGGAAGCAGATTCATTGGTAACTTTCAAAAGGAGAAATAGTTGAAAAGAAAATCTATGGGGAAAAATCAGGAGTGGGAGTGGAGGAACTGAATAACTCAAAGGGCTGGCACTGGCACGATGGGCTGAGTGGCCTCCTTCTGTACTGTAGGGTTCCTTGATCCCATGAGGGAGGCAGGAAAATTTGAATGAGTTCATCCACACAACAAGTTATTATCGAGGAAATGAGTCACAAAAATATATCTGCGTATGCACAACAGTGTGGAACATTCTGTGCCAGAGACACGCCTCTGTCACAGGCAAAACAGACAGGATTCTCTCTCTCACAGCCAGTGAAGAGAAGCAAGATCAAGGTTTTATGAACATAAAGCGCGGTGCAAGAAAATGCCATTTAGTTCAAAAACCTTCCACTGTATCATGGGGACTGCCCGAAGTGATCAGCCAAGTTTCTCATTTCCCCAACTAAGGATGATTACTCTGGTTGGATGTATTTTTGGAGGTTACATCCCATGACTTCCTGCATTCTAACCACCCCTCCCTGCCCCCATACTCATGCCATTGGTCGCCTAACATGCTCCTACTCATGGTCCAACACCTTCCCTAATCAAACTGGCAAGGGTAGCCTTGAGGAAGAGTTCATAGAGTGTATTAGAGATTATTTCTTCGAGCAATATGTTGTGGAACCAACCAGGAAGCAGGCTATTCTGGATTTGTTTTTGTGTAATGAGATGGGATTAATTAATGATCTCAGAGTAAAGGATCCTCTAGGGAAGAATGATCATAGCATGATAGAATTGCAAGTTCAGTTTGAGAGCAAGAAACTTGAGTCTCATGCTACTGTTCTGGAGTTAACAAAGGTAACTAACATAGGTATGAGGGCAGATTTGGCCCTAGTGGACTGGGCGGGAAGACTACAAAGTAAGACAGTTGATGAACAGTGGCAGATATTTAAGGAGATATTCAATTCCTCCCAAGTGAAATATATTCCAAAGAGGAAGAAAGATGGTAAGAGGGGGAAAAAGCATCCGTAGCTAAGCAAGGAAGTTAAAGATAACTTAAAGGCAAAAACTAAGGCATACCAAATTACAAAGGTCAGTGGCAGGTTGGAAGATTGGGAAACTTTTAAAGATCAACAAAGGATTACTAAAAATATAATAAAAAGAGAAAAGGTAAATTATTAAAGAAAACTAGTGCAAAATGTAAAAACTGATAGCAAAAGCTTCTACAAGTATATAAAAGAAAAGAGAGTAGCTAAAGTGAATGTTGGTCCCTTGGAGGATGAGACTGGGGAGTTAATAGTGGGAAACGCAGAAATGGCAGAGAGCTTAATCAATATTTTGCCTCAGATTTCACAGTGGAGGACACTAGTATCACGCCAATAGTAACAGGTAGAGCAGAGGGTATAGAGAAGGAGGAACTTGGAACACTCACCATCACTAGAGAAAAAGTACTGAACAAACTATTGGGATTAAAGGGTGACAGGTCCCCAGGACCTGATGGCTTACATCCCAGGATCTTAAAGGAAGTGGCAGTGGAGATAGTGGATGCATTGGCTATAATATTCCAAAATTCCCTGGATTCTGGAAAGGTTCCAGTGGATTGGAAAAATGCTAATATAATGCCCTTATTTAAAACGGGGGGAGGCAGAAAGTAGGAAATTATAGACCAGTTAGTTTAACATCTGTCATTGGGAAATTGTTGGAATCCATTATTAAGGAAGTAGTAATGGGGCCTTTGGAAAGTCAAAATGCAATCCATCAGAGTCAGCATGGTTTCATGAAGAGTGAATCATGTTTGACTAGTTTGCTAGAGTTCTTTGAAGATGTGACAAGCAAAGTGGATAATGGGGTGCCTGCAGATGTAGTATATCTGGACTTCCAGAAGGCCTTTGATAAGGTGCCGCACAAAAAATAATACATAAGATAAGATCACACGGAGTTAGGGGTAATATCTTAGCTTGGATAGAGGATAGAGGATTGGCTAACCAACAGAAAGCAGAGAGTCGGGATAAATGGGTCTTTTTCTGGATGGCAAGCTGTAACTAGTGGGGTGCCACAGGGTTCGGTCCTTGGGCCCCAACTATTTACAATCTATATTAATGACTTGGATTCAGGGGTAGAAGGTACTATAGCTAAACTTGCAGATGACAGCAAAATAGGTGGGAAAGTAAGTTGTAATGGAGAAATAAGAAATTTACAAATTGGTATGCACAGGTTAGATGAATGGGCCAAAATTTGACAGATGGAGTTTAACGTGGATAAGTGTGAGGTTATCCATTTTGGTCAGAAGAATAAAAATGCGACTTATTATTTAAATGGAGAGCAACTTCAGATGCTTCAGTGCAGAGGGATCTAGGTGTCCTCATGCATGAATTGCTGAAAGCTAGAATGCAGGTACAGCAGATAATAAGGAAGGCAAATGGAATTTTGGCATTTATTGCTAAAGGAATAGAGTATAAAAATGGGGAAGTGTTGTTGGAGTACTGTGCACAGTTTTAGTCCCCTTCATTTGAGGAAGGATGTAATTGCATTGGAGGCAGTTCAGAGGAAGTTCAGTAGATTGATTCCAGAGATGCAGAGATGCAGGGCTTGTCTTATTAGGAGAGATTGAGCAGTTTGGGCCTATACTCACTAGTGTTTAGAAGGATGAGAGGAGATCTAATTGAGGTATATAAGATGCTAAAGGGGATAGACAAAGTAGACGTGGAGCAGATGTTTCCCCTTGTGGGGCATTCTAGAACAAGAGGCCATACATAGTTTTAGGGCTAAGGGGTGGTAGATTTAAATCAGAGATGAGGAGGAATTATTTTTCTCAAAGGGTCGTGAATCTGTGGAATTCACTCCCTCAGAGTGCAGTAGATGCCGGGATGCTGAATAAATTTAAGGAGGAGATAGACAGATTTTTAATTAGTAATGGGTTGAAAGGTTATGGGGAGAAGGCCTGAAATTGGAGTTGAGGCCGAAATGAGATCAGCCATGATCGTAATGAATGGCGGGGCAGGCTCGAGGGGCTGAATTGCCTACTCCTGCTCCAAGTTTTTATGTTCTTAATTGGAAAGTAAACTGACTCTTGTTGATGCTTTTTGATTGTCAATCAGTCCTCTTACATGTCCAATATTTTCATAACTAATATACAAAAGTGTTCAAAGAAAATAAATAATATTATTTTAAAAGAAATCACTACTCATTTCTCTCAGGCATTGTTCAGAGCAGTGACTTGGAAATTAATCTTTCATTCATGAGAACTCCAAGACAATCCTTTGAGAATGTATTGCCATGGTAGTGCTAAACACACTAAGAAGGGGCACTTCATATAACAAACAGCCGCTTCCTTTGTCCCTCTCTGTTGCATATAGGATACCTGTTTCTCTGCATTCTCTGCCCGCTGGTCAGCCTCAATCACTCTTTGTTCCAACTCCTGCATCTGTAAGGAGGACAGAAGACAAGAATTAAGCAACATCCATGGGATACTGACAGGAAGAAACTTTACTCAACACTGAAATCAGTGAAGCTCACCTAGGACGAGAGGCCCATTGGTCTTTAACAGAGCTTTTACTTCAAGCAGAGATCTTGAGACTCACCCTAATACACTGAGAATGAATTTAACCCTACCTGCCTGTCGGAAGCTGGGCGAGAGTGCAATTAAAATTGCCCGGCTTATTTACCTGCCCTTGAGTTGCCAGGTCCCCCATTAGTGATTCTTATCCAGGTTTCTGAGTGGGCAGCCATGCTGTCCACCCAAAGCCAGTGGGTCCTCCTTTAAACATAAGGCATGTTCCGATGACATCATTGGGCCTTGACTGTGATTCTAACTCAGGCCTGAGTGAGAAAACCATTGTTCAACCGGGCTGGAGAGAGTTGGGACCTGTTGGGAACATAAAGAGGCCCAAATAGGAATGGTATTTTTAAACTTTCCTTTGTGAGGTCAGAAAGACTGAAGAAGTAGGTCCTATAAGGAAGGTTTAGGCCTCCCATTCCCTGGATCCCATCCATTCATTCCAGAACCCCCTTCCCCACACACCTATAGGGGGACCAGACTGTCTGAATTTTACTCCATTCCGGCCTGATCTGGTATCAGGCGGCCTTAGGTCTGGTATTTCAAATGTTCGCACTGCTTTATACTGTTTGCAATGCCATGCAGTCAAATCTCTTCATTTAACTTGGGCTTGCAATGTTGAATTGGAAATGAATGATGGAAAAATCAGCCAATTAAAGGCTAAGCGGCTCCAAATGGCAGTTCACCATTCCACCTGCCACCCCGCCCCCCACCATGATAATTTCCAAGTTGGTGAGTATGCCCATGAGGAAAGATCCTTTTGTACTTATCCTCACCCTATTGACGCAGCAGCAGTGCACTATGCTCATTTCAATTGATTAAAAGGGCATCTGAAACATAACCTAGCAAGTCTGGGCTTCACTTAGGTGAAAGTTCTGTCTATTGAAGTGAAACTGCTCCAGCAAGAAAGGGAATTTCAGTCTGGCAGGCCGATGGCACCGCTTAAGATAAAACACCTTAGATTTCCCTCCGATAAGTGTTCCTACCCAGGACTTGTATTGGTCACCCAAATAAAGCAGGTGAGACAGAGTAACAACCAACTTGTTCCTATAGCGCAGAATTCACCACATGCTCTTACCTCCCATTAGAGTAGGAGTGTCCCACATTTGTACCAATATCATTGTGCTTGATTACCTAATGTGATCTTCAAGCCCTTAATCTGAATGGGCAGGGTTCTGTATGGATATTACTAGCTGACACGGTGTCACCCCATCAAACGTCATAAAGCCTTAGCTTCCCTTGTAGCCATTTTTGCTTCTGTGCATGCGCGGGGTTTGATGGTTCGAGGTGGGGTGGCTTGTGTCTCGTGCCTCTGGCTTCTGCTAGTAGCCCCCTACACTCTGAGCTTCATGAGAATTTCCCAGAGGCTGGCATCCACTTCCTGCTAGTGCAGCAAATGGGCAAACCCATGGTGACATTGCTTCAGGGCCTGGATCCTGCTGTTTTACGACCAGGTCAAACAAATAATCGCATTTTTGATCTTTTATCTCAGAAACCTTTTACACATTTCAAGATAGTAGAAACCAACACGAGATGGAGTCATTTCATCCTCCACAGGGAGTTCTGAATGCCTGTTAGGTATCTGGCTGGTTAGCTGTTCTCATTGTCTTGGCAGAATTTCAGAATCTTTAGAGTACAGATGGAAGCCATTCGGCCCAAGTCCACACTGGCTCTCTGAAAGAGTATTCCACGTAGTCCCACTCCTCTGCCTTATCTCTGTAACCTTGAACATTCTCTCTTTTCAGGTAGAAATCCAATTCCCTTTTGAATACCTCGACTGAACCTGCCTTCACCAACGTTTCAGGAAGTTCGTTCCAGACTCCAACCACCCTCTGGGTGAAAAAAATTTTCCTCACATCACATTTACTACTTTTGCCAATTATTTTGAATTTGTGTCCTCTAGTTCTTGATGTTCTCTTGAGTGGGAACAGTTTCTCACTATTTACCCTGTCCATACCCCTCAGGACCTTGAATACCTCTATCAAGTCTCCTCTCAGCCTTCTTTTCTCCAAGGAAAACAGTCCCAACCTCTCCAATCTATCCTCATAGCTACAGTTCTTCATCCCTGTAATCATTCTTGTGAATCTCCTCTGTACTCTCTCCAATGCCTTCACATCCTTCCTTAAGTATGGCACCCAGAACTGGACGCAGTACTCCAGATGAGGCCCAACTAGTGTCTTATACAAATTCAACATGACCTCCTTACTCTTATACTCAATGCCTCTAATAATAAAGGCTAAGATACTTTATGCTTTATTAACTGCTCTCTCAACATGCCCTGCCATCTTCAATGACCTATATATGCACACACAGAGGTCCTTCTGTTTCTGCACCTCCTTTAGAGTCTCTCCCTTTATTTTGTACTGTCTCACCATATCTTTCCTGCCAAAATGAATCATCTCACACTTCTCTGTATTGAACTTCATCTGCCATTTGTCTGCCCAATCCACCATGTCTATATCCTTTGAAGTTCAAGACTATCCCCATCACAGTTGACAACATTTCCAATCTTCGTATCATCTGCAAATTTTGAAATCATGGCCTGAACACCACAGTCTAGTCACTAATCTATATCAGGAAGCGCAAGGGTCCCAACGCTGACCCCTGAGGGACTCCACTACCAACCTCCCTCCAAACAGAAAAACAACTACTCTGTTTCCGGTCACTCAGCCAATTTCTTATCCAAGTGCCTACTTTCCCTTTCATTCCATGACCTAGGATTTTGCTTCTAGGCCTGTTGTGTGGCACTGTATCAAATGCCTCTTGAAAATCCATTTACACCACATCAACAGTGTTTCCTTTATCAAACTTCTGTGTTACTTCTTCAAAAAACTCCTGCAAGTTAGTTAAACATGATTTTCCCTTGATTAATTCATGCTGGCTTTCCTTAATTATCTTGCACATGTCTAAGTGACTATTGATTTTATTCTGAACTATAGTTTCCAGAAGGTTCCCTGCCTCTGAGGTCAAACTGACTGGCCTGTAGTTGCCAGCTTTATCGTTGCATCCCTTTTTGAACAAGGGTGTAACATTCTCATTTCTCCAGTTCTCTGGCACCTCCCCTGTGTCTAAGGAAGACTGGAAGGTTATCACTGGTGTCTCTGTAATTTAGACTCTCACTTCCCTCGGTATCCTTGAAGGCATCTCATCCGGTCCTGGTACCTTATCCATTTTAAGTAAAGATAGCCTTTCCTACACCTCCTTCCTCTCGATTGTAAGTTCTTCTAGTGTACCAGTCACCTCCTCTCTCACCTCGGCCTGCGTAGCAAGTTTTTCCTTTGTAAAGACTGATGCAAAGTACTTGTTCAATACCTCCGCTATTTCTCCAGCCTCCACACGCAAGTCCACTTTTTTGTCCCTAATCAGCCCTACTCTTTCTCTTACCACCCTTCTATTACTTATATGCTTATAGAAGACTTTGAGATTCCCTTCTATGTTAGTTGCCAGCCTCTTTTCATGCTCTCTCCTTGCTTTTCTTATTAGTTTCTTCACTTCCCGTCTGGTCCTTCTATATTCAGCCTGATTTTCCATTGTATTTTCGACCTGACACCGGTCGTATGTGCACTTCTTCCTTTTCAACTTTACCTCTATCTCTCTCGTCATCCAGGGCACTCTAGATTTATTTTTCCTACTTTTCCCCTTCAAGGGAATATACCTTGACATTGAAGGTGGCCAATTGATCAGCCAACATCTGATTCCAACTCACTCGACTCAGATACATCGTCATCCCATCAAAGTTGGCTTTCCCTCAATTAATTATCCCTGCTCTGGATTGCACTCTACCTTTTCCTTGATTAACCTAAACCTTATGATACAATGGTCACTGTCCCCTAGAGGCTCTCCCACTGATACTTGATCCATTTGGGTCAATTCATTCCCCAGAACCAGGTCCAAAAGTGCATGTCCATCATTGGACTGGAAATGTACAGCTGCAGAAAATTATTTTGAACACATTCTTGTCCTTTTGTACCATTCCTATCCCAGTCCATAGTTTGATAAATTGAAGTCCCTAATTATGATTATGCTATAACTCTTGCACCTCTCCGTAATTTCTTTTCAAATTTGTTTCTTCACATCCTTTCCATTAGTTTGGTGGTCTATATACTACACCAGTCAATGTTATTGCATCTTTCCCATTCCTTAACTCTAGCTAGAAAGATTCTGTCCTTGACCCCTCTGGAACATCCTTCCCAGCACTGTAATGCCATCTTTAGCCAATATTGCCTTTCCCCCAGCCCCTATTTCTTCCTTTCCTGCCTCTCCTAAACACCTTGTACCCAGGAATACTTAACACCCAGTCCTGCCCTTCTTTGAGGGCTTTGCTTTAGCAATAATGTCATAATTCTATTTGTCAACCTGTGCCTGCAGTTCACCAGCCTTATTTATCACACTCCGTGCATTCACATACATGCACATTAACCCTGATTTAGACTTTTTTTTACTTCCCCGCTTATTCTGACCCCATCTAATGACTCACAGTTGTCTACTCTAATTCTGTCAAACTATCCAAGTATTCTATCTACCTTGATGCAACTCTGATATATCCTCATTACCAGTTGATACTTCACTACTTCCCAATGCCAGTTTTTCTCCTCTACGCTCTGAATTTCCCCCAGGTTCCCAATCCCCTGCCAATCTAGTTTAAACCCTCCCCAATAGCACTAGCAAACATCCCCGCATGGACATTAGTCCCAGTCCTGTTAAGGCGTAACCCGACCTTCTTGTACAGGTCCCACCTGCCCCAGAACCAATTCCAATGCCTCAGAAATCTAAAGCCCTCCATCCTATTCCATTTCTCCAGCCATGTGTTGAACTGCTCAATCTTCCTATTCTTATGTTCATTAGCATGTGGCACTGAGAGTAATCCTGAGATTATTGCTCTTGAGGTTCTGCTTTTTAATTCCCTTCCTAACTCCCTAAAATCTACTTTCAGGACCTCATTCCTTTTTCTACCTATGTCATTGGTCCAAATGTGGACCACGACCTCTGGCTATTCACCCTCCCACAAAAGGGATGTTCTGCACCTGCTCTGTGACATCCTTGACCCTGGGAGGCAACATACCATCCTGGATCACGTCTATGGCTGCAGAATTGCCTGTCTGCTCCCTGAACTATTGAATCCCCTACAACTATAGCACTTCCACTCTTCCTCCTTCCCTCTCCATGCAGCTGAGCCACCTGTGGTGCCACAGACTTGGTTCTTGCTACAGTCCTCTGAGGAACCATCTTGCTCACCAGTATCCAAAATGGGAAAGCGGTTAGAGAGAGAGATAGCCTCAGAGGATTCCTACACTACCTGCCTGTTTCTCTTAAATAATCTGGCATTCGCCCATTCCTTCTCTGCCTGTGTACTTCTTAGCTGCGGTGTGACCACCTCTTTAAATATGCTATTCACGTAATCCTCAGCCGTGTGGATGCACCACAGTGACTCCACCCACCGCTCAAGCTCTGCACCTTGGAGCTCAAGTTTCTGCAGCCGGTGACACTTCCTGCATATGTTGTCATCAAGGGCACTTTGTGCCTGCATGACTTCCTACATTCCACAAGATGCACATTCCACATAGCCGAGCTGCACTGACATACTTTATATGACGCGGTTACTAAAGTACTTACTAATTTATTTTAATTATTATCTTAATTTAGAATAATTCCTATGTATACTACAATATACTGTGTTTATCTCTGTCTCACTCCTTCTTGCACTTTTTTAGCTCTCCGGCTCAGTTGATTAAAATCCAGCAAAACTTTGCATTTCTAATGCCTTCCGTTCAAATGTCCATTTCTGAAGTGGACATTGACACCCCACCAGGTGTGAGATTCCATACAACATGTCAGTGCAGGTCTGCAGTGCAATCCACATTGCAACTTTCCAGAAAAGTGGTCAACTTATGATATCAGACATCAGATGACTCGTGGCAGCCATTTTTGGTTAGTGTCTTTTCTTGTGTTTTTTAAAAACAAAATGGTCCTCTTTAAACAGTCCCATATGTTTTTGGTTAGCTGGTGAAGTTATAGGTGGTTCTCACTCAGTCACAATTTCCCATCACCGTGACAGCTGCAGTGGGTGAGTTTCTAACTGCACCAGCTACCCACCTCCCTAAAACCCTTGAAGTAAAGTGTGTTTTCTGAGTTAAAGACACACACCATCCAGCATGAAGCAGAGTTTCCCCAGAGACACACTATTGTCATGATTCCCGGAGCTTTTTGATTCCTCAGGGCTCCCTGGCAACCAGTCCCAAACTGCGCAAAAAAACACAACCAAGAATCTGAAACTGCTGCAATCAATTTTATGGAATTGTAGTCAGATTTCAGTTACATGTAATGAGCATTGAAGGCTGCATTGAATATTTGCTTTGTTTTACTTATATGGCACAGGTACAATGTGGCCTTCTGTGCAATATTGTTCAATTTGTGTACTTGTTTTTGTTTGTTACTACAGAAACATAGAAAACAGGAGCGGGGTATGTCATTCAGCCCTTCGAGCCTGCTCCGCCATTCAGTATGATCATGGCTGATCCACCATCTCAACAACATACTTCCACTCTCTCCCCCGAACCCTTTGACACCTTTAGAGTCTAGAAATCTATATATTTCTTCTTAAATATATTCAGTGACTTGGCCTCCACAGCCTTCTTTGGTAGAAAATTCCACAGGTTCACCATCCTCTGAGTGAAGAAATTTCTCCTGATCTTAGTTCTCAATGGCCCACCCTATATCCTGCAGTAGCGGGTGGGATAAAGAACATTTTACGGCTGGCCGCAATGGTGGGTTTTTACGCTGCATCGTCCCAATCCTGGCATGTCCCACCTTATTAATAATGCATTCCCGGGAAACACGCCAGATTGCTGATGGGGTGGCCTCTGATTTGCACGTCCTGCCGTTACCTCAGGCCTTCAGTTATCCGGATGCCATATTTAAAGGGCTCCCCTGCACAGACCTAGCGCTATCTAAGGAATCGGAACCTACTGTAAAGTCATGGCTGCCAAAGGGAGAAAACATGCTACACCCCAAATTTAGTGATGCCTGCCTCGGGCACTTAATGGGTGCAATGGAGGCCCGCTGTGAAGTCCTCTATCCCCGCACTGGGCAAAGACGAGCAAGGTCACCAATCCAGCATGGGAGGTGGTGGCAGCAGTGGTCAGTGCCAATGCCCTACAAAAGAGGACAGCCATCCAGTGCCAAAAGCGGATGAAAGATCTCCTCCGTTCTACCAGAGTAAGTCACTCTTCTCAACACTCTCAACTCACACACTCACAAGCCCATCACACATCCACAGGGATTTCACTCACTGTCAGTTCAAGGGACATCACCATTCACTCTCTCACACACATCTTCATCTGCCCTGCAGATTGTGTCATCATCCCGTCCATGGCACCACTCACCACCCACACATGCCAGGCATTCTTCTCATTTGAAACAAAAACAGAAAATGCTGGAAAAACTCAGCAGGTCTGACAGCATCTGTGGAGAGAGAAACAAAGTTCACATTTCGAATCTTTATGACCCTTCTTCAGAGCTAAAGAGAAGTGGAAATCTGATGAAATTTATATTGCTTAAGGGGAGTGGGGCAGGTGAAGCTGGATAGAAGGCTAACAATAGGTAGGGACAAAGGAGGGATTTTCATGAACTAAAGGATAAAGGGAGTGTTAATGGTAATGGTGAGTGCTAAAAAAAGGTGCTGATAGTGGCATAAAAGTAAGAAAGCAGAATCTGATTATAGCAGAACAAGGGTAGAATTGTGTGAAAGAACAACAGGTGCTGTTCCTCCAGTTTGCGTTGAGCTTCACTGGAACATCGCAGCAGGCCAAGGATGGACATGTAGACATGAGAGCAAGATGGGGTGTTGAAATGGCAAGTGACCAGAAGATCTGAGTCATGTTCCACTAAGTGGTCATCCAGTCTGCAGTTGGTCTCCCCGATGTAGAGACCACATTGGGAGCAGCGGATGCAGTAGACCAAATTGAAGGAGGTGCAAGTAAAGCACTTCACTTGAAAGGGGTGTTTGGGACCTTGGACGGTGAGGAGGAAGGAGATAAAGGGGCAGGTATTGCACCTTCTGGTATTGCATGGGAAGGTGCCTTGGGAAGGGGATGAGGTGTTAGGGGTGATGGAGGAGTGAACCAGAGTGTCCCGGAGGGAACGGTCCCTACGGAATGCTGACTGGGGGAGGAAGGGTGAAGGGAAGATGTGTTTGGTGGTGGCATCATGCTGGAGTTGGCGGAAATGGCGGAGGATGTTCCTTTGAATGCGGAGGCTGGTGGGGTGAAGATGAGGACAAGGGGAACCCTATCATGGTTCTGGGAGGGAGGGGAAGGTGTGAAGGCAGAGGCATGGGAGATGGGCCGGACACGGCTGAGGGCCCTGTCAACCACAGTGGGGGAAACCTTGGCTAAGGAAGAAGGAAGACATTTTGGAAAGTGGCATCATCGGAACAGATGTAATGGAGGTGAAGGAACTGAGAGAATGGGTTGGAGTCCTTACAAGAAGCGGGGTGTGAGGAGCTGTAGTCGAGGTAGCTGTGGGAGTTGGTAGGCTTGTAATGAATATTGGTGGACAGTCTATCACCAGAAATGGAGACAGAGATGTCAAGGAAGGAAAGGGAAGTGTCAGTGATGGACCATGTGAAAGTGATGGAAGGGTGAAAATTGGAAGCAAAATTGATAAATTTTTCCAGGTCCAGATGAGAGCATGAAGCAGCACCAAAACAGTCAGTCATTGATGTACCAGAGAAAGAGTTGTGGGAGGGGGCCGGAGTAGGACTGGAACAAGGAATGTTCCACATACCCCATAAAGAGACAGGCATAACTGGGGCCCATGCAGTTACCCAGAGCCACACCTTTTATTTGGAGGATGTGACACAAGTTTAAGGAGAAATTGTTCAGTGAGAGCACAAGTTCAGCCAGATGGAGGAGAGTGGTGGTGGATGGAGATTGTTCGGGCCTCTGTTCAAGGAAGAAGCGGAGAGCGATCATACCATCCCAGTGGGGAATGCAGGTGTAGAGGGATTGGACATCCATGGTGAAGAGGAGGCGGTTAGGCCAGGGAACTAGAAATTGTTGATATGATGTTGGGCATCAGGAGGAATCGCGGGTGTAGGTGGGGAGAGACTGGACAAGGGGAGATAGAATGGAGTCAAGATGGGAAGAAGTGAGTTCCGTGGGGCAGGAACAGGCTGACACGATCGGCACGATCCTTATCATCTGGCCTGGCAGCCATCCTGCTTACACTTTCTTCATCTGTCTTCATGCAGGACAAGCTGGTGCACAACAAAAGGGAGAGGTTGCAGACTTTTGGAGGAATGCCTGACATCAAGGTCCTCACAGACTTTGAAAAGAAAGTCATCCAGCTGGTCGATGAATACAGCACAGAAGGAGAATCTGTTGACACCCTGAGTGGAGCACTCACAGTGCTTGCCCACATCCTCCACCAGTGCAGAGACACACCCCTCGCTGGGACCTAGTTCTAGAGTAGCCTCGGGATTACAATCTGGTGAGCACATTGCACTGTCTGATCCACAGCAGGCAGCAGCATGGACTTCCCAGGTGTCTGGCACTCAGCGTACTGCTGGAGGTCAGATACCTGCTGAGTCCCAGGCAGTTGACGAACCTCTGGACTCAGTCATACCTCAGTTATTGGAGCTGCAAAGGCAAACTCGAGAACAACAGGAAGGGATATCTGCTGCACTCCTCAGATTGCAAAGCACAATGGAGGAGTACGTCTGCCTTCAGTCTGTGGTGATAGCACCGGCATGCCGACACACTGAGGTCAACACTGGTAGGAGGCCTTGGTACAGGATATTGGTCCTGCATTGGCATGGGATGAACTGCATTGCTGATGCCATAGTTGGCCTCCAAAAGTGTCAACGCGAGAAGGGTGTGGGCAGCTTGAACTCACTCCAGCTTCCACTTTTCCTCAAAAGTCAGCCTGGGGCCCTCGGGCACCCACTGGGAGGAGGATCAGCAGGTGCACACCCCAGAGCTATCCACTGAGGTGGCTCTGGGCTTGTCCGGCCCGTCCGAATCCCCTCTTCCTGTGGCCCCAGCAGCTCCAGCTCCACAGGCTGAGGAGAGTACCACTGCCACACAGCAGGACCCTGAAAGAAAGGCCGAGGCCCTCCAGAAGACACCCACCAGGGTCATCACAGAGCGTAGCAGTCAGCAGGCTGCCTCCACCTCCACTGTGGATGTCCAGGGAGCACCAAGGCAGGTTAGGAAGGTTAAGAAAATGCAGTTGCACAGCCTGGGCATAGGTGTTATTCACTTGCACTTAATGTTCATTATTATAAATAAACTCTCAACAATGTCTCCCTGCCTATGGCTCCTTGTTATAATGAGCAGTGTTTGTGTCACTCAGATGTGAAACCTTGGTTCCTGCACAAGTCAAAGACAGGTGTCTCAGTCCAGGGCCTCTTCCCTGTGCAGTGTGTAACCTTCAGACCAAAGTGATGGCCCAGCTTCACACTAACTGGACATATTAGTGATGCCTGCGCCTCGATGGGTGCTTGTTATCGCAGCCAGAATATCGTGGGCAGGCGTCAGCATTGGTAACCGGTGACACTGTGCTCCTGAAGGGATCAGGTGCTGAAAGCTGATAAAGGATCAGGTGCATTTAAAGTTTCATGGCTGCGTCTCCATGATATGATCCTGATCAAAGAGCGCAAGTGAGCTGCCCTCAGCCAGACGGGAGTCAGACATTCTCAGAGGCTGTGTGAAGATCTATGGAGTGTCCTCAATGCATGTCGTCATCCTCCTCCTGGAATCTGGCAACTATTAGGGCCTCAGCTGCGTCTCCATGACATGAGTCTGAACACTGAGGGTATGTGCACTGCCATCAGCCACACAGGAGTCAAATGTTCACGGATGCACAAGGAGATGTCAAGATTGTCCTTACTGCAGCTCGTGATCATTCTCCACAAATCTTGCAGCCATGAGGCACCCCCATGCACGCTTGGCTCCTCTGGCCAATGCAAAGACCTCATCCCTGGCATCCTCGCCTTTGAGGACCTCTTCATCATCGTCCCCTTCGACATCCACCTCGGCCAGGTCCTCCCCCTTTTGCAGTGCCAGGTTGTGGAGCGTGCATCAAGTGACGATGATGCGCGACCCCCTCTGGGGACTGTATTGCTGGGCTCCACCAGGCCTGTCAAGGCACCGAAACCTCATTTTCAAAATGCCTATCATTTGCTCCACCAAGGTCTGGGTTACGACATGAGCCTCATTATATCGTCGCTCTGCTGAGGAGGCTGCCATACAGGCATCATCAGCCACATCCTCTGTGGGTAGCCGTTGTCCCTGAGGAACCAACCCTGCAGTATCTGTGGACCTTGGAAGATGTCAGGGATCTGAGATGTACTGAGAATATAGGAGTGGTGGAGACTCCCTGGGAATCGTGCGCAGACAGGTAGGTTGCGTTAGTGCTAGTCACACACCAGCTGAACATTCAGCAAGGGGAAGCCTTTGCTGTTGACATAGTGGACTGCTTGTTGCCATGGAGATCTAAGCACACATGAATGCAGTCGATGGCAACCTGCACCTGTGGAAAACCGGAGATCTGTGCAAATCCCAGCGCTCTTCCTTCCTGGCTTTCCTGACCCCGGGCGAAATGCACAAAGTTCTGTGCCTTCGAGAAGATTGGGTCCATGACCTCCTGGATACACGTGTGTGGAGGCTTGCAAGATGCCACACAGGTCACCTGTGGAGTCCTGGAAGGACCCACTGGCATAAAAATTGACCACCCCGGTCACTTTCATGGTCACTGGCAGTGGATGTCCTCCAAGTCTCCGTGACACCAAATCCTGCAGCAGGTGGCATATATGACCAACTAGTTCCCTAGACATGTGCAGTCTTCAGCGACACTTGTTCTCAGTCATCTGCAGGAATGACAGGCACTGTCTATAGACCCTGGGTCTAGCGAGGCACCTATGAGCGATGGCTCACTCTGGATCTTCAGCTGCGTGTGCTGCAAGCCCTGCCACCCCTTCATCTTCAGGGAGGTTCTCCTCCCTCTGCCAGGCCAGGTGCCTCGGCTGCTCTTCTCTTCTTCTCTGCTCTCTGTAAGCCATGAGACGGACCACTAAATCACCAGGCTCCACGATCCTGATGTTCTCCTCCTGTAGGATCAAAGAGACGGTGTTGTGGGTTAGCATGGGTGTACTAAGAACCCCTCTTGGTTAAGTCTGAAGGCCCCTTACTGCACCCCAGGGAATGCTGGCCACCACTTGAATGGCCAGTGTGTAGTGCACTCATTGGCTGTCCAAATCCCCACCCATTTCCGCCCCACTCCGCCCCTGACCGATTGGTGGCAGCTTTGCCCATTGGACTGCATGCTGTGTTCTCAGCTCAGGCACAGGTATTCTCCTAACCCACACTGCAAGGCTGCACTGTTGGCTTGAACCATAATGGATACTAGTCCAAACCTTAATAAAGACATTGCAAGGGGCTGTGTGCACCTCCACCAGTGACTGCACCATGTCCACCTCTCGCAAGAGGATGGTACAACTTGCCCACTCAGTCAATTGCTCTGCTGCCCCCTAAAACACACATTAATTTGCAGTCTGTGCCCGAGGGGTGAAAGGTTCTGGAGAATTTGGTGTCACGTTCATGATTTTGTGTTGCTTGAATGGGCAGAAAAGCTTCAGACCCCGACCCCAAGCATGTCAATGGAGCTGAAGCTGAACGACCTCGGCTGTGGAAGAATACTCGCTTTCAACAAGCTTTTCCAAGTGTGTGGCCGCTTCCCTCAACCCCACCACCCCACCAGCTCCGTGGCACGCGCATGAGCATTTCCTTCAGTCAGTCTGTGGTGTCTTGCACCCCAGCTGTGCCCCAGCCTGACCCGCAGCGGAGCCCTTGCCCCGGCACTGTGCTGAAAGCCAGCTGGGGAAAAGTAACTTGCCTGTGCCCCTGGCGAATGCTCGGCACCTCTTCTGTGATGGCGCAGGGGTGAAGCTCACGAGCGCTGGGCAAGGTTGTGTGCACTCACCTCCGAGTTCCCCTCAAAGTTCAGGTCACCAGGCGCACTCCATTTAAAGGCAGTCGTGAAGCATGGCGTTCTGTAGTCACGGGGATGTAGGTGGTAAATTTGACGTGGGGGAGCGTTTCCAATGAGCAGGGTTTATAATTAGATGCAAATGTATTAAAATTACATTCCCAACGTGCGACAGTGGGAAACGCAGCCCCCCCATTGATGAATAGAGTGGACGATTGCAAACTAGTTTCACAACCATGTAAAACCGATTTTTGGCTTCCTTGCCATATTGTTCACCCCCTCCCTCCATGACGCTTGATGCCAACAGCGCTGGAAAATTCTGGCCTATGACCCCCTGTTCTCGACCCCCCCAGCCAGAGGAAACATCATCCCTGCATCCAGTCTGTCCATCCTTGTCAGGATTTTATACGTTTCAATGAGATCCCCTCTCATTCTTCGAAACTCCAGTGAATACAGGCCTAGTTGACCCAATCTTTCCTCATACAACAATCCTGCCATTCTGTTTTTCTTAATGAAGTGGATAATTACACACTTATCCAGGTTTTACTGCATCTGCCATGTATTTTCCCACTCACTCAACTTGTCTAAATTGCCTTGAAGCTTCTTAACACCCGCCTCACTGCTCAAAATCCCACCTAGTTTTGTGTCGTCAGCAAACATGGAACATTTGGTTCCCTCGTCAAAATCATTGATATATATTGCGAATAACTGGGGCCCAAGAAATGATCCCTGCGGTACCTCACTAGTCACTGCCTGCCACTCTGAAAAAGGCCCATTTATTCCTATTCTGTTTCCTGTCTGTTAACCAATTTTCAATCCAAGCGAATATATTCCGTACAATCCTATGTGCTTTAATTTTGTACACTAACCTCTTATGTGAGACTTTATCAAAAGCTTTCTGAAAATCCAAATTTCTGAAAAACCACTTCCACTGGTTCTCCCTTATCTATTCTGGTAGTTACTTCCTCAGAAAACTCCAGTAGGTTTGTCAAATATGATTTCCCTTTCATAAATCCATGTTAACTTTATCTAATCCCATTGATATTTTCTAAGTGTCCTGTTATCACATCCTTTATAATAGACTTTAGCATTTTCTCAAATACTCATGTTAGGCTAACCAGTCTATAATTCTGTTTTCTCCATCCCTCCTTTTTTAAATAGTGGGGTTACATTTGCCACCCTTCAATCTGCCAGGACTGTTCTAGAATCTATAGAATTTTGGAAGATGACAACCAACGAATCCATTATTTCCATGGCCACCTCCTTTGGTACCCTGGGATGTGGATTATCAGCCCCTGGGAATTTATCAGCTTTCAGACACATTCATTTCTCCAGCACTGTTTTTTCAGTAGTACTAATTTCCTTCAATTCCTCCTTTCCTCTAGGCTTTTGTTTCCCTAAATTTCTGGAAGTTATTTGTGTCTTCCTCCATGAAGATAGAGCTAAAGTAGTTGTTTAATTGTTCTGCCATTTCCTTGTTCTCTATTATAAATTCTCCTGTTTTGGACTGTAAGGGACCTACATTTGTCTTCACTAATCTTTTTCTTTTTACATGCTTTTACAGTCTGTTTTTATGTTCTTCACAAGTTTACTCTCATACTCTATTTTTTCCCTCTTAATCAATCCCTTGGTCCTCCTTTGCTAAAATCTAAATTGCTCCCAATCTTCAGACTTGCTACTTTTTCTAACAATTTATATGACTCCTCTTTGGATCTAATATTATCCTTAATTTCTTTTGATAGCCATGGTTGGACTGCTTTTCCTGTTGTGTTTTTGCACCAGAAAGGAATGTATAACTGTTGTAATGCCTGCATTCATTCCTGAAATATTAGCCATTGCCTATCCTGCATCATGCCTTTTAATGAAGCTCCCCAATCTATCGTAGCCAACTCACACCTCATACCTTCATGGTTTCCTTTGTTTAGATTTAAGACCCTAGTTTTGGATTGGAATACTTCACTTTCTATCCTAATGAAGAATTCTAATCATGTTATGGTCACTGTTCCCTATAGGGCCCTGCGCAACAAGATTATTAATTAACCCCTTCTCATTGCACAATTACAAATCTGGGATAGCCTGTTCCCTTAATTGGTTCCTTGACATACTGGTCTAAAAGAAATTGCATACACACTCCAGGAATTCATCTGCCACAGTATTATTGCTAATTTGGTTTGCCCAGTTTATATGTATATTAAAGTCACCCATGATTACTGTAGCACCCTTGTTACATGCATCTCTAATTTTAATGTGTTTAATGCCATCCCCTTCCTTACCACTAATGTTTGGAGGCCTATAGACAACTCTCACTAATGTTTTCCACCCCTTGTTACTTCTTAGCTCCACCTAGATCAATTCTACACCTAGATTTTCTAAGCCAATATCCTTACCTTCTAATGTACTGATTCCATCCTTAAATAACAATGCCACCTCACTTCCTTTTCCTTTTTGCCTGTCCTTCCTGAATATCGAATACCCTTGGATATTCAGCTCCCAGCTTTGGACACGCTGTAGCCATTCTCCGTAATCACAATCATATCATACTTGTTAACACTGATTGACATTGTTAATTCAACTACCTTATTGTGAATGCTCTTTGCATTCAGAAACAATGCCTTTAGACTTGTCTTTTTAACATTTTTACACATCATCTTTAGGATGATTGCCCAATTTGCTGCTAGCCCTTGTTTCCTTTGCCTTCCACTTCCACTTTCTACTTTTCTGTCTTTCATTTCTATCCTTGTTTCCCTCTCTTGTGTCTCCCTGCGCAGGTTCCCATCCCACTACTACTCCAGTTTAACCCCTCCCCCACAGTACTAGTGAATACCCTTGCGAGGATACTGGTTCCGGTTCAGCTGATTCCCCAGAATCAGTCCCAATACCTCAGGAATCTAAATCTGTCCCTCTTACACCATCTCTCCAGCTACACATTCATCTAGTCTATCTTCCTATTCCAGTTCTCGTAGAACTGGGAGTATTCCTGAGAGTACTACCTTTGAGGTCCTTGCTTTATAATTTATCCTAGCTCCCTATATTGTGCTTTCAGGACCTCATCCCTTTTTTTACCTATGTCACTGGTACTGATATGGACCACACCCTCTGGCTATTCATCCTTCCCTTTCAGAATGTCCTGCAGCCGCTCAGTGACATCCTTGACCCTGTCACCAAGGAGGCAACATACCATTCTGGTGTCACATCTATGGTCACAGAAACATCTAACTGTTCCCCTTACAATAGAATCCCCTGTCCCCCAGCCACTTGTGGTGCCATGGACTTGGCTTTTGCTACCAGTCACTCTCTCACTGCTTCACATGTTTCAGCTGTGGCTCATTTGGTAGCATTCTTACCTCAGTTGAAGGCTGAGTTCGTGCATCACTCCAGAGATTTAAGCACAAATGTTCAAGCTCACACTCCCAGTTCAGCACTGAGGGAGTGCTGCACTGTCACTAGTGCCACCTTTTAGATGAAACCAGGCTTCCTCAGATGAATGAAAGGGAACCCATGGCACTATTTGAAGAGTTATCCTTGGCCCTTCACTCCAGAATTCCTTCCCTAACCCTCTCTGCCTCCATCTCCTCCTTCCCAACTCTGATTAAAACCTACTTCTTGTCACCTGATATCAAGAAATGGCTGAAGGCACTAGGAATTGCAAAGGCTATGGGCCCTGACAATATTCCAGCAATAGTACTGAAGACTTGTGCTCCAGAACTTTCCGCGCCCCTAGCCAAGCTGTTCCAGTATTGCTACAACATTGGCATCTACCCAGCAATGTGGAAAATTGCCCAGTTATGTCCTGTACACAAAAGCAAGACAAATCCAACCCGGCCAATTAACGCCCCATCAGTCTACTCTCAGTCATCCGTAAAGTGATGGAAGGGGTCATTAACAGTACTATCAAGCGGTACTTGCTTAGAAATAACCTGCTCACTGACGCTCTGTTTGGGTTCTGTCAGGGTCATTCAGCTCCTGACTTCATTACAACCTAGGCTCAAACATGGACAAAAGAGCTGAACTCCCGAGGTGAGGTGAGAGTGACTGCCCTTGGCATCAAGGCAGCATTTGATAGAGTGTGGCATCAAGAAGCCCCAGCATAACTGGAGTCCATGGGGATTAAGGGGAAACTCTATGCAGGTTGGAATCATACCTAGCACAAAGACACAAAGGAAGATGGTTGTGGTTGTTGGAGGTCAATCATCTCAGTTCCAGGACATCACTGCAGGAGTTCCTCAGGGTAGTGCCCTCTTCCAAACATCTTCAGCTGCTTCATTAATAAGGTCAGAAATGGGATGTTCGCTGATGATTTCACAATGTCCAGCATCATTCGCGACTCCTTAGATAATGAAGCAGTCCATGTCCAAATGCAGCAAGACCTGGACAATATCCAGGCTTAGTCTGACAAGTGGCAAGTAACATTTGCACCACACTAGTGCCAGGCAATGACCATCTCCATCAAGAGAGAATCCAACCATTGTCCCTTGACATTCAATGGTATTACCATCATTGAATTCCCTATCAACAACCTAAGGGTTACCATTGACCAGAAACTGAACTGGACTAGCCATATAAATACTGTGGCTACAAGACCAGGTCAGAGACGAAGAGTCCTGTGACAAGTAACTCGCTTCCGGACTCCCCAAAGCCTGTCCACCATCTACAAGGCACAAGTCAGGAGTGTGACGGAATACCCCCCACTTGCCTGGATGAATGCACTTTCAAAAACACTCCAGACGCTTGACACCACCCAGGTCAAAGCAGCCCACTAGATTGGCACCACATCCACAAACATTCACTCCCTCTGCTGTCAACGCACAGTAGCAGCAGCATGTACCATCTACAAGATGCACTGCAGATATTCATCAAGGCTCCATAGGCAGCACCTGCCAAACCCATGACCACTACCATCTAGAAGGACAAGGGCAGCAGGTAGATGGGAACACCGCCACCTGGAAGTTCCCCTCCTAGCCTTTCACCATCCTGACTTGGAAATATATTGCCATTCCTTCACTGTCGCTGGGTCAATATTCTGGCACTCCCTCCCTAACAGCACTGTGGGTGTATCTACACGACATGGACTGCTGCGGTTCAAGAAGGCAGCTCACCACCACCTTCTCAAGGGCAACTACGGATGGGCAATAAATGCTGGCCCATCCAGTGAAGCCCACATCCCATGAATAAAAATGTTGCCCTATGTGGCTTACTGTTAAATTTTGTTTGATGATGTTCCTGTTGAGTACCCTGCAATATTTTACTACTTTAAAGGCATGTTATAAATGTGAATTCTCCCTAGTGTTCTTGGCTAGTATTTGTTCCTCAACCAATATCACTAAAACAGATCATATCATTATCTCATTGCTGTTTGTGGGAGCTTGCTGTGCACAAATTAGTGGCCATGTTTCCTACATTACAACAGTAACTACACTTCAAAAGTATTCCACAGGCTGTAAAGCATTTTGCAACATCCTGAGATCATGAAAGGTGCTATGGAAATGCAAGGTCTTTTTTAATCTTCCCAATTTAAGGCAATGACCTTTCCCCTGGAGAGGGCTATTTGTTGGAATAAAGCTCCCTATTTACAGCTGGCGTGTAATTGTAGAGTGGACCCCAAGGCTTTGATCCAAAATATGGTTGGGGTGGAGGGGAAACAGTTGAAGTCTTTCACGGGGATTCACTTTAAAAGGGAAAAAAAAACACACGCACACAGCAGACAGAGAGAAAAGCTATAAAGTCTCGGGTTTCATTAATCACCTGTTTGATGTGTGTAAAACAATTACACAGCTTGTCTGAACTAACACTTTTTCCCCCCCTCTCTCCCAACCCACCCGCCTCCTATTGAGCCCAGGCATCTCATGAGGAAGTTGTAAAAGGCACACACCAGCCTTGAAATCAGCCTCTCTGCTGACTTGGGGGGGATGTGGGAGGGGGAAGACTTAATAACACAACCCCCTTCCCCAGCCGCTCAAGTAGCTCTCCATCTGTTTTCAGAAAAGGTTCAGTGTCTCAATTAAAATCCCAGCTGTTAACCCAGAAGTCTTTTGGCCAAGGATTACACTAGCTGCTAAGTCAATCCCCAGCTCCGCACATGGATCGGGAAACTTATCCCTTTTTCTGCTGATTTTCCTGTTCCCGTTCTTCCTTTTCCCTCCTCACTCAAAGGAGCCGACTCCCTGCTGGGGCACAGGCCTCACAGATGCCAGGGGCTCCCTTTGTTACACTTCAAAAATAGCTTTGGTACAACTCTCAAGCACCCAATCCTTGCTGTCCCTTTAAATTGGCTCCTAGTGTCCCTTCAAAGCAATGGAAGTCATCTCCTCCTTCCTAAAAGATATCAAGTAAAACATATTTAATTCGTAATTATACCACTGAGTGTTAAACTCTGGGCAGGTGCTTTCTGCACATTTTTTTATTCATTTATGGGATGTGGGCATCTCTGGCTAGGCCAGCATTTATTGCCCATCCCTAATGTCCTTGTTCAGAGGGCATGTTTTTTAAAGGGTCAATCATGTTGTTGTGGGTCTGGAGTTACATGTAGGCCAGACCAGGTAAGGATGGCAAACTTCCTTCCCTAAAGGACATTAGTGAACCACTACAATCAGCAATGGTTTTGTGGTCATCATCAGACTCTTAGTTCCAGATTTTATTGAATTCAAAATTTCACCATGTGCCCTGGTGGGATTCAAACCCAAAGCATTACCCTGGGTCTCTGGAATATTAGTTTAGTGACAATACCACTACATCACTGCCTCCCTTTAATCCCCTCAACTCTAAAGCAGGTTTACTTTCAGAGACAACTAACCGGCCAAGACTCCTTCACAAGCCATTACCACTGGCCCAAGTCTTGTTCAAAGTCACCCTGGGCAGAATTTTCTGCCTGTTGGGCGGGCGGGCCCGACCCAATCTCCGGCGGGTGGGGAGCCGATCCCTGCTGGAGAAGTGGGCCCTGCCGCCATTTTAAGTGGGCAGGCCAATTAAGGCCCGCCCAGCGTGACGTCCGGCGGGAAGCGCTATGCACTTCCCATGCGAGTGGGGGACGATTCCCCAAATGCGAGAGTGCGCTCTTTCGCACATGTGCACGGAAGAAAGCACATCTCCCTGAGGCTAAGTGCTGCCTCAGGGAGATCGCTGACAGTTGTATAAACATTAAAAATAGAGGGGAAAAAATCCTTAACATGTCCCCCTCATGTGACAATGTCACACGAGATGGGACATGTTCATAAATATCACAGAAACTTTATTAAAGTTTTTTAAACCCTACATGAAACCTCATCCCGCCGCTGGATGAGGTTTCATGTTTTTTCTATTGCCCGCCAGGGCTCCTGGCCTACCCGCCAACCTTAAGGTTGGACGGGCAGGTCCTTTAATTGTTTAAATGATCCTGTCAATGGCCTCAATTGGCCATTGACAGGTCGGTGGGCCTGCAGCTGATATTGCTGTGCCCCCGCCTTCCTGAAGATTTAAATGGGGCGGGATGATGTCATCCCGTGTCATTTTGCGCATCGGCAAGCAGACCCCACCCTCTGCTCATCGACAGCAAAATTCAGCCCCTTTTTATTCGATTCGTTCATGGGATTTGAGCGTTGCCTGCAAAGCCAGAATTTATTACCAATCCATAATTGCTCTTGAGAAGGTGGTGGTGAGCCACCTTCTTGAACCACGGTAGTCTATCTGGGTGCTATTAGGAAGGGAGTTCCAAGATTTTGACCCAGTGTCAGTGAAGGGATGGTGATATAGTGGCAAGTCAGGATGGCAGGTGGCTTGGAAGGAAACTTACAGGTGGTGGTGTTTCCATGCATCTGCTACCCTTGTCCTTCTGGGTGGTTGAGGTCACAGGTTTGGAAGGTGCTGTCGGAGAAGCCTTGGCGAGTTTCTGCAGTGCATCTTGTAGATGGTACCCACTGCTGTCACTGTGTATCAGTGGTGGAAGGAGTGAATGTTTGTGGATGGGGTGCCAATCAAGCAGGCTGCTTTGTCCTGGATGGTGTCGAGCTTCTTGAGTGTTGTTGGAGTTGCACTCATCCAGGCAAGTAGGGAGTATTCCATCACACTCCTAACTTGTATCTTGTGAACAATCTTAGGGGAGTCATGAGGTGAGATTAGCTGCAGAATTTCCAGCCTCTGCCCTGCTCTTGTAACCATGGTGTTTATGTATATATGGCTAGTCCAGTTCAGTTTCTGGTCAATGGTAGTCCCCAGGATGCTGATGTAACTTTCCATCCCAGCCTAGCAAATTGCCCCAGGACAGTTGTGCTTGGGTAAGGTGTTAGCTACTGTATTGTGAATTGTAAAAGAATCAGTGGGATGACGGTGCAGAGAGGAGATGCTCCTTCTCCTGAAAAACACCTACAGCTCTGCCCCAAGTTGTACCCTTTGTGTAAATGTCACTTTGTCCATCAAGGAAAACCCCTTTCCCTGTCCCCTCAATCACTTAGTGGGGGCGGAGCTGTACCTGGTGTCTATCAGGGCTTGTTTTGGGCATCAGTAATGTTGCCAACTATTGGAGGTTTTGTCACATGACCTGCTGCCTTCAATTCTCATCATTGGTTGCACAACAAGTCCATCCTCAATGTGTCCGGTCCTTCCACACCAATCACAAATTGAAAAGACTCTCCATGAACTAATTGGGAGATGTGGAGATTCTTGACTGTCAGTCATACAGCCTTTCCCTCCAACCCCTGCTTCCCTCCCTTGCCACAACCCCCACACCCAACAGGCCAAGTCCAATATTTTTATACCTAAATAAAAATATTCAAGAAACGTTTTTTAAATGCCTCTGTAATTTTTCTCCCTTGCTCACTCAAAGCAATATCCTGGAGATTAATCATTATTTCTTGGAGATTCCAGGGCAATTCTGGAGAGTTGGAAGCCCTAGGTAACAGGTGGGCTTTACATCTAGCTGCCTCTACCCCATCCTTGGGCTGCACCATTTGTGTGAGTGGCACGGATTCTCATCCTGCTGTTGCCTGGCCCTCAGGGTCGGTTTCCGATGTGGGTTTTTTTTTAAATTCATTCTTGGGATGTGGGCGTCACTGGCTGGGCCAGCACTTATTGCCCATCCCTAGTTGCCCTTGACAAGGTGGTGGTGAGCTGCCTTCTTGAACCGCTGCAGTCCATGTGGGTGTAGGTACACCCATTGTGCTGTTAGGAAGGGAGTTCCAGGACCCAACGACAGTGAAGGAACGGTGATATATTTCCAGGTCAGGATGGTGAATGACTTGGAGGGGAACTTCTAGGTGGTGGTGTTTCCATGTATATGCTGGCCTTGTTCTTCTAGATGGTAGTGGTCATGGGTTTGGAAGGTGTTGTCTAATTCTTGCTGAATTCCTGCAGATTCCTTAAGAAGTGATAGGCAGGTTATTCACTTCAGGATCTAATGCTCGTCTCCTGGAACTTATCTTGAGAAAGACATTGTTGGAATTTATCACCCCTGTACTCGCTGACCATCATCGGCTCCCAGTCCAGCAATGCCTCAAATTTTCACCTACCACGGCCTCTACCTCCTATCTCTGAATCCTCTACAACCCTCTAGGAACACTATGCTCAGCCACCTCTGACCTCCCTTCAACTCCACTGCAGCCAGTTTGCTCCACAAATGGCAGCTGTGCCTTTAGCTTCCTAGGAGCTGGGCTCTGGAAATACCGCCGACAAATGTCTCCATCTCACTACCTCTCTTCCCTCCTTTTAGATGCTCCTGAAAATCTATTTGAGCAAGCTTTTGGTCATGTGTCCTAATATTTCCTGGTATTACTTGGTGTCAAATAGTTTGATTACACACCTGTGAAATGCACGAGACATTTGATTACACTGGAAGTTGCTATATAAATGCAAGCTGTTGTAGTTCAGTAGACCTCCAACTTGTTCCATTTGGGAAAGACTGGCACTAGGCAATGCCAAGGAAGCATCAGATCTCAGGGAAAGGTACAGATAATAACTCCCAAACTGCAAAGCAGAAGAGGGAGGGAGGGATAGAAGAAAGATAGAAAGGAAGGGCTCAGAAAACTGAGCTTTGGGCTGAGTTCAAATAGGTACAAATCCTTTCTCAGTAAGCATAAAGTGGGTATATGTCTTGTCAGATACTCCTCTTGACCCTGGGTCCTTCAAGAAACGTGATCCCTTTGATTTAACAGCATTCAGCCAGGAGAATTTACTGCTCCAATTTGTTTCACTCAACAGGCCCAGACCTCATGGAGAGCTGAATCTCTCTTAAGTCACTTGAGTCAAGGCCTTGGCAAGTCTCCTGCTGATTCTGCCTCTTTCCCACTGCAATTTCTTGATCCTGCTCTCCTTCATGACTGACGCATTCTCGTGAGACAGTGTTCCCCAAAAGATCTCATTATTAATCAAGAACGGCGACCCGCTTTTTAACGTCCTAAAATGTCCCAAGGTGCTTTACAGGAGCATTATCAGATAAAATCCAACAATGAGCCACTTGAGGAGATATCATAGGACACACGGCCAAAATCTTAGTTAAAAGGGTCAGTTTTAAAGAGGGTCTAAAAGGAGAAGAGAGAGGTAGAGAAGAAAAGAAATGAAACTTGCATTGCTATAGTGCCTTTCACGACCTCAGAGCACCATAAAGCACTTAAAGCTAATTAAGTACTTTTGAAGTTTAGTCACTGTCATAATGGAGCAAACTGGGTGGCCAATTTGCACATTGCTAGATCCCAAAAATAGCAATGAGATATACAGATTAATGATTTTGATTGATATAGGCCAGGACTAAGATAGTATGAAAAAAAAGGAGGAAGGGAAGGAGGAAGGGAAGGGGAAAGGAAATAGAGAATAGTAGAGAAGGAAGGAAGGGAAGGAAGGAAGAGGAGAGAGAGAGAGAGATAGAGGAGGAAGGAGGGAAAGGAAAAAAGGCAGAAAGGAAAGGCGATAAAACAAGCCTTTCAGAACTGTACAGTTAACTACTATCAGACATATGGGCAGTTCTAGGTCATAGAATCATAGAATTGTACAGCACAGAAGGAGGCCATTCAGCTCATTGTGCTTGTTCTGGCTCTATGGTAGAGTTATCCAATTAGTCCCACTCCCCTGCTCTTTCCCCATAGTCCTGTAAATATTTTTGCTTTTCATGTACTTATCCAATTTTTTTTCAAAGTTATTCCCTATTGAATAAGCTTTCGCCACTCTTTCAAGCAGTGCTTTCTAGATCATGACCAAACACTGTGAAGGAATGCAGCTATAAATATGGAGAATCCAGCTATAAATATCGAGGTATAAGATTAAAAAGAGTAATTTTCCTATGAGGGATTAAAATTAAAAGCAGATCTCATCTGTTAGACAAAAGGTATAGAAGCCTATAAACATGCCTAGGCATAATTATGTGCTAAAGGACACCAATATCCTGTGGTACAGGATATGATATATCCTCTAGTCTAACATAGGGCAGTTCCTGGAAAAACAGGAACTGGCCTTCATATCACCTCAGCAAGGAATTGATAAATTGTAGGATACCACAATCTAACAATGGATAACCTTAAGGACATCCCTAAATTACTTGTCAATAGAATTTTGGAAACTGAGTGTAGTAAGAAAGTGATCACCTTCTGCACCTCTCAGTATCCTGCTTGCTTGAAGGATGTTGACTAGAACAAAGGATATTGTCTAGCATGTGTGCCCAACATTCTTCCTGCGAGTTCAGCTGTTTTATGGTTTAAATATTGGAACCATACACTTGGCTCTTTATATTCTTTGGATTCACTATATGATCTCTCAAGGTATAGGTTTGCGGCAGCATGTAATGATGATAGTTCTCCCCTTAATTGGTATAGAGATATCTCACTAGACTCTGTAGCTTTCTACTCAGGGCTTTAAGGTAAATACAACTTTAAATGTTGATGAATATCTTAAATACCTGTAACATTATTTAGACTTAAAACTTGGATTCTCTAATAGAAACAAGATTATATTCCTAGAACTATCAATGTTGCGACTACCATTAAACGTGAATTGCATGTTCGGTCCATTAATCAACTTTTATATAATTTAGAAAGTATATTGTCTCATATAGCCTTCTATATTCAAACTTGAGAACCCATCTCTGTACACTCTTCTATAGAGAGGTACATTGTTGAGGAGAGATACCAGGACCCTTATAATACCCAGATTGTTACAATCTAGCTAACACTGGTTAAAAAGGCTATCTATAGGACAGTAATATTCCCTGGTAGTTCCTTACCTTCCAGGAGAATTAGATTAGTTCTTCAGACCCATTTGAGTGTCTGTGAGGCCTGCCTTTCTCAACCTTAAGTGAGAGTGATCATCCGAGGGGTATGCCTGATCCAGAATAGACCCAAAAAGGGGCTAGGATTATAATTCACTTCATCGCTGTGTAAAATAAATGTTTTCTCCTGTTGCCTCTGGTTCTTCTGCCATTCACCTTAAATCAGTGAGCTCTGGTTATCAACTCTGCTGCCACTGGAAATGATCTCTCCTTATTTACTCTACCAAAACTGTTCATGATCATGAACAGCTCCAACAAATCTCTTACCTTCTCTGCTCTAAGGACAACAATCCAGCTTTTCCAGTCTCTGCACATAACTGAAGGCCCTCATCCCTGTTACTGTTCTAGGCTCTCTCTAGGCCCTTAACATCCTTCCTGAAGTGTAGTGTCCATTAGTGAACACAATGCTCCAGCTAATGTTTAACCAGTGTCTTATAACTTCTTATAAGTGTTTTGCATAACTTCCTTGTGTTTATACCCTACACCTCTATTAATAAATCAAGGAGCCAATATGTTTTTTAATACCCATGACATCCTGGTTCACTCCGCCATCACTCCCACCTCCTCATCCCATGCCCACGCCAACTTCCCATGCAATCACAGAAGGTGCAACACCTGTCTCTTTACCTCCTGACCATCCAAAGCCCCAAACACTCCTTTCAGGTCAAACAGTGCTTCGCTTGCAGGTCCTTCAATTTGGCTGCTGCATTTGCTACTCCCCCAAGGTGGTCTCCTCTACATTGGGGAGACTAAATGCAAACTGGGTAACCACTTTGCAGAACACTTTCACTCAGTCAGCAAGCACGACCCCAGTCTTCCCATCATTTGCCATTTCAACTCACGAGCTTGCTCTCATACCCACATGTCCATCCTTGGACTACTGCAATGTTCCAGTGAAGCCTAATGCAAACTGGAGGAACAGCACCTCATCTGCTGATTAGGCACTTCACAGCCTTCCGGACTTAACATTGGGTTCAACAGCTTCAGACCAGGAACACCCTCCTCCATCTTGACTCCTTTTTTAATCCATTTTTTCCCCAAACTCCTCCCCCTCCCGCCATTCCACAGGGCCATCTGCCACTTGTTCATATATTTTGTTCTTATCTTTTGCATTCACTAATTGCTGACCCTTGTTCTGCTATCAACACATTCTGCTATCTTACCTTTATGCCACTATCAGCACCTTCTTTAGTCTTTAACACTACCATTAATGCTTCCTTTATCTTGTGTCCATGACATCTTTGTCAAATCTCTTCTGAGCTCCCACCAATCCCTGACATTCAATTTTGTTCCACCTGCTCCACTCCCTCTTAAACGGCTAAAATCCATCACATTTCTGACCCTCCTCAGCTCTGAAGAAGAGTCCTATGGACTTGAAATGTTAACTTGATTTCCCTCTCCACAGATGCTGCTAGGCCTGCTGAGTTTTTCCAACATTTTCTGTTTTTATTTCAAGCTTTTTTGATTGCTTTCTTAACTTGTCCTGCCACCTTCAAAGATTTATCTACACCCCTAGCTCTCTTTGATCCAGGATGCACTTTATAATTGTATTATTTACATCATTTTGCATCTTCTCATTCTTCCTACCAGCACATACACTTCTCTATGGTTGGGATTTCCCAAGCCTGATCAAGTGGGCATCTTTGGTGGCGAGATCAGAAAATCTCTCAAGAAAGCCTAAGCACGCTTCCTGGTGATGTAAATGCAGGATACAATTCTCTCCCCCGCGCGCCCCCCCCCCCCACACCAACCACCACCACCCCTGTCAATGGCAGGCTCTGTTTCCTGTCGTTGGAAATCAGGAACTTAATTTGAATATATTTGCATATCTTTATTGTGGCCCAACGCCGGAACCGCACCCTCTTATGTCAAATTTAAATCCCGCATCAGCATGATTTTAGAATGGTGTGATTTACAACTGCCTTTACAACGTGTGCAACTGGCGACCTGAACTCTGAGGGGAACTCACAGCACACAGCTTAGCAGAGCACTCTCGAGGATCCCAATACCAGGAAGTGGCTCTGTAGAGTCAGGGAGTGGGCCACAGGTGAGTCTCCATAGTGGCTTCTTCATGGCTGGCATATGGTACCAGGGCTAGGGCAACAGTGCCGGAGAGAAGGGAACCTCAGGGCAAGAGCAACAGTGCTACTGGGGGTCACGGCAGCACAGACTGAAGATTGCACACTAACATATGCCAATGGGATGGGAAGGGATGAGGTGGGGTGGGGTGGAGGTGAAAATGCCAGGCAAATGGAAAAACATGTCAAAGATGAGCACTCTTCCTCAGCTGTGACTGTCTAGCTTGAGCTCAATTGACATGCTTGGAGTTAGGCTAGTCAAGCAATTGTGCCCATTCAAGCAATACTATTTCCTGAGAGTGCCAATGATTGCACATCTACTTTTAACCCCTCGCATGCAGATTTCAAAATCAAATGAGTGCCATGGTGCTGCAGAACCATTGGGTGACCGGGCAAGCCTGAGGATCCCCTTGGGAAAGGTGGCCATGGAACACTGACTGTGCTCCTAATCCCTTGCACTATGTTTAATTTGACATTGAAAAGTCACCCCATGGTTCAAGCAAACCGCAAAGCCATGAACTGCAGCTTAGGACAATGCTTGCACCTGAGATGAGAGTTCAGGATGCAGTCGAGTGGCTGAGGCGCCACCACTCGGTCATGTGGTGTGGGACGGTGGGGATGGGGTTTTGGTCAATCAGCCTGTGCACTAAACGCTGGGCATCCATGTGGTGGTCACGGCTCTCCAGCATGTGTAAAGGGGCTTTGCGAGGCAGCCACAGGCGATGACTTGACCCAGAGTGGTCCTTGGGAGACAATTGCTGACCCTTGCATCTCTCTCTTTGATACTGCAGTGAGGAGACCATCAGGAACGTGGAGTCTGGTGATCTCGCTGTCTGCCTCATTGCTTCTTGGCAGGAGAAAAGACAGAGAAGAATGTAACAGAAGTGCCTAGCTTGCCAAAGGGGATCCCACAAAACCAAGGGGCATCAGGGCCACCTCCGCACACAGAGAATTAACCCCAGGGAGCCGTTGTTCATAGGTGCCTCACTAGACCCAGGGTCTATAGACAGAGCATGTGTTACCTGCAGGTGAGCAACAACCAGTGTCACTGAGGCCTCCACATTTCAAGGGAACTGGTCACTCACATATGCCACCTTCTGCAGGATTTGTCACCACGGGGACTAGGAGAGCATCCATTGCCAATGGCAGTTAAAGTTACTGCCATACTCAATTTCTACGGCAGTGCCTCCTTCCCAGGCTCCACTGGGGAGCTGCGTGGGATCTCACAAGCCTCCACCCACAAATATATCCAGGAGGTCACTGATGCCATTTTTGCCAAGGCACACAACTTTCTCAACTTCAACAGGGATCAGGCGAGCCAGGAAGCAAGAGCACTGGGATTGGTGGAGATTTTCGAATTACCACAGGTGCAGGATGCCATCAACTCTTAAATCACCCTGGCAACAAGCAATCCAGTACATAAACCACAAAGGCTTCCACTCTCTCAGTGTTCAGTTGGTCTGTGACCATAACAAACGGATCATGCAGGTGTGTGCAAGATATCCCAGGAGTGTCCATGACTCGTACATCCTCAGCAGGTCTCAGATCCCTGACATCTTCCAGGAACAACATAGGCTGCATGGTTCGGCTCCTCGGGGACAGGGGAAACCTGCAAAGCATGTGACTGATGACGCCCATGCCTCAGTCTGCTGCTGAGGGAAGGTACATTGAGGCTCATGCCGCAGCCCGGAGTTTGATGGGGCGCACCATAGGGATACTGAAAATTAGGTCCCAGTGCCTTAACACATCTGGCAAGAGAACTCCTGCACACTCCCCAGAGGGTGTCATGCATCATTGTGACTTGCTGTGTGCTACACAACCTGGCAATGCAAAGGCAGGAAGACCTGGATGATGGAGATAAGGAAGAGCTGCACGTCTTCACTAATGAGGAGGAAGTTGAAGGGAATGAGGGTGATGAGGTCCTGGAAGGGGAGGATGCAGGTGATGAGGCCATTGCACTGGCCAGATGAGGCAGTTATGCTCGTGAGGCCCTCATTGCTGTGAGATTCCAGGAGGATGATGACAAGATGCAGTGAGGACGCTCCTGAGGTCTTCACATTGCATATGGGAACGCCTGACACCTGTCTGGCTGAGGGCAGCGCACACATTCTCTGTGAAGAGGCTCATATCATCAAGAAACTGCTGAGAAACAGCAGCCACATGGACTTTGAGTCAACTTGGTCCTTTGGCAGGCTTCATCACCTGTTCCCTTCAGCACCGCACCTTCACCTGTCAGGAATGGTGTCAAGATGGGGACAGGGGGGCAGCCCCACCTCTAAGATGCTGTGAACACATCGAAAACATCATGGAATCAATGATGCTTGGGTACGCGATTCTTGCAGCAAACACAAGTTACATAGAAGTGTTCACATCACTAATCTGGACAGTGACCTTGAAGCTGGACAATCGCTGTGCTCAAAAGGTTACACTGGACTGCGACAGTAGCCTTCATTTTGTGTTGGAACCAGGGTTTCGCATCTGATTGACACAAATGCTGCACAAGAAGATATAGACAAGGAGACATTCTTGGGAGTGTATTTACAATGGTCAACATTATGTACAATTGAGTAACACCCATGCCCAAGCTGTGCAGTCACATCTTCTTGACCTTCCTAAGCCTGCCGCTACATCTTGGCGCATCCCCAACATCCATAGCAGAGGTGGAGGCAATCTGCTGACTGCTACACCCTGTTGTTTGTGATGATCTTGGTGGGCGTTCTCTGGAGGGCTGAGACCTGTAGGGCCCTGGCCTGCTTTCGGGGTGCTATTGTGTGGCAGTGCCACGCTCCTTGGCCTGTAGAGCTGGAGCTGCTAGGCTCAAAGGAAGAGCCGTTTCGATGGGCTGATCACTCCCAGAATCACCTGGGTGGATGGCCCCAGAGTGTGCAGCTGCTGATCCTCCTCCCTACGGGTGCCCAAGGGCACCTGGCTGACTCCTTTTGAGGAAGGGGCAGCTGGAGTGAACTTGAGATGCCCTACTCCCTCTCGCATTGACACTGATGGATGCCAGCAAGTGCCTCAGCGATGAAATGCAGCTCCTGCAGCAGTGCAGGACCGATGTCCTGGACCAAGGTCTCTGTGACAACTGTCACATTACCAGTGTTGACCTCGGTGTGTTGGCACACCAGCGCTATCACCTCGGTCTGAATGCGGACAGAATTCGCCAACGTGCCTTGTAATCCGAGGAGTGCAGCAGACATCCCTTCCTGATGTTGCCGAGCTTGTCTCTGGAGCTCCAGCAACTGAGATATGATCGAGTCCAGAGGCTCATCTGACTCAGACTTAGCAGGTTCCTTGCTTCCAGCAATCCTTTGAGTGCTAGTGCCCTGGGATGTCCCTGCCTCTGCCTGCTGTGGATCAGACAATGCAACGTATTCACCAGTTACTCTAGAGCTAAGTCCCACTGAGATCTGTGTCTCTGTGCTGGTGGATGGTATCGGTGAGCGCTGCGACGGGACTTCATTGTTGGTGTCTGTGGGTTCCTCTTCTGTGGTGTCCTCGGGGCTGGAGTTGAGGACCTGGCTCGTGGACTCCCTCAGCTGCTTCCCACATGTGCATAGCAAAAGAAAAAAGAGATAATTAGTGCATGGCAGTGGCCTGTGAGACAGGAGGCATCATTTTGTCTGATAGATGTTGCAGTGCTGGATCCTCACTTTGCGAGTGCCGCCAACCTCACCGTCAGCACAGGAATGATCCACAACCTCAGCGGCCAGCTGAGTTGCTCTATTTTCAAAGTCCATCAGGACCTTGATGTCAGGCTTTCCTCCACCAGTCTGCGGCCTCTCCCTTTTGTTGTGCGCCAGCTTGTCCTGCATGAAGACAGATGGAGAGTGTAAGCAGGACGCTTGCCAGGCCAAATGATAAGGATGGATATGTGGGTGGTGAGTGGTGCCAAAGAACGAATGAGGACACAATCCGCAGGGCAGATGAAGAGGTTTGTGAGAAAGTGTGGTGACGTCCTTTGAGCTGGCAGTGAGTGAGTGGGGGGATGTGTGATGGGTTTGTGAGTGTGTGAGTTGAGAGCGATGAGAAGAGTGACTTACCCTGGTGGAATGGAGGAGATCATTCATCCTCTTTCTGCTGACCATTGCTGCCACTGTCTCCCAGGCTGGTTTGGTGACCTTGCTTGCTGGTCTTTGCCCAGAGCGGGGGTAGGAACATTGCAATGTGCTCCACTGTGTCAAATAGGTGTTCAAGGGAGGAGTTGCTAAATTTGGGGGGCAGCACGTTTTCCCCCTTTGACAGCCATTAGTTCCCAGCAGCATTGCTCATGGTGGTGTGGGTGGATCTGAGAGCACCCTGCTAGCGAACCAACATATAACCCGTGCCTCTGATTATTTTTTTTACAATGATCCACACAATCCGGGGTGAAATTCCACCATTGCTGTTGCCGGGTCAAACGCTGGTTTCCCAGTCTGATGTCAGACTTCATCGATTCAGGAAAATCCCGGCCTATGTTAAATTTCATCTGCTACGTATCTGCTTACTTCACCAGTCTGTCTATGACCTCCTGAGGTCTGTTACCATTCTTTCCATTATTTACTACATTTCAGAGTTTGGAATCAGAGACAAACTTTGAAATTATGCCCTATACATCAAAGTCCTGTCTTAATGTAACAAAAAGAACAGCATGCCCAATTCTGAACCCTCGGGAACACCACCATATATCTCTGCCAGTCTGAAAAATAAACATTTACCACTAATCCCTCATTTGTCTCTTAGCCAATGTTGTATCTGTGCTACCTTTGTCCCTTTAATCTCATGGGCTATCATTTTGTCATAAGTTGATCATGTAATACTTTGTCAAAGTCTTTTGAGGACCTATGTACACAACATCGCCTGCACTACCCTCATGAAGCCTCTGTTATGTCACGAAAGAAATTGAACAAGTTCACCAACCATGATTTGCCTTTACAAATCCATGTTGATTTTCATTTATAAGACTATTCTTTTCCAAATGTATTTTGCAAATTAACTGGATAATATTGTCTCTAAAAGTTTCCTTATCACCAATGTTAGGCTGACTATAGTGCTGTGTTTAACCCACCCCCTTATTTAAACAGGGGAGCAATATTTGCAGGTCTTAGGCCTCTGACACTACGATCATACCTAAGGAGGATTGCAAGAATTTGGCCAGAGCTTCCACAATCTTTTTAAGTTATTCATTCATAGGATGTAGGCATCGCTGGCTAGGCCCCATGCCCTTGAGAAGGTGGTGCGCAGCTGCCTTCTTGAAATGCTGCGGTCTATGTGGCATAGGCACAGCCACAGTGCTGTTGGGGAGGGAGTTCCAGGATTTTGACCCAACGACAGTGAAGGAATGGTGATATATTTCCAAGTCAGGATGGTGAGTGACGTGGAGGGGAGTTTGTAGTTGGTGATGTGCCCATGCATCTGCTGCCCTTGTCCTTCTAGGTGGTGGAGATTGCAGGTTTGGAAGGTGCTGTCGAAGGAGCTTTGGTGAGCTGCTGCAGTGCATCTTGTAGATGGTACACACTGCTGGTTACTGTGCATCAGTGGTGGAGGGATTGAATGTTTAAGGTGGTGGATGGGGTGCAATCAAGTGGGATGATTTGTTCTGGATGGTACTGAGCATCTTGAGTGTTGTTGGAGCTGCACTCATCCAGGCAAGTGGGGAGTATTCCATCACACTCCTGACTTGTGCGTTGTAGACAGTGGACAGGCTTTGGGGAGTCAGGAGGTGAGTTACTCATCACAGAATTCCAGCCTCTGACCTGTTCTTGTAGCCACAATATTTGTACAGCTGGTCCAGTTCAGTTTCTGGTCAATGGTATCCCCCAGGATGTTGCTAGTGGGGAATTCAGTGATGGTAATGTTATTGAATGTTAAGGAGAGATGGTTAGATTCTCTCTTGTTTGAGATGTTCATTGCCTGGCACTTGTGTGGGCGAATGTTACTTGCCACTTAACAGCCTAAGCCTGGATGTTGTCCAGGTCTTGCTGTTAATGAACCAGATGGCTTTTATACAGATTTATTTAATTAAATTTAAATTCTTCCAGCTGCTATGGTGGAATTCGAACTCTTGCCTGAGGAACATTTCTCCAGGTCTCTGAATCCTTCATCCAGTAATTTTGCCACTATGCTACTGTTCCCTATAAATTTCACCCTTGCTTCCCTCAGTAACTGAGGATACATCCCATCTGGAGCAGGTGACTTTTTTTTCTCTGAGGACAGCCAACCTTTTAACTACCTCCTCCATCAAATTTTATCCTGTTCAAGATTGCTATCCATGACCTCCCCGCTGATGCATCCTCTTCTGGAGTGAGCACAGACACAAAGCATTAATTTAGTGCCACTGCCTCTCAGTTCTAATCTTCCACTCATTACCTTTTTTACTATTTATGAGCTTAAAAAGGCTTTTGGGATCCTTTTTTTATGTTAGCCACTAGTCTATTCACATACTCTCTTCAGCCCTATTGTTCTCCTTTTCCGATTGCCTCTGTACTTTCTGTATTCAGTTTGGTTCTCACTGCATTATGAACCTTACAATCCTCAAGAACTCTTTCTGTCCTATTTTAACCTCCATATCTTAAGTTAACCAGGGAGTTCTAGCTTTGGATACCTTTCCCTTTGCCCCTCATATCTGCTCTGTACTTGAAGCATCTCTTTTGAAAGCCTCCTATTATTTAATTATTGTTTTGACACCAATTCCTGAATCCAATCAGCTCAGCCAGGTCCCTTTTCAAGCACTGAAGTCTTCTCTGGGTAAGTATTTTTAAGTTCGGTTGGGCCTTTTTTTCATAGTTATTCTAAACCTGATGATAAACAAAACAAGGACCTCCATTCGTATAGCATCTTTCACGACCATCAGGTATCCCAAAGCACTTCCCAGCCAAAGACAAATTTGTGAAGTGTAGTCACTGTTGTGATGGAATAAATGTGATGGCCAATTAGCTGCTGCAAATAGCAATGTGATAACGACCAGACAATCTGTTTGGGTGATGTTGTTTGAGGGATAAATATTGGACAGGACACCGGGGATAACTCCGCTGCTCTCCTTCGAAATAGTGTTCCGGATTTCTGCTTGAGAGGGCAGGTGGGGCTTTGGCTTAATGTCTCATCTTAAAGACAGCATCTCTAACAGTACTTCATTGGCTGTAAAATGTTTTGGGATGTTCAGTGGTTGTGAAAGTTGCTAAATAAATGTAAATCTTTCTTTTTACTATGCAAGTTTACATTCAAATAATTTAAGCCTCAATATCACTACTCTGTAGTTCTTGCATATTTCAGCAAATTGCCTGCAAATCTGTTTCTCTATCTCCTTCCTATTATTTAGTGGCCTATAGTATACACCCAGCAGTATAATAACTCCGCTGTTATTCCTTAATTCAAACTAAATAAGTCTTGAACCCTTAGATACATCATTCCGCTCCAGTACATAATAGTATCTTTGATTAATATTGATGGCCTCCCTCCCCAATCTTGCTTGAACACCTTGAAACCTGGAATATTAAGTTCCCAATCTCCCTGTTCTTTGAGCCAGGTCTTCATTCTTGCCACTTTATCGCAGTCCCTGCAACTCACCAATCTTCATTTAGCCTGCTACATGTATTTAGGCACATGCATCATCTCAGACTGCCTTGCATTTACCCCTCCTCATACCTCCTGTTTCTGAACTTTACTCAAGTGCTATTTGTCTCTCTATTTTAGTTCTGCTTCCTAATATTTCATTCTGGTGCCTCTCATTCTGCGAAATGAGTTTACATTCTCCCCACAGTGATTAACTTTCCTACAAAGATATTGGTTCCGACTCTGTGGACATGCAACCTGTCCATCTTGAACAGATCCCTCCTGCCCCAGAACTGGTCCCAATATCACAGGAATCCGAAACCCTCTCATCTCTCTAGCTTTGTGTTAACCTGTTTTATCCTCCTATTCTTAAACCCACTAACATGCGGCACTGGAAATTAAAACCTTATAACCTTTTTGGGGGAGACGGTGGTAAAGTAATGATGTCACTGGAATAGTAATCCAGAGGCCCGGGCGAATTCTCTGGGCATAAGGGTTCAAATCCCACCACGGCAGCTGGTGGAATTCAAATCCAATAAACAAATCTCGAATTGAAAAGCTAGTCTCAGTTATGGTGACCATGAAACTATCATTGATTGTTGCAAAAACCCATCTGGTTCACTAAAGTCCTTTAGGGAAGGAAATTTGCCTGGTCTGGCCTACATGTGACTCCAGATCCACAGCAATGTGATTGACTCATAACTGCCCTCAAAAATGGCCCAGTAAGCTATTCAACGGCAGTTAGGAATGGGCAACAAATGCTGGCCTTGCCAGCGACACTAACATCCTGTGAAAGAATAAAGAAAAAATGTCCTGCTTTTTAATTCACCCCCTAGCTCCTGAAAGGTTAACTGCAGTACCTCAACCCTTTTCCTTCCTAGGACATTGGTTCCCACATGGACTATGATTTGTTTCCCTTCCCCCAACCCCCCTCAAAATGTACTGCACCCTCTGAGTGATATCATTTACACTGGTACTAGGGAAGTAACACGCCATGCAGGACTCACATAGGCAGCTGCAGAAATTGTCTGTCTACCCACCTGACTGTTAATCCACTACGGCCACTGTATTTCTATACCTTGCTGTGCCCTCTTGGGCAGGCACTTGTCTCTCAGTCCTGTCAATGTGCTCTAGACTGCATACTCCTGGGATATCAGCCGCACTGATATTGACTGCTAATGACCAGATCCTCTCATTTTGGATTGATCAGTTGTTTCTATATCTATCCATGGCCTAACCACGACGACCCCATCGGGGAGTCCTGTAGAGAAGGCTATGTGACTTGCATAGTGAGCAGTGTGTCTTTGAAACCTATTTGTGATTGACAGCTTTATTTAACAAGGATTCTTTTCCTTGACACAGATTTGAGCCCTGGCTGTATTCACACGTACGCACACACATGTACACACACACACGTACGCACACACACATACGCACACACATGTATGCACACACACACGTACGCACACACGTTCACAGATGCACATATCTCTCATGCCCAACACAGAAGCCCACTTCCACAGCAATTTAGCTCACACAGGGTTAACCCCAGTTGGCTGCCCGAAAAGTACAATGGATTCATTGATCACCCTGTGACCTGTCACCCCGGATCATTTCTCCTTTACCCAACACAAAAGTCTACTTCAACAGCAATCCAGCCCACATGGAGTTAACCCCATAGCACTGTGCATCCACACTGTACAACGGGCTCATTGTTCACCCTGTGGCCTGCTATACCAGATCATTTCTCCTCTGCCGCTTCTGCAGGCTCAGTGTGACTTCCCGGGAGTTGAAATGTGGCCTTTTTCCTGCAAGCAGAGAGAGGGCTATAACTGGGGCTGTCAGTAATGACCCTTCAGCACTTTCTACTTTGCCAGGCAGCTAAAGACTCAGTATATTGTAAAATCCTCCACAAAACCTCTCAAACACAGAGGTCTAATGTAAATTAAAGAACTTCATAATGATTATTGTTTTGAAATAGGGAATGGTGACTGACGTCATTGTAATCATTGTAATCCACTGATGTCTGCCTTGTTTGCTTGTGCTTCTGTTTAATGTTATTTCTTAAAACTTGTAAGTGTTAAGTGCAGCAGGCTTGAGAGGAACAGCTGACTTTGGACCCCTGGTTCCCAAAGCTTTCCAGCACTGAGGGTTTTCCTCACGTCATGTGCCAGGGATGAAGAATTTCAGTGATGTAGAGAGACCAGAGAAACTGGGATCGCTGTCCTTAGAGCTGAGAAGGTTACGGTGACATTTAAAGGAGTTGTTCAACATCATGAAAGATTTGGTAGAGTTGACATAGAGAAACCATTTCCACTGGCAGGAGGGTCAACCAGCAGAGAACACAGAATAATTGACAAAAGAATTCAGCAAGTGTTCTGATCTGCAATGCACTGCCTGAAAAGCTGGTGAAAGCAGGTTCAGAAATAACTTTCAAAAGGGAATTGCATAAATACTTGAAAAGGAAAAATGCGCAGAACTATTTGGAAAGAACAGTGGAGGGGGATAGGAATAATTGGATATTTGTTTCACCGCTTAGGCACAGGCACAATGGGCTGAATGGCCCCCTTCTGTGTTTTAACATCCTGCCATATTATGTCTGGGTCAGTTGCAGACGAATCAATAGAGATTGATTCCTGTGATTAGCCAACAACTCCATTATTGCTGTATTATGTAGATACCAGGATGGTAAAAAGAGAAACAGATGCACTTTGATCTTTTATTTCCTAGAATTTCTAGGTTCCTATATAATTACCTTGATTTGGAACTCTAGCCAAAGTTTTGCTTCCTGTTAGTTAGAGGGATCCGGAACATACAGTGGTAACTATCTACCATTTCCAACTTACATCGAAACAACAGTTTGGCTTTATATAAGTCCCTGAGCACAATAAAGCAGCCAAAATACATGCCCCAGGAATGTTAAGAAACTAAGCCTGACACTGTGAGCCAGATGATAGGACAGGTGACTAAAGTTTGATCAAAGAAGCAGGTTTTAAGGAGTGAGAATGGTGAGAAAGGTAGAGAGATGGAGGAGGGATTTAGGAAAGGAATTCTAAAGCTTGGGGCCTAGGCAGCTGAAGACACGGCTGCTACTGGTGGAACGATTAAAATCAGGGGTGCATAAGAGGCCAGAATTGAGGAGCACAGAGTTTTTGGAGGGCTGTAGAGCCAGAGGAGGTTACAGAGAATAGGGAGGGGTGACAAGGCCATGGATCGATTTTAATAACCAGAATAAACAAGATTGAATCATGTTTCAATTCACAGGGAGTGTGGGCATGAGAAGGAAAATGGTCTGGAACAAGCTCAAATTGTAATAGGTCCTTCATGGCAAACACTGGGAAAGCCACATTACTAGCCGAGCAATGGAAGCCATACTACTTGGTGCCACCAAAGGCATAGAGGAGCAGCGGAAGAGGGAGCTCCTTGCCTCTGAAGACACGTACATTGTCCGTTTGACACTGCACTGCCACTGAAGGCAAGGAAAGGGGAGGAGGGAAGAAAATTGCATTCATACAGTCTTTCACAACCTCAGAACCTCCCAATACACACCTTACAAACCAATTAAGCACTTTTTGAAGTGTAACCCCAGTTGTAAAGATGGGAAACACAGCAGCCAATTTGTGCACACAGCAAGTTTCCACATAAGCTACACTTTTGAATCTGATCTGCACCATATCTGGTCTGGCTGTGTTCAATGGGACACAATAGAAGGAGATTTACACTGCGTGTAATTTGAGCTGTGCATGACCTGGCAATGCTCAATGGAACAGTGTGAAACAAGGAGTTCAAACCTTTAGTCTCTGTTAACCATGACAGTGCATACTATTGAGACTCAGGGTGGGACCATGTGTACGGGATAAATTGATGTTCCCATTAATATAGAGAGCTCAGTGTTCTGATGTACCCACCGCAGTGAGAACAGCGCTAAAAACGGTGCTTTCCAAATCTCCAGATCCACAAAATTCAAACCAGACCAAGCCAGGAAATTAATGAAAATAGCCAGAATCAGCCTTGATTAGGAAAGGCTGCACACGCCCTCCAGCTCCAAGTCATTAAACTTGTGTCAATCTTTAACTGGAGGTATCCAATACAGACACGGCACAGGAAAAAAGCGTGAAAAAAATCTTCTGTCATTCCCCTGCAATGACATCCCTCACTTCAGTCAGCAGCAAAGTTCTTCAGAAGAGGAAGCTAAGAAGAGGACGATCAAAAGAAATCTTGCCTCTGGTGGCAGGAGCTGAGTCCTGGGGGCATAATTCCCTCATTCTGAAACCGCGGACATAATAAGCCAGCAATTTAGGGTAATTGTCAGTGCCATTCTCATCCCGACACCTCCCTTAGTAGGTTCTATGGTCTTTCTAATTATAGAATGAAACCGCTGGAGAATCTGGCATTAATCAGGGTCCAGTGATTACAGCCTGAAAGGGAGAAGGAAAACTGACTTCAGAGCCTGCCAGCATTGAATGCTTGGGAAGCGTGGAACCTTCTGGACCATCCCAACAGCAGCTTGACGCCACCTCACTGGGTGTGTTCTTAACCGTCGACAAACCCATTCTGACTACATATACAAAGAAAGAAAGAGACAATGTTCACCGATGCAGTGTCTTTCAGCACCTCGGGATATCCCAAAGAGCTTTACAGCAACTTTAAAATGCCGGCGCCACTGTAATGGGGTAAACTGGACAGCAGATTTATATACGAGGTCACACAAACAGAAATGAGATAAATGACCAGGCAATCTTTTTTTTTAAAGTGATGATGGTTGAAGGGTAAATATTGGCCTAGATACCGGAGATAACTCCCCTGCTCTTCTTCGAATAGTAGTGCCATGGGATCTTCTACATCCACTGAGAGGGCAGACAGGATTTTGGTTTAATGTCTCATCTGAAGGGAGGCTCCTCCAACATTGTGGCACTCCCTCAGAACTGCACTGAAGTTTTAGAATGAATTATGTGCTCAATAATTTTACCCAATTCACCAGCTTAAACATCCACTTCCTTCACCACCTGTGTACTGTGGCTACAGTGTGTACCGTCTACAGAACCCACTGCAGTAACTCACTAAAGGTTCTTTAGCAGCACCCTCCAAATATTCAACCTTCACACCTGGAAGGACAAGCAGGTATATGGGACACCTTCTCATCCATTTTCCCTCCATGTTGCACTCCACCATGTATCACATGTACTAAACATGTATCACTATCCCTCCATTGTTATTGGGTCAAAATCCTGAAAGTCCCTTCCTAACAGCACTATGGAAACACTTTCAGCACACGGACTGCAGCAGTTTAAGAAGGCAACTCACCATCTTCTCAAGGAAACTATGGATAGGCAATAAATAACCTTGCCAGAAATAACGCTCCCACATCCTGAGAATCAATTTTTTTTAACATCTCTGAAATGGGACATGAACCTCTGACCTTCTAACTCAGATAAGACACTGAGCCAAGATTGACACCTGACAAGCATGGCTGACTGATCTCTAGAATACTATATGTCTAATCCAGAGCTATTAAGAAAAACAGGCGCCAGAGGCTTGGAATCAAAAAGCTACCCTATATGTACGGAACTAGTTACAGTCTGAACTCTGACACACACACAATTTTAACAAGACATAGTTAAAGTGTACATGATAGTTAAAGTGTAACATGATTAGCCACTGTGACGTATAAACTCACAACTGGGCTATCAACCAGCCTTGCATTAGAACTATGGATAGAGATGATTGGGGTGCAGGTCCAAATCTAGATTATCAAAGTTATTTTCTGGAAAACCATGCCACCCACTGAGACTGCCACCTTGATCCGACAGCACAAGCTCTCAGGTCTCCCTGCTTCATTCAGCCCACTACACACCCCAAATTTACTGCAATATCTAAAACGAAGGGCAGAATTTTTTGTCCCATGGACAGGTGCCGCCCGACCCGATCGGGAGTAAAATAGTAGGCAATGGCCTCGGGCGAGCTTCCCGACGTCACTGCACACTCGCATGATATTTCGGTGGGTGGGCACATGAGAGTTGGCAGCACATCTGCCGACAATTAAGAGGCTTATTAAGGCTATTAGAGAAGTAATTGAACACTATTTTCCCCTGCCTGTCCAACCTTACGGTTGGTGGGTAGGCAAATAGACCAGGCGGCCTTTGCATTTTTTAGGAAACCTCATTCAAGGGCGGGATAAGGTTTCCAACAGTAAATTAAAAAAACAATAAAATTGCTTTAACACCATTGCTAACATGTCCCTCTTCGTGTGACTGAGTCACGTGTGGGGACATGTTTATATTATTTCTAAACTCTTCATTTTTCATTTTAAAATTCTTCAGCTCCCTGAGTTAGCTCCCTGCCTTCAGGGAGCTGTCAGTGGGCGCAGCCCCACGCCCACACAGGCTTTTGCGCTCACACTCCTCCTGCCCCTCACCCTGGCCTTGCTGAGGCTCTCACCACACTTCTCACGTTGGCTGGCCTTTAATTGGCGGTCCGTTTCGTGGCTGTTCCCAGGCCTGCCCATCGCGCCCGCCCAGTGAAGGGCAAGTCCTGCCCTGAGCCTCCAGGTCCTGCCTGATGACTCAAGAGCATTTGATTTTACAAAGACATTTGTATAAACTTTCATAAATTTGTTGATCCACACACATCAACATCACACTGCACAAACCTCAGAGAAAGTGATCAATTTAAAAACCCCCACCCGACCTCCACAACCCTGGTCCAAGTGAAGAAGCAATATCTTCCTACATTACTATTTTAACGAGAGGGCCTTGGTAAGGTCCAGTGGGCTCTATAAAACTGGGACAGTCATTCATGGTCCCATATGTGCCACATTCAACTGGGTTCCACATAATCTAAAGGAAATGGCCTCACATTGGGTTTTATATTATACTGGAACTGGCTCAGTCTCATGTGGTTCCACATGACCTACAGAAACTGATTCAGTTCCATTGGGTTCTTTATAACCTATAGGAACTGGTTCAGTCCCATTGAGTTCTATATGGTACAGGAACTGTTTGAATCCCATTGGGATCTATATACCCTACAGGAACTGGCTCGTTCCCATTGGGTTCTATATAATATATAGGGACTGGCTCATTCCCATTGGGTTCTATACAATGTATAGGAACTGGCTCAGTCCCTTGGGTTCTATATGACCTACAGGACCTGGCGCAGTACCATCAGGTCCTATATACTCTACAGGAACTGGTTCAGTCCCATTAGGTTCTATATGCCCTATAGGAACTGGCTCAGTCCTATTGGGTTCTATATGACCCACAAGAACTGGTTCAATACCACTGGGTTATATATGACCTACAAGAACTGGCTCAGTTGTATTGGGTTCTACATAATACAAGAACTGGCTCAATCTCATTGGGTTCTATATAACCTACAGGAACTGGTTCAGTTCCATTGGGTTCCATATACCCTACAGTAAGTGGTTCAGTCCCATTGGGTTCTATATACCCTTTAAGAAATGGCTCAGCCCCATTGTGTTCTATATGATCTATAGGAACTGGCTCAGTCCCACTGGGATCTATATACCCTACAGAAACTGGTTCAGTCCCATTGAGTTCTACTGATGTCCAGCAACTGGCTCAGTCCCATTGGTTTCTATATGACTCAAAGGACCTTGCTTAGTCCCATTGGGTTCTATATAATACAGGAAATGGCTCAGTCCCATTGGGTTCTATATGATGTGTAGGAACTGGCTCAATTTCCATTTGGTTCTATATATCCTACAGAAACTGGCTCAGTCGCAATGCATTCCATATAGCCTATAGGAACTGGTTCAGTCCTATTGTGTTCTACTTGACCTACAGCAACTATATGAACTAAAAGAAATGGTCCAGTTCCATTGAGTTCTGTATACCCCATCGGACTGGCTCAGTTTCGTTGGGTTCTGTATAATGTATAGGAACTGGCCCAGCCCCATTGGCTTTTACATGCGCACTGGGTAAAACAGACTGTTCTGGTTCGATTCCTTCACCCCACCCCAACCCCACTAGGGCTATCTGTACCTTGCTTGTCCTGCTTTCTACCCTTAATTAGCACATTCCTTAGATAATATCACCACCTTCAACACCTCTTTGTCCTTTTGTCTGTGACACCTTTTGGCTATTTCCACTATCACTGGCCTTCTATCCAGCTCTTCTTGTCCCACCACCCACCTTAAACCAGCTTATATTTCACCTCTTTTCTATTTTTCCTTAGTTCTGTTGAAGAATCATATGGACTCAAAACGTTAAATGTGTTCCTCTCCACAGATGCTGCCAGACCTGCTGAGTTTTTCCAGGTATTTTTGTTTTTGTTTTGGATTTCCAGCATCTGCAGTTTTTTGCTTTTATGTTATGGTTGGGAGTGTCTTTATGCTCCGCCATGCTCACCTTTTCAGCTAACAGCTCCCGGATCTTGCCTGCTTGCAACCGAAACCTGAAGAGTTGGGATTCCAGCGTAATGCACCGCTTCTGCCAGTTGAAGCCACCGCTGCCATTCTCGGTCATTGTCTCCATGATAACTAGCTCTCACCGGTGGTGGGGTGCACGTCCTCAAGGTTCTTCAACCCTGCAAACAAAGCACCTGTTACAAATCAGCGCCTGAACAGAGACTACTCGTTACTAAAGAAAGGAAAGATGGAAAGCACCAGAGTCCAACCTGAATGGTAGCAGCTCCCTTACTGTGACACTCCCTCAGCTGCAATGAAGCACCTGTCTGATTTTATGTTCAAGTCTTTGAAGTGAAGCTTGAACCAACAACCTTCTGATTCAGAGACAAGACTGCTACCCACTGACCAACATTAACAAGAATGGAAAAGAATGTTCAAGGAGCCCCAATAGCCAGCTACTGTAATGGGCCATATAGTATGCCACTCAGTCATATACACTAGCCAGGGGCCACAAGCACTTGTGGTCAGTTGGCAAATTTTAGCCACATAGACTGTCAGATCTTTTACACCTTCCCTCAGCATCCTGAGGATAGTTGGTCAGAGTTCATAAAATTACAAAAATACATAAACAAGCAGGTAATGTGGCCCAACCAGGCCACTCAAATCTCCTCCCATCTTTCCTCATCTATCAGCTTAACCTCTATTCCCTACTCCCTCATATGCTTATCTAACTTCTCCTTAAATGTATCAATACTCTTTGCTTCAACCACTCCCTGTGGTAGCGAATTCCACATTCCCAACACTCTTTGGGTAAAAAAAAGTTTCTTTTGAATTTCCTGTTGGATTTCTTGGTGACTGTCTTATATTGATGGCCTCCAGTTATGCTTTTCTCCACAAGAGGAAACATTCTCCGTGTCTACTTTATCAAAACCTTTCATGAATTTAAAAATCTGTTGGGTCACCCCTCAGCCATTTCTTTTCAAGGTCCAGCCTGTTCATCCTATCCTGACAGTTATATTGTCACAGCCCTTGTATCATCATTGTAAATCCTTTTTGTACCCTCTCCAGTGCCTCTATACCCTTTTATACTATGACTATCAGAACTGCATACAACTCAAAGTGTGGTCTAAGCAAGGTTCAATACAAATGCAGTACAATGTCTCCACTTTTCAGTTTTAATCCTCTAGAAATAAACCACAGTATTTGGTTTGCTTTTTGTTAAATGGTCTTAATAATCTGCTTTCCTTATTTTGGTGATTTGTTTATTTGTAATCCAAGATCCCTTTGCTCCCTTACTCCATTTAGCTTCTTATTTTCAAAATGACCCAATTATTTTTCGCACCAAAACGTAATACTTCACACTTGTCTGTGTTGAAAATCATTTGCCAATTATATCTCCATTCTGAAAGTTTATTAATTTCATCTTGTAATTTGTTGCAATTGTCCTCAGTATTGACTCTCCTCCCCAGCCTAATCTGGAGCTGGCCACAAATTTAGAAATTGTGTTTTTGATTCCAAAGTCTAAATTGTTAATGTAAGTCGGGAACAACTGTGGTCCCAGCACTGATTCTTGAGACCCAACTTCCCACTTTCTGCTATTCCGAGTCCCTGCCCTCTACCCTTACTCTCTGCTTGCAGCCAGCTAGCAATCTATTCTGTTACCTGTCTTTTGACTCTACACACTTGACTTTATTAATTAATCTATTACGTGGCACCTTATAGAGGCCTTTTGGAAATCTAGATACATTGCATTGACTGCATTACCTTAGTCTACACTCACTCACTCTATTACCAATTCAAAAAATTCAATAAGGTTGGTCAAGCAAGTTTTTCACTTTGGAAATCCATGCTATCCATTCTTATATTTTTCATTTACATGAAATTTTTTGTTTCTAGATGTTCTTCTATTTTCTCCTTTAGTAGGGATTCTATTATTTTTCCTACCACTAATGATAAGCTGATTGATCTATATTCCTTGGTCATGTTCTAGCTCCCTTCTAAAATATAGGTATAATTATACATGGTGTCCTCTAGCACTGCACCATTATCTAATGAATTATTAAATATGCATTTTGGTGCCTCTGTTATTAATTCACAAGATTCTTTTAAAATCTGTGTATTATCATAAAAATATAATAATTCTCACAATATTGTGATTTATTGAAAGTGGGTTAATAGTGGGATTTAATTGAATTGGAGACAGCTGGTCTGGAGGTTTTGTGCCATCAAAAAGGAAGCTAGGTTTGAAATGCTTTAGAATGTGAAGCGTAAGGAAAATTTGTATTTTTAGCTAAACCAGAGTAGCTTGAATTTCAAAGAGATGGTAAGATGTTACATCTAGCCAGAAGGAGCTAAGCCAAACAATGTGTTTATTTTTCCCAAAGGGTACTGATAAAATTAGTACTATGAAAGATTTATATTATGAGAAAAGTAAAGTTGCAAAAACATATGGGAGCAATGAACTTTGCATTAAAGGGGAGAAACATGTATAAAGGAGATGAGGCTATGTGTAAAAGGGGAAGAGATTCTAAGATCCAACACAAGTGTGAAAAGCCTCCAGCCTTTGTGCATCGAGTTGCTGTCATAAGGAACAGAAGCTGAGAAAACTCATTTTGAATGTGACTGTCCAGGATATTGTGTGGCTTTGCCTTAGTCTGTTTAAATCTATTTGTTTTTACTGTGGCCTTAACTGAAGTGTAACTGGGAGTCAGATTAATTAGGGGTTTTAGGAGTTATTATAGTAGTAATTTGTAGACCTATGCATTTGCTTGAAATTTTGTCTTTTGTTAATAAATGTTTAATTTAGTTTTCTAAAAACCTCTGAAGTTGTGGTAATCTCGTTACTTCTGAATTCAAGGCACACAACTCAAAATAAAATACAAATTGCAATACAGTTGTGACCACGTAATCAAGTTTCCCTTGTGGATTTGATCTGCCTGGCAAACATCATCTGCCATATCATAACAGTATAAAATCAGTTCACATTAGTGTGTTCACTTTTTCTGCTCTTTATTTTAAATGTTATAACTTTTTAAATCTCATCTTCTGGTGTCATGTCTAACTGATCTGGTAATTATTTTATTGGTAAGTTTATTTATCATTTTTGCCATTTCGCTATAAATGTCTGTGATTTTCAACAAGTCCATCTGTTAGTAGCCCTATTCCCATCGCAGATTTCCATTTTTAAAGTTTATATGCCTGTAGAATATTTTATTATTTTGTTTTATGTTCCTGGATAATTTAATTCCATAGTTCTTCTTTGCATTCATTCTTCACCTCCCCTAGTCTCTGTATTCTCCCCTCCTGTCCACATATTTTGTGCATGCCTCTTTCTTCACCCTCAATTTTTCCCTCATGTCTTTATCCATCCTCAGGTAGTGCCATTAGTGTTTAGTTTATTCTTGGTGTTAATGGACCTTGGACTTGGACTCTGATATACCATCCGCAATTCCTCAGCTAATTCAGAAGTCTGTGCCTGCATGCAGCAAGACCTGGAAAACATCCAGGCTTGGGCTGATAATTGCAAGTTGCATTCCTGCCACACAAGTGTCAGGCAATGACCAATGATGTCCACATCCCATGAGCAAATACAGAAAAAAAAGACACTAATTCTTTCCCGTTGCTGTCCTACATAATTGTTTGCCAATATTGCCGTCCATTTTATTTTCCCAGTTCCATTCTCAGCCCCTCAAAAATCAGCTTTTTCCAATCTATTACCCTGCTTTTTGTCATGCTCTTCTCAACTATAATCCTAACCAGTTTTATATTATAATGACAATTGCCTAGATTTCCTCCTACTTTCACTTCTCATCTGCTCTTGTACATTCCCCATTGCTAGATCCTATAATAAATCTTCCCTTGTTAGATTTCTTACATACTGAATTAGAAAGGAATCCTGTACATGTTGTAGAAACTCCATTTCCTTATCCCCTTTACCTACCTCTTCTGCCCAATTAATGTCAGGGTAGTTAAAATCCCCCATCATGGTTGCTTTCTGTTTTTCATTCATTTCCCCAATTGGTTTGCTTATTTTTTCCTCTACTCCCCTTTCACTGTTAGGTAGTCTGCAGACTACTCATATTAGTGTGATTGATCCTTTATTATCTATTATTTCCATCCACATGGATCCTATTTCTGTATTACTGATAGCTGTGTCCCTTTTGTCTGCTGCTGCTATGTTCTTCTAATAAATACAGTTAGCCCACATTCCCTTTTTCCCCTCTCTATCTCTTTTAATTATGTTATACATCACAACATTTAATTTCCAGCCCTGATTCTGTAGCCACGTCTCAGTAATCCCTACTATATCTGGCTCTTCACATATATTATCCTCTCAAGTTTCCCTGCTTTATTATGCACACTGTGTGCAATGCCCTACACTTCAACTCATTTTTAATAGCAATTCCTCTCATTTTATTTTTAGCCACCTTTTTTGCACTCCTGTTTTAGAACTCTATTCCTTGGCTATTTCTGCCCTCCCTTCGTTTAGTCTGTCCTTTACTCTCCTTTCCTGTTTTGTATATATTTAGGCTTCTTTCATTTCTTGTATATGGTTCCTCTGCCTTACTAATTTAAATTCTTTACTCAATCCTATGACCTCCGACCAGAAAATTAATATGTAGGATATGATTGGGCTTGGATCCAATATGTTTTTGCACTTCAGTCAACAACTAACATACCCTGGCCACTTTATGTGAGTACTTGGGGGAGGATAGGGGGAACCCTGTACCTGGTGTTAGCTGTAGTACAGAGGGTAGTGTTCTTGTCTCAGTCAGAAGGTCATAGGTTCAAGTCCCATTGCAGATAGATTTTCTTAAAATTAATTTTTGGGATATAGGCAAGGTCAGCATTTTTTATTATTTCATGGGATGTGGGCATCGCTGGCTAGGCCAGCATTTATTGCCCATCCCTAATTGCCTTTGAGAAGGTGGTGGTGAGCCGCCTTCTTGAACCGCTGCAGTCTGTGGTAAAGGTACACCCACAGTGCTGTTAGGGAGGGAGTTCCAGGGTTTTGACCCAGTGACAGCGAAGGAATGGTAATATATTTCCAAGTCAGGATGGTGAGTGGCTTGGAGGGGAACTTGAAAACTTGCAGGTAGTGGTGTTCACATGTATCTGCTGCCCTTGTCCTTCTGGATGGTGGATATTGTGAGTTTTGAAAGTGCTGGGGAAGCTTTGGTGAATTGTTGCAGTGCATTTTGTAGGTACACTGCTCCCCAGGTGGTGGAAGGAGTGAATATTTAAGCTGGTACATAGGGTATAATATTAAGCATTATAAATATTATTTCAGTCTCACACTTTTGTCTGGTCCTGAGGATGAGCCCCCTTTCAGGTGAAATCTTAAACAATGGTTTTGTTTTCCCTCTCACCTAGGTAAACATAAAAAGGTCCAATGACACACCATGAAGAATAACAGGAGATGTCTTCCCAGTGTCCTGGTCAATGCTTAACCATTAACCAAGATCACTCATACAGCTTAGCCAGTCATTATCGCATTACTGTTTGTGGGAACTTGCTCTGTGTAAAATGGCTGCCACTTACACGTACCATATGGCTCATCATCTTCCCATTGGCGGCCATGCCTTCAGCTGTCTTGGCCCCAACATCTGGAATTTTCTCCATAGTTCGTTCCATCTTCCTGGTCCATTTCTGTGATCAAACTTTTAGTTACCTCCTGCGAATGTCGTCTTCTTCTCAATGTCAAACTTTGTTTGATAATGTCCCTGTGAGGAGCCTTACAATATTTTCCTAAGTAAAAGGTGCTATATAAATGCAAGATGTTGTTGTATTGGTACAACTAGCGGCAATTTGTATTCGTGTAGCATGGTTCCAAGTCCCAAGATGTTTCATAGGAATGTTAGCCAAGCCGAAAAAAAACGTTAGGCCAGATAATTATGAGATAGGTTTTAAAGGAGGGGAGAGAGAGAGGGAGAGAGAGAGAGAGGAGAGAGAGAGGAGAGAGAGGGAGAGAGAGAGAGAGGAGAGAGAGAGGAGAGAGAGGGAGAGAGAGAGAGAGGAGAGAGAGGGAGAGAGAGAGAGGAGAGAGAGGGAGAGAGAGAGAGAGAGAGGGAGAGAGAGAGGGAGAGCGAGGGAGAGAGAGAGAGAGAGAGAGAGAGGGAGAGAGAGAGGGAGAGAGAGAGGGAGGAGAGAGAGAAGGAGAGAGCGTGAGAGAGAGAGCGAGAGATTGAGATGTGGAGAGGTTTAGGGAGGAAATTATAGATCTTAGGGCATGGGCAATTAAAGAATTGCTGTCTACAGTGGAGTGAAGAATATGAGGGATGGGTCAGAGGCTGGAGGAGTGCAGATATCTGAGTGTTGTAGGTCTGGAGGAGATTACAAAGAGAAGGAGAGTGAGGCCATCGAGTGTCTGAATACAAGGATGAGAATTTTAAAATCGAGGTGTTGCCATTGTCGACGAGCAAGCAAAGGAGCATGGGTGAATGAAAGTTGGTGAGGGTTAGGATGTGGGAAGCAGAGGTTTGGATGAGCTCAATTTACGGAGACTGGCCTGGAGAGAATTAGATCAGTCGAGTCTGGAGGTACCAAAAGCATGGATGAGGATTTCAGCAGCAGATGAGCTGAGGCAGGGGCGGAGACGGGTATTGTTGGCCTTGTATGGCTAGACTAAGCTCTCCTCCCAGCCCAATCAAAATGGCAACTGGAAGTAAAGGGCACTGGCAAGGCTTTTCCTGACCTGGCACCACATGAACATATCTCCAGGGTCAGTCACACTTGGAGGATCCTCTAAGGAAAACTGGTAGGAGACTGGCCCAATGGGTCTGCTATCGTCATACAGGCAGCTTTGGAGAGTCCATTTCATATTTAGGGGCTAAACTTGATAACAAAGCCCTGATTTAACCAACCATCTGCACCCATTGTCCCGCAACTCAATGCTCACAGACCATATGTTAATTGGAATAATCAGCGCACAATGGACCGAGTGTCTTTCTGCATGACAGACACATTAAGACAAGGTTCGGTAATCAAACACAGTCCAGGAGAGATAAGGTAAATGGAGAGGGAGAGCACAAGAGCAAGAGAACAGATCCGTTCAGTGCCTGAGAGGCTGTCACCGTGCCAGAAACTGCAGGTTGGGAGGTCAAGAGCCAAGAGAGACCAATCGCTAGGGACAAAATGACTGACATCTCATGGATTTCCAAATACGCTTGGTGCTTAATCATTTTCACCATTTCCATGGTACAAAACTACGGCTGAAAGTGATCTTTTGAAAGCTCTGTAAAACAACCAGGCCTGCAACACACTTCCATCCACATTTTGACAGAATAGGAGGCTGAAACTCTTATTTTCCCTCAGTGCAGGTCTCCTCATATCACGTAACATTCTTTATCTAACTATGAATATACCAAGAACAGGACAGCCATTGTCAGGAATTCAGCGTGATTCCCATTCCCACCAATCGCCTACCCACCCTCGCCACCCTAAGGTTTCATCAGCTGGTATGCTAGGATACTGCTGTACCTCTCAACACTAAACCCAGTTAAATAAAGAGCCGCTGTCACAAGATATACAGCACACAGAATAGTACTCGAAATCCTGTTCACCCAGCACCCCTGTGCCCGATGACTTGTCCTAATATCGTCCCAAGTGGCTCAGTTTCAGATTTTGCTTGATAATGCCCGTGAAGCGCTTTGGAATGTTTTACTATCTTATAGGTGCTATATAAATGCAAGTATTTGTTTTTGGTCAATTATTTTTTTTTGAAAAATAGACTTTATTCATAAAATATCAGGAAGAACATTACAAAATATTTCTAAATGGCCATCACAAAAAGTACAATCAGATTCAACTTTTACACATGGATCATGAGGAGCTTCAATACAATCAATGAATATTACAATAATTTCAATATGGTCATTACAGACAGTCAGACAGTGCAATGGGATTGGAGTTATCAATCAAACATCATGCTGCTCTCTGAGGTGCTTCAGTACAATTATAATACAATTAGTATTCACCGCATACATTCATTGTGAGCCGTACAGCCCGAGGGGTCTATACAATTCCCAGCCCCTCGTGCCCTATGGCAGAAAGGTCTTAGACAGTGACCTTTCCCCATTGCGCCTTTGTGCCGGCTGCCCCAAGCTTTAGTGCGTCCCTCAGTACGTAGTCCTGGATCTTGGAATGTGCCAGTCTGCAACTCTTTGCACTGGAAGACCAACAAATTTCAGGCAGACCAAAGAGCGTCTTTCACCGAGCTGATGATCCTCTAGCTGCAGTTGATGTTTGTCTCGGTGTCTGTCCCTGGGAACAGCCCGTAGAGCACAGAGTCCTGTGTCACCACACTGCTCGGGATGAACATCGACAGAAACCACCACGTCCGTCTCCAGACCTTCATTCCAAAGGCACAATCTACAAGGAGGTAAACAACGGTCTCGTCCCCACCACAGCCACCTCGAGGGCAACGTGCCGAGGGGGTGAGACTCCTGGTATGTAGCAAGGATCTGACAGGGTGGGTCTGTCTCACCACCAGCCAAGCTACATCTTGGTGCTTGTTGGAAAGTTCTGGTGATGAGGCATTCTGCCAAATGACTTTGACAGTCTGCTCGGGCAACCATCCGACAGGATCCACCATCTCCTTTCCCCGCAGGGCCTCTAAGAGGTTACGTGCCGACTACTGCCTGATGGACTTGTGGTCAAAGGTGTTTCTCTGCATAAATTTTTCCACGAGGGACAGGTGGTATGGCATGGTCCAACTACTTGGAGTGTTCCGCAGCAGTGTGGCCAGACCCATCCTTCGCAACACCGGGGACAGGTAGAACCTCAGCACGTAGTGACACTTGGTGTTTGCGTACCGAGGGTCTACACACTGCTTGATGCAGCCGCACACAAAGGTGGCCATCAGTATGAGGGCGATGTTGGGCACGTTTCTTCCCCCTTTATCTAGAGGCTTGTACATCGCCTCCCTGCAAACACGATCCATTTTCAACCTCCAGATAAAGCGAGAGATGGCTCAGGTGATCGCCATCACGCAGGAGTGTGGAATGGGCCAGACCTGCGATACGTACAGCAACAGTGAGAGTGTCTCACACCTGATGACCAGGTTCTTAGCCACAATGGAGAGGGAGCGTCGCTCCCACATGCCCAGTTTTCTTTCCACCATAGACACTCGCTCCTTCCAGTGTTGAACGCATGCCCCATTCCTTCCTAACCATATCCTCAGTGCCTTCAGCCCTGACAGTGAAGGGGACAAAGGATTGGTCAGCCCAGTTCCCAAAGAACATGGCCTCGCTCTTCCCATGATTTTCCTTGGCTCCCGAGGCCAGTTTGAACAGGTCGCAGATGTGGATCAGTCTGCGCACCAACAGTGGATCTGAGCAGAAGACGGCGACATTGTCCGTGTACAGGGAGGCTTCGACCTGAGTGCCTCCACTGCATGGGATCTTCGCTCCTCTTATGCCTGGATCCTTCCTGATGGACTCAGCAAAGTGTTCAATGCAACATATAAACAGGAGAGGGGAGAGAAGGCAGCCCTGCCTGACTCCAGATTTAATTGGAAAGCTATCTGATTCCCACCCATTAATTGAGACTGCGCTACTGATGTTAGTGTAGAGCAGTTGGATTCAGTTGCGGATTCCTTCCTTAAACCCCATTTTGGAGAGCACATCCACCATGTAGGTGTGCGATATTCTGTCAAAGGCCTTCTCCTGATCCAGGCTGCTGAGGCAGGTGTCCACAACCCTGTCCTGCACATAGGCAATCATATCCCTGAGCAGCGCAAGGTTGTCAGAGATCTTTCTGCCAATTCCAGAGCACACTTGACCTGATTGGCAATGACTTTGGACAGAATTTTATAGTCCACATTCAACAGTGAGATGGGTCGCCAATTTCTAATTTTCTCCCTTTCCCCCTTGTACTTGTAGATGAAGGTGATGATGCCTTTCCTCATGGATTCTGTTACGCTGCCGGCCAGATGCATACTCTCTTACGCTTCTAGCAGGTCTGGGCCAATCCAGTCCCACAGAGCCAAATGCAACTCAGCCGGCAAGCCGTCGCTTCCGGGAGTCTTACTCTTCTCAAAGGACTCAAGGGCTTTAGTCAGTTCATCAGGAGTTAACGGTTTATCTAAACCCTCCCGTGTACTGTCTTCTAAGACCTCCATGATAGAGGACAGCAAGGACTGGGAGGCTGCGCTGTCTTTGGGCTTCACATCATACAATCTGGCATAAAAAGATTTGCTGATCCTTAAAATGTCGGACTGCGATGACTTTACTGAGCTGTCTTCTTCCTTCAGGCTGCTGATCACAGAGCTCTCTCTGTGTACCTTTTGGAAGAAGAAACGTGAACATGTCTCATCCTGCTCCATGAAGCGGACTCTGGACTGGAAGATGATCTTGGAGGCCTCCAAGGTAAAGAGCGAGACTTGCTGGCTCTTCACCTCTTGGAGTTCCTCCATGACATCGAGCCCCATTGACTGCAGCTGGAGCAGGTTCTGTATGTTTTTCTGGAGTCAGGACATTTCCCTCTGTTCCTTTCTAGCTTACTGGAAGTCTTTGAAGATGAAAAGCCTCTTGATGTTTCCCGTGATCGCTTCCCACCAGTGTGTCAGGGACTCAAAGAGGGGTTTCATGGTTCTCCAACCTTTGTAATCCCTCTTGAGCTCCTCAATGTTCTCTGGGGTCAGCAGTTGCACGTTCAGCTTCCATGTCCCCCTGCCAACCCTCTGGTCTTCCTGTAAGTGACAGTCAGCCAGTAGGAGGCAGTGATCAGAGAAAAACACCGGCTTGACGTCGGTGGATCTGACTGCGAGTGCTTGGGACACAAACAGGAAGTCTATCCTGGAATGGATGGACCCATCTGGCCGCGACCAGGTGTATCTATGCTGCGCTCCATCTGCAGGGTTGCTGAAGACGTCGTGCAGCTTGGCATCCTTAACTGTTTCCATCAGGAATCTGGACGTAGTGTCCAATCTGCTGTTGGCCCTGCCGGATCGTCCAGCCGCATTGATGATGCAGTTGAAGTCACCGCCCAGAATGACCGGCCTGGAGGTTGCCAGCAGCAGTGGGAGCTGCTGCAAAACCACCAGCCACTCACCCTTTTGAGCCAGGGCATACACGTTAATTAACCAGAGTGGAGCATTCTTGTAATTACGTCTGCTATGAAGAGGCACCTGCCCACCACCTTCTTAACCTTGGAAATGGTGAAGTTGCCTCCCCGCAGTAGAATACCAAGGCTGGAGGAACGAGAGTTGTTTCTTCCCAACCAGATCGATGGCCCATGGGACCACCATTGTGACCATTGCCTGTAGGAGCTGAGATGTGGTAACGCACACTCCTGCAGAAACAACAGGTCAGCTTTGACCTTGGCAAGGTAATCCAAGGTCACAACACATCGCATAGTAGATTTAATGCTATGCACATTAATGGATATAATCTTTATCCCCATTTTTAAAGCACCTTGTCATTTATCAAACCTGCTGTCTTTGAGAGTTCCAAACCTTTGGTCTGCTCCTGCATACCCATAGTGTTCACAAATTGTCTCACTTTGGATGGGCTGAGGAATCTGTCCTTAACCACCCCATTGGAGATGTTCTGCTCAGGTCGCATATGGGGTTTCATGCAAGGACCAAGCTTTGAATTGTTCTCTGTTGAAGAAGTCTCTCCAATCCTCCCCCCCTCTGGGGCGTTGCTATTCCCGGCTTACCGGAGCTGGGATGTGCTGAGCGCTTCACTGCTCCCAGATTTCTCAGCACTGGTCTCCTCATTGTCCCCAGTGTTCTGGAGCTCGGGTGGCTCGTCCTCCAGCTCCCTAGAGCTTTGCCGCTTCTTGATCCGAAGAGCAGCTGCCCTTGTCATCCATGTTGGATGGGAGACGCCTCTTGCCACTTGCCTGGGAAGTGGCTTGGTCCTTTCTTAGCCCATTCTTCCTTTTGGCTCTTTTCACCAGCTGCCACTCCCCCTGCTGATTTTCTGCTGCTTCCTCCTCCATTGATTCGCTGTGCTGAGGAGTGGGAGGTTCAGGGGGCAGTGCTGTTGATTGGCTGTCTGCTGCCTCAATCTTTTCCTTCACCTTGTCTTTCTCCGTGTCCTCCTTTGACCCATTGTTCTCACTGGGGTCCTTGGTGGTTGGAGGGTTGCAAGTGTCCTTGGTAGTAATGACACGAAGCATTTCATCTGCTTCCCCCTCATTGGCTTTGGCTGCCTGTGTGTTTGAGGCAGGTCTTGTAGAGGTGACCTGCCTTGCCACACTGGTTGCAGCACTTAGTCTGTTTGCAGTCCTTTGTCCGGTGCCCCTTCTGTTTGCAATTCTTGCAGAGGGCAGTGCTGTAGTTGGCCGCCACATGACCAGACTTGTCGCATGAGCGACAAAGTTTAGGCTGCCCAGCGTAGACAAGGTAGCCACAGCTTCCCCCGATAGTGAAGCTGGAAGAAGGGTGGAAGATCGCTCCCTTACCATCCGCCTTGAGGGTGACCTTGACCTGGTATTTGCTGGTCCAAATCCAGAAGGCGTCTTTAACCTCGGTGCAGCTCCCAACATTGTTGACGTACCTGGTGAGGAAGGTGAACACATCGGCAACAGGGACATGGGGATTGTAGAGATGCACAGTCACCACACGGTCCTGTTGCAATGGCACAGCAAAGAGCGACTCCACCGTCAGGATCCTCATCTGCAGCTGGTCTCTCTTCTCCTCGAACACCTTCAGGAACTTCACGTAGGCAGCCACATTCTTGAAGGTCACGTCGAAGTATCCAGCGCTGGGGAAGTCCTTCAGGCAGTAGATCTTTGCGGCTTCAAATCCTCACGACTCCAAAAGGATTTGCTTAATGAAGAAGGCACAATCCATGGGTGCTCATCCTTTGCTGTCCTTCACCGCCACCCGAACAGTATTACCTACCCCATGGTTTGGAGCACGACTGGTTATAGCCATCGCTTCACAACACTTGATCTTAGCCAAAAGGCCGAGGAGCATTTTGGTCAATTAATGTGCCAGTATAGACTCTTTAGCACACCTCAAATTCCACAAACTCACATTTGAAAGTAGAAACTCCATGTGAATCAGTCCTCCTTCCACTGAATTGCAGTTTTTTTTTCATCTTTTTAGTACTTGTACTGTTCCCGTTATATGCATTCTGCCACAGTGATACAAACCCAATCATATCCAGTCAGCAGATTTACTTGAGCCATTTAGCAGCAAGAATCTCCTTCAAACAGGACTCTATAACAACATGGTACCCTCTGCCTATCTGCTGTCTGAACACTGTGGCACATACATATTCATCTTGAAGGGCATCGGGAGTGGAGGAAGAGTGGCAGGGTTTTTGCTTTGTGCTTTCACCGCCTACGAAATAGGAACCATCGGGCAAAATCAAAGAGTAGCACTTGCCTGCAAGATCAGTTGGGGGCTGGGGCAGAGAGAGGAGAAAGAGAGAGCTGGAACAGGGTTAGAGACAGAGGAAGATAGACAGGTTGAATAGAGGGAGAGAGAACTGGCAAGGAGAGGGAAGTGCAGGCTGCCCCTTGGCAACATCAACCAAACACAAAACACCAGGCTCCACATGTAAGCTGGCAGCACCCCTATCTATCTCATCACCGCCTCTCTTAACCTCAGCGCTGTCCTCGGTTTGGCACACTGCTGGCCCAGCATCCAGTACTGGATGAGCAGAAAATTTTCTTGAGTTAAAATATTGGGAAAACTGAAACCATTGTCTTGGGTCCCCATCACAAACTCCAGTCCCTAAACGGTGACTCCATCCTCCTCCATAACCATTGTCTGAGGCTGAGCAAGATCATTTGCAACTTAGGTGTCCTATCTGGCCCCAAGCCTCACTGCCTCTCTCACTCACTCTTTAAGGTGTTCCTTAAAACTACTTCTTTAGCCAAGAATCTGACCACCCTGCCCTATTATCCCCTTAAGTGACTCAGTGTCAATTTTGCTCCTGTGAAGCACCTTGTGATGTTTTACAGCATTAAAAAGCATTATATAAATGCAATTGCTGTTGCTGTAGAGAAAGAGAGAGACACAGACAGAGAAAGAGAGAGCAGCAGTTTGGGATAGAGGCAGAGGAAGGTAGAGGCATACACAGAGAAGATGGAGAGATACAGAAAAAAGGAGAGGCAGGAAGTACATGTGCACACAGACAAAGACGCTGAAAGAGTGAAAGGGAGGACGAGACACACAATAACAGAGACAAGAGAGGGGAAAATAATGGGACAAAATCAGACAGCAAAAACACAGGTGGAGAGAAAGAGAGGATGAGAGTCCAGGTGAGGAGAATCACATGTAGAAACACAGATAGAAAGAAAATGCAAGAGCCAGAATGGAGAATCGGATAAAGAAAAGGGGAAAAAACATAGATGTTGGCAGAAGAGAGGAGGAAATTGACTGGAAAGTTCATGTTCTGTCAGGTCCATTCCAATTAATTAAGTACATCGTAAGTGGGAACAGACAGAAGTGCTCAAGATCCACACATTAACACTGAATTTCTGCACACCTTACATATGCCCTTGTTATGCTGCCAACCAGGAAATGGCATAGCCAAAACACTCAGACAAAACCCAAATTTTAATATGTGACATAATCATTGCTGATTCTACCAAACTCCAATTTCACTGGTGGGATCTACCCAGCACACCCCAAATCCTGAGGGAGGCAGTGCAGGGAGGAGAGGGGTCCATCAACACCCAAAATACAACGCCGCAGACAGTGCAGCCCTCCCTCAGTACTGCACTGGAGTGCCAGCCTAGATTATGTCCTGAAGTCTCTGGAGTTAAGAGTTGAATTTATGACCTTCTGACACAGGTGAGATTGCGATCACTGACCTGTGTTCAATGCTATGAGTTTGCCCCCTTTTCACACACTGGGAACTTTCAACCCAACACTGTACATCAGCCATTCACACACCGCAGCCTTCCCTCCATTATTGCCTCAACAATATTAATCAGTAGGTGCCTCAGTTGGTAGCATTCTCACTTGAGTCAGTAGATCATGGGTTCAGGTTTTACTCCCTGTGCAACACTGAGGGAGTGCTGTACTGTCAGAGGGACCGTTGTTCGGATGAGACATTAAACCGAGGCCCTGTTTTCCCTCTAAGGTGGGAGGTCACTATTCAGAAGAAGAACAGAGGGAAACGAAGGGCATAAATGACAGATCAATCTATCACAAGCAGCACACAGAAATGCTCCTGATGCCTGAACTCGTCAGCTGCTGGAGAAAAGGTTTACAATCAAGAAAAGAATTTGCAGACTCAACCAGATTTGGACGTGGCACTGACTTCGAGGCACTTTGCTCTGCTGCTGTTTCTTACAAGGAACAGATGGAAAAAAGCTTGCGACGATATAATTCAACTCTGCAACCTTTGACCCATGTCAGAGTAAAGTAAAATGCACACAAGGCAGCAGCATGTGGTGATGTTTTAATCTCCAACTAAACTGCGATACATCCCTTGCGAGGGTGAATGTTGGAGGACAATATCTTTAACTGGGAGTAGCAAAGATATCTTCGAATTCAGCTCAATCTTAAAGTGGGGAGCTGATTGTGCTGACAATGATGATCCATTCTGCTGCCTGCAGCCCATGGTTCAGGCCATTGCTGAGGGTAAAGTGTCCAGCTCACCAACTAGGTACTTCACCCAAGTGGCCAATTCTCATGCACAAATCGAGACAGAAAGTGTTATTTGACAATAGGAGCATCACATTAGAGTCTAGCGCTTTCAGTTATTACAAACTCACAGTGCCCGATCCACCAGGGATCTAGGGATTGTTATTAGAAGAAGGGGCACTGTCTGATCTGGTGCCGCCCCCACCACCACCTCCTCCCTACCCCACCACCCCACAAGTCCGAGGACACTGAGGTTAGTCCTCAGTCAGTGAGCTATCTCAGCACAGACTGGGAATCTTACCTACATCAGGGAAGTGGATGAATTGTTTTCAACACTTGTGGCTTTTCTTTTTACATATACAAAGATCTCTAAGGATAAATATTAGCACAGAGAGGTCATTGATAAACTGACATTTGAAAAGATCTTTTAGAAGAAAGGATTATATAAATGCTAGTCTTTCATGACCTCAGGAGGTCCCAAAGTGCTTTACAGCCAAAGGGTACCTTTGAAGTGGAGTTACTCCAGCAGTCTATTGTGCACAGCAAGCTCCCACAAACAGCAAGGTGATAATGATCAGATAATCTGTCTTAGTGATGTTAGTTGAGGGATAAATATTTGTCAGAATACCAGGGAGAACTCTCCTGCTCTTCTTCTTCACTGTGGGGTATTTTACCTCTGCTTGGAAGTACAGGTGGGGCCTTTAAGGTCATGTCCAAAGCATTCTTCCAAACCCCTGCAGCTGATAAACAGAGATCACGATTTTTTAAAAATTCTTTCATGGGATGTGGGCCTCACTGGCAAGGCCAGCACTTGTTGCCCATCCCTAACTGCCTTTGAACTGAGTGGCTTTCTGGGCCATTTCAGAGGGCAGTTAAGAGTCAACCATATTGCTGAGGGTCTGGAGTCACATGTAGGCCAGACCAGGTAAGGACAGCAGATTTCCTTCCCTAAGGGGCATTAGTGAGCCAGATGGGTTTTTAATACAATCAGTGATGGTTGTCATGGTCACCATCACTGCCACTTGCTTTTAATTTCAGGTTTTTTATTAATCAATTGAATTTTATTAATTAATTAAATTTAAATTCCACCAGCTGCAATGGTGGGATTCAAGCCTGGCTCTCTGGATTACTAGTGCAGGGACATTACCATTACACAGTCATCATGTGAAGGTTACACTTCATTAAAATTGCTATATCAATGCAAGTTGCTGCTGCTGTAAGTCACTGGTTGAAGGAAGGTTGATGCATTAGCTCAACGGCCTGTGTTGAGTTTTGTTGGCAGCGAGTTGAAGGACACCATGTCATATTTGCAAAGCCATTGTCCCCTTGTTTGGCAGCATGACTCTTATCAAACAGCACCATTTTCATATCAATATCAATTTGAAGCCATCTTTCTGTCAAACATAGCCCCTCTTCCAACATTTCCACGTGGAGTTGGGGATTGGGGAGGGTCACAGTGCTGTCATTGTCCTGTAGGCCTACATCAGGTTTGAAGACAGAAAGCTGAAGTCTGGGGATATGTTTTGGACTGTCCATAGCCATTTGTTTCATTGGTTTGTTAGGTACTGCAGCAGCGTCACCTCTTGCAAGTTGTGGATTCCATTGGCCAAGGATTAGTTTACCCGTGTTTTAATTGCATCTTAATACACTTCAGTTGCATTTCATTGGCTGAGAAGTGCTTTGTGCCATAAGACCATAAGACATAGGAGCAGAAAATAGGCCATTCGGCCCATCGCGTCTGCTCTGCCCTCAATCATAGCTGATAAGTTTCTCAACTCCATTCTCCCGCCTTCTCCCCATAACCTTTGATCCCCTTACCAATGAAGATCCTATCTATCTCGGTCTTAAATACACTCAATGACCTGGCCTCCACAGCCATCTGTGGCAATGAATTGCATAGGTTCACCACTCTCTGGCTAAAGAAGTTTCTCCTCATCTCTGCCATACTGAGAAGATGAAAGGTATATAGATATAAATCTTTCTTTCATCTGAGGTGATGCTGGGGTTATACCTCAGGACAAACTCAGAAGTATTCCAAGTGGCTTGTGTCAACTGGGACAGGGAGGATCAGTGAGTTAGCATTTGTTTTGAGAATTTAACAGCAGTGCACATTGGAAACGACTTGGCAAATTTAAAGGAGTTAAAAACAAAAACAGAATTACCCGGAAAAACTCAGCAGGTCTGGCAGCATCGGTGGAGAAGAAAAGAGTTGACGTTTCGAGTCCTCATGACCCTTCAACAGAACTGAGTGAATATTAGGAGAGGGGTGAAATATAAGCTGGTTTAAGGTGGGGGGGTGGGGGGTGGTGGGGGGAGAGAAGTGGGGGGGGTGTGGTTGTAGGGACAAGCAAGCAGTAATAGGAGCAGATAATCAAAAGATGTCACAGACAAAGGAACAAAGAGGTGTTGAAGTTGGTCATATTATCAAAACGAATGTGCTAATTAAGAGTGGATGGCAGGGCACTCAAGGTACAGCTCTAGTGGGGATGGGGTGGAAAGACTAGCAGGGCATAAAAGATTTAAAAATAATGGAAATAGGTAGGAAACGAAAAATCTATATAAATTATTGGAAAAAACAAAAGGAAGGGGGAAGAAATGGAAAGGGAGTGGAGATGGAGGAGGGAGTTCAAGATCTAAAGTTGTTGAATTCAATATCCAGTCCGGAAGGCTGAAAAATGCCTAGTCGGAAGATGAGGTGCTGTTCCTCCAGTTTGCGTTGGGCTTCACTGGAACAATGCAGCAAGCCAAGGACAGGCATGTGGGCAAGAGAGCAGGGTGGGGTGTTAAAATGGCAAGCGACAGGGAGGTTTGGGTCATTCTTACGGACAGGCCGCAGGTGTTCTGCAAAGCGGTCGCCCAGTTTACGTTTGGTCTCTCCAATGTAGAGGAGACAACATTGGGAGCAATGAATGCAGTAGACTAAGTTGGGGAAAATGCAAGTGAAATGCTGCTTCACTTGAAAGGAGTGTTTGGGCCCTTGGACGGTGAGGAGAGAGGAAGTGAAGGGGCAGGTGTTGCATCTTTTGCGTGGGCATGGGGAGGTGCCATAGGTAGGGGCTGAGGAGTAGGGGGTGATGGAGGAGTGGACCAGGGTGTCCTGGAGGGAACGATCCTTATGGAATGCTGACGGGAGGTGAAGGGAAGATGGGTTTGGTGGTGGCATCATGCTGGAGTTGGTGGAAATGGCGAAGGATGATCCTTTGAATGTGGAGGCTGGTGGGCTGATAATGAGGACAAGGGGGACCCTATCATGTTTCTGGGAGGGAGAAGGCGTGAGGGCGGATGCGCAGGAGATGGGCCGGACACGGTTGAGGGCCCTGTCAACGACCATGGGTGGAAAACCTCGGTTAAAGAAGAAGGAGGACATGTCAGAGGAACTGTTTTTGAAGGTAGCATCATCGGAACAGAAGGAGTTAAATCTGTGCCTGTCAAAATCTGGAGAGGAAAGAGTTAACTGCAGGCAGTGGAGGATGAGGAGAGATGAACCACCAGGGTGTACCATATACAATGTTAAATAGCTTAGATAAGATAACCTTGCTTTAAAGAAAGGCAGAGCAGAGGTCAGAGGCACTGGTGAAAAGTAAATTGAAATCAGTTATACATCAGAAAAGACCTATCCGCTTAAAGCATGGTAGAGGTCTGGAATCATCTGTCCTACAAAGATACACAACACAACTTAGAAAGGCTAAGAATGTTTTTGAGGGCAAATTAGGGTATGGGGTGTGGCAGAGAGGGACCAGTGGGGGGCACAGAGGGACTGGAGGCGAGGCAGAGAGCGGACGGGAGGGGGCAGGGGGAGTGATGGTAGAGAAGGGGCTGATATGGGAGGGGATGGGAGGGGAAGGGAGGAGAGTGGGGGCCAGAAGGGGGGCCCAAGAAGGGAGGGGTGGGGGGGAGAGTGGGGGTTGAGAGGGAAGGGGAGGGGAGTGGGGTCCGAGATGGGTGAGGGGGAGGGGAAGGAAGTGGGGGTGGAGGGTGGGGACCGAGAGGGGAATGGGGGTCGGGAGAGGAGGGGAGGGGAGAGGGCGGTGAGGGGAGGGGAGGAGAGGGGAGTGGGGGCAGAGAGCAGAGGGGGTGGGGTCAGGAGGGCAGAGGAGGGGAAGGGAGTGGGTGCAGAGGAGGGGAGGGGAGTGAGGGCAGAGAGGGGAGGGGAGGGGAGTGGGGGCAGGAAGGGGAGGGGAGTGGAGGCAGGGAGGGAAGGGGAGGGGAGTGGGGGCAGAGAGGGGTAAGGGGAGTGGGGGCAAGGAGGGGTAAGGGGAGTGGGGGCAAGGAGGGGTAAGGGGAGTGGGGGCAAGGAGGGGTAAGGGGAGTGGGGGCAAGGAGGGGTAAGGGGAGTGGGGGCAAGGAGGGGTAAGGGGAATGGGGGCAGGGTGGGGAGTGGGGGCAGGGAGGGGTAAGGGGAGTAGGGGCAGGGAGGGGAGTGGGGGCAGGGAGGGGAGTGGGGGCAGGGAGGGGTAAGGGGTGTGGGGGCAGGGAGGGGTAAGGGGTGTGGGGGCAGGGAGGGGTAAGGGGTGTGGGGGCAGGGAGGGGTAAGGGGTGTGGGGGCAGGGAGGGGAGTGGGGGCAAGGAGGGGTAAGGGGAGTGGGGGCAAGGAGGGGTAAGGGGAGTGGGGGCAAGGAGGGGTAAGGGGAATGGGGGCAGGGTGGGGAGTGGGGGCAGGGAGGGGTAAGGGGAGTAGGGGCAGGGAGGGGAGTGGGGGCAGGGAGGGGAGTGGGGGCAGGGAGGGGAGTGGGGGCAGGGAGGGGTAAGGGGTGTGGGGGCAGGGAGGGGTAAGGAGTGTGGGGGCAGGGAGGGGTAAGGGGTGTGGGGGCAGGGAGGGGTAAGGGGTGTGGGGGCAGGGAGGGGAGTGGGGGCAGGGAGGGGTAAGGGGTGTGGGGGCAGGGAGGGGTAAGGGGTGTGGGGGCAGGGAGGGGAGTGGGGGCAGGGAGGGGTAAGGGGTGTGGGGGCAGGGAGGGGAGTGCGGGCAGGGAGGGGTAAGGGGTGTGGGGGCAGGGAGGGGAGTGGGGGCAGGGAGGGGTAAGGGGTGTGGGGGCAGGGAGGGGAGTGCGGGCAGGGAGGGGTAAGGGGTGTGGGGGCAGGGAGGGGAGTGGGGGCAGGGAGGGGGTAAGGGGTGTGGGGGCAGGGAGGGGAGTGGGGGCAGGGAGGGGTAAGGGGTGTGGGGGCAGGGAGGGGAGTGCGGGCAGGGAGGGGTAAGGGGTGTGGGGGCAGGGAGGGGTAAGGGGTGTGGGGGCAGGGAGGGGTAAGGGGTGTGGGGGCAGGGAGGGGAGTGCGGGCAGGGAGGGGTAAGAGGTGTGGGGGCAGGGAGGGGAGTGCGGGCAGGGAGGGGTAAGGGGTGTGGGGGCAGGGAGGGGAGTGCGGGCAGGGAGGGGTAAGGGGTGTGGGGGCAGGGAGGGGAGTGCGGGCAGGGAGGGGTAAGGGGTGTGGGGGCAGGGAGGGGAGTGCGGGCAGGGAGGGGTAAGGGGTGTGGGGGCAGGGAGGGGAGTGCGGGCAGGGAGGGGTAAGGGGTGTGGGGGCAGGGAGGGGAGTGCGGGCAGGGAGGGGTAAGGGGTGTGGGGGCAGGGAGGGGAGTGCGGGCAGGGAGGGGTAAGGGGTGAGCGAGCTTGGTAATGGGATTTGGGGTGTAGGAGTTGTTTGGGGTGCGGTCCTGAGGGGGACACGCTCCATTTCCCTCCTGATCACTTCACTCAGTCCAGCTTTTTCCCACGGACCCAGGCTGCAGAAAGTGCGAAAGGGACATTTGAGCAGCGATCACATTGCAAACTCCTTTAAAACATATGGACACTGACTGTAAAGCTCAAAGTGCACAATCTAGATCTCCCCACATATTAAATAAACCCCCACCCCCCCCGCCCCCCCCCCCCCCCGATATTGATCGGTTATTGACGCTCACAGTTTGTGAAATCAATTTCTTGTCGATTACACTGACAGAAAACCAAATAAATAACTTTAGGTCCTTTAATTTTTTTTCTCTTGCAGGTGAACGGGTCCTTTGCAAAAATCAAAACTTCACCGTGGAACCGACTAGATCAAAAATGAATCCACTAATAAAAGGAGATCCGGAACATAACAGTCCCTCCACAATTAACGATGATCTCAGGGAGAATTGAACTGCTGCGATTTAACAATCGCCCTGTTTACAGGGAGCTGAGCTTTGAAATTGCCGCTAGGCGCCCAAACACAGCTGATCTAGGGCTGGAGAGTCAAGGAGGAAGAGGGAAAGTCATTTAAAAGTTTAAAATGCAGCTTTCTGAATCTGTGTGGCAGGACTGAAGCAGCCCCGTGGTACAGGTACACAGACAGACAGAGAGAGAGACGGTCGGTGCAGTTACCTTGTGTTTGGGTCAACAGCGTTCTCCTTCTTCACTCCCGTAGCCGGAGGTGACGGTCAGTGAGATCCCAGCGCCTTCGCATCTGGATTGAACTTTCTCTCCTCTTGTGTCTCCTTTTCTGGCTCCAAAGTGCAGACTCCTGTCTTTCCCCGGCCAGCGCTTCCACATCCCCTGTTTCCCGCAGGCTTTAACGTGCAATGGATCAGGTTACACAGCCAGCCCCCTAACACTAAACAACGGAAATTACATCAGCCCCAACAACAGGGTAATACACACACACACACACAATCAACTTGCATGCACCCTCTTCCTAATTATGATTCTCTTCAATCATAAAATCTTCCTGCTCAGAAGGAGGTCATTCGGCCCTTCGTGCCTGTACTGGATCTTTGAAAGAGCTATCCCTGCTCTTTTCCCATCACCCTGCGAATATCTTCATTTTAATTATCTATTCAATTCCCTTCTCAATGTTACATTCGAAGCTGCGTTCACACCACCTTTTCATGCAGAGCATTCCGGGTCACTACAACTCACAGTGTTAAAAAAAATCTCCTCATCCCCCCTGCACCGCCCCCACCCCGCCCCCCGTTCTTTTGCCAATTATCTTAAGTCTGTGTCCTCTGGAACGCCCCTGCCACTAGAAACTTGATCAAACCCCTTCACGATTTTGAACATTACTATCAAAGCTTCCCCCTAACCATCTCTGCTCTAAGGAGAACAATTCCAGCTTCTCCAATCTCTCTATATATACCGTGACTGAAGTCCCTTGTCCCTGGTACCATTAGGGTTAATGTAGACAGACAATGTTGGAAAGACTCAGCAGGTCAGGCAACTCTGGGGAGAGAAAGAGTCAACATTTCAGGTCAATGGCCTTTCATAGAGCCATCCTAGTAAATCTATTCTAAGACCTTATTCTCCACCCTCTGAAGACTAAGGTCTTCAAATCCTCCCTAAAGTATAACCAGAATTGGATACAATAGTCCAGCTGAGACCTAAGCAGCAGGCTGATGGGGGGAAGCCTCCCCATGCCAGTTGTGGCTCAGTGGTAGCGCTCTGAGTCAAAATTTTGAGGGGGGGGGGGGAGGGGGGGTTATGTCCCAATTGTACTTGTATTTATAAAACCTCTTTCTTGACCTCAGGACATCCGAAGAGCCAATAAGATGTTTTTGAAGTGTGGTTACTGTTATAATTTAGGAAATACAGCAGCCAATTTGCACACAGCCAGCTCCCACAAACAGCAATGTTATATTGATTAGATAATTTGCTTTAAGAGATGTTGAATGAGGGGTAAATTTCAACCAGAATACCAGGGAGAATGGCAATTCTCTGCTTTGAAATAATGCTGTATGATCTTTTATGTCCATCTAAGTGGACAGACTAGGCCTCGGTATAACACTTCATCCGAAATAAGGCAATTCTGCCAGTGTAGCACTCCCTCAGTACTACACTGCAGTGTCAGCCTAGATTTTGTGTTCAAGCCTCTGGAGCAGAACTTGAACCTGGCACCTTCTGACTCAGACGCAAACAACCCTGAGCTCCAAGCCCCAAACCAAATCCCAAATCATACCTGTCCTCAGCCTCCACTCTCCTGATCATTCTAAATACAGGAAGATCATGTTGGCCCCTGGCTTGTGCAGTGGGGCTGATGTGTATTGCCAACTCATAGCACCCCCATAATTTATCACTCCATGAGAGTGCAACCAAAGGCTGCAGAATATACTCAACAGGTTTGTTCAGTTACATATCCCAACACCGCCACCTCCCTCCACAGCCATTGCAGTGCCATTGATTATCACTCTGTGTCATGCGCACTTTACTTTATATACTATATACAGTGTTGTACCTAATGTGCTATCAGTCTGCTGTTTAATGTGCCATTTACCAGAGAACAATTAAAGTGTAAAAGGATAGAAGTTTCACATAGTTATAACTAATTATTTCCCAACTCTTTCCCTGCTGTGTAAGGAATCGGCCAGCTTTGAGCGTGATCCATGTGACGTTTGCCTCACCACCCCCTCCGAAAGCTGGGTTTTTAAGTTAAATGACATTTTTTCTCCAAGAATGCGTACACTGTCATTAAAAGCAGGTTATTGGAGAGCAATTTCCTCTTTATGGTTACAGGGGCCAATTACAGGATCAAAGAGTTGTGCAGCTCAAAGCCCCCCCACAGTGAATCTAGGAGAGCACAAGAGATCTGTTGAACATTTCTACCCACTCCTTAAAGAAACTGACTGGCCTGACATCTATCAGTTTCATTTGATGGAAATTATGAAAAATCCCATCAATAGCTCAGTGGCTAACTGCACTGTGTAGAGTGGTACTGCTCCATTGATGGCAGGAGGTCCCAAGTCTAATCACTGAATTATCTCATTGCCTCAAGTTTAATATTCTTATCCTTTTTTTTAACTCCCTCCATGGCCTCTTTCCTCCCCATCTCTGTAAACTCCTCCAGCCCTACACTGGATATCTGCACTCCTCTTATAATTTTGGACTCTTGTGCATTCCCCCCCCCCTCTTATTTGCCCCACCATGGTTGGTAGTACCTTCAGCTGCCTGGTCCCTGCTGTCAGACCTCCCTAAACCTCTCCACCTCTCTCTCCTCCTTAAAACTTAACCCTTTCATCAAGTGTTTGGTCACCAGTCCCAATGTTTCCTTTGTCTAGGTGTCACATGCTGTTTGATTACGATCCTGTGAAGCACCTTTGAAATTTTTACGCATGCTCTATATAAATGCAAGTTGTTGTTGTTGCCGACACTCCATTAATTACCCTGGAGTCTCCTAGAAATAAGAACTGATCTCGTGGCCACTCCTTGGAAAGATAACATCATTGGGGCATTTTCTTCTCCTGTTTTAAGTCCATCAAGATTCATGAGTGCCAAGGCAGTGAGGAGGCAACATGGACCCTGGCACAAGTGAATTCCAACCGGTAAAAATCACATGATGGATAGAGTGGTTTCTGAAGTGCAGAGGATCATGGGTATTGTAGCTGCCATTATTGATTGATTACCATGTCGAGTGACCAATGGTGCGAGCAAGAGGGTGAGATGTATGGAGTCAGGTGGTCATGTGATAAGACATCCACAACCCAGAGTGCAGCCCAACCAGAGTAAGCAAATTTGTGGCAATCAGACCCCTGGCAGTTACGGCTGCTCTCCCATTCTTCTCAATCCACTCAGTCGGAGTATGGAGGAGAAAGGTTCCTGCTTCCCAGTGTTATTCAATGACCCCCAATGCAAGAGATTGTGTGGACTTACTGTTAAGACGAGATCAGGCTCATCCGTGATGGGTGATGGCCCCAGCACTCAAATTGTCCACTTAATGCTCTTGGCGGGCAAATCAAGAATGGCCAACTGGGCGTGAAAGCAGAGGGTTGCTGGCACCCATGGGATGGGTACCTCAGCAGGAACCACCATGTTCAAGCAGAAGACATCAAAAAGGAGTATTATGTGGAGAGATAGTTGCTTGTGAGCTGAGGAAATAGTGGTGAATGCAACGGCCTGGGAGCTGGTTGGCGATGCTGGGACGGGTGGGGTTTGGGGTAAAGAAAAAGATGGCACCATGGAGAGTGAGTGCCAGACAAAGACTGAGGTCCATCAGAGCAGGAGGCCTGGGCAGAGAGCAGTATGGAAGGCCGAAGCTGACAGTTGGTGGCCTGGGAAACAAGTAAAGGCGGATCTGTAGCTTGTAATTCTGAGGTAAGACTTTGCTCTTTTACTGCTATGCTGGGTAGGCTATAGGATTAGAGCAAGAGCTGTGATAATTACTGCATGAATGCAGCAGAGACGCTAACCCAGTCAGAATGAAAGCTCAGGCAGGAGCTGGTTTTCAGACAGATACCGCTGCCACACACACAAAAAAAATTACAAGTCTTTAAAAGACACAACAAAGGGGCCCGTTTTTTATTCCTACTCTGCACTGAGTTATTAAAGCTCAGATGGGGAGAAAAGGAATGGGTACAGCTTTATAATTAGGCTCAGAATAAGAATATCATCTGGAGTGTGCATGCACACATGTTGCTGATACAGTCATTCATGTCTTTGTTACCTACAGATTGACTATTCCAATGCACCCCTCGCTGACCTCTGCCGTAAACTTGAGGAAAGATGTCAAGGCCTTGGAGAGTGTGCGGAGGAAGGTTTCCAGGGTGAGGGCTGAGGGAGTTTAGTTATGTGGAGTGTTTGTGGAAGCCGGGATTGTTCTCTTTAGAACAGAGGAGCTTAAGGGGAGATCTAATGAAGGTTCTCAAAATTCTGGGGGTTTCTTACAGAGCAAGGAAAGAGACGATTACCTCTGGCAAGTGAGTGGGTAACCAGACGTTACAGATTTAAAATAATTGGCAAAAGAGCCAGAGGGGAAGTTAGGAGAAATTATTTTACACAGAGAGTTGTTAAGATCTGGAATGCATTACCTGAGAGAGTGGTAGAATCAGATTCTATAGGAACTTTCAGAAGTCAATATACCCGCAAAGAACTAATTGACAAGTCATAGGGGAGAAGCTGGGATGTGGGATTACTTTGGTCAGCTAGCAAAATCACAATGGGTTGAATGGCCTCCGTTTACGCTGTAAAATTGTATGGGCTGAGTTTTACCCTCCCCCACCAGCAGGTTTGAAGGAAGCAGGGGCACATAAAATCCAGCAGGTGGCCTTCTAGCTGCCCACAATCTGTCTAAAATTTTATGGGGCCTGCCCACCTGCCCTTGGGCCTATTGAAGCCTTTAAGTTGCTAATAAACAGCCAATTAAGGGCCTCAACTGCCCATGCTGATACTTTACCCACGGCAGGGCTGGGGGAGACCACGCCGTGGGAAGCTCGGCAGCTTTATCTGCGCAGTCAAGTGTTGGGCAAGAGGGGTGGTCTCATTTGCAGGCCCTCTGGGCCCAGTGGGGACACCCCCTCCCTCACCCAGGTCATTCCAGTCTTTCATCCTCCTCCCAGCCCCTCACCCCACTCACTGAGATTCCCAACCTCCAACTTCCCTGGGTTCCTCAGCATGGTGGGACTGCCGCTCCAGGCTGGCACTACTGGGACTACAGAGATTTCAGCCATCCAGTTGGCCAGCAGTTTTCTGAGGCAGGATTTATTGTCATTGGACTAGTGATCCAGAGACCCAGGGTAATGCTCTGGGGACCTGGGTTTGAATCCCACCACGGCAGATGGTGGAATTTGTATTCAATAAAAAACTGGAATTAAAAGTCTAATGATGACCACAAAACCATTTTCATAAAAACTCACCTGGTTCACAAATGCTCTTTAGGGAAGCAAATCTGCCGTCCTTACCTGGCTTGGCCTACATGTGGCTCAAGACCCACAGCAATGTGGTTGGCTCTTAAATGCCCTCTGAAATGGCCAAGCGAGCCACTCAGTTGTATCAAACCACTACAGAAAATTGGACTAACACCACATGGACTGCAGCGGTTCAAGAAGGCAGTTTGCCACCAGCTACTCAAGGGCAAATAGGATGGTCAATAAATGCTGGCCCAGCCAGCGACCCCCATCCCATAAATGAATAAAAAAAATGTGTGTATGTGCACCTGTGCATATTTATACTTGTATCTGGGGATTTACACTTGGCTTTAGTGATATTCACTGTTGACCAGTCTGCCATATTGATGTGACTGGGCTGCCATTGGAGTGAGGTACAGGTACTAGGGGATGGGGAATATCTTTGCCCCAGCACGAGACAGCAGAGTATGGGAAGAAGGGAATACATTTTCAGAAGAAAAGCAAGAATAAGTTCTTCTTCCCAATTTGACATAGGCCTGAATTTCATGCTAGGCGTGTGCGCCAAGTCGATGGGAGTAGAAGCAGATATGGAATCCGCTCCCAGCCATGGCTGTGTTGCAAACACGATTTCACGCTAGATGTCCAATTAAAGTCCACCCAGCATGAAACGTGTCTTCTCAATAGTCGGGAGGGGCTGGGGGTGAGGGCGGGAGCCTGTCGGGGATCGGGTCCAGTGGCGACCTGGCGGGTGCTTTAAAATGACAGAGGCAGCTCCCTGAAGGCTGCCAAGGGAGAATCTTTGGACTCTGCCCAGGAAACCATTTCGTTCGAACAATGGCCTCACCAGTGACTGGAGACATCAGGCGGGAGGGCAAGTTGGGTGGGCATTTGGTCCCCTGTTTCTCAGATGAGTGCCTCACGGTCCTTGCAGAGGAGGTCTGTGTCAGGCAGGACACTCAAGTACTCAGGGATGGCAGGAGGAGGCCACTGCTCCTGACCAAAAAAGCCTGGGCGGAGTTGGCAGCTGAGGTCAGTGGCCACAGCGTCATGCGGCGCACATGGGTGCAGTGCCACAAAAGGTTCAACGATCTGTTGTGCTCGGCAAAGGTGGGTACCGAGTTGGCATGGTTCAGTGTGGTGAAGTGTTAAGGGCTGGCTATCCCCCCTGTAGAACTCAGCGGTGTTAGAATCTGAGTGCCAACTGTCAATGACACCAGAGCTGGCCAAGGGGGTCAGCCCTGGCAGCTTGGCCTGAGTGCCGTGCTGGTCGAGGGCCATGACTTGGATATGTCCTGCAAGGTGTCCCTGTGGGGGTTGGCCAGGCTGCAATGGTGCTGCAGGTAGAGAGAGGTCTAATCAATGCTCTGCTGTCATTTCAGGAGAAAGGAAGCCATAACAACAACAAAAGAACTAAGACAAGTGGAAGCCCCCCAAAACCTCCTCATTCTGACCCAGTACGAGATGGATGCCTTGGAGTTGGAGAGCCGCCACCCACCTTGGCCGGCCAGTTTTGGGGAGGCAGGGGTCTCAGATGAAGGTAAGAGCGCAGTGCACAGAGGTGAGAGTGTCAGATTGCGCAAACATTCTTGTGTAGTCTCATCATTAATGGGAGCTTCAAACCTGGAATCCCAATTGATCATTGAAAGATGATGGCACCATGATGCAGACTTCCATTGTCTCACCAGGGTGCCTGGCATGCACAATGACAGTGTGATGACTTAAACTAATGACATGTCGTTGTTCTCCCCTGGAATCGCCAGCTCACCCATGAATGCAGGACACCAAAGAGCCACCCTTGACACCAGAGGACCTCTGGACTTTAGATGCAGCTCCATCACAGCCCAAGCATCAGTGCAGGTACCAGCATCTCGGTGGACATTAGGTCATCGGCTACAAGGTTGGTGCATAGTGGTGAGGGCACTTCACACTCACTTGAGGAGCAGGCAGAGGTACAGAGTGGTCAGGGCGCAGCAGTCAGAGGATTGCTGGAGTCCAGGACGATGCTGATTCAAAGGCAGATGGTGAGCCTCTGGAGTCATCCGTGGGGCAGCATATGCTGGAAGTCCAGCGGGATGTGCTGGAGGAACTGCCAGAGATCCATGAGGGTATGCGTGCCATGGTCTCTGTTGTGGAGGAGTCTATGCGGAGCATGAGCACTATATTGACCCTCATGGCCGAGCGTACTGCCTCCTCATTGGACTCTCATGGAGAGGCAGCTCCAGGGACAGAATCAGGGGTTCCTGGGGTTGGGCTCGGACCTGCAAGCCCTCACACAGGCAAGGACCTCAGGTGGTCAGTGTCAGTGTGGGAGATGGATGAGGCACCCAGTATCCCAGCTAGGTGCCCATCCATCGTGAGCAGGGAGGTCCAGAGCGATCTCACATTGATGCATGAGCTGCTTGTCATCTCTGCGGGCTCCTCTCAGGGCACTCTGGATGACGGCAGCAGCTCCCCCGCCCTTCTGCCAATGATTGTGGCATCTGATGAGGCTGCGATGACTGGGGAGATGCCAGCTGTGGCACTGGCCACTCCCTCCCAGGCAGGGCCAGCACAGGCTCCACGGGCCAGAGGACGCCCGCCAAGGTCATCGAGGCCAACAAGACAGCAGAGTCAGCAGGCTGTCTCCAATGTCAGTGCCAGCGAGAGGCGGGGTGAGGGGCACCAAGACCCAGCACTCGTAAATGTAAGTTTAAGGCACCGTGAGCACAAGAGAGACTGGTCACAGGTGATCTTCTGTTCTGCCATGTTTTGTTAATATGTTTACTGGTGTGGCCATTAACCCCAATATGGTAATGTTCATTTGTTTTGAGTGTCAAAATTATATAACTTTTGTTGCAATGGCCTGAGTATGCTTCACCTTTTATTTTGGTGCAGGGTACGCCAGTATCTAATGCTGGACATGAGTGGCTCTAAACTTTATTGCACAGGCACTGAGTGGACTTTGGGTTCAAATAAAAGGATCATTTCAGAATTGGGGATGGAGGCAGCAGCCCTGACATGAGATGGAAGCAGATCTTTGGCAGCCTAGCTGAAGAAATGTTGGATCAAGGCATCCCTGGTGTCCCTGCCTCCCTGAAGGATACAGAGGTCTGCCTCCACGCTCCCAGCATTCTCCTCACTGTGCTCCTCTTCTGACTCATCCTCTGTGGCTTGTGCAGCTACCTCAAGATCCTCTTCCTCCAGTGGATCCCCCCTTGCCAGTGCCAAATTGTGGAGAGCGCAGCATGCAATGATGATCAGTGACACTTGCTCTGGGGGGTATTGTAGTACACCCCCTGAACGGTCCAGGCATCAGAAGCGCATCTTCAGAAGACCAATGGTCCTCCCTACAGCCACCCTTGTGGAGGCATGACTCCTATTATAACACTGCTCTGTCTCTGTTCTGGGTGGTGGAGAGGCAGCATGAGCCACCTCTTCAATGGATAGCCCTTGTCACCCAGCAGCCATCCATCCATCCAGTTGGGCTGGAGTGGTGAAGACCCTTGACACCTGGGAGTGTCTGAGGATATAAGCATCATGGGAGCTGCCAGGGTACCTTGCACAGACTTGCAGAATCTGCATCTTGTGGTCACAAACCATCTGGATGTTCATCGAGTGGAATCCCTTCCTGTTGATGAAGGCTCCCGGCTGACCCTCTGGCACCATGATGGCCACATGTGTGCAGTCGATGGCACCCTGGATGCGAGGGAACCTAACATTCCTGGCAAAGCCTCTGGCTCGCTCAGCCTGGCTGGCCTCGTCCATACAGAAATAAATAAATATCATTACCTGTCTGAACAGAGCTTCTGTCACCAGCTTTTCACAACTGTGGACAGCTGATTGAGAGGTACCACACAAATCCCCCACTGACCCCTGGAAAGAGCCGGAGGCATAGAAGCTGAGGGCCACTGTGACCTTCAGAGCCACTGACATGCGGTGTGCACCTACAAAGCTGGAGGCAATCTCAGGGCCTATCATCTGACAAATGGAGGTCACTGTCTTTTTAAGAGGCAGAGCCTCCTTCGGCATTGCACCTCAGACAGGCAGCAGGATAGTGGAATCTTCTATGGCCCCTTCCACCTTGGAATATCTGCTGGCCCTGCACCCCTTGTGCCTGTGCCTCTCCTCCCACAGATCCCTCCCCTGGAAGCTGCCTTTTCCCGTGGCCTCTTCCCCCTTCTGCCCTTCTCTTCCTCCTCAGAGGAGGTACCACCAGTGGAGACCACAATCCCCATTACCAGGGTAAGGGAAGGTCTGATACCTGGAAGGGTCCCCACAGTCTGAATCCAGAGGCTTTGGAGACACCAATGACTCCTGAAATGAAGCCTAGAAATGCTAAGAATGAAGTTCAGGACAGAGGTGAAGCTGTCAAGTTCAAATAAGCAAACAGCAGCAAACGACCTCTTAAACTCCTCACCGTTCACACTGGCAATGCTGCTGACCCTTTTTATCCCAACCTTCATTAAAAGTGGGCTGCCCGCCTGCCCATTTTGCATGTGTGACGAGCGCAAAATTGCACAGGCAACATAAAATCAGGTTCGATTGCCTTTTTAATGGCCCTTTAACTGTTGGCAGGCGTGGCTCTGACACCCTCGATCGCCCACCGACCTGGAAATTGCTTGCATGTGGGATGACGTAGGGACGCTCACCCGATGGTGTCTTGCGCTGTTTCACATCTGGTCGGGTCAGGCTCGTGCCTGGCCCATAAGACGTAAAATCCTGGCCGTGAACTTTCAAGAAATCGACAAAACCTTGAACCGAGTGAGTGGGCAAATTGTGCAGACATGTCAGACCTGGTAACCCATCAATTTCCTGTTACATGATTTCCCCATGAAAACTACCTGCCATCTATTGAGGATCATTACTGACTGTGGAAGTTTGGCTTTGAACTGCGGGCTAACCTTCATTCTATTTACAAGGCTATGTGTCACAGGTCTGATATTTTAGCAATGAGTCAAGCATCTGATCAACTCAATCAGGCTTTGAACCAGTACACTGGAGTGTGAACCAACAGCAAAACACTGACGTTTATTCAGTCCCTTTATTGTATTCAAACATTATAAGATGCTTTGCAGAGGTGGTATCAGTCAAAATCTGACTCTGAGCCACTTAAGGACATGTTTGGACAAAAGTCCAAAAACCTGGTCAAAGACTAAAGTATTAAGGAGCTTCTTAAAGGAATGAGAGAGGTGGAGATTTTGGGGGAGGACTTCACGACGTTGGGACTTATGCAGCTGAACGTACGCTGCCCATGTTGGAGCGAAGGAAATGTGGCTTGCATAAGGGACTAGAATTTGAGGAACACGGAGATCTCAGAGGGTTGCAGAGCCGGGGGAGATTACAGAAAAAGGGATGGGTGAGGCCATGGAAGGATTTGAACACAAGGGTAAGAATTTTAAAAGTGAGGCCTTGCCAGATGGTGAGTTAATGTAGGTCAGCGAGCACAGAGTAATGACTGAACATAACTCTATGCAAGTAAGGATACAGCCAGTACATTTCTGAATGAGCTTAAGTTAATGGAGGATTGTAGCTAGGAGGACAGGCAGGGAAGCTTGGAAACACAATGCTAAACTGTTAATTCCCATCAACTCCCCCAACTAACACCGTCTGATGAAAAGTTTGTCAATAGGTATTTTAATATTAAACAGAACAGCACAATGGGAGTCTGATTAATTACCATAGATACCAGTGCTAAACCCTCACAATAATATTTAACTCTGTAAGGACTGAAGCACTTTCTCAGGATTAAAAGAGCACCATTGTCAAAGTAACCTGTAAAAGACATTGATGTAATAAAGGGATGTCTCTGCAGACCTAATACCAGGGTGTCTCTCTCGCCTTGCACTCATTTATAATTAGGGGTCATCCTTTTAGGACAGAGATGAGGAGAAATATTTTCTCTTGAGGGTTGTGTAACTTCGGAACTCTCTGCCTCAGAATGTGGTGGAGGTGGGGTCACTGGATATTTTTAAGGCGGAGGGAGAAAGATTCTTGTAAGACAAGGCAATCAAAGGTTATCGGGGTTAAATGGGAATGTGGAAATCGAAACACAAGATGATCAGCCATGATCCTATTGAATGGTAGAGCAGTCTCGAGGGGCCGAATGGTCTACCAAAACAAAAACAGAAACAGATATACCTGGAAAAACTCAGCAGGTCTGGCAGCATCTGCGGAGGACAGCACAGTTGACATTTCAAGTCCTCATGACCCTTCAACAGAACTAAGTCAAAATAGGAAAGGGGTGAAATATAAGCGGGTTTAAGGCTGGGGAGGGGTGGGGGGGTGGGGGTGCGTGGTTGTTGGGACAAGCAGCCAGTAATAGGTGGAGATAACCAAAAGCTGTCACAGACAAACAAACAAAGAAGTGTTGAAGGTGGTGATATTATCTAAAAGGACTGTGCTAATTAAGAGTAGATGACTGGACAGATAAGGTACAGATAGCTCTAGTGGGGGTGGGGGAATACTAAAAAGTAGAAATAAACAATAGGTGGAAATACATTTAAAAATAATGGAAATAGGTGGGAAAAGAAAAATCTATATAAATTATTGGAAAAAACAAAAAGGGGCAAGAAACGGGAGGGGGGTGGGGATGGAGGAGAGAGTTCAAGATCTAAAATTGTTGAACTCAATATTCAGTCCGGAAGGCTGTAAAGTGCCTAGTCGGAAGATTAGGTGCTGTTCATCCAGTTTGCGTTGAGCTTCACTGGAACAATGCAGCAAGCCAAGGACAGACATGTGGGCAAGAGAGCAGGGTGGAGCGTTGAAATGGCAAGCGACAGGGAGGTCTGGGTAATGCTTGCGGACAGACCGAAGGTGTTCTGCAAAGTGGTCACCCAGTCTGCATTTGGTCTCTCCAATGTAGAGGAAACCGCATTGGGAACAATGAATGCAGTAGACTAAGTTGAGGGAACTGCAAGTGAAAAGCTGTTTCACTTGAAAGGAGTGTTTGGGCCCTTGGACGGTGAGGAGAGAGGAAGTGAAGGGGCATGTGTTGCATCTTCTGTGGTCGCATGGGTAGGTGCTGTGGGAGGGGGTTGAGGAGTAGGGGGTGATGGAGAAGAGGACCAGGGTGTCACGAAGGGAACGATCCCTACGGAATGCCGTCGGGGGGTGAAGGGAAGATTTGTTTGGTGGTGGCATCATGCTGAAGTTAGCGGAAATGACAGAGGATGATCCTGTGAATGCGCAGGCTGGTGGGGTGATAAGTGAGGACAAGGGGGACTCTATCATATTTCTAGGAGGGAGGAGAAGGTGTGAGGGTGGATGCACGGGAAATGGGCCATACATGATTGAGGGCCCTGTCAACTACCGTGGGTGGAAAACCTCGGTTAAGGAAGAAGGAGGACATGTCAGAGGAACTGCTTTTGAAGGTGGCATCATCAGAACAGATGTGACGGATGCGAAAGAACTGAGAGAATGGGATGAGTCCTTACAGGAAGCGGGGTGTGAGGAGCTGTAGTCGAGGTAGCTGTGGGAGTCGGTAGGCTTGTAATGGATATTGGTGGACAGTCTATCACCGGAAATTGAGACAGAGAGGTCAAGGGAGGGAAAGGAACTGTCAGAGATGGATCATGTGAAAATGATGGAGGGGTGGAGATTGAAAGCAAAGTTAATAAATTTTTCGAGGCCCCGACGAGAGCATGAAGCAGCACCGAAGTAATCATCGATGTACCGGAGAAAGAGTTGTGGGAGGGGGCCGGAGTAGGACTGGAACAAAGAATGTTCCACATACCCCATAAAGAGACAGGCATAGCTAGGGCCCATGTGGGTACCCTGGTCTACTCCTGGTCCTATTTCTTATGCCTTCACCAAGGGTTAGCATTCTCGCTTCTGAATCAGAAGGTTGTAGGTTCGTCGTCCCTTCCAGGGATTTGAGCAAAAATCCAGGCCAACACTCCAGTGCAGTACTGAGGCAGTGCCACACTGTCAGAGCTGCTGCCTCTTGGGTGAAATCCGAGGCCCCGTCTGCCATCTCAGGTGGGTAAAAGAGGTCCCATGTGGCCCTATTTCAAAAAGAACAAGGGCTTTCTCCCCAGAGTCCTGGCCAACATACTTCCTCAACATTACCAGAAAGCAGGTCATTATTGCATTGGTGTTTGTGGGATCTTGCTGTGTGCACATTGATGGCTGCCAATAATAGCTACACTTCAGAAGCACTTCATTGGCTACAAAGCATGTTGAGGCATCCTGAGGTCACAAAAGGCATGATAAAGAGGCAATTTTTTCTTTCTATAGTACTGTCAATAAAATAGAGCCAGGGTGTGACAAGCCCACGAGAACTGAAGTGACCCAACTACACTGAAAGGAAAAATTAACACATTTTAACCCTGGCAAGGAAACAAGAGTTCCTTTACACAACAATGACAGCTTCCACAGAGCTAATTGAAAGGGTTTTGTGTTTTTTCTAAACAATAATGTGGTTGCTTATTACCACCCACAGCTCCTACAGTATTCCTTTATTCACACTATAGGCTCCAACGCAGGCCTACGAATCCACTGCTTCAAACCTGCTATGATTGGCCATCACAGAAAGTTACAGAATAAGAGGAGGTGGGGATGGGAGGAACTGCAGAGAACTTCAAGAGATAATGTAGTGTACCAGGGGAGTAATTATAGTGGGAGTATAATGGTGGGCTTTCAGTCTCTCACATCTACTCCTTTACCAAGTAAATTTTGAAAATCCTGGAAGGTTACCAAAAGGCTAAGAAGCATAGATCTCAGAAAGTCTGCACAATTTTAAAGTAGAACTTTATTGTGAAAAGGCAATGAATGTACTGCACTTAATGAGAGAGACACAAACTACTTCAAACCAGCTGGGAAGGATTATCTTCAATCCAAATAAAAGCAAAATACTGCAGATGGTGGAAATCTGAAATAAAAACAGAAAATGCTAGGAAAACTCAGCAGGTCTGGCAGCATCTGTGGAGAGAGAAATAGAGTTAAAATTTCGAGTCTGTATGACACTTCTTCAGAGCTAAAGAGAAGCAGAAATGTGATGGAATTTATACTGTTTAAGGACGGGGGGTGGGTGGAGCAGGTAAAGTTGGATGAAGGATCAGCGATAGGTGGGGGCTAAGGAGAGATTGACAAAGGTATCATGCACACAAGACAAAGTGAGTATTAATGGTAGTGGTAGGGGCTAAAGAAGGTACTGATAATGGCATAAAGGTAAGAAAGCAGAATGCGTTAATAGCAGAACAAAGGTCAGCACCCTGTGAAAGATCAACATGGAACAAGTGACAGATGGTTCCTTTGTGGGTGGGGTGGGGGAGGGGGTGGTGGTTGGGGAAAAAAGATGGAAAAGGGATTTAAAAAGGGCGATAAAGCAATGATTAAGTGAATAAAAATAAAAATAAATAAATAAAAAATTAACACTACCATTAATACTCCCTTTGTCTTGTGTACATGACATCTTTGTCAATCTCTCCTTAGCCCCCACCTATCCCTGACCGTATGTTTTGCTTTACCTGCTCTACTACCGCCCCCCCCACCAAACAGTATAAATTCCATCACATTTCTACTTCTCTTTAGCTTTGAAGAGGAGTCATATGGACTCGAAACATTAACTCTGTTTTTCTTCCCACTGATGCTGCCAGACCTGCTGAGTTTTTCCAGCATTTTGTGTTTCAGTTTTATCTTCAATCCACTAATGCATGCCAGCCTCAGTACCAATGGCAATAGCTTTGGCACAGCAAATCTCTTTTTTGCTTTTTGCCCATCTTTGAACCTCTTGCTGGCTCTGACCTTGGACACATGCCCTCCATCACACCTTCCATTGTGTACCATACATGTGTAAACCTGCAAGCGGAGCACAGGGCAGGGAAAGGCTTTGTAATGGATCACAATCCACTCAAGAGCTTCTGCGAGTGTCACAGGGTCATCATCAGAAGTAAAGGCTTACATTTATATCACTCCTTTCACAACCTCAGGGACATCACAAAATTCTTTTCAGCCAGTGAAGTATTTTTGGGGAGTGTTCACTGTTGTACAAAATGAGGCAATCAGTTTATGCACAGCAAGCTCCCACAAACAGCAACATGTTGCTGACCAGATACACTTTTTTTTAGTGCTGTTGATTGAGATAAATATTGGCCTGGGCTCCAGGGATAACACCCCTGCTGTTCTTCAAAATAGGGCCATGGAATCTTTTACACCCCCCAGAGAAGACAGACAGGGCCTCGGTTTAACATCTCACCCCAATTTCGGCACCCCTAAAAGTGTGCCAATCCCTGCTCTGCAGTGTCAGCCTACGTTTTGTGCTCAAGTGTCTGAAGTGTGGCTTGAAACCACAACCTCAGAGTCATGAGTGTTACTCACTGAGCCATGGCTGACACCTTAGTGCTACTGCCAGAAACTGCATGGATACGGAACTGAAATAGTCTCGCACAAGAAGGAATGTAAACTGCGCATTAGGTGCCAGCTGCTTTAACAAATACTTCTAGGAACCCTATCGCCTGGTAAAGGACCTGGACCCTGTCCAGGCTGTTTCTCCTCCCAGTGGATGTGTTGAAAGTGATGCCTAGCATGTCTATCGTTTACTTGCTACATCTGTGATCAACGTATTTAGCAGAAGTCCATTGCTGCAGCATGGAAGACTGCAGTGGCATAATAGCATAACGCTAGGTTGAGCTTCACATCTATAGAAAGAGAGGTCCCAGTTGTGGGAATGATCTGCAAATGCTATAGCCCTGTGCAGCCTTCCCTATAAGGCCCAGGCTCGTACTGTCAGCTCTCAGTCCTGGGGAGTGATGGCGCAGACAGGACACTTCAAGACTCAGTTCATTTACACCTGCCGTCCCCTTGCATTGTCATTTGTGGCCTTGAGAAGATATGAGAATGGTATAAAGCTTCCCATTCTGAATACTTTGCTGCAAAGTTAACTGAGCATCAATACTGGAGGAGAGTATTGTTAAAAGAAATCTGGTGATGGATAAACAGCGCCCTCCACAGATACAGGAACATACTCCCTCAGTGGCCCAAAAGACTGGTTGAAGGCACGTGAGGTGATAAGCTGTCAAAATGTTAGATATGGAGGACAGCATGCGCGCAGGCATTCCATGCTATAAGTGTACCATCTGAAATTTTGATAAAGCCAGGGGGAGCGGTGTGCAGGATTCTCACCTGAAGCAGACATTAGGCCCTTTGCTTGTGGAAACAGAGGGCCCAGTGCAATTTTGAGGTCCCCTTCCTCAAACTCATTGCTCTGAAAAGCTGGTTCTGTGCTCCCCTGCAGTGCTGAAGACCATTGTTGACTCCAACTAGGCCAATTCTCACTCTAAGTCTCCTCCACCCCTCCAGATTGCCTCTTCTCAACTCTCATCCACTCCTAATCTCCCCTTCTCCTGATTCCCTCCTACCCATTCCCAAGCTCCTCTCAAATCCTGATTTCCCTCCCACTCTCCCCATCCAACCCCAATTTCCCCCCACTCCCACCCTCTCTTCCAATCTTGCTCTCCCCTCCAATCCTGATCTCCCCTCCAATCTCAATCTTCCCACTTCCTGATCTCTCCTTATCCCAATCACACCTCCTCCTAATCTCTTCCATCTCCCAATCTCCCTCTGCCCCAATTTCCTCACTCCTGATCTCCCCTTCACTCCTGATTTCTCCCATCCCAACCTTTCCCAGATCTTGCCTGCAATCCCAAACTCCCCCATATCCCGATCATCCCCAAAATTCTGATCTCCCCCGCCCCCAAGTCCCAATCATCCCCCTCTCCTGATCTCCACTGTCCCTCCCAATTATCCCCCCACTCTTCCAATTGTTTACCACCTTTCTCTGTTCAGATCTTCCCTCTGAATTGCTTCCCTTCCTCCTCCAGGACCCACCCAAAGGCTGGTGATGGCCTGATCTTTACACACTTATAAACTGTCTGTTAGAGACACCTATCACAACACGCACCTCCAAATCCATAGCTTCAATATGTAACTTTTAGAACGGAGCACAACTGAACCCCCTGTTAATGCCCACCTCTTGAATGCAATTAAACATCTAATTAATGTACAATTAACAAAGGCCATACTAAATCCAATTGCCTGGGGATGCTCAGCTTGTCCATGTGTATTGGCAGTCCCACATAAATGAGGCTGGCAGCCCATTATTGGGTATACTTTGTGCAGTCAGTGAAGCTCTAAGCCTTAATATATTATGAGCAACATTATCAACAAAAAAGTGCTCGAGGAAAAGTGGCACCAGGTGAGTGAATGTTTGACCAGTCCTGTAGCCAATAGGCAGCTATGATACTTGGTAAGAGAAATTGGTGTGGTGCTGAGGAACAGCAAAGGGATTTGGGGATACATATTCATGGGTATGTTCAAGATAGCACCGCTGGTTGGTGTGCCATATAACAAAGCTAATAAAGTCTTGCATGTAGAGCGCACGGCACAGAAACAGGCCATTCAGTTCAGTGGTCGATGTTCCACAATAGCCTCCTCTGACCCCACTACAACTAACCCTGTCAGCATATCCCACTATTTCTTTCTCCTTAATGCATTTATCTAGCTTTCCTTTAAATGCATTCATGCTTTTTGGCTCAGCTACTCCTCGTGGAGCTAGTTCCGCATTCTCACCATCACTATTCCCGATTTGATTTATTAGTGACGTTCCGAGGCTGATTTTCGCTGAGCCTTTAGGCGCTAACGATGTAAAGAGAGGGTCAAGATGGATGTTAAGTGGTAACAGTTGGTATAGTCCCAGGTTTAGCTTAAAACACCAACTTGTTACAGGAGTTGAAGCACGCGCTGGGAATGGCCACTGGAGGCTTGTTCAGCAACTGATTGCCACCTAACATTCCTGCTGGTGCTTATTAAAGAGGTCATGCAGAATTGTGGCGTCGAGCGCTTCAAATAGCACTCTCATCTAACAATGGCCTGTTGTTAGTGAGGAGACATGGCAGTGTTGTGGATTTCAAGCTGCACTTAAAGGGATACTCACCACTTAAAGGGATACTTGCCATTTCAGGTTTTTGCTGCTGGAGATGTGAAGGGGATCTCTGAAACATATCAGGAGACTTTCTGAAGCCTTTGTCAAGACTTCACCATCATTCAACCAATGCTTATTCCAGAAATTCTCTTAGGAGTTCACCTAAAAGCAGTAATCGCTGTGCTCCTCCACCTTACCAGACAACCGTTGGGGGCTACAAGACAAAGGGGACGCTTGAGGTCATGGGCATCTTGCTAAGGGGTCTCTTGGCCTGCTGGAGGATTGAGAGGAAGGTATGAGGCCAAGCAGAGTAGCAGCAGCCGCTACAGGAGAGAGGGACATGAGGGCCATCGAGATCACCAGGTGGTCGGGGATGGGTCCACAAAAATTGCATCTAATCAGCAGCTGCTTGCTAAACTTGCAGGCTTATGTTTAGCACTCCCAGGGTAGTTCAAATTATGGTAATAAGCATTTTGGACAAAAATAATGCTGAACATGAACATTCAAATAGACAAGTCTTATTTGCACTGTACCCTTTTAGCACCTGTTTTCATTGTTTGGTGAAAATAAATGGCAGTATGTTTTATCTCATGAGGTACAGAATGTAAAAATCAAACAGTAATGATCAGTTAATAAAGTAGCATGTGCCATATTGGGGTCTACTCTATAGAAAGGATACTAAGGCTTCAGTGAGAGTACAAAACAGATTCACTGCCTGGTATGATGAAATACAAAGAAATAACAGAAAACTTGGGACTTTTGTTGACAAATCAACACAGATTATGCACATTTGAAATTATGAAAGGATGGGGCGTGATAGGATGAGAAGACAATTATTTCCTATAGTTGAGGAGTCTGGAATTTGGGACCATAGATATGAACAGAAGGCAGGAGATACTCCTTTACAGAGTGTTGTGAGGCTGCATAACTCACTTGCAAAGTTGGTGGCTGAGGTAGAAACTAGACAACACTTGAGATAAAAACAAAAAACTGCGGACGCTGGAAATCCAAAACAAAAATAGAATTACCTGGAAAAACTCAGCAGGTCTGGCAGCATCGGCAGAGAAGAAAAGAGTTGACATTTCGAGTCCTCATGACCGTTCAACAGAACTGAGTGAATCTAAGGAGAGGGGTGAAATATAAGCTGGTTTAAGGTGTTGGGGGGTTGGGTGCGGTTGGGTGGGGGGAGAGAAGTCGGGGGGAGGTGGTTGTAGAGACAAGCAAGCAGTGATAGGAGCAGATAATCAAAAGATGTCACAGACAAAAGAACAAAAGAACACAGAGATGTTGAAGATGATATTATTTAAACGAATGTGCTAATTACAACCACACCATCCCTCCGACTTCTCTTCCCCCACCCAACCAACCCCCCTTCCCCCCACCTTAAACCAGCTTATATTTCACCCTTCTCCTTAGATTCACTCAGTTCTGTTGGAGGGCCATGAGGACTCGAAACGTCAACTCTTTTCTTCTCCACTGATGCTGCCAGACCTGCTGAGTTTTTCCAGACAACACTCAAGATTCGATTGGATAGGTGAGTGAAGGAAAATGGTAGAAGAAATCAGGGAACAGAGTGGAGAAGTACATTTAAATATAATGATTTGCTTACATGGAGTGAAATGTTGAATGGCTGGGTGAGCCAAGAGGCCTATGTTCATACTGTAACTTCTTTGCTGATGGTAATGTTTTCAGAATTGTAAAGTCCAGTGATCTCACAAAAAAGCATTAAGTTATAAAATGAATCACTAGTGGTGGTGAAAATAAAACCCACAAATATAATAACAGAGCTGACAGGTTATAGCTACCAAGAAAAACTGAATAGGCAGGCAGTCTTTTCCCTAGAAGAGAAAGGCTGAAGAGTGACCTGATAGAGGTCCTTAAAATCATGAACGGTTTTGATAGGGCATGTTGTGATATGATGTGCATGTACCTTTAAGAGGTCATATTCTTAAACCACTTCAATCGTTTCTACCTCAAGACAGGGTATGATGTATTAGTCCTGTGACTTGAGTCAGCCTGCATTAGCAGTGTTCTAGATCAGATATGTGCCTTATAGCCTCCCAATGAATATTATCTGTATATAGTCTTACCTTCAAATAAAGAACGCACATTATTGTTTCACCAAACCTTGTGTACGATTGGTACGTTTATGCTGAAGAGAAGAAGAATGTAACTGAATAGATGGAGAAAATCTAGGGGAATTGAGGAGAAACTTTGTTAACCAGAAAGTATTGTGAGTGTGGCACTCGTTACCCCAGTAGCTGAGCAGAATAGCTTAGATGCAGTTACAGGGATAAGCATATGAGGGACATAGAAATAGAAAGATCTGTTGGTAGGGTGAAATGAAGAAGGGAGCGAGGACGCTTGTGTAGAGTATAAACATTGGTGCAGACCTGCTGACCTGAATAGCCTGTTTCTCTGCTGTAAATGCTGTGTGGTAAATTTATATTGCTAACCCTAAATCTGTGGGAAGATGCCAAGTGAAGGTTAGACACAGTGCCAAAGGGAAAGACAAGTGGAGAAACATGTACTTGGATCTGTTCTAGTTACACATCATCCTGACATGGATTTATATCTCCTTTCCTTCACTACTGCTGAGCCAGAACCCTGGAGTTCTCACTGAACAGCATTATGGAAGCACCATCAACATAAACTGTAACGGTTCAAGAAGCCAACCTCCAGCCATCTTCTCAGGATATCTTAGTGCAGGTGATAAATTGAGATCTTTCCTGTATCACTCACAGCACGAGAGCAACAATAAAGACTGCTTAAATGTCTAACACAATAGTTATGCTTATTTCTCAGCCCTTCTTTGGCACATCTGTTGCTGAAAACTCATTTATGCTTCTGTTTTCTTCTGACCTGCGATTCCAGCACTCTCCTTGTAGGTCCGCCCCATCTTCCACCCTCCACTAGCTTTGGCTACATCCTAAACCCCAAGTCCCATTCTTCCACCATGGCTATGTTGGTCCGACAAGATCTGGATTTTGAAATTCTCATTCTCATGTTCAAATCCTTCCATAGCCTTGACCTTCCCTAGCTTTGTAATCTCTTCCAGCCATGTAACCCTCCAAGAACTCTGCACTTCTCTAACTCTGGATCCCTGCATGAATGTCCCGATTTCCTTCGCTCCACTATTGGTGACCGTGCCTTCTACTGCCTAAACCCTAAGCCTTAGAATTCTGCCCTCTAAATCTCTCCCCCTTTTCTCCTCCTTTAAAACCTTCCTTTCAAACCTAACTCTTTAACCAAACTTTCGGCCTTTATCGGCTCAGGATCATTTTTTTTTTGAGAAGCGCTTTGGGATGGGTTTGCTATGTTAAGATGCTGCATAAATGCAGGTTGTTGTTCATGTTACAACAGGGAGCGGTCCTCTGTGAGGTTGAACTTTTTTTTATTCATTCACGGGATGTGGGTGTTGCTGGCTAGGCCGGCATATTGCCCATCCCTACTTGCCCTTGAGAAGGTGGTAGTGAGCTGCATCCTTGAACCGCTGCAGCCCATGTGTTGCAGGAACACCCACATGCCTATGACATGTTGTTGGAGTATTTAGTTTCCACATTGACAATGATGGTACCATATTTGCCCACTTGGCCAGGCCTGGGATGGGACACAAGAGAAACGAACTAACAAAGGAAAATGTGGAAATTGGACAGCTTAAAGGGGAATGGCCTTTGAGAAAAAAGCACTTGACAAACTAATTTATGGGCACCTGACATGGAGACATGAGTCGGGTTGAAATTTGTTGGCAGAATATTGTCACAATGTAAACGTCACCCATGTTTTTGAGTCCTTCTCCTTCTCTAAACTGCCATAAGGATTGCTGAACAAGTTTTTGTTATATATATAAAGGCAGCCCCTTAAAAAAAATCTCAGAAAAAGCAGCTCCCAAGCCCACTGCAGGCCCTTAAGTCAAATCACACTGTCCCAAAAAAAGCCTTGCTTGAGTTCATCCTGGTGACCTCCAGCTGGCTGACTGAGTCATTATCTCTTACACAGGTCTTCACTCCTTTTCTCTTTATCATTTCTCTCCTCTTTCAATGTCGACCTTGTTCTTGCTCTGTAATCTTCTGCCCCGTATCATCTCTCTGTTTACCAGTTAACGGTGCGTTCTGACCTTTGTTGTTCCCAGAGCATTTCAAACAACCCTGAGCGACGGCCTTGTGATTTGAAGTCAGCTGTAGCAGCATTCTGTGCACCAGCTTCATGGAATCACATAGAACCATACAACCCAGAAGGAGGTCATTCGACCCATCATGTCTATGCCAGCTCTTTGCAAGAGTTATCCAAGTAATACCACCCCCACTCCTGCTCTTTCCCCATAGCCCTGCATGTTTCTTCCTTGGCGGCAGATTTGATCGTGGCTTTTGCCATGGTCTGAAGAGAAAAGAGTTGTAGGACTACGAGGAAAAAAGGGGGAGAGGGACCACTTGAGCCGCTCTTGCAGAGCGCAGACATGAATATGAAGGGCCAAGTGGCCTTCTTCTGTGCTGTAACCATTCTATGATGCTGTTCTCTAGTTCCCTGTTGAAAGTGATGATTGAATCTACTTCCACCACCTTTTCAGACAGTGTATTCCAGATCACAAAACATTGCATTAAAAAATTGCTCAGCTCACCTCCAATTGCTTTGGCAATTATTTTAAGACTATGTACTCTAGTTAACGACTCTCCTGCTACTGAATACAGTTTCTCCTTTATTGAAATCCTGCATGATTTTGATCATCTCTAAGAAATCTCCCCTTAACCTCCTCTGTTCTAATTCTGTGCTTGAATGGCTTAGTGTTAGGTTTCATTGTTTATTGTATAAATAACTGGCGTAAAGAGGTCAGAGATATTACAAGAATATTCCAGATTAACACCCTTGAGAAGAGTATTATAGACCTATTTCAGTTGGGTCAGCAATAAGAAAGCTGTGAATGGACTGCCCAGGCTAGGGAGGAATAAAATCAATCATGGCCCCTCATCCCGTCCAAGGCCCTTTGAAGTCTGCTGCAAAAGGATTTGAGCACAAAATCCAGACTGACAGTCCCGGTGCAGTACTGAGGAGTGCAGCATTGTTCGAAGTTCCCTCTTTGGGATGAGATGTTAAACTGAAACCCTGCCTGACCTCTCAGTTGGAGATTGTTGTGTATGTAGGTATCACTTTAAGGATCCGAGTTATGTGGGTGGTTTATCTGTTCTCTATATTACACCAATGAGTGCACTGTTGGTTCTGCTTTGGGAGGGTGGAGAGGTTCTGATTTGTCTCTGTCTCTAGGAGCTGGTTTTCTGATTCTTAGTAAACAGTCTTTGAAGCCACCCACAATCTGTGTCCTGTGTCCCTCTTAGGAAAGGTACGAACCCAACATATTGGTGCCAAATAGGATTCAAAACTGATGTGTAACAAATTAAAACAAAATGCAGGGCACAGTAGGGTCGAATCCAGTGCAAATCTGGCAATTTTTTGCCACCGTGTTCACCAAATTCCAATGACGATGAAACTGGGATTGTGACATTGAATGGTTTGCATTGTATCTTGTCAGAAACAGCTTGAAGGTGCCTTGTGCAGATGATATTAGTTGCAAATAACGCATAGATAGTGCCTACTCCACTGAATTTAATAGGAGTACACTATATGGAGCAGCACCACACTTGGTTTCACCAGACATACCCAGCAACAAATTGTATAACAATTTAAAGATGGTGCTATAGGAACACCCAAAAAAAAGATCAGTGACATGGGGCAGAGACATGAAAATCTATTTGTTGAGATCAAGGGCAGACAGAGTCTACCTGCGATCACGTTGTGCAGTTTAAATATGTTGTTAAATTGCAATTACAGGGACAAACTGAATAAAAACCACTTCAGTTGAGCTCTACAGAGTGAATCCGCATCACTCAAGCTAATGGAAAGAGTCATTGCAGACCCGAAGCTAACTTTGTCTTGTCTTTCATCCGTCCTCATTCCGAGGGTTGGCCGCACTGTGAACAATCTTTCTCCACTAGTTTCTATTCCCCGCTGCCCTCACTGCCTGCCCCATTGAGACACCAGCCCACATTCTGATATTATCCATCCGTGCCATCTTGGGCCTTCCTTGTGCATGTTTTCCTGGTGTTTTCCCTGGCATTACCTCTTTTTCCAAACGCTTCCCTCCTGTTTCCATCATGTGTCCAAAATATCTGAGCGTCCTTGGTATCACTGCCTCAAACAAGTTCCTCTTAACACCAGCTTTCTCGAGCACCTACTCGTTTGTCCGTCCATGACCCACACAATATCCGTCTGAGCCCTTTCATTTCAAATGCTCTTACTTGAGCCTCATCACTCTTCTTGCTGTTCCAGCTCTCATGGCCATACATTTTCATTGGCTACACGAGGGCTTTCAAAAAATGAATGTTCGTTGTAATTGAGTCGCTGTGGCTACTCCATACTCTTTTGAATGAGACCACAATGCCATGACCCTTGTTTAGTCCATCTCGAATTTCTTTGGTAGGCTTTGCATCTTCCATGATAATGGAAGATATCAATCTGTTCAAGCTGAACTCTGTTAATTAGAATCTTGTGGCAAGACATGGGGCAATTGCACGAATACCATTAACCCAATATTGAGCCCAGTGACAGCCCCTAACTACCCCTCAGGGGTAGCATATTCCAAGTTAGCTCTAGCACATGCCTACAATCAATTACAGCTAGATGAAGATCCAAAGAAGTATTTGTCCCTTGCCACCCATAAAGGTCTGTTCCAGCAATACAGCATCACCACTGCACCAGCTGTTTGGCAGAATGCAATAGAACAGGTTCTTCAAGAACGGCCTGGGATACAGGCATACCTAGATGACATTTTGGCCACAGGTCGGCTGCAAGAGGAGCACCTGGCCAACCTAGATGGAGCGCTAACATGCTTAGAGGAGCAAGGCCAGAAGCTCAAGAAAGAGAAGTGCGAATGTATGCGCGACTTGGTTAGTTCTTAGGACACAGGATAGATGGGTAAGGGGTACACAAGTCAGAAGAGAAGGTGCAGAAAATTGAAAACATGCCTAGACCTACAGACAATTCTCAGGTGAAGTCATACCTGGATGTCCTTGATTATTATCAGAAATATATATCTCATCTAGTTTGCGTCAAAAGTTTCACCAAAGACTAAGTGGAAATATTCTTAGGTAGAACATGAAGCTTTGGTCAGCATGTCTGTGCTGAGAAAATTTCACCTGAATGTATATGGGTGTAAGTTCACACTCATTATGGATAATAAACCATTAACTGCTTTGCTAGGCCCATACAAAGGGTTACCAGTATTTGCAGCTGAGTGAATCCAAATATGGGCAGTGTACCTAGCAGGATTTTTTAATGACATTAAATACTACAATTCAAAAGCAAACGACAATGCAGGTTGCTTGTCAAGATTGCCTGATACTAATGCAGATCCAGTGACTCAAGGTTCAGATGTGTCGGTCTGCCATGTTGATGTTTAGCTGTGCACTAGAGAAGAAATTCGCAATTTCAAAGGCAAATAACATCATCCTTTCCAAAGTCATGAGCCATATCTTGGACAAGTGGCCCTACAAGCTCTCGGGAGAAGCAGGAAATTTGAAACCCTTCCATAAAATTGTAAGCATGAGATCCCGATTGAGCACGGAATTCTCGTGTGGGATAATGAGAATTCTACGCAAGCTGCAGTGCTATCGTAACTGAGCTACATGAAGGTCATATGGGAGTCATGAAGATGAAATTCTTCACAAGAAGTTATGTCTGGTGGCCCCAGATGGAAGAAGGTTGGAGGGATGGGGGTTTAAAAATGAAAAATCACAAAACTTGACCCCAATGTGTCGTGTTGGGGCCCATTGCTGGCTGTTTTCACAACAGGGGTTTCCGTGGTAGGGCACGCTCTTGAGAAGCACGATCCTTCATTCTAATATTTAAATCAGGCTTGCGCAGTGTTATTAGATGCCTGATTTAAATTTAACACCGGTCGGGCCGGATTTCCCGGATCACAGGATATGTGGCAGTTAAATGGAGATGGGAGCAGATGTATCCAGCAGGAAGTCTCTTTTACAGTGTTGTTTGTGGGCCAGGAGTACCAGGATTACTCCATCAAGCCCCTGAATTAAATCATCGACCACAGCTGGCTGACTCCTGCCTTGCCCTGCCTCTGCACTCATCCTGACTTGTGCCTTGTAGATGGTGGATAGGCTTTGGGGAGTCAGGAGATGCGTTACTGTAGAATGCCAGCTTCTGACCTACTCTAGTAGTCATAGTATTTATGTGGCTGGTGCAGTTAAGTTTCTGGTGACCCTCAGGATGTTGATACTGTGGGACTCAGCGATGGTAGTATCATTGAATGTCAATGGGAGATGGTCAAATGCTGTCTTGTTGGAGATGGTCATTGCCTGGTACTTGTGTGGCATGAATGTTACATGCCAATTATCAGCTCAAGCTTGAATGTTGTCCAGGACTTGCTGCATAAGGGCACAGACTGCCTCAATATCTGAGGAATTGTAAATGGTACTGAACACTGTGCAATCATCAGTGAACATTCCCACTTGGAATCTCAGAAAGCTTAAGGCACAGAAAGAGGCCACTTGGCCCATCCTGTCTGCACCAGCTGATAAACAAACCATCCAGCCTAATCCCATTTCTGACCTTATGATGGAGGAAAGGTCATGTGTGAAGCAGCTGAAGGTGTTTAGGCCAAGGAGACTACCCTGATGAGCTCCTGTAGCGGTGTCCTTGGCTGAGATGATTGGCTTCCAATAACCAAAACCATCTTCCTCTGCGCTTAGTATGAGTCCAGTCAGTGGAGAATTTTCCTCGATTCCCATTGACTTCAGTTTTCCCAGGGCTCCTTGATGCCACACATGATCAGATGCTGCTTTGCTGTCAAAGGCAGTCACTCACCTTTCCTCCGGAATTCAGCTCTTTTGTCCATGTTTCGGCCAAGGCTGCAATGAAATCTGGAGTTGAATGCCCCTGGTGGAACCCAAATGAGCATCAGCAAGCAGGTTATAGTATAGTTGAGTAAGTGTTGCTTGACAGCACTGCTGGTGCCACTTTCCATTACCTTGTGAATGACTAGGAGTAGTGTGATGGGTGGTAATTTGCTGGATTAGATTTGTTCTGCTTTTAGTAGACAGAACATGGTCAATTTTCCACATTGTCAGGTAGATGCCAATGTTGTAGTTGTACTTTGACTAAGGGCAATTTTTGGAGCACAATTCTTCAGTATTAATGCTGAAGTGTTGTCAGGGCCCACTATCCGGTGCCTCCAGCATGTTCTTGACATCATGTGGAGTGAATCAAATTGGCTGAAGATCTGTGATGCTGGGGACCTCAGGAGGAGGCCGAGACGGATCATCTACTTGGCACTCCTGGCTGAAGATAGTTGCAAATGCTTCAGCCTTGTCTTTTGAATTGATGTGCTGGGCTCCTCCATCATTGAGGATGGGGATATTTGTGGAGCCTCCTCCTCTGATTAGTTTGTTTAATTGTCCAGCATCATTCATGACTGGATGTAGCAGGACTGCAGAGCTTAGATCTGATCCAGCTTTAATGGGTCCACATTACCTTAAAGCACTCTCTCCCTCTTAATATATTTGTAAAAACCTTGAAAGTTGTCCTTGATATCTCACAGATATTTTTGTATATTTTTTGCAGCTCTTACCACTTTCTTTGTATAATCTTTATTTTGCTGATCTCTCTCTCCAGCTTACGGGATCTCTATCATTGTTTACTTCTGTATAAAGCCTTCCTTCTAGATTTGCACTCTGTCATTTCTCATGGCAGCTATTGTAAACACAGTAGGATCCAATAAACAATTCGGTTTGATTGAATGAGGAAGAATACCACTCTGGCCTTCTTTAAGCATCTACCAGGACCGACAGACAGAGCCATCACCACCACAACAAAAACTATTTATGCAGTGCCCCTTAATACAGCAGAAAGTCCCCAGGAACTTTACCGTAATGTTATCAGTCAAAAATCTCATTCAAAGGAAAGTACATTCTACAATGTAGCACTCCCTTAACACTGGGCTTACAGGCTCAAGGCATGGAGTGGGACTCAAATCCACAGCCATTGTTCTCAGGAAGCTGAATGTTATGAACTGAACCATTGTGAGTCTTAGGGCAGGATTTTCAGGTCCCACCCACCACTGGACTGGAAATTCCCACCCGAAGTCAACAGACCTTTAGCTGATCCATCAAATTTTCCATCCTCCCCTCAACGATCCCTACGGCGGGCAGGACCGGAAAATTTAAGCCTTAGAGGAATGGACAAGATCCATGGAGCAAGACACCATCAAGGATCAAAATAATTGGAGGGAATTTGGGAGCAGTGGTTAAGCAGTGGTCAATCAACTTGCAGAGGGCTGCAGATTGTGGTGGGAAGGGAAGGCTGAGGAAGATGAGTTGTTCACCTCCGAGGTCCTGGCAACGGTCAGCTTCAGTAAGAGACTATTTCAGTAGGAAACATTGCAAGCAAAAGATACTGTATATAAGGAGTCTTCCCTTATTTTAAGTCAGTTTTCATTTCAAAGTGGGATTTCTGTGTGTTAAAGGCTTAAACCCTTTTCTCAGAGCTATTTTATGGTTCAGTAATGTAAATGTAAAGGAGAAAAAGAACTTCAATTAATGCTGCATCTTTCAACTTCTTCACATTCACTGGATCAGTAAGCCGAGTTTAACGTCCCATCATGAAAAGGGTGACTCCAACACTGCAGCTCTCCTTCAGAATTGCCAGCCTCCTGTCTCCGGAGTGCACCTTGAACTCATTCTGAATTCAAGCCAAGAATGCTACCCATTGAGTTGACACTGACTCTATTGCGGCCACCTGGGATGTGGGGGGAAGAGGAGGTCATCATTTGAGCCAGCCGTCCCCTCCCCCTCCCCCGTGATGGATTTTGGGGCTTTCCTCTTCACTCCCCCAGGACCACTGTCACCGAGCAGCCTCTATGGGGCAGGTGGAGACAGCAGCAGGGAGGAAGGAAAAGGAGCAGGAACCTGGAGCCCCACCCCCACCGCAAGCCAATTAGGCTGATCATGTTATGTAACAGTCGTGTACAGGCCAGGAACGGATCACATTCAATCCCTGATCTCTGCTGAGTCAATTGATCTCAGATACAGTGATTCCACTGGGCTAGTGAGGGAGAATCGAGAAATGGCTGCAGTTTCTGATAACTGTCTGGCTACTCCTAGATCGGCTGAGTAGTCATGCAATCTAGCGGAACTTGTGGTAACAGCTTTAGAAGCCTGTCAGTTTGTTTGTAACAGATATTGAAAAATTACCTGGGTAGGAATGTGGTGAACGTTGACTTTCTTAAAGGGGCCAGGCTGTTTGAAATGTTCCGTTGACACTTACTGTTTGTGTTGAGCCATGAAGTCCGACTCATTAGCTAAGATAGTACCATTAGTGACTGTGGAACTGTATCTCAGGACAGGAGAGGTAATTGGTGAGTGGTGTGGAACGAGCAGGCTAATTGAACACTCTGGGTGATTAAGGGTTAATTCTAATACTTTCTGATCCATGGAATATTGGAAGTAGGGTGGGGGTGCTTGGAGGAGAGGTCTCTGAAGTAACGTTCAAGAAAAAATGTGATAGCTGATTAAACGAGCTCTGTTTTCTCAACCTGGATCTCGCTGACACGATTGAACTTACTGTGAGGCAGAGTTTACAAAGGCACTCGCAGCCATCTGAGGTCTGTATTGTAGAGTGATGAATACAAACATACACACAACTGCCTTTGAAAGCATTTTCACTGAAGAGAACTCTACCACTCCCTTTGCTGGAAGACAAAAAAATTAGTAACCCTGAGGTTACATTACTACGCCATTGTCTGCACTTCAATATCTTTGAAATTTTAATTAGAATGTCTAATAAAAGAAGGACTTTTAATTTCTATAGCAACTTTTGCAACATCCCAAAACACTTTACAGTCAATTAAGTATTTTTTAAAATTGTGGTCACTGTTGTAATGCAGGACACCAATATGTGCACAGCAAGGTCACACAAACAGCAAGGAGGTAATGATCAGATAACCAGGCCACTAAATGGTAGCTTCAATGCTATGGATGCTGGTTGTTGTGAAAAATTGTATTAGTGTTTCTCCCAATCACTTCTGGTATAGCCCATTCCAAATGCCATGTTATTAAGGGTATTGGAATGGGCATTAAGTGTGTGCACTATTGTTGCCAGATCAGGACATCAGTTAAAGTCCAAGGCCAGTTGACACCTGTCCTGCCATTTTGGAGCTTGTTGCTCGAGTTAACATGCTCTCATGGCTAAACATCATTTCAGGAGCATAAGGGACCTCACCCATCTTGCCAGCGCTATTTAAAGACATTGCCCAACTTACAAGCTAGTTGCTTTTAACTATCTACTTGCTTTTGCAGAATTCATGGAAGTACTGGACTGTTGGAGAAATTGTGAAAAGTTGGTTAAGTCAGTGGGGAGTGGCAATGGGCATTGTGAAGGTGTGTGCTTCTGAAAGGCCTCTGAGGACAGCACTTGCCCCCAGTCATGGGTGCTATGGTTGGAGTTCCCCTTGAGCTGCAGCATCAGAGGGAGATGGAGCAAAGGCAAAAGAACAAACAAGATATTCATTGAGGGAGGAGGGAGATGGCATTCAGGAGGAAGTATTACCCACCTCAGGTCTTCAGTAAACACTTCTTCCACCTGCACCTAAACCAGGAGCATTGTGTTCATTGGCTGTGCGTCACCAAGAGGTGAACTGTGGCACCTCTTGGAACTGGGCCTGCAGCCACAGAGCAGGGCAAGGATGGCACTGCCAGTGGCCATCAAAGTCACAATGACCCTGAGTTTTTTATCAGGCTGGATCCAGCAATATTGCATTCATCTCTCAGTTCACCGTCCATCGCTACATCAGGGAGGTCACAGAGGCTCTGGTTACAAGGGGAGCAACTTCATTGTCTTCTCTCTAAACAGAGACAAGCAGGATAAATGGGCACGTGGCTTTGCCAGGATAGTGGACTTGGCCATAATACAGGATACCACTGACTGCACATGGCCTTTGGGCACCGCACCTCAATAGGGAGCTTACCAAAACCACAATGGGCACTACTCATTCAACATGGTGCGTGACCATGCCCAGTACATTGCAACGGTGAATGCCTTCTCCCTGGCAGCATTCATGAAGCTTTCCTCCTGTGCCAGCCCACAGTTCCAGCATCTTCCAGTCACCATTTGAACACAGGGAGTGGTTTCTGGATAACAAAGGATATTCCTGGCTAATGACTCTGCTCCATGACCCCACCACACATGGTCAGTACTCCTACAATGAGAGCCATACTGCGCTAGAAAGATTGTAGTGCAGATCATTGGCCTGCTGCCTAGACCACACAGGGGGAGGCTCCAGTGTGCATCAGAATGGGTGTCCCAAGGCATGGTTGTCTGCTGCATTATCCACAACCTGGTTATCCTTAGAATGCACCCCTTGACACCAGGCCTTGGGCAACCCATTTAGGAAGAAGAGGAGGAATAGGAGGAGGATGAGGAAAAGAAGGAGGAAGAGGATGAGGAGGAAGAAAGGAAGAGGCAGTCAGTGTTGACTGTATATTAATTGTATGCCAGTGGTGGGCATTAACTGGAGATTCACTTGCGCTTCTATAACAGACTTAAACTAAGGTGGCTAGGTCAGGAGGTCCATGTTTGTAATGTTACCTTTGTAAATAAAAGCTCACAAAAATGTAGGAAGATTGGCCAAGTTTGATCCTTCACTGCCTGGCTTTCTGCAGTCAGCATATCCATCTTCCAGACACGCTACCTGTGAGTGCAGCATCAGATTTTGGTTTTGTGGAATGAAACCCCAAATCTCCATTGTTCAGCATTTCCTCACTTTTCCATCTCTTTCTAAGACCACCACAGTGTTCTCTGGGCGACAATCTTAAAATAAAAGACATCACAAAACAGCCATTCCACACCAACGTTATCAAGCAAATCATTCAATATTGCCTACAAAATTCAACTATTCATCCTTGTGCTTTCATTTAATGTTTGCCTTGTGGGTACTTTGGCCTGGCCCACTGCCCTTATGCATTGCTACCCCATTGACTGCAGCAGATTGGTGGAAGGCTGCTGACTTACAATGGGGGAGACTGCAGATGGCCTTGGAGGATGCCCTTGAGAAGCTCTGGGCCTAGAACTCATTGCTTTGAACTGCACCATCTCAGCATGGGGGACAGCAGTCTGTGCTGGTTGCTAGCAGGCAGCAGCAAGGGCACTGCTGGTGTGTGAGCAGAGGGAGCACGAATTCTGCCTTCCTGAGAGGGGTCATCAGACTTGTGCACCCCGGATCCACTGCCACTCCTCTAGAGTGGCACCTCAGCATTCCAAGTAATCAGAAAGAGTACAGGCTGTGTGACTGCTGTGAGAGACTGGGTGTTTCTATGAATATTTGTAACCGCAGCCACGGAGAGAGCAGTTTAAACCTGCATGGTACTAAACTGGGCTTGCATGGCCTCAATCTGAGCTTCCATTGCAACATACGGGTACTGAATGGCTTCTGCCTGTGCTGCAATGGAAGCTGAGACATTGGCCATCAGAGTTGCATCATGGCTGTGTCCACAAGTACTATCATATCAGTTAGCCACCACTTCCACGCTGGAAAGGATGGGCTCCAAGCTCTGCGTGAAGCCCTGTGTCAAACTGGAGCCGGACTCCTCCATGTTCCTTAACAGTGACTTTGGTCTCTGCGGCAGGCCTGCTGATGCACCCGGCTTTTCTGTGTGCATGTTTGTCAGCCTTCTCTGTACTCCACTCCAACAAAGTCCTCATCTGAGTCCTCTGCAGCAGAAATGATCTGTGACCACACCCTCTAGGGAGGTGGCACATGCACAGTCCTTTCCCTGTGGCCTGGTTGTGGCACATTTATGTCCAGTCACTCACCATTGCAGACCTCACTCTTTACTCACTCTTTAAAGTACGCACTGTGCCAGTGTCTGAGCTGTCAGCTGTGAGTGTCAGGTCAAGTGATGATGCTTCCTCTTCTGTCCGCTGTTCCTCCTGGCCTTCAGCCTGGCTGACCAAGTGGCAGCTCTTAGATTTGTGAAAGGTTAAATGCCAGAGGAGGCTTGCAATGAGGGAAGGATGGGGGTTCATGATGGGGGCTAAGCAACGTACATGGTCACACTATCTACAGCTTGTACTTCATGGCAGATTGCATAGTGAGGGGGAAGTGGGATTTGACAAGATCATAGGGCAGGAGCAAACCATCATCCTTAATGGGTTCAGCAACACCATCACCAGCGCTGGGGTGAGCACATGCAGCTGTGTCTGTTCCATATTGGTAAGCCTTATAAGAGAGGGGAAGAATGCTCGCATGTTGCTATGTGTTCAGTGATATGCCTGCCACAGTTGAATAGTTGACAGTGTGTGCAAGTTGTGAGAAGCAAGTGTGGCTTGCAGGTGCTAAATGTATGAGGATGAGGTGAAGCTGTGAAGGTAAAGTTTGAGTCTGGATTGATAGAGATTGTTGGTGGGTGAGTGAAGGGGATGCAGTGAATGGATTAGTGTGTGAGGCTAGTGGTGCACTTGGTAGGATTTGCTCTGTAGGCTACATTAACTAAACTTTGGCAGTTCATGTGTGGTAATCAAACTTCTTATGGCACTGCATCCATGTCCTCAGTATCAGACTGGTGGCATTGACTGCCAAGGCTACCTGTTCCCAATGCTTCCTGAGCAGCTGGCCAGAGAGTTACCTGCCTGAGGGAAGAGAACTGCTGTCCTCTGGTCCGCCTCCTGCACCAGCGACCCCAGCATGGCATCAGAAAACCTGCGAGCACACTTTCTACTCTGCTATGCCATTTCAGGTTGACCAAGTACTTTCAGCCCCCTGCTGTAGCTAGAATGCACCTCCCCTCTAAGAGGTGCGTATGCCCTTTAAGTAATGCAGAATATTTTAAGTGGTGCTAGCCTTACCTAAACTCGGGCCTATTGCTTGGACTTGCAAATACTCAGCAGGACATTTTGCACTGAGCTGTGCACTACCATCATGGAAATGGGAAGGCAGCACAGAGTTACCTGCTACCTGCATCACTTTGATCTTGTCTTGTCTTTTATCCGTCCTCATTCCGAGGGTTGGCCGCACTGTGAACAATCTTTCTCCACTAGTTTCTATTCCCCGCTGCCCTCACTGCCTGCCCCATTGAGACACCAGCCCACATTCTGATATTATCCATCCGTGCCATCTTGGATCTTCCTTGTGCATGTTTTCCTGGTGTTTTCCCTGGCATTACCTCTTTTTCCATACGCTCCCCTCCTATTTGCGTCATGTGTCCAAAATATCTGAGCATCCTTGGTATCACTGCCTCAAACAAGTTCCTCTTAACACCAGCTTTCTCGAGCACCCACTCGTTTGTCCGTCCATGACACACACAATATCCGTCTGAGCCCTTTCATTTCAAATGCTCTTACTTGAGCCTCGTCACTCTTCTTGCTGTTCCAGCTCTCATGGCCATACATTTTCACCGGTGTCACAAGGGCTTTCAGTAGATGAATTTTAATTTTGCAGATGACACAAAAATTGGCCGTGTAGTTAATATTGAAGATGACAGCTGTTGGATCCACAATAGTATCAACGATTTGGTTGAGTGGGCAGAAAAGTGGCAGATGGAATTCAGTCCAGAGAAGTGTAAGGTAATGCATTTGGGGAGGGCAAACAAAGTTAGGGGATACACAATAAATGGGAGGATATTGGTAGAGGTAGAGGAAGTGAGACATCTTGGAGTGCATGTCTACAGGCCCCTGAATGTGGCAGGACAGATGGATAAGGTGGTAAAGAAAGCATATGGAATGCTTTCCTTTATTGGATGAGGTATCGAATACAAAAGCAGGGATGTAATGCTGGAACTGTATAAAATGCTGCTTAGGCCACAGCTGGAATTTTGTGTACTGTTACCACATTACAGGAAGGGTATAATTGCTGTGGAGAGAGTACGGAGGAGGTTTTCAAGAATGTTGCCAGGACTTGAAAATTGCAGCTCTGGGGAAAGATTGGATAGGCTGGTGTTGTTTTCCTTGGAACTGAAGAGCCTGAAAGGTGACCTGATTGAGGTGTACAAGATTATGAGGGGCCTAGATAGAGTAGACAGGGATGTCCGGTTTCTCCTAGTGGAGGGGTCAATTACCAGGGGCCACAGATTTAAGGTGATTGGTAGAAGGATTAGAAGGGACATGAGGAAAAACTTATTCACCCAGAGGGTGGTGGGTGTTTGGAATTCACTGCTTGGTTTGGTGGTGGAGGCAAAAACCCTCAACTCTTTTTAAAAGGCACTTGGATCAGCACCTAAAGGTCTGTAACCTGCAAGGCCACAGACCAGGTGCTGGAAGGTGAGACTGAAATGGGCAGCTAGTTTTGTTATTTATTATTTTTTGGCTGACGCAGACACGATGGGCTGACTGGCCTCTTTCTGTGCTGTACCTTTTCTATAGGCAGAATGTTTAGGTCAGCGGGCGGGCGCGATCGGTGGTCCCGGGATTGGCCAGGGAACGGACTGCCAACTGTGATTGGCCCCCAACCGCGATTTCACTCTGTCTGGCCAATTAACGGCCAGACAGCGTGAAACACGCGCTGAGAAACTCAGTGCTGCCGGGGTGGGGGCGGGAAGAGGGCGGGCGCTGACATCAGTCCGGGTGCGGGCGAGCGCTGACAGAAAGCTCCCAGGAGGCAGAGAGCTGCCTCAGAGAGCTGAAAACCTGAAAAGCATTAAATAAATTTTTTAAAATCAGGAAAAAAAATGTCCAGGCATCACAAACAATCACCTGATCGCACACATGATAAAAATGCTGTCTGTAGATTTTCATTTTTCTTTCATTTAATGACGGAAACCTCAGCCCTTGGATGAGGCTTCATGAAAAATGCAAAGTCCGCCTGGCATATCGCCCGTCTGCCAACTGTAAGGTTGGACGAACCACGAAAAATCGGAGACAATTGCACCTTTAATTACCTTAATTGGCCTTTTAATTGTTGGCGGGCATGCTTCGACTTTTGCATGCGCCCGCCGGCCGAAAGATCATGCGATTTCACATCCGATCGAGTCGGGCGTGTGCCCACCTGCCCACCGAACTAGAAATTCTGCCCTACGGTTCTATGGTTCTAACTCAAGTCGCTGTGGCTACTCCATACTCTTTAAGTGCAATCACAATGCCATGACCCTTGTTAAGTCCAGACTGAATTCCTTTAGTAAGCTCTGCATCTTCCCACTTTGTTCAGGCTTGGGGTAATTGTGCATCACAATCCTCACAGTCGAATTTGGGGGTAATCAAATTTCATTGTTGGCTGAGGGATAAATATTGTCCAGGACTAGCAGGGACCTGGTCTTCTATAAATGGTGCTGCAGAATATTTTACACCCAGCTAAGAGGGGCAAACAGCAAATTGGCTTAATGCCTCTCTTGAAGAGCGGCATGTCCCACACTGCAGCAATCCCTCAATACTTCACTGGGATCGCAGCCCAGATTCTGTACTCAAGTCTCTGGAGTGGGATATGAACCCACCACCTCTTGGCTCGGTTTTGGAACAACAGCAGCACAGCCTTACTTTGCTTCTGACCTGCATGTCTGGTATTTCATCATCGAGAAATGGAGCTGCTCATGATGCTCAAAACCAATTAACAGGAGAAAGCAGAATCTGAGAAAATATTACTTCCATTAAGGAGGACAAGGTGCAGCAGGTTCTTATCAATAACCCATCTCCTTAACCAATGAGATTTAAGTATTGGGAAAGAAACAGAAGGACATTCTATATTAATCCAATCATTTCTCCCCTCTCTTTATTTCTCTTTCCGTACCTGATTTCATTCAAATTCACACCAGTTCCTTCTCTGGTTTTCTCTCTGTATCTTAAAATCTCATTAGGAGATAGACTATTGATCCTCTCATCCAGAAAGCCCCAGATGCCCTGTCGCCCTTGCCACACCATGCAGCCCACACTTACAGCAACTTAAAGGGCAACAAGTAGGGTTGCCAACTGTGATGAACTGTCCTCCTGGAGGTCTCATCACATGACCTGCCCCTATGCTCCAGCCATTCGTCTGCCAACACATTCATCCTTGTGATGCACCGCCTCCTTACACCGATTGGAAAACAAACTATCCTATTGGATGATGCCTGACTGTCCCGCCAAACAGCCATATTTTCCCATTTTCAATATTTTTATTCCTGGTGAAGAGAAATGTTCAAAGAAAATGACAGAAAAAAACAATCTTTTTTAATGTCCCAATTATTTTTTTCCAGGGTTGCGCACAGCAGTGTCTTGGAGATTGATTTTCACTTCCTGGAGACGCCAGGCCAATCCTGGAGTGTCGGCAACCCTAGCGCCAAGTCTTTGAGCCGAAGGGTGAGGGAAAATGTCTAACTGATAGGGCATGCTCCAGTGAATTCTAGGCTGCTACAGAAGACTGTGAACTCGCAGGCCTGGAAACCCTCCTCCTGACTCAAGCCTGCTTGTGGGATGAGATCATCCCATCTAATCTGTAAGGTACTCCCCAATCTATCTCAGGCCTGGGCTAGTGAAGCTGTTATCACACTCACAGCTGCTGGGGTCAACTGCAGTGCAGAAAAACATTACAGCCTGGAGGATTCATCAACAGGAAAAACAGTGACTGTCCTTCTCCCTCTCTGTTAATCATCCTTGACAGGTACAGCACCAAAAATGTTGCTCTTTGGATGCTCATAGAAAAGATTTATACTGCACCTTTCATAATCTTAGGACGTCCCAAAGCACTTTACACCCAATAAATTGCTTTTAGGTGTAGTTATTGATGTAGTGTGGGAAACACGACAGTCTGATTTGTGCACAGCAAGGTCCCATAAACAGCAATGAGATAATAACCAGATGGTCTGTTTTGGTGATGTTGGTTAAGGGATAAATATTGTCCAGGGATAATCCCCACTCTTCTTTGAAATAGAGCACTGGGATCTTTTATGTCTATCTGACAGTGTGGATAGTGCCTTGCTTTAACCTCTCATTCAAAAAGCAGCATTTCAACAGTATAGTACTCCCTCAGTAGAGTGTCAGCCTAGATTTTTGGGCTCAGGGCTTTGGAGCAGGACTTGAACCCACCGCCTTCTGACTCAAAGGCAAGAATGCTACCAATTTAGCCCTAATGTATGACAGGCCTTGCTACATGACAAAGACATGCCACGGGCCCAACATTAATGGCTGGTGGTGCACAGCCTCACTGTCGTGCAGACTTGATGGGCCGAAGGGCCTCTTCTGCACTGTGTCATTCTGTGATTCTGTGGAAATGGGGTGGGGCGAATATGGGGGATCTGGAATTGACAAAATAGGAGACAAAGAACCCCGTGTTCAAAGGGTCAGTTAAACAGAAGAAAGTGAGAGAGGTCCAGGTCCAGGCCCTCACTGGGTATGGTGGTATAGTAGGTGGGTTTTCTTGACACCAAATAAAGCAAAAAATGAAACACAGCATCTGCTATTTGTGCCTTGATTTTCAAGCTGTTACGAAAAGCATTGCAGGAGAAGTTTAAAAAGAAACTCTGGCACTACTGCTATTAGTCAGTCAGATGTATATAGAGATATATAGTATTTTTGGCACAGAAACAGGCCATTCAGCCCAACTGCTCTATGCTGGTATTTGTGCTCTACACAAGCCTCCTCCCATTCTACTTCACCTCATCCTGTCAGGACATCTTTCTATTCCCTTCTCCCTCATGTACTTCTCTAACTTTCCCTTAAGTGATATTCGCCTCAACTATTCCACATTATAGCGAATTCCATATTCACAACACTCTCTGGGTAAAGGGTTAAATTCCCTTGAATTACTTCTTGGATTTATTAGTGACTATCTTATAATTATTATCCTTAGTTTTTGTCTCCTCCACAAATCGAAACATCTTCTGCATGGGCAAAATTTAACAGGGAATGAGTGGCTGGGATGGGTGGAAATGGGAGGGGTGTATCGTCTGCTCACGCCCATTCCTGTCGATCCCCCAGCAATTTAACATCTTGGTTCCATATTGTTTAATAACTTGTCCAGCACAAATCTATCAATCTCAGATATAATATTAGCAATTAAGTTAACATCTACAGCTTTTTTCTGGGGAGAAAGTTCCAGGCATTTTAAAAATTGATTTATGGCATGTGGGAATCGCTGGCTAGGCCAGCTTTTATTGCCCATCACTAATTGCCCTTGAGAAGGTGGTGGTGGTCAATGCCTGGCATTTGTGTGGTGCGTATATTATTTGCCACTTGTCAGCCCAAGGCTGGATATTGCCCAGATCTTGCTGCATTTGGACATGGACTGCTTTAGTATCTGAGGAGTCGCGAAAGGTGCTGAACATTGTGCAATCATCAGCAAACATCCCCACTTCTGACACTCTGTTGGAAGGAAGGTCATTGATGAAGGAGCTGAAGGTGGTTGGACTGAGGACACTACCCTGAGGAACCCCTGCAGTGATGTCCTGGAACTGAGATGACTGACCTCCAACAGCCACCCATTGTGTGAAGAAGTGTTTCCTAACTTCTCTCCTGAATGACCTGGCTCTGAAGTTAAGGTTATGCCCCCACTAACCCCTGGAGGTGTGAACAGCTCCTTCCTATCTCATTAAGATTGGGGATGGGTCATTCAGGAGTTAATAGGGCTGAGAAATTAAAAAAACTTAAACACTTCAGCTATGAAACAATAGATAAAAGGAAGCTATGCATGTCATGAGCTAGCCCTCTATATTCTTTGTATATTTGTTGGTCTATACAACCGAAATGGAAAGAGTTGATACAACCTGATGTGATACAACCTGTTACAAGCGGAAATGACAACAGCAATCTCAGCCCTCTCGGCCCTGCAAAGTCCTCCTTACTAACATCTGGGGGCTAGTGCCAAAATTGGGAGAGCTGCCTCATAGACTAGTTGAGCAACAGCCTGACAGGCACCATCATCACCATTCCTGGGTATGTCCTGTCCCACCGGCAGGACAGACCCACCAGAGTTTCTGACACAGTGGTATGCAGCCAGGAAGGTGTTGCCCTGTAAGTCCTGAACATTGCCTCTGGACCCCATGAAGTCTCATGGCAAGAGGTCAAACATGGGAAAGGAAACCTCCTGCTGATTACCATGTACCGTCCTCCCTCTGCTGATGAATCAGTGCTCCTCCATATTGAACACCACTTGGAGGAAGCACTGAGGGTGGTAAGGGCACAGAATGTACTCTGGATGGGGGGCTTTAATGTCCATCAGTGAGTGGCTCAGTAGCACCACTACTGACCGAGATGGCCGAGTCCTAAATGACAAAGTTGCTAGACTGGGTCTGCAGCAGGTGGTGAGGGAACCAACAAGAGGGAAAAACATACTTGACCTCATCCTCACAAACCTGCCTGTCACAGATGCATCTGCCCAGGACAGTGTCAGTAGGAGTGACCACACACAGTCAATGTGGAGACGAAGTCCTGTCTTCACATTGAGGATATCCTCCATCGTGTTGTGTGGCACTACCATCGTGCAAAATGGGATAGATTTCGAACAGATCTAGCAACTCAAGACTGGGCAACCATGAGGCACTGTGGGCCATCAGCAGCAGCAGAATTGTACTCAACCACAATCTGTAACCTCATGGCCTGACATATCCCCCACTTTAGCATTACCATCAATCCAGGGGATCAACCTGGTTCAATGAAGAGTGCAGGAGGGCATGCCAGGAGCAGCACCAGGCATGCCTAAAGATGAGGTATCACCCTGGTGAAGCTATAACACAGAACTACTTGTGTGCCAAACAGCATAAGCAGCAAGTGATAGACAGAGCTAAGCGATCCCACAACCAATGGTCAGATCTTAGCTCTGCAGTCATATCACATCCAGTTGTGAATGGTGGTGGACAAATTAAACAACTCACTGGCGGAGGAGTCTCCATAAATATCCCCACCCCCAATGATGGAGGAGCCCAGCATATCAGTGCAAAAGATAAGGCTGAAGCTTTTGCTACAATCTTCAGCCAAAAGTGCCAAGTGGATGATCCATTTTGGTCTCTTGCAGAGGTCCCCAGCATCACAGATGACAGTCTTCAGCCAATTCAATTTATTCCACGTGATATCAAGAAATGGCTGAAGGCATTGGATACTACAAAGTCTATGGGCCCTGACAATATTCCAGCTATAGTACTGAAGACTTGTGCTCCAGAACTTGCCACGCCACTGGCCAAGATGTTTCAGTGCAGCTACAACACTGGCATCTGCACGGCTATGTGGAAAATTGCCCAGGTATGTCCTGTACACAAAAAGCAGGACAAATCCAACTTGGCCAATTAAAGCCTCATCAGTCTACTCTCTATCATCAGTAAAGTGATGCAAGGGGTCATCAACAGTGCTATCAAGTGGCACTTGCTTACCAATAACCTGCTCATTGACGCCCAGTTTGGGTTCTGCCAGGACCACTCAGTTCCTTACCTCATTGCAGCCTTAGTTCAAACATGGATAAAAGAGCTGAACTCCTGAGGTGAGGTGAGAGTGACAGAAAGGTTGCATTTGAGTGTGGCGTCAAGGAGCCCTAACAAAACTGGAGTCAATGGGAATCAGGGGGAAAACTCTCCTCTGGTTGGAGTCATGCCTAGCACCAAGGAAGATGGTTGTGGTTGTTGGAGGTCAGTCATCTCAGCTCCAGGGCATCACTGCAGGAGTTCCTCAGGGTAGTGTCCTCGGCCCAGCCATCTTCAGCTGTTTCATCAATGACCTACCTTCCATCATAAGGTCAGAAATGGGCATGTTTTCTGATGCTTATATGATGTTCAGCACCATTCGCGACTCTTCAGATACTGAAGCAGTCCATGACCAAAAGCAACAAGATCTGGACAATATCCAGGTTTGGGCTGATGAATGGGAAGTTACATTCACGCCACACAAGTGCCAGGCAATGACCACCTCTGACATGAGAGAATCCAACTATCGCCCCTTGATTTTCAATGGCATTACCGTCACTGAATCCCCCACTATCAACATCCTGGGGGTTACCATTGACCAGAAACTGAACTGGACTAGCCATATAAATACTGTGGCTACAAGAGCAGGTCAGATGCTAGGAATCCTGTGGCGAGTAACCCACCTCCTGACTCCCCAAAGCCTGTCCACTATCTACAAGGCACAAGTCAGCAGTGTGATGGAATACTCCCACTTGCCTGGATGAGTGCAGCTCCTACAATGCTCAAAAGCTTGACACCATCCAGGACAAAGCAGCCCGCTTGATTGGCACCACACCTACAAACATTCACCCCCTCCACCACCGACGCACAGTCGCAGCTGTGTGTACCATCTACAAGATGCATTGCAGGAATTCACCAAGGCTTTTTGGACAGCACCTTCCAAACCCACGACCACTACCATCTAGAAGGACAAGGGCAGCAGACACATGAGAACACCACCACCTGGAAGTTCCCCTCCAAGTCACTCACCAGCCTGACTTGGAAATATATTGTCATTCCTTCACTGTTGCTGGGTCAAAATCCTGGAACTCCCTTCCTAACAGCACTGTGTGTGTACTACACCACGTGCACTGCAGCGGTTCAAGAAGGCAGCTCACTACCACTTTCTCAAGAACAACTAGGAATGGGCAATAAATACTGGCCCAGCCAGTGAAGCCCACATCCTATGAAAGAATTGAAGAAAAATGTGGATGCCAGAATTGGGACCTAAGCAGAGAACACACAGGTTGCCACGGGGAGCAGGGACAATAGGGTTGCCGACTCCGGCTGGACATAGTCTGGGAGACATCGGTGGAAGTGACATCATAGAAAGCTGACGGAGTAGCCGAGGCATTTCTGGGAATGCTTGAAAATACCAACACATTCCCAGGGGATGATCTTTAAATGAAATATATCTCCCTGTCTAAAGAGGTGAAGACAAGATATCCCACATCATTATAATGATAAGCCCCATCCCCTGATTCGGGCTGTCCTGGGTAAAGGAGGATTCCACCCTGTAAACTCCCAGCTCCAGCTCCAGCTGCCCCTGGACCATTTAAAGGTCCCGGGTCGGAGCTGTTGTAACCAATCAGAGTCACACATTGCACTTTCCACTCGGATGCCAAGAGGCCCCCCCCCCCAATCAGCAGCCAGCTGGATAAGCTGAACACTCGACAGACTCTGAGGGCAGAGCCACACATGCGCACATGTTACCTACGTTAAAGATGGCACAGACCAAACAAACACAGATGTGAGGAAAAAAACTCTGCCTTGGCAAGTCCAATCTGCAAGCCTGCTTCCTTCTCCACTGATGTTGTGGTTTAAAATCTCCCGGAAGGCTTTCTCTGGCCCCTAGGAGATTAATGCCAATTCCGGAGATTCTCGTCCACTCTGGGAGGTTTGGCAGCCCTACTCTGCAGCATTTCATCTGAGTCTGCACACTGCTTTGCTGAGAAAAGTGTCCATATCCCTGCAGCGAACAGAGACTCTACTAAAAAGCCATCGGATTTTCTACAACAGGGGTTCCGGGAAAGAAAAGGGGACGTGCCAGCCAAGACTAAAAAGCAACCGCTTCAGTGAAAAACCGAAATCCGGGCACAATCAGTGAATCTTTATTGGCGTCACCTTTTTATCCACATCTTACCTGGCCAAGTTTAACATCTGATACTCTGTAAAGTTATATTTTTTCCTGCATGCCTGTGTGTTTGCAAGTGTTAGTGGGAAGAAGGATGTCTTTGTACATTTTTGATCATTTTTAATATTTTCCCTGGGTGGGTTTTAGTACCAAAAAATTAACCTCTTATGTGTTTAACTCAAGGATACTTGTCTGGCTTATTTCGTGCAGGGCTGCACACAGCCAAGTCCATGCTGAATTGGCAACACAGCAAACTTTTAAAATTCAAAACTTCTGTTACATCCAAACGGGGAATGGGAAAAGAGGAAAGCCAGTCCATCCCTCTTCACCCAATCATAACACCATAACCAAACACTTGGACCCCCAGTAACATTCTGGTGAAACTGTGTCGCATTCCTTCCCAGTATATTAAGGTGTGGTGTTCAGACCTGGGGACAGTCCTCCAGTATTGGCCAACAAAAGCTTTGTTTATTTAGCACAATGACCTCTCCTTTATATTCTAGCACTTTAGTAATAAACACTAACATTCCATTAATTTTTTAAATTATATTTTTATACCTAACCGTTACATTTTAATGATCTGTGCACATTTGGACCCCTAAATCTCCCCGGACCTTCACTGTTCCTAGTTCTTCACCATTTAAATATTAAGGTCAAATGAAGATATCTATTTGCATTCCAAATTCCTGACCTCCTAGAAAGCTGCCCACAGGTTCAACAGCTCTGGTAAGCGAACCTCATGGCCCTTATGTTCCAGATTGTGGGCTCATCAAGGCACTCAGCGCTGGATCATTACAAGCAACAACTCCAATTGCCCATCCTACTCTCTCATCGGCCTTCCAGCTAATCTTGCCAGTCTCCTTCCTATCCAACTCACTCGTCCTATTGTTGACCCTGTGGACACTGACAGCAGATCAGCTCTCATTGCCCTGCTACACTACTCACTCCAGAATGTCCATTCGCTTGTGAACAAGACCTTTTCCATCCATGAACTTATTGTGGATGTTACATTGACATCACACCCAGATGGAGCCTTGATTCAGACGAGCCATGATTTCATTGGATGGTGGGACAGGTTCAAGAGACTGAATGGCCTACTCTTGAATCTATGTTCCTATGCATTGGAAATTACACCCTGTGCATTTAGATTCATTATAGGAATGAGGCGCCATCTACCAGATGACTGGGGCATATGCAGTGCCAGTTAGGATTGTGTAGTGCCAGGCACATTTTTACCATGCACAGTTACCCATTAAAGCTAATGGATCAAGTAAGAGACATGGATGTTAATAGCTGGTAACTCATTAGAGGTACATTGGCAGTGACAATAAGGAATTCAAATTTTTTTTTCTATTCTTTCATGGGATGTGGTTGCCATTAACAAGGCCAACATTTGTTGTCCATCCCCAACTACCCTTGAACTCAATAGCTTGCTAGGCCATTTCAGAGGGCAGTAAAGGGTCAACCATATTGCTATGGGTCTGGAATCACATGTAGGCCAGACCAAATAAGGATGGCAGATTTCCTTCCATAAAGGACATTAGTAAACCAAATGGATTTTTATGACAATCTATGATAACTATCACGGTCAACATTACTGAGGCTAACTTTTCAATTTTCGATGTTATTCATTGAATTTAAATTCCGCCAGGTGCTGTGGTGGAATTTGAACCCATGTCCCCAGGGCACCAGCTTGAACATCAGATGAAAAGTTAAACCTAAGTCCATTTGACCTCTCAGGTGGGCATAGAAAAATCCCATAGCACTATTGTGGGAGTTTGCTGTGAGCAAACTGACTGCTGTATTTCCTACATTCCAATAGTTGCTACACACCAAAAGACTGCAAAGCATTTTGAGGTATCCTGAGGTGAAAGTTCCTCCTTGCAGACCCAGCCAATTTGCTCAGGATAGACAGTAGCCTTTTCGTTATCGCAACACATTTGAATAAGACATTGAATATTGAGGCTGAAGAGTTGGACCAGGTTCAATGCCAAGCTGAAAGCTGCTTTAGCAGAGGTCATGTCTAGGTCTGTATCAGCAGGTTCTGTATCTAACTAAGTTAACTTGTCAGGGATCAAATGAGTGCTTATGTCTTATGTATGTCCAAGTCTTACGTTATTGGCTAGGGATTTTCTTTGTTCCAGAATCTAGCCCTATGTGTCATTGAACTTGTTATCTCTAGCTTCAACCAGTTTCTACCTGGCAACAACTAATGATTGAAAGGTAATGATAGGGAACTTTGTCAAACTCATACCTAATTCTTTAGGGTGAACTGCCCTGCTCTGACTCTCTGGCCAGCTCTACCAACCCTGCAATAGGAGGTGAGGGAGGAAGGCCGTGGGATGAGACTGTTGCGGCGGAGTCACTTCAGGAGATCGTGACCCCCAAGTGAGGTTCCTTAGCAAATTAGAAGGTGACCTTTTCCTGCTGGTATTTTGGTTTTAGAGCTCAGGAAATTACTTCAAAAGGGTAAGAATATCAGGCTATATATTTGATGGTGCTGAAGGACCAAGGATCCCTGGTTAGGTGGCCAAGCATCTGAAAACACTGAGCATGCCATGGTCATACACGATCCTATTTTGCAAAGGAGGCCCTCAGATATGTGTAAAACGGGTGCCCAAGGGTCCCATACGGCAGGTGGCCTGAATGTGCTCATTCTGTGTTGGACGAGTGCTCCACCCGCAATATTGGATGAGGACAGAATCCTCCCGTCTTTAAAGATTTTCAGAGGCTAGCAAGGATAAGGGTGATGGGTGAATGGGACTCAATGTGAGTTAGGATACAGACAGCAAGTTTTGAGCTCAGGTTTAAGGAGAGTGTAAGATTGTTGACTGGCTAGGAGAACATTGCAATGGCTGAGCCTGGAGGTAACAAAAGCATGGATGAGGGTTTCAGCAGCAGATGGACTGAGGCACGGGTGGAATACCATGAGCCGCACCTGAGCAGATTTAAGGTAGGTATTTTGGGTGATATATGGGAAAAAGAATGCAGCACTGTTTACTGATGTGACATGTTTTTGTGCCAGTCGAATGTTTGCATTTAACATCTGAGTTCCCATTAGATGCCCAAACTGGAGGTGTGACAAGTGGCCACCAAATGGTGGTCAAGTGAGAGTAAGGAGTAAATGTCGAATTTTTAACATTAAAATTCCTTCAAAGAAAGACTCTGCTCTGGAAATACCTTAGAGAAAATCGACAGGGTCAGTGATTCAGATTGACTGAATGAGTCAAATTCGATTTGTATTACTTATCGATCAACAAACTTTTATTTGACTAGCCACTGATAACTTCATTTTGAAAGGTTAATAATACAGTTGTTACTGACAATAAGCAGGCACTCAAATCCATTAGAATGAACACTTTGGCTTCTCGGCACAGCACAGAAAGTAGGCAGCAGCTGATCAAAGGCCTGGGTGAACCTACTTAGTCACCTGAGGGTGTGCTGGTCTTCCATCCCAGGGTCCTAAAGGAAGTGGCAGTGGAGATAGTGGATGCATTGGCTATAATATTCCAAAATTCCCTGGATCCTGGAAAGGTTCCAGTGGATTGGAAAAATGCTAATATAACGCCCTTATTCAAAAAGGGGGGGAGGCAGAAAGTAGGAAATTATAGACCAATTAGTTTAACGTCTGTCATTGGGAAATTGTTGGAATCCATTATTAAGGAAGTAGTAATGGGGCATTTGGAAAGTCAAAATGCAATCCATCAGAGTCAGCATGGTTTTATGAAGAGTAAATAGTGTTTGACTAATTTGCTAGAGTTCTTTGAAGATGTGACAAGCAAAGTGGATAATGGGGATCCTGTAGATGTAGTATATTTGGACTTCCAGAAGGCCTTTGATAAGGTGCCGCACAAAAGATTAATACACAAGATTAGATCACACTGAGTTAGGGTAATATATTAGCTTGGATAGAGGATAGAGGATTGGCTAACCAACAGAAAGCAGAGATTCGGAATAAATGGGTCTTTTTCTGGATGGCAAGCTGTAACTAGTGGGATGCTGCAGGGGTCAGTCGTTGGGCCCCAACTATTTACAATCTATATTAATGACTTGGATTCAGGGATAGAAGGTAAATTTGCAGATGACACCAAAATAGATGGGAATGTAAGTTGCAATGAAGAAATAAGAAATTTACAAATGGATATGGACAGGTAGGTGAATGGGCCAAAATTTGGCAGATGGAGTTTAACGTGGATAAATGTGAGGTTATCCATTTTGGTCAGAAGAATAAAAAGGTGACTTATTATTTAAATGGAGAGAAACTTCAGAATGCTTCAGTGCAGAGGGATCTGGGTGTCCTCGTGCATGAATTGCTGAAAGCTAGTATGCAGGTACAGCAGGTAATAAGGAAGGCAAATGGAATTTTGACATTTATTGCTAAAGGAATAGAGCATAAAAATAGGGAAGTGTTGTTGCAACTGTACAAGGCATTGGTGAGTCCGCACCTGGAGTACAGTGCACAGTTTTGGTCCCCTTACTTGAGGAAGGATGTAGTTGCATTGGAGGCAGTTCAGAGGAGGTACACTACATTGATTCCAGAGATGCGGGGCTTGTCTTATTAGGAGAGATTGAGCAGTTTAGGCCTATACTCACTAGAGTTTAGAAGGATGAGAGGAGATCTAATTGAGGTACATAAGATGCTAAAGGGGATAGACAAAGTAGACATGGAGTGGATGTTTCCCCTTGTGGGGCATTCTAGAATGAGAGGCCATAGTTTTAGGCCAAGGGGTGGTAGAGTTAAATCAGAGATGAGGAGGAATTACTTTTCTCAAAGGGTCGTGAATCTGTGGAATTCACTACCTCAGAGTGCAGTGGATGCCAGGATGCTGAATAAATTTAAGGAGGAGATAGACAGATTTTTAATTAGTAATGGGTTGAAAGGTTAAGGGAGGAGGGCGGGAAATTGGAGTTGAGGCCAAAATGAGATCAGCCACAATCGTAATGAATGGTGGTGCAGGCTCGAGGGGCTGAATTGCCTACTCCTGCTCCTAGTTCTTATGTTCTTAAGCTCACTGAAGGCCAATATGAAGTAATTCATCATTCATCCATCAAGACCAATAGGAAGGCAGAATCAATTTAGAAGATGAGACATTAGAATGATAGCTGACTGGAATAAAGTAATAAATGTTCAACTATGTTGTGTTGAGGAATAGAAGTAGTTTAAGTAAGTTATATTTGTATTTGTAGGTGTTAGGAATGAGTTTTAGCTTTAATGTTTAAGTTTAATTTGTATTTATATGGTACGAAAAAGAAAAGTTGAGTTTTAGTTTCACTTTAAAAGATGCCTGCATTTTACTGAAGATTTTATGACTGTTGGAGGGGAGTTAAAACAAACACAATGTTAAAAAAAACTGTGCTGTTGTCTAGCAACAGGGGTCCAGAGAGAGGGACCCACAGAGACAGAGAAAACTAGTTTCAGTTCAGTTGAAGCCCGGATTCCAGAGAGGCTGGACAGCAGAATGACAGCTAGTGAGTCCCAAACTAGCACTGACGCCAGATGCCAGGAGAAGCTGGACACGGGAGAAGAAGGTTCCAGAAACTAAAGAAGAAGGTTCCAAAACCCAGGGGAGTGGAAAAGGAAAGGCCCCAAGAGGACAGTCTAGTCAAAGGACAAGGACAGGAATCTGGAAAAGGTCTTGTTCTGTGGAAGTGAAAGTAAAGAACAGAGAGGAAGGCTCCAAGCTTCAAACTTAAAGAGAAGAAAGCTGCAGGACACAGATTTAGAGCAATATAGGCTTGCGAGAAGCCAGAAGGTCACATGAAGCAGTGGTGTTCTGTTGGCACGGCTGAGTCAGTGAGAGAGAATGTGTGGAAGAAAGCTTGAATGCAATGACGATCCGGGGAGAGGAACATCAGAAGGAGAGTTCAAAGCCCCGGAGGTCGACCCTTGAGGAGAGTGTCAGAGAGAAAGCATTGTTTTGGAAAAGATTCCAGGGAGAGTTCTTCCAGGGCGGAGATCGGAAGCCTCGTGTGAAAGATGGAATTCAGTGAGACTGGTTGGCTCACGGTGGGACAAGCGTCTGGGGGGGAGGGGTGGGGGGGGGAGTTGATGAGAGATCCATAGCATCTGTTTGGGGTGGCATCTGTCACCTGGTTTCAGAGTGTGGTGTGTCTGACTACAGGTTATCTATTGGTTTACATGGACTGTGTTCTTACTGTGAATATTAGAGTATAAGATAGATTTTGTAACTTGTGTTGTCCTTATGAATCTGCTTATATCTATAAAGGTATAGTCGAAGGCAAGGAGTATTGTAAAATAGTTCATCTTTTCTTGTTTAATAAATATTTTATTTTTTTGTTATAAGTCCATCAACTGACTCCTGTGACTGTTCAGTAGCCAGTCTCCCTATCTAAACAAAAAAATAAAAGTTAGGATCTATCAAGCTGGGTTCCACCCTGGGACCAAGCTTGTCCAGTAGTAAGATAAAAACAAAATACTGCAGATGCTGGAAATCTGAAACAAAAACAAAAATAGCTGGAAAAACTCAGCAGGTCTGACAGCATCTGTGGAGAGGAAGACAGAGTTAACATTTCAAGTCCATATGACTCTTCTCAATCAAAGTGCTGGCTTCTGATTGGCTGGCAGTTCTCGGCAGATGGAACTTGCGAGCCTTGATCCCAGGGAGGGCCAGCTGCTGTCCAGTTAAGCGCCGAAGTGGCACTTGATGCAGGGGGGCCTTCCTTAAAAGAGACAATGTGGCGCTTCCACCAGGCTCTCCAGCCGCCTGTGAGAGAACCCATCACTCCCATTAATACTGCCTTTCGTAAGTGAATAAGCTTCTGTCTCAGCCCTCACAATACCGAGCACAGAATCCACACAGAAAGGTAAGTGAAAAACAAGATGACACATCCACTGAATTTAATCATGTGTACTCGTGGGTGCTCCTGGTTCACTGGGCTTTTAGAGGTCCAGATCTGCGTTAATGCTGGTACAACCTAAAACAAGGAATCACCAGATTTTAACCTACGTTCCGACCATCTCTTCTCCACTCACTTACCTGGATTCTTGTAACTTTGTGAGATTGTAAGGCCAAGTAAAAGAATGGAAATAGAATGGAATGTACTCGCAACCCTCTGTTTTGATATTGTTCAGCTGCCCAGGCCGCAAGAGAAACAGCTTCTATATCTCAAACAACATTGGCAATGATATAGCTGAGGGTGCATAATTGCCTAGTTACACAGGATATCACTATAGTGATAATGGAAATAACCATGTGTGCTGTTGCTATGTTGCTGAATGTTTGAAAAGAGGGGCAGTGTGTTCAAAAGAAACATCTTGCAGAGACACTCTAGAACTTAAAGGGTAGAAAGGGTTTATGTGTGAAGGAACAGGGTCATTTTCATCATGCTGGTCTGCACATGTTATGAAAATTCCTCGGGCATTGTGCGACATCTGGGTTGGCATTTAATGGAGACAATTGGGCTGTTTTTTGCTGGTTGGAGAGCACCGAGAGCCCCACATCACCTCTTTAATGGAAGGCCCACTGAATTAAAGGCCACTCAGGCACTTAAGTAGGCAGCAGTGGGCAGTCCCCAGGCTTTAGGACCCCAGGGGGAGAAGTCCTGCCTGCCGAGAGCTGCCAGCCAATCAGGGACCGGCGTCTCTGTTGAACAGCAGCACCACCTGGGAGGGTTGGCTGCTGCTGGGCCACCCACCCGAGGCCTAGGATTGTCGCTGGATCCCAGGCCACAGGTGAAACGTGAGGTCATTGAGCGAACGTCACGGGATAGTAGGGAGACAAGGGCTGGCAGCAAGGGCATTGGGGGGGGCTCTCAAGGAGCCCACATTTCCAATGCCAGGTTACTTGATCAGGCACTGATTGCCTTTGAACAAGGGACCCCTCCTCCCCAGGAGCCTCTAAGCAACCCCCCATGGGTTAACATTTTGTGCCGCCTGCATGATGAGTGCCCTGCCCACTACTGGGTTAATACCAACAGTGGCAGGAAGAGGCCCGTAAGTGGGCCTTTCATCCACGGACTTAATTGGGATGGAAGGGGGAAGACTTTGGGGACCCCACCCTCCACCTACCCAATCAATTAAATGCTCCCGTCGCCAAGCTCATCATGGGGGATGGTATCAAAATCCACTCCTTGTTTCCATCTCAGCTTCCCCCACTTTGGTACCCTTCCCCCTGCTCCCCACTGCATGTGGACACTGTCCCTCTCCCCATTTTATGTAGAAACACTCCTTCTGCCTTTGGTGGGGTGAGAGTCCTTGACACCAAGGTGGTATTTTATTGAGTGTGGCATCAGAGTTCTTCAGCAAAATTGAAGTCAGTGGGAATCAGGGGGAAAACTCTCCACTGGTTGGAGTCATACCTAGCACAAAGGAAGATGGTTGTGGTTTTTGGATGTCAATCATCTCAGTTCCAGGACATCACTGCAGGAGTTCCTCAGGGTAGTGTCCTAGGCCCAACCATCTTCAGCTACTTCTTTCCATCATAAGGTCAGAAGTGGGGATGTTTGCTGATAATTGCACAATGTTCAGCAGCATTTATAACTCCTCAGATACTGAAGAAGTCCATGTCCATGTGCAGCAAGATTAGGACAACATTCAGGTTTGGGCTGATAAGTGACAAGTAGCATTTGTGCCACACAAGTGCCAGGCAATGACCATCTCCAACAAGTAAAAATCTAACCATTTCCCCTTAACATTCAATGGCATTACCATCGCTGAATCCCCCACCGTCAACATCCTGGGGCTACCCCTGACCAGAAACTGAACTGGACTAGCCATATAAATACTGTGGCTGCAAGAGTAGGTCAGAAGCTGGGAATTCTGTGGTGAAAAACTTACTTCCTGACTCCCCAAAGCCTGTGCACCATCTACGAGGCACAAGTCAGGTGTGATAGAATACTTCCCACTGGCCTGAGTGAGTGCAGCTCCAACAACACTCAAGAAGCTCGACACTATCCAGCACAAAGCAGCCCGCTTGATTGGTATCCCATTCACTACCTTCACCATCCACTCCCTCCACCACCAATGCACAGAGGCAGCAGTGTATACCATTTACAAGATGTATTGCAGGAACTCAACAGCCGTCCAAACCTGCGAACTCTCCCACCTAGAAGGACAAGGGCAGCAGATGCACGGGAGCGTCACCACCTGCAAGTTCCCCTCCAAGCCACAACACCATCCAGACTTGGAAATATATCGCCGTTCCTTCACTGTCACTGGGTCCAACTCCCTTCCCAACAGCACTGTGGGTGTACTTTCATCAGATGGCTTGCAGCAGTTCAAGAAGGCAGCTCACCACCACTTTCTCAAGGGCAATTAGGGATGGGCAATAAAAGCTGGCATAGCCAGTGATGCCTACATCCCAAGAACGAATATACCAAATTTCCTGCAATTGGCAGAGACTTACCCAGGATAGAAGGATCAGGTAGCGATAAATTTGATTTCTAGACATTGATGTAGACTGACTGTGTGAAATGTAGATACTTGGCCTGGAAGACCACCCTTCAATGAAGAGCAATAGTTATCTTATGTCCCTTTAAAAGTTAATGGGAAAATCTTATCAAAAAGACATTATCCTTTAAGACTCTCTCATTTCCTTTTATTAAACTCTTCAGTCCAGACTGTTTGTCAAATAATGAGCAGAGCTGGGCCAAGAAATCTGAAGTATCACCATGGAAACTGGAAACAGGTCTATGGTTTCCACACATCACTGTCAACAACCACAGCTTGAATAAGACAGATAAGCTCACTCAAGTGGATATTTAGCAGGGTTGGCTGAGAAACATCATTCGCAGGGACTGACTGTTGCTTTTACAACTGCAAATCAGTCATAAGGAATAAATGCCAGTTTATTCAGGTAGTGAGATAACATAGAAAGAACAAATTAGCAATGAAATACACAACCTAGCTGTTTATGGTCTGCGATTTACACCTACTGCAGCGTGTGGCACTGTGACCAATTCTTCAAAACTTTAAGATGCTTAGCCCTCTGGGAGTGCAGGTGGGCTGCTTAAAAGGAATTCTTAGCAACCAGCTCCCTCAATAGCTCAGTGAGTGAGGGGATCACCTGTTATTAACCGTGGAACTCCCGGTTTGATAGCCGCTTGGTGCACAGTTGGACAATCACAGGACCAAGGAGGGATTGGGTCACCAACACTGATCTGATGGTGGGGCCTAGTGAAACATTAGCCAGAACTCCCGATTCTTATCACTGTCACTATCAAGCTGTCTTGGAAAGGCCACATTAGCTGGATGAGGGCTGGATCAAGTTAAACTGAGGTGTCTCTTGGCAGCTGACACTCATTGTCCAGTTTTATGGATGAAGAATATAGTACTCAACTGGTCGGGTTGCCAACCCTCCAGGATTGGCTTAGAGTCTCCAGGAATTGAAGGTCAACCTCCAGGTCATAGCTCTATGCAACCATGGTGAAAAATCATCAGGATATTCAAAAAGAATTTTTTTGGTCATTTTCCATGAACATTTCTCTTTACCAGATGTAAAAATATTGAAAATGGTTGGGGGTTGGGGGGGGTGGGGGGAAGCGGGGGTGGTGGGGGAAGGCTGTTTGGCCAACAGTCGAGCATTATCCAATTGGGTTATGACTCTTTGTTTTCCAATTGGTGTAGGAAAGCAGTGCATCACAAGGATGGACGTGCTGGCTGACGAATGGCTGGAGCATGGGGCAAGTCATGTGATGAAATCTCCAGGAATACAGTTAATGACAGTTGGCAACCCTACAAGGGGGTGCACTCAATAGTAGTTGATGTTGTCAAGAGAGGAGAAAGGGGAGCAAATTGGAACGTTATTTGTTCCAATGTGACCAACACTTGAAAGACTGCAATTGAGGCCTGCCCTTAGTTGCTTGGCATGGTAAGGCATTGCTGGACCATCTTTCACGAATTATTGTATCAACTGAATAGCTTTCTGGATTACTTCATTAAGTGCCATTAATGTGTCTGGGTGCTGTTGTAATATGCCTTTAAGGATAGCAGCATGCTATCACTAGAAGGGAAGTGTGTCATGTGATCCAGTCCCAGTTTCATTTGGCCTGTGAGTAGTGCACACACACACAGCTCTGCTGCTGATGTCTTCAAGCTTTATACTCATGTATATCTGTTCTTCGGTGTCTAATCTAAAAAAAATGAACCCACAATGCGTTTACCCTTATGAGTAATTGGTGCCTTTATATCATTACAAAAACATGACAGGCACTGATGTATTTTTATACATCAATGTGGAAAAAGCTACCACAAGGAATGTTTGAAGAAAAAGACATGGATGCCTTTAAGAGAAAGGTAGGTAAACATGTGATAGAGAAAGAATTAGGTGAGTTTTGGGTTATATGAAGAGCGTTTGGAGGAGGCTCATGTCGAAAGAAAATACCAGAATTGACCTGCTGGCCTGAATGGCCTCTTTCTCTGTATAGGACTTCCATGTTGTGAAATTGGACTCCATAGCACTACAGGTACTGTGGCTACAGAAGCCCCGAAAGCATAAAATAGCATGGGCTGCCACTGGGTATGACTCCACTGCCAGTCACTTGCAGTGCAGTGCCCCATGCAGGACAGGGTGCCAGGGCAGGCGTGCTGTGTGTGCACTGGTAGCTTGAAGGAAGGTTGGATAGTGACATCAATCAGTCGTTCAAGTCCGCTGAATGCCTGCGCTGGTCATTTTCAGATCAACATGCGTTCATCTGCACGAGGAACCTCCCCTACTAGCTATTTGAAGGAACAGGGATTCGACTTGAAGGGTGGCACGTGCTTTTGACTTCTGTGGATGTGCTGTGGCTTGTTTTTGGAGGTCTATTGGTGAGATGGTGCACCCATTCAGGGGTAGGGGCTGTGGTTACAATGCCTCTGGGTCTGCAGCACAATCAGCAAATGGAGTAGATTGAGAGGGGAAGCTCTGTGAAGAGGGCAGAGGGGGAGGGCTCCTCAATCACAGGTTTTCCAGGAGTGTTTCTCTTACTTCTATCTGAACCAGGACTGATGTCGGAGGCAACTCCGGTTCACCAAGGAATTAGTTATAGAACTGCACCACCTCCTTATCAAGACCTGTAGCCTCGCACCAGAGCATGGATGGCACTGCCAGTGGCCGTAAAGGCCATAGTGGTTATAAACTTCTGCTGGACCAGATCTTTCTGGGTGGGAGCAGACGGCATATCCAGCATCTCCCAGTCTGTCAACCAATGAGAAATCTGGAGTGACGGAAGCCCCATATGCTGGGAGAGGCACCTAAATGTGCAGGGAGCCATTGACTGTACACACATGGGTCTGCAGGTCACCCATGTCAATGCAGAGAGGGGCACGTACCACAAGGGCTACCATCCCATCAATGCGCAGCTGATGTGCGGCCATGCATCATTTGGGTAAATGCTGGCTACCCTGGCAGCAGACACAATGCCTTCATTCTGGGGCACACTGCCGTTCCTGCCATCTATGCACCTCCAAGAATACCCAGAGGGTGGCTGGTTGGAGACAAAGGCTTCCCCTTGCACACATGCATGACAACGCTGCCCCTCTCACCTGACCATGTGAGGACAGTGGGCATATATCATGAGCAGTGAGCCACCAGAAACATCATGGAGCAGACCATTATTGTGCTGAACCCACTTTATGTCTGGATCACATGAGGAAAGCCTTCCAGTGCACACCAGAGAGGTTCTTCGATATCAGGGCGGTCTGTTGCACCCTCCAATACCTTGCCATTAAGAGGGTGCAACCCTTTCCATTAGGCATTCAGAGATGACGTAGGGAGAAGGGTGAGGAAGAGGAGACATTTGGAATACCTTCACTCTGGAGAGCGCTTGTTCAGACTCCACCTCCCTTAGGACACCTTCCATTTTCCACCATAGCTCCATTATTCCCCATTTCACTGCCCATCTCAGAAAGGCCCACTACAACATCCCCATGGCCAAGATCCTACAATAAAAGCCATCTACAGCAACCTTTCCATGAGATCTTTATCCAAAAACACAGAAACACATCCACTTATACAGGGTAAAATAATATGCTGTGGGAGAGGGGGTGGTGTCCGGGAACCACATTGGCATGGAGCCAGAGTGTTCCATGCCAACCTGCTCCACAGCAATCAAGCGCTCCGGGCCTGATTAACGAGGGCGGAGTAGGACTTCCGCCCCTCATTGGGACCGGGCTGTCGGTCAATCAGATTGGCCAGAAGCTCCATCAGTCCCAGCAGTGCAAAAGGCATCAGTGGCTAAGGCCGGGACTGCAGGAGAAGAGGAAGGTCAGGGCCCATGGGGCTGGTAAGTCTGGGGTCTTGGGCCAGGAGGCTTTGGGAAGGTTAAGTGGAGGGGCGAGGGGTGCGGTGGGTGGGTTTAAGAGAGGGAGTGGATAGGAAGGAAGATGGTATTCAACCTAAGGTGGGGCGGGGTGGAGGGGCAACCCTGCAATTGCACCTCCCCCAGCCCCATCCTTTCCTTCCTGCCCTTTAAACCTTTAAATTTAAAGAATGATCTTCCTGCTCCCATCATGCCAAATGTTTTATGGTGTGGGCAGTGTATTATCAGGGTCAATTGCCTTGATAACCAGCTTGATCGGCCCTTAATTCTTCATTTAATTATGGCGGGTTGGCTGCTGATTTTGGTGCCTGCACCTTATCTTATGGGGGGGAGCTGGGCGGTGGGCAGGAAGGTGGCAGAATGGGTGCCCACCTGATTTTACACTCCCATCTCCACAGGAAACACCCACTGGGTAAAAGTCAGAGAAATGGACCTTGTGCATTCCCTTAGTGCCGGTTATGCTGATGCCTTCACCTCTGGCGCGCCTATGCAGTTCCACACCAGTGGTTGCAGCATGGCAGGTGTAAAGCTGCTGACTTTCAATGGGGGAGGCCAATGATCCTTCTGACGTCTGTTTGCTGTGGGTAGCCACCCTGTGGCAGTGCGTGGTTCCTTTAAGATTGATGCATGATGAAGTGGCTGCATTTTAAAGAGAACGTTGCAGGTGTGCGTGGTCTGTTTGTTCCTTGTGCAGTACACTGCCAACTGCTGCGCAGTTGCACATCTAGGCAATGTTGGGGGAGACATCGGGGAGACTGCAGATGGCATTGCAGGATGACCTCTAGCTGCTCTGGGCCTTGAAAACCCAGCTTCGGACTGTAGCACTTTGGCATGAGTGGCAGTAATCTGCGTTGGCTGAGAGACCACAGCTAGGGCACTGGTGGAGTGTTGGGAGAACAAATGTTATCATCCTGACCTGGATCAGTTGTGACCCATCCTCCATTGGACAATCCCAAAGAAAAATCGTGTATTTTTTTGTCTGATCAGAGTCGGAAATAGGATTTCTGATCTTGATCGGAAGACCTGGGCCTAGTCTGGTTATCGAGCTCTAGACAGCCTATTGTTGGGCTACGGCTCTGAATAATAAGTACAATCAGCCCAGCAGTGACCAGAATAATCAGGCAGTGTGAGATCAGAACCAACAGTTACAGAAAAGAACTGGCAGAAATCTTGGTAACAGGGACTCTGGGCAGTGGAGGAGCTGCTTCCCATTGGATGAAACTGATTCCTCCCTACCCACCTGACTTGGCAGCTGGCCAATCGGATCCTTTCGGTTTAAGTTGATGGTCATATAACTCTGCTTGTCTCTCCGCAGATGCGGCCAGGCCTGCTGAGTATTTCCAGCAGTTCCAATATTTTTTATCTGCGTTTACTACAAGCCTTGATATACTGCGAACAGTCGCAGTGAGATAAGAAACCAAGACCTGCAGATCTTACAGGAGATTCCTCAGAGTGTTACGAATTGGAAAACAATCCATATATGGTATGATGATCAGCAGCAAATTTTGAAGGAAAAGCATGTAAAATAGTCCATTCTACAAGGAACTTCAGGAGAGCAACTACCATGTAAAGACAAGTTAACATGGACGAACCTTCATTCTCCCTAGATCAAGGAACTTAAACAATACTTTGACTTGTGTTGTATATACAAGAAAGAGGTTGTACTACATTCCTTCAGCTAAATTAAGACTGTTGAGTCTGCATGACAAATTAAATTCTATAAAATTAGAAAACAGCCAGCACCTCCCTTGATTCTTGGCCTTTCCTATCCTGTATAAGATCGAAAAGAAATCCCATAAAACAGCCCTCTAAAATCTCTTTGAGATGATTCGTCCAATCCCAAGAGGCCCCACATTCCTGGGTTATGACCCAAAAACCTGTCATAACCTGGCAGTTTTCCAAGTGATGTCAGAAAATCTGATGCTCACATAAGTGGATGGGAATTTAGGGTCTTAGATCCCTGACTTATCTCACTGTTGCCGTGGTTCCCCCATTACCACTGGAAAAGTAACATAAAGGGAAGAACACTAGAAACTGCTGGGAAAAGGGTGGAACTTGGTAATTGTGGGTTCTGTTGGTTTCTTTATAAAGCAGTGGATACTCAGTGGATATATAGAATAATGGATACCCGGGAGTGAGTTTCAGACTGGAATCTAATCGAGGGGTTCAGGTGGTTTATATATAGAATAATGGATACCTGGGAGTGAGTTACAGGCTGGAATCTAATCGAGGGGTTCAGATGGTTTATATATAGAATAATGGATACCCGGGAGTGAGTTACAGGCTGGAATCTAATCAAGAGGTTCAGATGGTTTATATATAGAATAATGAATGCCCAGGAATGGGTTACAGGCTGGAATCTAACCGAGGGGTTCAGATGGTTTATATATAGAATAATGGATACCCGGGAGTGAGTTTCAGACTGGAATCTAATTGAGGGGTTCAGATGGTTTATATATAGAATAATGGATACCCAGGAGTGAGTTACAGGCTGGAATCTAATCGAGGGGTTCAGATGGTTTATATATGGAATATTGGATACCCAGGAGTGAATTACAGGCTGGAGTTGAATTGACGAATTCAAATGGTTTATATTTGAATGATGGTACCCAAGAGTGGGTTACATGAGTGTAGTTATTTGAGGGGTTAGATATATTTTAAATAAGATATATACCAGGGCTGCTCAATCTTGTTTCTTGAGGGTTTCTGATAGCCAACACATGAGTCTGAACTGGTTTTGAATCCTACAATGAGCACATAATTTACCTGCTCTGCATTTCTCCAAAGGTGAACCTGGTTGTTAAAGAGGCTTGGTAAGTAATGCACTCCCTAACGCTGACACAGATGATGGATAAAGCTATCAAGGGATATAGAGCAAATGTGGAAAGTGGGTCTGATTGAATGGTGGAGGAGGCTTTAGGGGCTGTTGCTAATGTCCTTGTGTTTTGATGTAGGGCATTATGAGAAAGTTAACAAAAAATTAGGAAGAAAAGAACTAATACGACCGAGGTGGTGGCGAAACGATGAAGCGGTGGAACATGTACTATTAGATCAGATACAAATCTGCCGGACTGGGAAAATCCTTAGGAAGCAAGATTTCCAACTGGTTGCCATGGTACAGAAGGCAAACTTCACTTGCCTGTCCTCCCAATGTAAGAATGCAGTTGTTTAACTGGGATTTAGCCACAGGCTCTAACAGACTGATAAGCAGCTTGTAAGAAGGCTCCTTAATTAATCTTACAGCACTCTAGCAACTCAAAGCACACCCACAACACTCAACCTAGTCTCTGACCCAGAGCAAATGGATAGAAGCAGGCCAGCAGGAGCGATTTAAACGGATACAGTGTGTGTTTAGTTAAGATCCTATCTGGGAAATCAAAGTGTGTGTTGGAAATGGAGCATGAGTTCACCTTGCTCCCAGATTTTAACTAGGAGTCGTTACAGATAGGTTCTGTTTAAACCTGAATGCTTCAATTGAACTTCTTCCAACTCAGAGATTGCGTAGCACTGTATTTTTTAAAATAAAGACTTGCATTTATGGAGCACCTTTCGTCTTTCAGGAAACCTTAAAGTCATTCACAACTAATAACACTTTCAAAATGTGCTTGCTATTGTCAGTGTGGCAGACAATTTGCACACACACGGGCCTGAATTTTTTGGATGGCATGATGGCATCCTGACAGGAATTTCGGTCATAACCCGGGAATTTGGGGCCTCTTGGGATTGAACAGATCATCTTAAAGAGATTTTAAGAGAGATGTTTTATGGGATTTCTTCTCAATCTTATTCAGAATAGGAGAGGCCAAGAACCTGCCCCTTGCTTGGGAGGAAGTCCCGTCTCACAGAGCTGCTGGCCAATCTAATTGGCTGGCAGCTTCCCAGTCCCTGCGGCAACAAGAGCTGACATGACCTGAAGAGGAACTTCAGGAAGACGCCTGAGCCTAGGTCCCGGGATGAGAGGGTAAGGTAAGTTCAAGGGGTCCCAGGGCACAAAGGAGGCAACTGGGATGTTGGCGGAGAGGCTTGTGGGGGGAGGGGGGAGGGTGGGAAGGGAGGTCCAGCAGCTATCAGACCTTAAGAGGGGGGAAACAGTGCCTGAAGTCAAAAGGGGACTTCTGATGGAGGCGCCCCCAACCCCCCACACTCCCCCCCAACAACCTTCCTGCCCGAGATCTAAGCCCATGACTTTTTGGCTTCCTCCACACTAGGTAAATCCTCTCACCAGGGCGTCTTGTCAGAGGACTTTCCAGCCCCTGTGTAAAATCGCTGCGAGGTCGGGGTGGGTGGGAACACCAAGGGAATCCCGTTCCTTCAATTTCACACTTCCCCCGCTTAAAAACCCACCGGTGGGGGACCGTGAAATTCAGGCCACCAGCTCCCACAAACAGTGATGTGATAATGAGCAGACAATTTGTTTTAGTGATGTTGTTTGAGGGATAAATACGGGCCAACAGACCAGGGAGAACACCCTGCTTTTCTTCAGAACAGTTCGCTGGGGGTGGTCTCGTGGCACTTTGGTAGCATCCCTACTCCTGGGGCAGAAGCTGTGGGTTCAAATTCCACTTCAGGCCATGATGACCATGGAAGGCACGTTCATAACATGGCCAAACAGTTTGATTTATCAGTGTGCAAATCCTTCCAATACACCTGATGGCAGGTGGTAAGGGCGGGAGAGCTTCCTGGTCAGCCAAAGTGCAGAAGGCAACAGTAAACCACTCCAGTACTTTGCCAAGCATAATCATGGACCAATCCAATGGAAGTCCATGGTTGCCAATGTTGTCTTCGGGCACGGTAACCTGATGGAGGAGGAGTTACCTGGGATCTTTCATGCTCACCCGAGAGGGCAGACTGGGTCTCGATTTAACATCTCATCTGAAAGTCAGCTCCTCCCACAGTGTCTCTAATGCCTCTTATTTAATTCTGTGGAAATTTTTGTCTGATTACACTCCTGTGAAGCACCTTGGACTGTTTTACTATGTTAAAGCTGCTAACATAAATTCAAGTTGTGCCTGTTGTTGCATTCCCTCAGCACTGGCAATGTCATTTTGTGCTCAGAAGTGGGAGTGCTAGTGTTAGGCTAGTTAAGTGCACCCGCGATTGTAGGAGTACAAGACAAGGGCACAAAACTAGCTTCAGCAAAAAAAATACAGATGGGCAGGGAGTGTCGTTTTCTCATTGGATAGCACAATAGTCTCCCACTGATGGCATTTAATTTTCTAGTGTTTACTATTGAGGAGTTGAATGATCACAGTCTCAGCTCTGACAGTTGGTTTAGCATTAAACGTCCCATGAAGATCATGGGCAGGATTTTCCCCACCCGCCCATCACCAGGATTATCTGGTTCCCCTCAGATCAATGGACTTCCAGCTGGGGCACCGCCTCGCACACGGTGGGTCCCACCCGCAACAGGGCCGGAATATCCCAGCCAATGTCAGCCTTGGTGCTATGTAAGAATGTTATGGTGTAGAACATCAGGATTTAAGCAGGCAGAGGAGTTTTATTGTTTACTTTGCTGCCTGAAAAAAAATTAGAGGGAAAGAGACTAACATTTCTCCAGTGCCTTTCACAACCTCAGGATGCCCCAAAGTGCTTTGTAGCCAATGAAGCACTATGGAAGGATTTCAGTGCAGGAAATGTGGCAGTCGACTTGCACAGCAAGTTCCCACCAACAGCAATGAAACAAATGACCAGATCACCCATGAAGGGTGATGATTGTTCATCAGGACATAGTCCTCTACCCTGCTTCAAGCAGTAATGAGGCTGGATGGAATTTTATGGACTGGATTGCCTTCCCCTTATATTCCCCTTAGATTCATTCAAAGTGATGTTGATGGAACAAAATTTGAACAGGTGTGGCAATGGATGAGTTCTACAATGGGCAGGTTCCACAATGAGTGGGTTCTAGAATGAGCAGGTTCTAGATTGGGAGGGCTCTAGAATGAGCGGGCTCCACAATGCCAGGTTGTAGAATGGGTGGGTTCGACAATGGACAGGTTCTAGAATGAGCAGACATGTTCTAGAGTGGGCAGGTTCTACAATGGACAGGTTCCATAATAGGCACACCACACAATGGGTGGGTTCTAGAACAAGCAGGTTCTACAATGAGTGGATTCTAGAATGAGCGGGTTTCAGAATGAGCGGGTTCTAGAATGGGTGGGTTCTATAATAGGCAGGCTCTACAATGGCGTTTTACACAATGGGCGGGTCCTACAATGGGCAGGTTCTACAATAGGCGGGTTCTACAATGGGCGAGTCCTACATTAGAAACATAGTATATAGGAGCAGGAGTAGGCCATTCGGCCCTTCAAGCCAAATCCACCATTCATTATGGTCATGGCTGATCATCCAACTCAATAGCCTGCTCCTGCTTTCTTCCCATATCCTTTGATCTCTTTCACCCCAAAAGCTATATCTAACTCCTTCTTGAAAACATACAATGTTTTGGCCTCAACTACTTTCTGTGGTAACGAATTCCACAGGCTCACCACTCTCTGGGTGAAGAAATTTCTCCTCATCTCAGTCCTAAATGGTCTACCCCATATCCTCACACTGTGACCCCTGGTTCTGGACTCTCCCACCATCGGGAACATCCTTCCTGCATCTACCCTGTATAGTTCTATTAGAATTTTATAGGTTTCTATGAGATCCCCCCTCATTCTTCTGAACTCCAGCGAATATAATCCTAACTGACTCAATCTCTCCTCATATGTCAGTCCTGCCATCCCAGGAATCAGTCTGGTAAACCTTTGCTGCACTCCCTCTAGAGCAAGAACATCCTTCCTCAGATAAGGAGACCAAAACTGCACACAATATTCCAAGTGTGGTCTCACCAAGGCCCTGTCTAATTGCAGGAAGACATCCCTGCTCCTGTACTCGAATCCTCTAGCTAAGAAGGCCAACATACCATTTGCCTTCTTTACCGCCTGCTGCACCTGCATGCTTACCTTCAGTGACTACCAATGGGTGGGTTCTACAAGCGACAGGTTCTACAGTGGGCGGGTTCTACAATAGGCGTGTTCTACAGTGGCTGGATTCTACAATAGGTTGTTGTACCATAGGTACGCTGTACAATTGTTGTGTTCTACAACGGATGTGTTCAACAATAGGTGTGCTCAGTAATGGGTAAGGAACAGGTTCTATAATGGGCTGCTACAGCAATGGATGGTTGATCTGCTTGGTCAGGTTAAAGTCCAGGCCGTGAAGGGCAAATGTAACCTCCAGCATTTGCTATTTCTCTGTCCCTCCGTTATGCCAGGTATCTATGCACTGGGGCTTTGCTGGCGGCAGTGTCTTAGGAGATTAAACTTTAACTCCTGGAAATGGCAGGCCAGCATATTTTTTTAGAGCTGGTTAAAGTACTTTCGCTTCTCCTGGCACCAAAGAAATGACAGAAATAATAATTTTGGCAGAGATAAGTGTCTAAAGCAAAGAATGGAATTCTTCCTTAGCTCTTCTTCTTGTTCATCCTATGAGGTGAAGACGATTATATTCATCATCTGGGGTGTTTGGTTGGTTTCGGGTAGATACGCAGGTGACTGCTAAGGCTGATCTGTGCCCGGAAGATCCTGCTGCAAATAGGATGGAATATCACAGGCGATTGAGTTTTGAATGAGTTGCTGGCTCAGGACTTGCTCTGCTTGCATTTTCTCTCTGTTTCTGATATGTGCTTGCTTTCGAAGGAGGCTGTACCGTTTTTAATTTGGCTGCGCCAGGTACAGCGATTCTGGGCGAGCTTCTCCCAGGATTTGAAGTCAATTCTAAAACTCCAAAGTGAAGCCATTTTCTGTTTTTGTTTCAGATTTCCAGTGTCCGCAGTGTTTTGCTTTTATCTTAGTGTTTAATTCACTGCCACTTTCTTTCAGAGTGTCCTAGTAGTGCTTTGTTTGGCCGGTATGAAAGCGCGCCCCAGACTCAAGCTCTCCATGGAAGGTTAGCTTTGGTAAGCAGGTGTCAGGCAGTCTGGCTGCATGACCAGCCCAACTTAGTTGTGACTGTCTCAATGTGGTGTGGATGCTTGGCCTCTCAGTTCAGGTATTTTGTCCTGCCATCTGACCTTCAGAAGCTTCCGAAGGCAACTCAGATGAAAGCGGTTGAGATTCTTAGCATGATGCACAGTGCAAGTCTCGCATGAGTAGTGCAGTGTGGGCAAGACTATTGCTCTGCAGTCTTTCAGTTTGTTAGGCAGACTTATTCCTTTTGTTCCCAGACAAGTTCGAAGTCTGCTGAAGGCTACACCTACTTTGGTAGTTCTTGCACGCGTCTCATTGTCAATATAGACAGCTTAAGAGAGCTATCGCTGAAATAAAAGCACCATTGGAGAGCATGGTATCCTAATCAAGGACTTTGTATATAAATCCCAAGGCTACAGACAGTATTCCTTTTAGCAGAAAGTCATCAGCTTGAACAAGCTTATTTCTCTATTAGCTTCTCTTTGAAGTACAAGTTTTTTATGAATCTGCACAATATTTATTTGAAATGCTACTTTTTTTACAATATGACAATATGTATGAATTGTTGGCATGTAATGCCCCTTCTAATTTCCATTGAGAAGGTGGTGGTGAGCCACCTTCTTGAACTACTACAGTCCATGAGGTGTGGATACTCTGTTAGGGAAAGGGACAGCGATATAGTCCCAAGTCGGAATGGTGTGTGAATTGGAGGGGAACTTGCAGGTGGTGGTGCTCCCATGAGTCTACTGTCTTTGTCCTTTGAGACAGTAGACATCCTTGGTTTGGGAAGTATTGTTGAATAAGTCTTGGTGAGTTGCTGCAGGGCATCTTGTAGATGGCTCTTGCTGCAGCCACAGTACACCACCGATGGAGGGAGTGAATGCTTAAGGTAGTTGATGGAATTCTAACCAGGTGGGCTGCTTTGTTCTGGATGGTGTGGAGCTTCTTGAGGGTTGATGGAGCTTCATTCGTTTTGTAGGGCTCAGTGACATCATCCTCATTTTTCTAAATTTCATTGAATATAAGCCTAGTCCACTCAATGTTTCCTCAATAAATAACCCCCTCATCCCAGGAATCAGTCTAGTGAGCCTTAGCTGCCCTAACTGCAAGGCAAATATATCCTTTCCTTGGTAAGGAGACCAAAACAGCACACAATACTCCAGGCGTGGTCTCACCAAGGCCCTATAAAATTGCAGTAAGATTTCATCACTCTTATAGTCCAATCCCTTTGTAACAAAAGCTAACATTCATATTCAAAACAAAAACAGAATTACCTGGAAAAACTCAGCAAGTCTGGCAGCATCAGCGTAGAAGAAAAGAGTTGACGTTTCGAGTCCTCATGACCCTTTCACAGAACTGAGTGAATATTAGGAGAGGGGTGAAATATAAGCTGGTTTAAGGTTGGGGGGGGGGGTGGTGGCGGTGGGGGCAGAGAAGTGGGGGGGTGGTGTGGTTGTAGGGACAAGCAAGCAGTGATAGGAGCAGATAATCAAAAGATGTCACAGACAGAAGAACAAAGAGGTGTTGAAGGTGGTCATATTATCTAAACGAATGTGCTAATTAAGAATGGATGGCAGGACACTCAAGGTACAGCTCTAGTCGGGGTGGGGTGGAAAGGCTAACAGGGCATAAAAGATATAGATTTAAAAATAATGAAAATAGGTGGGAAAAGAAAAATCTATATAAATTATTGGAAAAAACAAAAGGAAGGGGGAAGAAATGGAAAGGGGCTGGGGATGGAGAAGGGAGTTCAAGATCTAAAGGCTGTAAAGTGCCTAGTCGGAAGATGAGGTGTTGTTCCTCCAGTTTGCGCTGGGCTTCACTGGAAAAATGCAGCAAGCCAAGGACAGACATGTGGGCAAGAGAGCAGGGTGGGACGTTAAAATGGCAAGCGACAGGGAGGTTTGGGTCTTTCTTGCGGACAGACCGCAGGTGTTCTGCAAAGCGGTCGCCCAGTTTACGTTTGGTCTCTCCAATGTAGAGGAGACTGCATTGGGAGCAATGAATGCAGTAGACTAAGTTGGGGGAAATACAAGTGAAATGCTGCTTCACTTGAAAGGAATGTTTGGGCCCTTGGACGGTGAGGAGAGAGGAAGTGAAGGGGCAGGATTTGCATCTTTTGCGTGGGCATGGGGAAGTGCCATAGTTGGGGGTTGAGGAGTAGGGGGTGATGGAGGAGTGGACCAGGGTGTCCTGGAGGGAATGATCCCTATGGAATGCCGCCGGGGGTGGGGGGTTGGGGGGGGGTGTGGTGGGGGGGTGTGTGTGTGAAGGGAAGATGTGTTTGGTAGTGGCATCATGCTAGAGTTGGCGGAAATGGCGGAGGATGATCCTTTGTATGAGGAGGCTGGTGGGGTGATAAGTGAGGACAAGAACTACATTATATTCCTTGTTGTATCTGCATGTTAACTGTGATTCATGTACAGGGACACCTAGGTCCAACATTTCCCACTCTTTCATTGTTTAGAGAAAAATGCTTTTCTATTTTTCCTTCCAAAGTGAATAACTTCACACATCCCCACATTATATTCTATCTGCCCTTTCTTTCCTAGTCTCTTAACCCACCTGTATCCTTTTGCAGCCTCTTTGCATCCTCCTCACAGCTTAACTTGCCAATTGGAAAATTATATACTTGCCTTGCAGATAGGGCAGCAAAGGCTCACTAGACTGATTCCAGGGATGAGGGGATTATTCAATGAGGAAACGTTGGGTGGACTAGGCCTATATTCAATGAAATTTAGAAAAATGAGGATGATGTCACTGAGCCCTACAAAATGAATGCAGCTCCATCAACCCTCAAGAAGCTCCACACCATCCAGAACAAAGCAGCCCACTTGCTTAGATCTCCATCAACTACCTTAAGCATTCACACCCTCCATCAGTGGTGTACTGTGGCTGCATTGAGAGCCATCTACAAGATGCCCTACAGCAACTCACCAAGACTTATTCAACAATATTCAACAACTGCTATGATACTGTTCCTGGTATAGTTGATTGATCACCCCAAGGATTATCTACAATCACACCGCTTTGTGGCATTGTTAGAAATGGCCCCATAGCCACACATGCAGACAGTGAGATACCTGGGAGAGCTACCTCATCAGACCTGCGCTTGGCTGAATCTGAGCCCCACACTCCCAGCAGAGAGAGAAACGGAGCTATCATTTCAAAACTCTTCTTTGGAAAAGGGGTCATATTGGACTTGGAACGTTAACTCTGTTTCTCTCTCCACAGATGGTGCCAGACCTGCTGAGTTTTTTCCAGCACCTTCTGTTTTTATTTCAGTTCTCCATCATCTTTTCAGTCCTGTCTTTGTACTTTGATGTTTTTTTTCCCTGTTTATTTCGGAATTAAAGTTGATAAAAGGGGATGGGCTCCTTGTGTGTCCCATTTTCCTGTCATCATTTAACATGGAACTTCAGCAGAGTCTTGTTCGATTAATTTTACATCGAGTTCACAATGAAGATTGTCGTTGTTGAGAGTTCAGAGGGAAAATAACCACACGTTAATGAAATGGAGAGACAGGATGACTTTGAAAAGCAGAAAGAAAGAAAAGGTGTACATTTATCCAATGCCATTCACAATCTCAGGGCAACCCAAAGCACTGTCGTTAGTTTTAATGTATGAAACAGGAAAGCCAATTTGTGCACAGTAATGGCCCTACAAACAGCAAGGCGACAATGACCATTTCATGTTTTTAGTGATGTTGGTTGAAGGATAAACATTGGCCAGAACACCAGGAGAACTGCTCTCCTCTTTCCTTTTCATTCTTTCATGGGATTCGGGTGCTACTGGCAAGGCCAGCATTTGCTGCCCATCCCTAAATGCCCTTGAACTGAGTGGCTTGCTAGGCCATTTCAGAGGGCAGTGAAGAGTCAACCACATTGCTGTGGGTCAGGCCAGACAGGGTAAGGATAGCAGATTTCCTTCCCTAAAGGACATAAGTGAACCAGATGGGTTTTTACAACAATCAATGATAGTTTCATGGTCACCATTACTGCTGCTAACTTCTAATTCCAGATTTTGTTAATTGAATTTAAATTCCATCAGCTGCCGTGGTGGGATTTGAAACCTTGCCCCCAGGGCATTAGCCTGGGCCTCTGGATTGCCAATTAGTGACATTACCATTATGCCACTTTCGCCCCTTTTCCTTGGAATAATGCCATGGCTTCTTTTACATCCATTCAGGAGGACCTCAGCCTAACATGTAGTTCTCAGTTCTGGGTGGAGAAAATTAAGGGACAGCCTGTCGTGGGGGTACAGGGGGGATGTGGGGGGTGGGGTGGTATGCTGCCCAGCTGTAGGGGGAGGGGTTGCTGCCAGAGAGCAGGTAAACAAGAGGAGACCTGGTGCTGCGCATGTATGGAATTTATAAGTGATAATTCGGGCACAGTGGGCCCAGATACAGGACGATCCTATAAAATAAGGGATGGTTGGTCACCCTGGTCACTTGACAGCGTAAACAGGTTAACTCACACTCTGGGCAGAATCTTCTGTTTGGCGAGCGGGGGGCAGGGCCTGCTCACCGATGTGTAAAATGATGCAGGCTGACATCAAGCGTGTGTCCCGACGTCACCCTGTGTCACTTAGATTTTCAGTTCGGTGGGCACACAGCCGAATCAGCTGCGTGCCCGCCGAACTGTCAAAGGCTTGTTAAGGCTATTTAAAAACTAATTAACATGATTAATGGACCTGCCCGTCCAACTTTAAGGTTGGTGGGCAGGCTGGGAGCCCAGGCAGGCTTCTGAAAAAACATTAAACCTCATCCACGGGCGGGATGAGGTTTCATGAGGGTATTAAAATTTTTATAAAATGTTTAAATAGAAGAAATTGACATGTCCCAGCTCATGTGACAGTGGCACATGAATGGACATGTCAGTAATTATTTTCCCCTTCTTTACTAAACCTTTCAAACCTGAGCCGATCTCCCTGAGGCAGCACTTTGCCTCAGGGAGATCTGTGCGCTCTTTCGTGCACATGCGCAAAACAGCGCACTCCCGGCTGAGGGAATCCCTGTCCCACCTGCACAGGGAGCGCATAGCGCTTCCTGGCGGACGTCATGCCGGGCGGGCCTTAATTGGCTCGCCCATGTAAAATGGTGGCACGTCCCCGAACAGGGGCGCCGATTGGGAACCCTCCCGTTCACGGCTGCTCCTACACAACACCACCCCCCACACCTCCCTGGATGGGGGGAAGATCCTGCCCTATAGGTAAACATGGACGGTTTCCCCTTTGCAGTGGGAAAATTTGATTAGACATAATTTGACCCGCAAGGAGATATAAAAGCAGGAGACCAAAAGCTTGGTCAAAGAAGACATAGGGTTAAAGCAGGGTTCTCTAGGGAAGTAGGTCTTAAAACAGATTTAGAGAGGTTTAGGTCAGGAATTCCAGAGTTTAGGGCACAGGCAGCTGAAGTGAAGCAGGAAAATCAGGGATGCGCAAGAGGCCAGAGTCAGGGGAATGCAGGGATCTCGGAGGGCTGACGGGATGAAGGAGATTACAGAGGTGGAAGGGGAAAGCTAATGGAAGGAGTCGAACTCAAGGATGAGATTTTTTTACTTGGAGGTATTAGAGAACTGGGGACCAATGTCTGTTGGTGAGCACTGGGGTGATTGGCGAGCGGGGCTTGATGTGATTTAACAGACAACCAGCAGAGTTTTGGATGAGCTCAAGTTTATGGAAAGTGGAAGATGGGAAACCAAGCCAGGAGACATGAGTCTGGTGATGACAAATGCATGGATAAGGGTCAATGAGAGAGGGAACAAGCTGGGTGAGTGGGATTGACAGCAATAAGACAATAAGAGTTCGCTCTTGTAGCAAGAAGATTTGGCAGGAACCTGATGAAAGTTTAAAAAAGTAATTATTTGCATTAGTATTGGGACACTGCTAGTCTAAGAGTGCATGCCGGTATATCTGCACAACAATGGTGTTAGGAAGCATATAAGTATGTTTCCATTGTGTCAAAATAGCCAACTATCAATACACAATGAGACTACAACAAGAAGAGTATTCTGGACCATTCCTACCTAATTTAACTGCTGACTAAGAATGATGATTTTGTTTCGAGACAGAGGCTGACCTTTGTGAGCTTCAGCATCAGTCCTTTAAGATAGTGTGTGTCATAGGCTGATGATATAGCTTTACAAAGGCAGCACCTGTCTTGGATTTTTCTGGAATCTGGGCTCCAAGTGTGTCACAAGGGTCAAAACTTGGTGGCAGCAGCTGCAGTCAGGCCAGAATCCCAGTTGTTCTCCAGGAGCTACAATCTCTAGGGATCACTCACTCGGTAAGAGGGCTGATTGTCTGAAGAATGATACATTCTAGGAGTTTGTAGATCGTACACAGGCTGATGGCTTTCCTGGTTATCAGCCTGTTTGTCTGGTTTCAGTATGGCAGTGACCATCGTATCTGACCACGCTTTTGGGCTGCATCCTTTCCATGATATTGATCTACAGTTTCTCCCGATATTGGAGATCCTTGGGGCCTGGTGGATAAGGAAATTCCAAGGTGATACATCTTTGTCAGCTGCCTTCCTTTCCCTCATTGTGGCGAAACCCTCCTTTACTCCATCTGTACTGGTGGGGTCTTGTGGAGGGATTGAGTCATGGCCCAGTGTAATTGACAATTGCTCTCTTGTTTGGTATCTTTGGCAAATTGTGAAGTTGGGACCGACTTTCAAGACCCAATATTTCATTGGATTATTGGCTCCAAAGCCTCGTCGTTGGCATGGCGACTAAAGTGTGTGATGTCCAGACCTTCAACACACTTAATCTACTGTGGGTATTTGGTTGAGTTTAGACACCATAGCAGCTAGGGCCTTCACAACTTGCCTGACTGTCGAAGTCTTTTGGCAGAATGCCTCATTGCCAGAACTTTCAAGACGTAACATGGTGGGAAGGCCCTCCTCGTCAGATCCTTCCTGCACACCTGGAGTCTCAGCATCTTCACATGTTGCTGTGGAGACAACTATGGTGGGGAAGTGACAACCACATATCTCTTTCTGGAATGTGCCTTTGCAAAGCAAATTTGGAAAGAGATGCAGTGGCTTTTGTCGAGATTCATCCTGTGCAGCTTGGTAATGCAGGACTCTGTGCTCTGTGAGCTGCTCCCAGGGACACACGCTGAGATAAACATAACTGCTGTTGGAAGACCATCAACTCCGTAAAAGATGCTTCTTGGTCCGCCCAAAACTTCCTGTTCTTCCAATGCAAAAGAGCTGTCAACGACCGAGTGTTTCAGACTGGCACATTCCAGGTCCGGGGCAGACTAAAGCTTAGGGCAGCTGCCACAAAGGCTAAATGGGGAAAGGCCACTGTCTAAGGTCCTCTCGCTGTAGTGCACTGACGGTCTGGGGCCCACGTAAAACCCCTCAGGCTGTACACACCACAGAATGTTTGACATGAAATGTACATTGTAAATTTTAAGCATAAGTGCAGTGAGGCACCAGGGCATGCCATGTACCGTACTGAAGGAAGTTGGACTGTGTTGCACTTTATGTAATGTAACGTTTGAATTCTTATGTAATGTACTTCTACAAATAATGTGAAGTATATTTTTGATGAAAACCTGTGGTTGTATAGTCCTGGGTCTCTTCTATCCAGCAGGAGAGTTTTTTTCACAGAAACCCAAGGTGGGGGAGGGGAATGGGTGGTGGGAGGTGGGGGGGTGGGGTGGGGTGGGGGGGGGGGTGGTTTAGGGGTGGGAGGGGGTGGTGGGGGGCAGGTGTACTCTTTTTGGCAATGGTAAGGAGGCCAAACAATTATAACATTCCTGTATAGTGGGGATTCAAGTCGTCATTTATGCAATGTCTTCCCTATAGCAATCCCAGTCAGTGTCGGCCTGGTGACATCACGGGATCTGGTTCAACAAAATCTCAGGGATTTCAATATCAATGTGGGTGATGATAGGTCTACATTGGCTCTTTGGGGAGGTTGGGGAGTATTTTGCCATATGCATGAAGCGTGCTTCTGTTTTGATCGTTGGAAACGACAGTGGGGTCCAGGATTGTAGTCCCATTGCCAACGATCAGTGTGAATAGTTGCTCATTGTTTGGGGCTGAATACCAGTTAAAGGTCTTCTGCGGATATCTAGTCTGTGAGGTCTTCACTGTTAAATCATTTCACAGCCCCACATAGTCACTAAAGTATAGGGCTGGGGTTGCTGCACTTGAGTGCATTGGCTTCAGCTATCTTGAATTGGGGACTTTATACATTTGGTAATGTGCAACGGTTGGTGGCCTATGTGGCTGCTTCATCAGTGGAGTGAAGGCATTGAAATCTGTGATGTTATTCTCCTTGTACATGGCCAGGCCATATTTCCGGGGATAGAGGCTAGCCATGAGGTTGGACATGGTAGTATCTGACCTGTCAGCCAATGGAAATGTGGGTTTCTTGGAGCAGCAGGACATTGAAGTCATGTATCTTCAATATGTTTGCAAGATATGTGCACTTCACTCAGGAAAGTCCATCAATGTGGATTCTTCTTCCAGGACTTAACTGCCATCATGGTGCTTGAGTTGTTCTGAAGCCTTGGGGACCATTGATGGATGTTTAGTCGCTGGGTTGAGACATCAAAGACAGGTCACCAAAAGCTTGGTCACAGAGGATGGTTTTAAGGAGCATCTTAAAGGAGGAAAGAGAGATAAAGAGATGCAAAGGTTTAGGGAGGGAATTCCAAAGATAAGGGCCTTACTAGCTAAAGGCTCGGATGCCAATGGTGGAATGATTAAAACCAAGGATGCTGAAGGGACCGGAATTGGAGGAGTGTGGATAATCTCGAAGGCTAATTCCTGCACTGCTGGGTTGAAGAGAGGGGGAAACAAACAATTATTCCTGTCCAGGTACACTATAATAGAAATTAGGGTCACCCGTGATGCTTCTCATGGTGCAATAGCTCATCAACAGCTAACATCTAGGCTTGCACATGAAAAGTAACCTCTTGGGTGATGTACTGGAAAGCTATCAGAGCTCGTGGAACCCGACACAAGGCAGCTCCTTTCAGGAATGGGAAGCACCTGGAGGGACGTATCAGGAATGTTTTATCCAACATATTTGAAAAAATTAAAAGTTCCCCAGGCCCTTGCTGGTACGACCTTGATATGAAAACGAGGCAAATAGCTTTTCAGTTGAAGAATGTCTCCAAATGGTCTTTGTAAATAAAAAACACATGCTGCTCAGTGTTCTGGATGAAATAACCTGTCAGAGTAAAAAGGAAAGCAAACAGCCTATGTGTTGGAGAATCTCACCAGTTTCAGGGGATTGTAGATCAACTCTCTCTTGCCTGAAAATGCAACCCCCCCTGCCCCCAACCCCATTGCCTGCCCCTCCACTAATTCAGTCCTGCATGATTGTCTGTTGGGTTATGGTTTCCTGAAAGGAAACTCCAAGGAGTAACACCTAAACTCTAGACCGAGTATGAAAACAACAGGGCTATTTTTAGTATGAAAACGAGTTGATCAAAGTTGCAAAACTAAAGCTAATTTCATATTTCAGCTACTGGCACTCACCAGGAGTCTCTGGCAGTAATTTTGACTTTGGGGTGACTATGTAAAGTCAGTAATATTGGATCAACCATCCATTATATATTTCTCCTTACCATCTCCATTGAAGTCAAAATGACCCCCATCACTTTCTCCTTTAAACATTGATCAAAGTGCTGTGCACTTATAGGTTTTATTTCCAATTCCTTTGTAGTAAGAGGTGTCTTTTATAGCGACTTATAAGCCTCTATGGCCTCAACCCTCCCTATCACTGTAATCTCCTTGGCCCCTACAGCCCTCTGTTATGGCCTTGAGGGAGACCATTAGCTTTGAAAAGAAACTTAGAAAGAAATTCGAACTCCCAGTTACTAACTGAAAGAACCTCGACCACAGGGCTTCACGTTTTAAACAAAAGCTTTCACTGTACAAGAACTAAACATGGCAAGTACTGCTAACTTAACACCTGGAAGACCTCTCGGAAGTCCCAACACAGGGACTCCATGAGGATTGCCTGGGAAGTTTGAACCCCCGATGGGCAATTCCCATGCTCCCAGGGACCCTCTGATAAAGTCTCCAAAGCTGAGTTGGAGTCGGAGATTTCGGACAGTTGTGACTTACTTACCTGGATAGTTACCCAGGAAATATTAGGCAAAAAAGCCCTAGTCTAACTCCTGAGGGAGAATTTTCCCCATGTCGGGTGGGCTGGTCTGGAGCGGGTGCAGGTGGGCATGGAGCTGATCGCCACCCGTGATCGGGTCCGCGCCATCATCTTATGCAGGTGGACCAATTAAGGCCGGCCCAGCGTAATGCACAACTGCCAGTGATAGGGAGGGTTGAGGCCATAGAAGCCTATAAGCCAAGTGAGCGGGAGTAGGTGGTCAGTGGCAGGATTGCAATGACCGCTGGATTCACTGGTGACCTGGTGGCCTGTTTAAATGAAGCACTGGCAGCCTTGGAAAGGCTGCTCACCATGGCCAGTAGAGGGGCTCACCAGAGGGCTTCTGGAGAGCGGGCCAGGCCGGAGGGTAGGGCAGCGGGGCAGTGTGCCCCTCAGTTTTCCAATGAGTGCTTAGCTGCCCTCCTGGAGGAGATGGCAGCGGGAAGTCCTCGTTCCGAGGGACGGGAGGCAGAGGTCCCCCCACCTGACCAAACATGCCTGGGAGGAGGTGGCGGAGGTAGTCAGCTCCCACGACGTGGGGCGATGCATGTGGGTCCAGTACCGCAAGCAATTCAGTGACCTCTTGCGCTTGGGAAAGGTGAGTACCATATTGGCAGAGGTCACTTAATACAGCCAGCAGCCTTTCCACCCAAGGGCCCTCCCCACACAACCCTGAGTGCAGTTACAGCATTGAATCCTTCCCAGCATATTTCCCTTGCTGGGTAGGCCAGCAGATATTGCCCATATCCAGTTTACCCTGAGCGGGTGGTGCTGAGATGGGTTCTGGACCCGCAGCATGTGTGACACTGACACCCAGAGTAGAGTTTTGGGGGCAACCCCAAGCGAGGTGCAGTGCTGGAACTGCAAAACATGTCAAAGTCAGGGCGCTAACACGCTGGGATGGGAGCTTGCAGGTGGCGGGGCATCAATCCATCTGCTGCCCTTGGCGTTCCACGTGCTTGTGCCTCCTGGCCTGGCCATGTGGTGCAAAATGTGATGGAGGAACAATGTGGGCAAGGGGGGCGGGGTCAGCCTTGGCTTCTTTGTGTGAGAGTGCAGTAGCTGCAGGGTGATGAAGAACTGGAGACCTGCAATGTCCCACTCTGGCTGGGGTGGCAGGGATGTGATGGGAATCCAGAGACAGGGTGGACTAATCAATGCTTTTCTCTCCTTTTCAGGAGAAAACGGCACACAATTCCGCCGAGCGGATGCGGACTGGCGGAGGCCAGGCCCAGTTGGCCATCGTGCCCAGGTACGAACAGGAGGCGATGGATCAGGATAGGTGCCATGCGCCCAGGTCCACCGGTGGCAGTGAGGCTGGGATGCCATGGGGAATGTGTGTGTCCCAACAGCCATGGCACTGCTGCATGCTCAGTGATTGAAGTTTGCAACATGGGTTGACCATTGATTATGGAAGGATGAGCGCATAATGATCCGGGGAACAGGAATGCACATTGACATTGTCTCCACTTTAACTAAGGAAATGTCCTTGTTCTTCCTTTCAGCATCAACAGAGCAGGGCCAGGAGGAGGAGGCAGAGGGGCCCCGTCTCACGCCTGAGGTCCCTAACCAATTGGACTCACCAGCGTCACACCAACTCTGCCAGGCAGGCACCAGCGCAGATACTGGCTCTTCGATGGGAATTAGATCATCGGTTAGAGTCCCGGGGCACAGCGGTGAGGCCACTTCACACCCGCTTAAGGTGCGGGCAGAGACAGAGAGTGCCCAAGGCGCAGGCAGTCGGAGGACTGCTGGGGATCAGGCACATGCTCGGTCGGTGGCTGATGATGTGCCTCTGGAGTCGTCCATGAGGCAGCAAACGCTGCAAGTGCAGCAGGGTGTGCGGGAGGATCTGGCGGAGATACATGAGGCTATGCTGGAGGAATCCACATGGAGAATCACCAATGCAATTAGCCTCACAGCCGAGCGCCATGCTTCCTCCATGGAGAGAGTGGCGACTCTTGTGGAGAGACTCCTCCTGGAGAACAATCAGGGCTTCCTGGGGTTGCGCTTGGACCCGCAAGCCCTCACAGCGGCATTGACCTCAGCTGGTCAGTGCCTGTGTGGGAGATGGTTTGGGCATCTCTGAGGTATGGGATTCCTTGGGGTCCTTCCACTAGCATTTGGCTAGATGACCTTTTAACTCTCCTTAAATGTCTCATAATAGTGGACACCCCAGCTCAATAGTAGGCTTCACTGCCTGCTTGTCTAGTGGGCTACAGCTCCTGGCATCTTTCTCTCTCTGCCTGTTTCCAAGCTAGTCCAGCTCCAGACATAAATTGCACATGTATGTGAGGAAACACACAGGTCAACCCAAAACAAAAGTGTACCTCCCTTGGAACTTACCCCCATGGCAACATGGCACACCTGTAATGTCCCACATAGAGATTTTAACTAATTAACTTCAATTCCCAAGCCTATCCTTTGATCTGAAGAGCATATGAATACTTTACAAACTTCCCTTGTTTACTAGTTGCTTTCCAGTCTTTCTTTGATCTGGGGAATTACATGAATAACCTAAATCCCTTATGAAGACAACTGTAGACATCTTGTTCTCACCAAGACTCAGAGAGGGCTCCCCCATTGTGCAGTGTTTCCCCACTTCAACTCTGACCTTATTAACTAAACACAGGCCACCCTTTGAACTGCCACCATTTTAAGTCTGTTTACCAACCTCCCAAACCTGTGCTTCCGTTGTGTTATTTTTTTAAAGACTTCAAATCCCCAAACGATAAGTTATATTCCTAAAACATGAATCGTGAGATTTTCGCAACAACCCCTTTTTGCACTCCTCCCATTCTGGCCTCTTGTGCATTTCCGATTTTAATCACTCCACCATTGGTGGCCATGCCTTCAGCAGCCTGGGCCCAAGCTGTGAATTCCCTCTCCGAACCTCTCTGTCTCTCTACCTGTTTTTCTTGCTTTAAGATGCTTCTTTGTCCAAGCTTTTAGTCACCTGCTTTAATATCTCCTTAGATGTAGCATGTTGTCAAATTTTGTTTGATAACATTCCCATGAAGAGCCTCAGGGCACTTTACTGTGTTAAAGATGCTATATGATTGCAAATTGTTGCTCTTATTAGTTCAGTAGTGGTTGCAAGTTGGCCACCTCATTCAAGGTGTACCATTGCTTTTTCCAGTGAAATGTTTCAGTGTAATTCACTACTTTTAGTGAAATGAGTCAATGCAGCTTACTATAACAAGTTAAAAACATTAGTTTCCCTAAAAATAGTGAGTTACACTAACGAGTTTCACTAAAAAGTGAATTACACTCATGCGTTTCAGTACTAATGGTGAACAGAGCAAATCTTTATAGGTGATAATTAGCTCTGGATTCTTGTCTTTTGCTGAGCAGAAGGTTTATCTCATTCTTTACCCTGCTTACAGGGCCTTTCTCTAAAAACCCTTTACCAGCATGTTTCCACGCACTAGCTCCAAGAGAATCAGGACTGTGTCTGGGGCAATCATGCACAGATGTTTCGCAGTGAGGTCTCCTATCTGCACTTGTCAATTTGAATTCCAAGTGTTATCAGGATGCAGAACCCCCCTTTGCGAAACACTGGTGAAATAGAAACCAGAACAGCTTTTAAGAAGGAAGAGGATAAATATTTAGGAATTTAAAATTTCGAAGGCTTTACGAGATGGGGCTGAGGGAATGCTTCTTGTAAATTGCTGGGGCAGGTGCGCTGGGCTCGATGGCCTGTCTGTGCTGTAAAGTTCGATGATTTAAAATGTTAAGACATTAATCGAGAAGGACTGGACACGTGTTTCTGCTTCCTTCCTTCTGCAAGAAGATTACTTAATCCATTTGACCCCAGAGAGCTTAGGCAGCATTTTTGAAATCCCCCTGCATCTGTTTTCTCACAATGTGCACAGGATCCCCAACTCAGCTGAAGGCATCCCTGGAGGTTTGACACTCTGACTGCATGACATCTGACCATGTGACATGTGGCAACATATAGAGCAGAATCATAGAATGGCTAAGGCACAGAAAGAGGCTGTTTGGTACATTGTGTTTGTGCTGGCTCTCTGCAGCAGCTTCTCAGCTAGCCCCACTCCCTCGCTTTGTACCTGCAGCCCTGCAATTTTATTTCTTTTCAAATAATTATCCACTCAGAAGAAAGGAACAGTTTAAACCAGTATTCTTATTTCCCAGTTCTACTGGTGTTCCGTTTTAAGGCATACAAGACCAGTTCAGACCAGTATCTTATTTTCCAGTTTTTAACTGCTTTTTCCTACTGGACAAAGAATGCCATGATTGATTCTGCCCCCACCAGACTCTCAGGCAGTGTATTCCAGATCTTAGATGTGTAAAAATGATTTCCTCATTTCGCCTCTGGTTCTGTTGCCATTCATCTTAAATTGCTGTCCTTTGGTCTGCGATCCTTCCACCAATGGGAACATTTTCTCCCTATCTACTCTGCTCGGACCCCTCATGATTTTGAATACCTCTATCAAACCTCCTCTCTGCCTTCTCTTTTCTAACAGCTTTGCTAATCTATCCACATAACTGAAATCTTTTATCCCCAGAACCATTAAACTTAGTGTCTGATCACGTGATATCTGTAAATGTTGTTGTCATCCATAAGCATCTTCCAAACCCACGACGACTGTCATCGAGAAGGACAAGGGCAGCAACAGATGGGAACCCCTCCAAGTCACTCACCGTCCTGACTTGGAAATACATCGCCGTTCCTTCACTGTTACTGGGTCAAAATCTTAGAACTCCCTCCCTAACAGCACTGTGGGTGTACCTACACCACGTGGACTGTAGTGGTTCAAGAAGGCAGCTCAACACCACCATCTCAAGGGCAATTAGGGATGGGCAATAAATGCTGGCCTAGCCAGTGTCGCCCACATCCTGTGAATGAATAAAAACAAAGCCAATGGAATTTGCGCCCCCTGCAGTTTGTACCCCATCTTTGCTCATGGTTTCATGCCTGCTATATGTAAACTTCTGTGAAACAGATGTCCTCAGACGCCAAATGTTGCAAGGCAGTGAGGCTTTCTCCTGATGCGACAAGGGCATTGAACATTTCCCAAAGCATGCCCGCTATAAATGGCGTGGACGGGGGTGCAGGGAATGGTGGGGGTGGTGGGGTGTTGGTTAGGGGTTGCGAGTTCGATTATCTCGCACTGCCTATGTTCCAACTCCCTCCACACTCTGTGCTCATCAGGCACAGGGGGTTAAAAACCTGCCTATTATCTGACCCAAGGTCATCTCCTTATCACCAAATTGTACATCCGCAGTCTGTACAGTACCAGACAGGAGTGAATAGTTCCGTTTTACCCAGTGTGCGCTGACACTTCCGCCTGGAATTTCGCCAAGTCGGGATGACGTGGGAGCTCTTGAAAAATGGCGGGCGGATCCAATTCCAGGATTCCCGACCTCATCTCCAGGGTTTCCAATTTTCGGGAGTTCTTTTTGGAGGGTGTAGGCCGGTTGGGTTCAAAGGCCCGCACCCCGCACTCCGCACTCCCACCCTGGCAAGCTCCATTGCAGGGATAGGCATGTCCTAGTCCTCCCCAATTTCCATGGAGTCGGGCCAGGTTTTCAATGAGTTTTCACCTCAAAGATCTTGTGAATCAGAGTCTGCATGAAGGAATCTATTAAATGGTAAGTTCAAAAGGTTCTCCTTATGCCCCCCTTGCCAAGATATGCCCCCCACCCACTCCCTATCCCCCCTCATGTCCCCTATGCTATGGTATGCTCTCCATCCAGTCCCTCGGGGCCCCTATACACCCTGTGCTAAGGTATGCTCCCCAAACAGCCCCAATGGGCCCTCATTCCCCTCTGTCAGGATATGACTTCCCAAACAACCCCTTAGACCCATCATGGCCCCCATGCCAAGCTATGCCCCTCCAAACAACCCCTATGGCCTCTCATTCGTGCCACACAAGTGCCAGGCAATGATCATCTGCAGCAAGAGAGAATCCAACCATTGCCCCCTTTTCCGGGGTCAGCTGGCCCGACAGTAGCCCACACCCATCCCTCCACAATGAAAATCCCGTCCTTGCAGGCACTTTTTCCAAAGGCAGGCGGGCCAAGTCCGGAATTTTCATGATTCCTGCTACCCGCCTTGAGTCTGAAAATCCAGGCCTGTGGGACACACCATCTTGCCAGGCAAGATTGGATTTGGGTGTGCTGATCTTTTTAGTTTGGGTTTGACAGAGGGGCGATGTTTAAATCTGATATAGCCCCAATGCAGGGTAATACTGGAGACATGTCGGGCCTTCATTCTAGTATCTTCTACTTAGACTATTGTACAGCCCATGTTTCAGGATTTAATTTCTGAGGTAGATTGGAAGCTACTGCAAGGTTTGCTATCAGAAACAGGAAGGGACTCTGAGCAGATGCTTACTTTTGACTGGCACAGGGTTAGGAACTTCTCATCATCTATCGCTAGGCCTAGGATTCAGGATTCAATAGAAATGTCAAATCCACTGATTCCGACTTCATAAAATCAAATTCACTGGCATCTGTGTTGCAATGGCTCCAACTGTTTCAAAGATGAACTTTTTGACACCTATGGACCATATAAATTCTGCTATTTTTGGCGACTTAATGTCAAAAGAGTCCCAGCCGTAGGCCAGAATTTTCTGCAGGGGCAATTTTTTAAAGCCGGGGGTTGAACCCGCCTCCACCAGCCCCGGAGGCCATGGTAGTTCATCGCCTGAGGCCGTGGCTTCTGCCCCCGTGTGTGGGAGGGTGTCCTGCCTCCAAGAGCTGCCGGCCAATCAGAGGGCTGGTGGCCCTCCAGTCCCATCAACACCACCGGGAGAGATGGCCACTGTCGGGACTGCAGCCAGTCCTCGACCAATGGCGATTGAGGAGGTTAGTTTGGAAGGTGGGGGTGGGGACAGGTGGGGCCGGCCATTTCTGCTGAGGAGGGCCCTCTGTTGGGCACAGGGTGTTTATCCACCTGCCATCCCCCCCTCTTCCAAGCCTGCGACCAAGTTGCCTCGTATACCTGGCAGCCTCGCCACGTGGCATGAGAAGAATAGTCATTAATTAGCCACTTTAAGACCTCAATTGGTCTAAGGGTAGGTGGATCTCACCTCTGGTAAAATACCATCTCACCCAATTTTATACCCTTCCCACCTGCCAGTCCACTCCCAGGGCGGTGTAATATTCCTGCTATGGAGAGTGAATCCCCATTGCTGCTCACTGATTCCCAACGGTGGGTTAAGGACTTGCTTCTTCACTGTGCTCGCCTTCTCATTTCCTTTTACCAGAATCCCTCTCCTTTTTTGTAATGCAGTTTGTCTTTGTATTGCAATGGGTGTGAATCTACATCAGGGAGCATTCAGGTCAAAGCTCAATGCCTGGCCATCAGTGGATAGATTCTTAAATAAAGATTCACTGCCATCTGGTGGCAGGCAGCAAAAGGTGCGACATGAATGGAATCTCATCAGGCGTCATGGTCTGAAAATTGTCACAGTAGAAAATCAGGGGCACCCTGGCCCCTCTTTGGACACGGCCCTGCTGCTTTTCAAGACATTTTTGCTTGACTAGTTTCTGGGCTTTTCCCCCGGGAGCTCAGTTGGTAACCCTCTCACCTTTAAATCAGGAGGTCATGGATTCAGGTCCCATTGCAGAGACATAAGCACATAACAAAGGCTGACACTCCTGTGCAATACGGAGGGAGTGTTGCACTGTCAGAGGTGCTGTATTTTGGACGAGATGTTAAACCGAAGTCCCGGCTGCCTCCTCAGGTGATCGCTAAAGATCCCGCAGCACTATATTTTGAAGAAGGCATTATCTCCGGTGTCCTGGCCAATATTTATCCCTCAACCAACAGCACAAAAAACAGATTGTCTGTTCATTATCACATTGCTGTTTGCGTGAGCTTTCTGTGTTTCCCACAGTACAAGAGAGACTACATTTCAAATGTACTTCAGTAAATTACTTTGGGATGTCCTGAAGTGATGACAGGTGCGGTGGAAATACACGTCTCTGTTTAACATCTCATTTGAAAAATGGCACCTCTGACAGTGTAGGGCTCCCTCAGTAGTGGCAGAGGTAGTTTTGAGGGGTATTAACGTGGTGGTGGGGAGACAAGTGGATCGGTTGGCTAATTAGCCATTGCTGGAAGCTCTGTCTAAAGGTTGGTGATGTCATCTTCCCTTTTCTACTCTGTCCTCCCCTCACTGATATTGGGGCTTGAGAAGAGGTTCCGCGGGAAGACAATAAAACGATTCCCAAAACTTACACAAAAACAAAATGCTGCTGAAGCTGGGAATCTCAAACAACAGCTGAAAATGCTGGACATTCTCAGGAGGGCAAGCAGCACCTGTGGGGAGAGAAAGAGAGTTAACGTTTCAGGCTATGATCTGTCATCAGAACTGGAAAATATTAGAAATGCAACAGGTTTTAAATATAGAGGCAGAATGTGGGGAAATAGTGGAAAGAACTAAAGGGAAAGTCTTGATAGGGTAAAAGGCAGGAGCTATTAAATGGCAAAGGGGATGATGTTGGGAGGCATAGGGAGTTGGTAATGGGACAAGTAAATAAGTAAAAGATGGGAAGAGAGGAAAGGTAAATAGGAAAAAGCAAAATCATTAGCACCTAGGGTTACCAACTCTCCAGGATTGGCCTGGAGTCTCTAGGAATCGAAGGTCAATCTCCGGGACACTGCTGTGTGCATCCCTAGAGGAAAATCATCGGGACATTAAAAAAAGATTGTTATTTTTTGTCATTTCATTTGAACATTTCTCTTTACCCATTTTCAATATATTTATATCAGGTAAAAAGGCTGATTGGCTGACAGTCAAGTATGATCCAATTGGATAATGAGTCTTTCTGCCTTCCAGTTGGTGTAGGAAGGCAGGGCGTCACAAGGCTGGACATGTTGGCTGACTAATGGCTGGGATGTGTGGGCAAGTCATGTGATGAAACCTCCAGGAATACTTGTAATCACAGTTGGCAACTGTATCACCAACAGCTGCCATTAAAAACATATACAAAGAAGTGTGCAGGCAGAGGTCCTGACCTGAAATGGTTAAACCAGAGATACCACTCCTGGAGTTTTATCTCCTCCATCCTCCCCATGCAAGGCCCCAAACACTCCTTCCAGGTGAAACAGCATCTCCTTTTCAATTTAGATATTTATTCTCCATTCACAACGTGGTTCCCCATACTTTGGCGAGACCAAATGCAGATTGGATGATCTCTTGACAGAACAGCTCCGTTCAGTTCCCAAACGTGACCCCGAGCTTCCAGTCTACTGTTGATATAAGCTCTGTCTCACTCTCACCTTTCCGCCCTTGGCCTCCTACACTGTTTCAATGTTGTTCAACATAAATTTGAGGGACGGCACCTCACCCTCCACTTAGGCACTTTACAGCATTTTGGACTCAGCCTCAAGTTCAGCAATTCAAAATTTACAAGGGGATGAAGAAAGAACAGGAGTGTTGGGATAACCAAATGGTTCCAGCAGAAGCACGATGGGCCAAATGGCCTCCTTCTGTAGTGTATCATTCTATAATTCTATGATCAATGAACATAAAAATGGTCAATGTCGTCACCTGAACTAGTTTCTAATTGTCTGTATGAGGCTGGAAATTATCTGAGGTGATAAAATTGGAGGTTGTAATCAGTTTGAGTGCCGAAGGCGATGCATAGCTGGCTGGGAGAGAGGGCTGCAGAGCTTGTTCTCTGAGGCTCCACAGGTCTGTAACAGCCTTTCTGGAGAAGTGTTGGCCTCCTGATGTTCGGCTCTATGGGTATTCATAGCCCACTGTTATGATACTTTAAACATGGGCCTCAGGTGGGTTATTCAACTTTAGGGAGCCTCACAGGCAAGCTTCTGGTTCTCATTTAATTCACACTTTCCATCTAGCAGTCACTGGACAAGTGGGAACCAGGCTGATTTTACACTCTCCCCTCCTAGCTCGGGAGGGCAATGGCCACACTAAACCACTATCCAGCTGAGGTCAGCTAATAACTAGATGGAGATTTCAAACTGGTCTGTCAGCTCCATGTGTTGTCATGTTAAATACCTTGAATGTCTCTGGCTCATTACAGCAGTCAAACTGTTCTCCATAGATGTAGAAAGAAAGGGACCAAGGCCTTGTTTGCGCAAGCAAGCAAGTTCATCTCCATCCCTGTTGCATGTTGGTTGTGACTAGCTAAGGAACAATTGCTGAGGCATAGGTATGTCTGAACTATGACTGGTTTATTGGATAAACATAACTATAAACAGATATACAAGACTAGGTGTTACTCAGTCCAAGCCATGAGCATTCTCCCTCTTGACTCTTGGTCATGTGTTTTTTCCATTATCATGTGGGTGGTACTGTTTCTCCAGACCCACACAGTAACCCTTTCAATCCTGAACAACATAATACCATATCTCCCCCGGAAGTCTTTGTCCAAATATTTTTTTACATTTATATTTACATAATACCCCATCTCCACCACCCCCCCAAGTCTCTGACTTCATAGATTCAATTGGTCTGGAGGTTTCGTGACTCTCCCTGATCATAGAAACATAGAAAATAGGAGCAGGAGTAGGTCATTTGGCCCTTCAAGCCTGCTCTGCCACACTGTGGTGTCTTCAAGCTTTATATCCCTGTATATCTGTTCTAATGTGCCTAATCTAAATAAGTGAACCCACAACATGTTTGCCAAATCCCTTATGAGCAACTGGTGCTTGCATTGTTATAATAACATGACATGGTGATCAGCGGTGGTCAAATAATGGGCAGCAAGATTAGGTAAAGGTACAACATGGTGAACAGCGTTAGATTATGCTGCTCAGCATAAGAAGACACTCAATGGACTGCAATGGAGTCGAAACATCGGAGTGTTGAAAACGCAGTGTTCTGATTGTGAAGAAAAGCTTTGAAGACACACTGCCGAGCTTGTGCTCAAGTAAAGAGCTGATAAGCAGACCTATCCCTTGTGGTGAGATTGCAGCACGTGGCCCGTCAGTTCCCTGAGTGGGACAGTGCACCGAGAGGACCAGCATTGGGTTAGCTCAGCTGGGAAAGGCGAGTGACCAGGGAGTGATGCAGATCAATAGCGAGCGAGGGAGAGTCAAACAAAAAAAAATCACAAAAATTGAACCGGAGAAGGTTGCAATTATACTGAGCAGCTTCAGGAACTGCTGAACAATAAATTGAATAAAAAGCAAGGACGCCATTACTTCATGGTGCATTCCCGCCACAGCTGGTGTACATGGGTGGAGTTTCAGGAAAGGGTGCGAAAGCAGCTCCAGCGACACTAATCTCAGGTAATAAAGAAGAGGGAAGGTCAAAGGGATATTGTCAGAATGCCCATAAAATTCCCCAGTTTGAATTGGGATGCAGCTGACCTACTACCCGAATTCAAAATGTTTAAACTGTGTATAGACCTATGGTTTCTTGATTCAGGTGTATCTGAAACAAACAAGCAAGCCATCAAAATTCACCTAGTAATTGGAAATGTAGGTCTACACAGGCTGAACAGGTTAGGATTAACTGAAGAAGAGCTAAAGGATCCCCAGAAGAAATGGACTATATTAGAAAACTATTTCAGAATCAGATTAAACTTCTGTAATCATCATCTTGAGTTTATCTTCAGCCAACGGGATCCACTTTGTCAGCAGATGCAGAAAAAAAAGGGTATGTCCTGTGATTTTTCAAATGCAGAGCTAGTAGACAGAATTGTTGAGTTTGGTGAAAGCATCTACTCCCATGGAAGCATTCCAGAAAGATCTGCTAGACAAGCCCAAAACATATAGCACCAAAAAGCTATTCGAGGATGAACATAATTACAAAGCGAACCCCGCGGGTCAACAAAGCCAATCTCAATTGTTGACGCACTCACTAGAACACCCAAACCTAGCAGGACATGTGGAAGGTGTGGCCTTCTGCATGCACCAAGGAAATGCCCAGCTTTCCACCAATTCTACAAAGCATGTGGCAGAAAGGGCCATTGGCAGCAGCAGTGCACTAAAGCCAAGGCTGATGTAACTACAAAGAGCTGTGCACTAATCCAAACAGACCAGATACAACGGGTACCTTCAAGTAATAAGAATGACCATCCAATATCCCATCGGAAACATATATATGAGTGATTGACAAACCAGAAAATAATGATGATGTGCACGACGAGACAAAGAGCAGTGAACATGTTTTTCCCCATCAGTCTTATGGAAAACATAGATTTCATCACATCTCCTGAAGTGTTTGCCAAGATTTGAAGAATCTGTCCTAGCAAAGTTAGTAACTATTCGTTATTGGTGAAAACTGAACAGGGCAAGTGCGAACATACTACCTCTGCAGATTCTAAAAGATATATATTCACAGGCCATAGCCAAACCTACCACTGTGAAACTTTAAGCGTACAACAGTTCACTGATTCCATGTGCAGGATCCATAGTTCTGAGGTGCAAATACAAGCAATCCTCCTAGGTGTCACAGATGTCCTACATTGTGGAAACTAAAAGCCAGCGATTGCAGGTCTACCAGCATGTTGTGACCTCACACTAATCACAATCCATGGAACCAGTCAGACATCACAAGGCAGATCAATCTCAGAAATGAAACCTATCATCTCCATTCATGACCTAACATCGAAATATCCAGAATGTTTTGACAAAATAGGCAATTTCAAGGGAGCTGCAACATTACGCTTGCAGAAAAATGCAAGTCTGTCAATTGGTCCATCATGTAAATACAGCATCCACAAACAAGATAAATTGAAAGTAGAACTAGACAAATGAAGAAAGACAGAATCATTAGAAGAGCACAAGAGTGCAATTCATCACGTGTGATAAAGAAGGGTGGATCATTGAGAGTAAGCCTTAAACACAGCTTTGAAAGTTGACATTACAAAATCTCCACATTAGAAGAGTTAGTTCTGAGGTTTTCAGGTGCATAATTCTTTTCAAAGCTTGACACCAAGCATGGTTATTGGTCAGTAAGTCTTGCGGAGAACTCCCAAGAGCTTACTACATCTCGTACCATATTTGGACGATACTGTTTTCAAAAACTTCCTTTCGGGCTGTCAAGCTCATGTGTATCACATACATGCACTCTGAAAGGATGCATCTGTGTCACAGATGATACAGCTGTTGTGGGAAGAACAAAGCAAGAACATGACCATACTCTGCACTTATTGATACAGAGATGATTTGGCAAAAACCCTTAGCCAGTGCACCACCAAGATAGCAGTGTCTCTTGAAAATGATTCAAGGTTACGACTGTGAGATTAGGTACAAGCCAGGTAACTCGATGGCTATGTCAGATGCACTTAGGAGATTGCCCAGCACAGCGAAGACACATCCTTAGACTACAAGTTGACTCCATTGACATCAAACTTGAAGATATTCTCCAAATTCATTGGGTACATTTTGTGCAAGGCAAATGCCAGCAGCTACAAGAAGAAACAGCAAAAGATTCTATAATACGGAAACTGCGAAAAACCATGATTGAAGGATAGCCTGATTCAATTCAGCATGTCAATGAATGCACGAGACCATTTTGGCCCTTACTGGGACGAGCTAGGCCTCTCCCAGAGAGTCACTTTTAAAGGCAGGCAAGTCATCATACTGGACTCTTTGTGATCTGATATTCATAAACAACTTTATCATACACAGATGGGCAAAGATCGGACAAGAAGACTCGCAAGAAAGACAGTCTATTGGCTGAATATGAACATTAAAGTTGTTGTCAAGACGTGTGAGGCATATCAAGAGTATATGCCAATTCAGCGCAAAATACCATTGATTCCATATGAAGTTCCTATCCATCCTTGGCCCAAGATCACATCTGAACTCTTTCATGTCCGTGGCACTGACTTCATCCTTATTGTCAACTGCTTTACCAAGTATCCCATTATTGCACAATATGTCTGGCCTAACTGTCGTGCACACCCTAAGTGCTATTTTCATTTAGTGTGCTAGAGAAATTATTACTGATAACTGTCTGCAATTTATGGTAAGCCATTTCAGGATATGTGTGAGAAGTGGAATATCGATCATACTACTTCTTCTCCTCGTTAACTTAGACCTAACAGCCTAACTGAATGAATGATTTGCACAATGAAATCTCTAATTCTCAAATGTAGACAGACCAAGCAAGACCTACACGTTGCAATGTTACATCTGAGAGTGGAACCTTTAAGTGCAACTATTCCATCACCGGCAGGGCTCATGTTTGGCAGACCAGTGTGTACCAATTTACGTACCCTTACTCACTCTACTCTCTCAGGAACTAGAGGGCAACTTTTAAAACTGCAAGAGAAGGTGATCAATGTGCACGATAAAAATGCAGGTACACAAATGGCAAGTTTACAGTTGGGACAACAAGTTTGCAGCCAGGATCTCACAGAAGGTACACAGCAACCAGCTGAGGTGACAAGGATTTGTTCGGGACCAACATCCTATGAAGTCATTACACACAAAGGCGCAACAGTGAGGCATACCCGAGGACAAATCAGATCCATTCCGGCTCCTCAACCACCGTACAGTCCTATTGTATTAGGTCAAGATCCAAAAAGCAACAAGGATGACAATCTCACACATCACTTTGAGCAATTAAAGAAACCTCCAGATAAGGTTACCATTACAAGATCTGGGCATGCCAGTAGATTACCTTTATGCTTTAGAGACTTGTAGATTTACCAGTGCTATACACTTATGTAATAGTAACTGTACATGAACATGTATTGTAATTAGTTATACTTTGTTGGAAGTAGGGAAAGTATCTTTGAAAAGAAGGGTGCATGTTGTAATATGCCGTTAAGGGATAGCAGCATGACATCACTAGAAGGGAAATGTGTCATGTGATCCAGTCTTAGCTTCACTTTTCCTTTGAGCAGAGCACACACGCACAGATGTAATATTTTCAAGCCTTATACCCATGTACAACTGTTAGCATGTGCCTAGTCTCAATAAATGAAACCACAATGTGATAACTAAATCCCTCATGAGCGAATGGTGCTTATATCATTATAATAACATGACAGTTACAATTGGAAGCCTGGTGTTTCCTGTAGGATGGTTCTCAATCCTGAACCCTCCGATAGTCCAGACCTGGCATTAACTTGTTGGGTAGGTTGGGAAGCTGAGTTTAAAACTTCTTGCCCAGCAGCAGTTCAGACGTTGCCAATCCACATTGCAGTGGAGTAGTCCTCTATGCTAAAAGTGCCATTGGGAAATCCATGTTCTACTTTAAGAGGGTTTTAATAGTGCGGACGCCCCTTTCTGCCTTGCCATTGGATTGAGGATACCTCAAGGAACCAGTGAGGGGTAGGAATCCATAGTTCTCCGCGAAATGGGTGAAGTGGTCATTAGTGAATTGTGGGCTGTTGTCGGACAACACCTTGTCTGGAATGTGTTGCAAAGACTTCTTTCAACACCCCAGTAACCGACTCAGTGATTGCAGTGCATAAAAGTTTCACCTTGATTCACCTGGAGAAGTAGCTGACAATTATAAGGAAAGGTTTCCTGTTGTACATAACCAGATTCATTCCCAGGTGCTCCCACTGCCTGGTAGATAATTGAAAGGAGATGAGGGGCTCCCGTTGGTCTGGCCTGTGCACTGCGCACACCTGACACTGAGAAACCATTCTTCTATAGATCTCAATATTCTCGGCTACCATACAGCAGACTGGGCTCGTGCTCTGTATTTTGTGATGCTCATGTGCCCCTGGTGAATTCTTTCTAGTGTCTCTGGCTGGAATGAGACCAGAATCACCAACTGCTCATTGTACACCAGCAGATCATCAATGATGGTAAAGCGCATCCTTTGTTCGAAGTATATTTTCATTACCATCCTACCTGTGGCCACCCTTGCATGCAATATTAACGAATTTGAATGCAGTCCTCATCCTGCAGCTGTTCTTGATGTATCTGCTGTAGCTTTGTCGAGCTCGCTGGTAATTGTGCTGCCATGAACTGAGAAGACGACTCGACCTCGTTGACTAGGTTGATATCCTGTGGTGCAGTTTGATCAACCAAAGCTCTGGACAATGATTCCTCTGTCATTTGTAGCTTGCCCTGGACACACATTGTTTCGTAAGTGAAGTGCATTAGTTGCAAGTGGAATCTCTGGATTTTCGGCGGAGGGGGGGCATTCTGGCAAGTTCCTTCTCATCCAGTAATGAGACTAATGGTTTGTGGTCTGTCTCAATGACCACTTTTAGCCTGATGATATAGTCAGGGAATTTCTCACAAGCCCACGTGGCTGCAAGAGCCTCTCTTTATACCTGCAGAGCTCATAGACTGGTCTATGGCAGCCATTTGGTTGCTCTTGAAACAGGACTGCTACTGGCTCTGTAGGTGAGACATCAGTGGCAATTGAGGTTGGTAGGGTTGGGTCGTAATGAGTTAAGATGTCCGCTGAGAGCAGCATGTCTTTAACTTGGTGGACTGCCTGCTCTTGAAGTGTGTCCCAACACCATGCTTGAGCCTTCTTCGATAGGTGTCTCAAGGGCTGCATGACTTGTGTTAGGTCTGGCAGGAATTTTGTCAGCTGAATTACCATGTCAAGGAATTGTTGAAGACCCAAGATGGATGTAGAGGTTGGAAATTTGCTGATGGCTCTTGTTTTTTTGTGGGTCTGACAATATGCCTGTGCTACTTGCAACGTGGCATAAAAATCGAATGGATATTTTGGAGAATTCCCACTTATTATTCAGTGTCAGTCCTTCTTCCTCCAGACGGTTCCAATCTGCTTTAAGTGTCAGGCAGTGTTCTTCGGTGGTTGCTCCGTGGACAAATATTTCATCCGTGTGATAGATTCCGCTTTTAAGGCCCTGCAAGATGATAGACCTTGTTTGAAAAACAATTTCGGGTGCTCAGGTTATGCCAAACAGCAAATGATTAAAGCAAAATCTGCCAAATGGAGAAAAATAATGTTAATTATTTAGGTTTTTCATCTAATGGTACCTGTTGAAAGCTGCTATTGGCATCCAGTTTTGAAAACATTGTACTCTTGGACAGTTTAATCAAGCAGTCATCCACTAAGCACATTGGATGAATTTCCCTTGCCACAGTTTTATTGAGTTGAATCAAGTCCATATAAATGCGAAGGGACCCATTTGGTTTAGGAACCTGAACCATTCTGGAGCACCATTCTGTAGGCTTAGTAACAGGAGAGATGGCTCCCATCTTGGTCATCTCTTCTAGTTGCAGTTGGACCCATTTCACCAGTGGATGCGATATCTTCCTCAGTATGAAAAGACACGCAGGTTTAGCATCTTTCCTCGGCATATATTCAGTCTTCAGTTTTCCCAGCCCAGTGAATAGTTTCAGAAGTTCCTTTCTGAAGTCAGGCCCAGATCCTTGCTGATTGATTTCCTTAACCTTTGTGATGGTATGGAGGTTGACACAGGCTTTCTGACTTAGAAGAGGGAATTTTTGACTGTGAAGGACATACAATGTCTCCCATATCTGTTTGTTCTTGTACTGGAGCGTTGCTTGCAACATATAACTGACCTGTAGCTTGATCCTTCTTGGATCATACAACAGGGTTGGCTTCAGGCATTATGTTACTAGCCACAATCTTTTGTTGGGTAAGACTGTTACACTTGCTCCTATATCCAGTTTGAAATTAGTGATACGTCCATTGACTTAATTGTCTGCTTTCCAGAATGTGTATCTGAGGTCTTTGATCTCACCCAGGAAACATTTTTGTTCCTTGTCTTGTTGAGATTCCTCAATTTCACAGATGGCCTTGTGTGTGAAGTGTCTCTCGTTACCCTATGTATATCCAGAGGCTTTAGTTCTGCACATCTTCCCAAAGAGTCCAAACCATTTGCCATGAAACCATTCAGCAGTGCTTGCAGGACACTGTTCATGCCCGTGGGGTTTTATGGCGCCACAGCTCTGGCCTGTTTGATGGCGTCTTGAACTTTTGTTCCACAAGGTGTCTTATTCTCTGGAGTGTCCTAGACATTCTTTTGTTTAATCAGTTGTACTGTCATTGGGGGTTTTCTGAGCCATGGTTTGTCTTCCCTGAGTATGGCTCTAATTTGTTTACGGATCTGTTTGACTCACCAACTGTATCGCCTTCTCCAAAGTTAAATCTCTTTTGAATTGCAGTAGATCAGATGGGGTGTCATCACTAACATCGACTATAATGTGGTCTTGTATTCGCTTAGGTTTATGATCACAATATTGGCAACCTTCAGCCGGTCGATACAGGTCATTGTTCAAGGCATCCTCTGGTTCACCTTGATTTCTGGACCCTTTTGTTGAATTCGGCCCTTTCTGATATCTTGCTACTTTGTAAATTAAAATAATTATCAAAGGCTTTTAAGACTTCTTCGAATTTGTCTGAAGTTTCATTAATGCCTTGTCTTGCTAAAACCTCATCTGCAATTGTTCCAATGGAGTACGGTAATGTATTGTTCAGCCTCAGACTTACTGTCCAATCCGGAAGGAATTTGGAATCTTAAAAATCCTTTCCTCTGCAGTGCCCAGTTCTGTGTTTGGTTTTGTCCTTCCATATGCTCAAAATCTCTCCAGCAGTGTGAATTTGGAATCCATAGCTGCTTTAAGCTTTTAGGAGGTTTGTCTTGATTTTTAAGCTTCTGCTGTGGTATTGCGGTTCTCCCATGACGATCAGCCTTTCACTGATACACGCTGCAACCGCTGACCCTTTTTGGTAATCGTCCCTTTTGCAGAGTTTTTAAACTAATCACGGGAAGTTATTATCAAATTCTATTCTTTCATCCTGCTGGGAAATCATGCTTGATCAGCCCATTTTATTTTCAACTGCTGCCTCGTCGTCGCCATGGGTAATGGCGCTGACCTCGGGCCCAGACTGAGGGGTGCCTCAAAACCCGCGGTCAATATAATTGGAATTTTCCCAGTGTTGTCTGCTTATTGTGGCATTAAATTGAAGATTCTGAGTCGTTCTCAAGGTTTGCTCAACTTTCCTCGATCGTTGCTGGGTCCCTCTGACTCTGCTGCTGGATCAGGATTTTTCATGGACTGCCACACACTGCAGTGCAGCCCTATAAGCTGAACAGTTGATTTTTTTTCTCAGCCTCTCTGCCTCCACATCTTCTGTGGAGTTCTTTCGGAGATTTTCAACTGTCTTCCCGAAGTCTTCAGTTTTGGCGCCTTTTTCAGGTCAGCCTTGCAAACTTTGTTTAAAGTTGATTTTCAGAGATTTTGGGGTCCTTCATAGCTGCCGCCATGCTGTATATTGGTTGTGACTGGTTAAGTAACAATTCTAAGACGTAGGTATGTCCGAACAATAACAGGTTTATTGGATAAACATAACTATATATAAATGTACAAAATGAGATGTTACTCATTCTAAACCATGAACACAAGGGCTGTAGAATGTATACACATGACCCTTACAGAGACCAATGCCTGATAATAGAAATGGCTTGTGCTCCCTGAATAGTCTGCTTGTTTGCAACCACCAGTACAGCAGGTCAGTACTCACTTCCTAGGCAGCTGTTATGGTTCCTTCATTTCAAGGCACTCCATGGCCCTGCCAATATTTGACCCAGAAAATACAATCTCAGGGTGGCTCCTGTCTGGTCGAGCCCATCGTCTGCACCTATGGATCATGCCACCACCACAGAAGAGGGTAGCTTTGATCTCCTGAGACCCACAAACACCTGTCTTTCCGTTACAGAATATCTCGATGGTGAATGAGCTGCAAAAGAGGAAATGCTGGTGGTGATCCAGAAGTTGGACAATGGTAAAGTTTCCTGTCAAGCTACTGATGGGATTGTAAAAAGGGGCACTTGTGGTTGCATGGGTGCATGTGTGATGCCTTGGACTTTGAAGAATTGTGTCAGACGGTATTTGTGCCCTGCTCTGTCAGACAGCTGACCACTGTCTACGGGGGATCAGATGGACTGAGCTCTTTGCATCAATATTGTGCAAGGTGCACTCACACATCATACACACTCCTGCCTTTGGTTGGCCAACAGGCTATTATGTTAATAATGGCGGTTAAGTTATCGACAGTACAAGCGCTCCAGAAATTGCAAATCCTTATTTTTAAAACCCCTCATTGGCTTGCCCGTCCCTTTCTCTGTAATCCAGCCCCACAGTCTCTGAGATATCTGCACTCCTTCAGTTCTGACCTCTCTGAGCATCCCCAATTTTAATCACTCACTATTGGCAGCTGTGCCTTCAGTTACCAAGACCCCAAGCCCTGGAATTCCCTCTCCACACCTCTTCACCTTTACCTCTCTTTCCTCTTTTAAGACACTCTTTAAAACCCGCCTCTTTGACCAAGCTTTTGACCAACATCTTCTCATGTGGCTAAATGTCAAATTTAGTTTGGTAACCCTCTTGTGAAGTGTGGGATGTTTTACTACATTTAAGGTGGTATATAAATATAAGTTGTTGTTAGCCATTGCATGGCTTCGCCAGAGTATCCATGTGCCATTGCATCCTGGGAGCACTGTGCCCTTGGCGTTGTGAGTCTGGCTGCAACGAAACAGGTGATGAAAACACCCCCCATGCTGTCTCTCAGCTTACAGGAGTGTCCAGTAAACCAGTCTTCAACTGTGTGAGAGCCCAGGACAACTCAGGGGGTGGGTGGGTCAGGGTGTGGCAGGGGGAAGCAGCTCAGTTGTTTCAGATCTCTAATGGGCTTTCTTCTAACCGGATCTTTGTTCTTCACCTTGAACTGCACCTTTGTTTTTGTAACTTGACGCTGCAAGATCCTTCCGGAAAGTCAAAGCTGTTTTCCTACATATTACCCGTGACCATGGATGACAAAATCTCTCATGGTGAAAGAGTCTGATTGTGGAAACTCAAATCAACTTAACAAGTGGAATGACCCTCGACTGCTAAAAAAAAATGGCTGAGTTGATGGGTTGGCAGGAGAGTTGATATGCGAGGATCAGCCATCCTTTCTCCCTCGAATGTTTCGAACAATATGAGGTCTGTCCTCCAGGTGGCAGTGTTTACCTTTCCTTGAAAATAAGCCAATTTGCAAGGTCCAATGAGTAAAGTTGTGTGGAAACACAAGTCACAAATATACTGCAGAGAAGCTTTGGTCATTCTTAATTCATCCATACAGAAAGATACAGTCCCAATGGAAATGATTTCACCAGTGATTCCGTTCCAAGGATTGATCACTTGTGCACTGCACTTCCTGTTCTCATTCCGAGAGATACATTTCACTAGTTTAAACCGATCCCCTCTTTGACTTATTCCCATGATTTAATTTATTCCAGGTTTACCATAATTATCCTAATATATAAATAAATAAAAGAATTTATATTTATTTAGCACATTTTACCATCTCAGGATGACGCAAAATGCTTTACAGCCAATGAAGTACTTTTAAAGTGCTCTCACTGTTGCAATGTAGGAATCCTAGCAGCCACTTGATGCACAGCAAGCTCCCACAAACATCAGTATGGTAATAGCCAGATCGTCAGCTTTAGCGATATTGGTTGAGGGATGAATATTGGCCAGGATACTGGGGATAACTCATATTCTTCAGAACTGTGCCATGCTTTTACTTCCCAAGGACAGACAGCTGACAGGACTTTTCTCGCCAGCTCCAGAGTCCCACTGTCAGAGGCAAATGGAGGCCAGAAGCCTGCGCTGTGCGAGAAACAGTCACCGAGCTGTAATTTTCCCCGAATTGGTCAATTAATGGTCAGAGGGCAGGCTTGCTGTCCAATTGAGGACAGCAGATGAGCTCTCGAAGCTGAATAAGAGGCCCACTAGCATGGAGGGAGCAGTAGCTTACTGTGCATGAGTGAGAGAGAGAGAGAGAGGGGGGGAGGGAGGGTCCCGGGAGGGAGGGTCCCTATATTTTGAGGTGTCCTATCTTCAACTATTTTAAATTTAAAATAAAAAATAGATTAAGCAGCTGGGCCACCAAAATGGAGAGATTTACCCCATCTACAGGGCATTCTGTAGCTGGAGCTGTGGCCAGGCAGGCAGGCAGATGGGGAGGGCCTTGAAGCCTGCCTCGAGCACTGGCCCCCTGGTCTGCTGCCAGGATGCCATCTCTGGCCTGGTCCCTGACACCTCAGACCAAATGGAGGCTGAATGGAAAACTCTACTTGGCCTCTGACAAAAGGCCTTAATAGGCCCTGAACTGGCTTTGCAGCCATGTGGCCCTGCTGTCCTCCCAATCTCTCCTCTGGGAAAATGGCCCACAGGTGAGATGGAACTGGCATCCATAACACTGGCAGCACAAATTTCTGCACCTAACTGCCTGTGGGCTTTTTTAAAATGTATTCTTTCATGAGATGTGGGTGAGGCCAGCATTTGTTGCCCATCCCTAATTGCTCTTGAACTAAGTGGCTTGCTAGGCCATTTCAGAGGGCAGTTAAGAGTCAACCACATTATTGTGGGTCTGAAGTCACATGTGGGCCAGGCCCTAAAGGGCACTAGTGAACCAGATGGGTTTTCACAGTAATTGATGATAGTTTCATGGTCACCATTACTGAGACTAGCTTTTATGTTCCTGGTTTTATTAATTGAATTTAAATTCCACCAGCTGCTATGGTGGGATCTGAACCCATGTCCCCAGAGCATTAGTTTGGGCCTCTGAGTTACTAGTCCAATGACACCACACCACCGCCTGGCCCCATTTGGGCCTAAAAGCCGGGGACTTGATGTAACGTCTCATTCAAAAGATGGCATCTCTGACAGCACAGCGCTCCCTCAGCATCGCACTGCGAATGTCACCTTGTAGATTTTGTGCTCCAGACTCTGGATTGGGATTTAAAAACAGAACCTTCCCTCTCAAGGGTAAAAGTGCCAACCACCAAGCCAGGCTAGCATTAGGTATACTTCCCGAATAATTTGAAGGCTAAGGATCTAACAATGGTGTTAAAGGGGGAGTTCCCAGGATTTTAACCCAACAACAGTGAAGGAGCAGCAATATATTTCTGAGTCAGAATGGTGTGTGACTTGGAGGTGGCGGTGTTCCCATGCATCTACTGCCCTTGCCCCTCTAGGTGGTAAAAGGTCGTGGATTTGGGGGGCACTGTCGCAGGAGGCTTGGTGGGTTCTTGCAGTGCATCTTGTAGATGGGGGCACAAAGCAGCCGCGGACAGCGGAGATGGTGACTGTTTAAGGATGGGGTGCCGATCAAGCTGTCTGCTTTGTCGAGCTTCTGAATGTGTTGTGGCAGCTGCACCCATCCAGGTCAGGGTGAATGCTTCCAGCCTTTCCAGTTCTTGTTCCAGGAAACAACACTAGTTCTTGCATGGCAAACAATAAGCCTAGCATATCATTAAAGAGGAGATGTTTATTTGTTGCATTAATTCAGTACAGCTTCGGCAGTATCACAAACAGACCTCTGTGTTAAAAAGAAAAGCAGTGCTTGGAAATCTGAGCAAGGTTGAATGGCAAGAATTGTTTCCACAGTTGCTAAACTTTCCCTGAGGATATTAAAGGAATTAATGTTTTTCTGAATATGGGGATGATATAGCATACTGAATCATTTAGGGGCTGTGGTTATGATATGTAGCAGTATAAAAATTACAAAGTGATGAATTACAATTTTCGTTCCGTGGGTTAAGGGTTTGATGATCTCCAACATAAGGGTCCATTCAGTGGATTTTAATTCTGTCAATGGGCATCAACATTTGGTTCGAAATGTCCAATTCATCAAGCGAAGGTTCACGGGAATGGTTCCAGGGACAAGGGACTTCAGCTAGGTGGAGGGATTGGAGGAACTTGGGGTTGTCTTCCATTTGAAATGAGCAGAAATGGAAATTGTGCAGTTTCTATAACAGACCAGGTTCTGCATCTTGGCAGCAAGTTGAAAATCTACCTGCTTCTTGTTGAGTCCATACATTGCTCTCATTATTAAATAATTAACAAGTTGCTAACTTAACCACCTAACCAAACATACCGGCTGGTTTTATATCTATGTCAGTGCACAATGATCTGGTGACAGCTCAAAATGCTGATTGTAACAGTGGGATTCAACTTCTTTACAATGTTTGGGGCTTTGTAGCACTGAGCCCTCTCTTCAACAGATCACATACAATCTACACTTGACTTCTCGCAGCCATTGATACAAACACCTCTCTACCATTATCTATCTTAGTCAGACTGCTTTCACTTGGTTCCACAATTACCTCTCCACTTGTAGCATTTCTAGCAATGGATTCTATTCCTGCCCCAACACCATTACCTCCAGAGTCCCCCATCAAACCCCCCATCAGTGCCACCCCCCAACACCAATCTTTGAATTCTCATCTACCTGCTGCCCCTCAACATCATCATATACACTGCTGGCACCGAGATCTTCTTAACTACCACTACCTCTCATCTCCAATCCCATTTCTGATTTGTCACACTACCATGTCTTCGATGTGCTGCAAGTTCCTTCAACTACACATTGGGAAGACTGCAGCAATGTCAGCTGCCCCCACATCAAACTCCATTCCCTTGCTGTTGGTTCCTTCCCTCTGTCCAGTTCCTGCCTCAGGCTAAATTGGACAGTTCACAGCCTTGCTGTCCTATCTAACCCTGAGTTGAGTTTCTGAATCTACAATGCTCTCTCTCATTAGAAAACACCCACCCCTGCCTCTGTACGTTACCTGTCTCCACCCTGCCTCTGCTTGCATGGGGCTGAAATCCTGACCCATGCCTTTGTTAGCCCTGGACTGAATCATAAAATCATAGAAATTTACAGCATGGAAGGAGGCCATTCGGTTCATCGTGTCTGTGCTAGCTGACAAGTAGCCATCTAAGCTAACCCCACTGTCCAATTTTCAGTATGTAACCTTGTAGGTTATGGAACTTCAAGGGTATATCCAAACCTTTTAAAAACGAACATACGAATTAGGAGCAAGACTAGGCCACTCGGCCCCTCGAGCCTGTTCTGCCATTCAATAAGATCACGGCTAATCTGATTTTACCCTAAACTCCACATTCCCGCTGACCCCAATAGCCTTTCACCCCCTTGCTTATTAAGAATCTATCTAGCTCTGCCTTAAAGATATTCAAAGATTCTGCTTCCACCACCTTTTGAGGAAGAGAGTTCCAAAGACTCACTACCCTCTGAGAGAAAAAAATTCTCCTCATCTCTGCCTTAAATGGGTGACCCCTTATTTTTAAACAGTGACCCCGAGTTCTAGATTCTTCCACAAGAGGTAATATCCTCTTCACGTCGACCCTGTCAAGGTCTCCCACGATCTTGTATGCTTCAATCAAGTCGCCTCTTACTCTTTTAAACTCCAGCAGATACAAGCCTAGTCTGTCCAACCTTTCCTCGTAAGACAACCCACCCATTCCAGGTGTTAGTCTAGTGAACCTTCTCTGAACTACTTCCAACACATTTACATCTTTCCTTAAATAAGGGGACCAATACTATACACAGTACTCCAGATGTGGTCTCACCAATGCCCTGTGTAGCTGAAGCAGAACCTCCCTACTTTTGTATTCAATTCCCCAGCCATAAACGATAACATTCTATTAACTTTCCTAACTACTTCCTGTACCTGCATACTAGCACTAGGACCAGATCCCTCTGCCTCTCAGAGCTCTGCAATCTCTCACCATTTAGATAATATGCTTCTTTTTTATTCTTCCTGCCAAAATGGACAATTTCACATTTTCCTACATTACATTCCATTTGCCAGATCTTTGCCCACTCATTTAACCTACCTATATCCCTTTGTAGTCTCCTTATGTCCCCTTCACAAAATTCTTCCTACCAAAGATAAAAGCAAAAAACTGCAGATGCTGGAAATCCAAAACAAAAATAAAAATACCTGGAAAAACTCAGCAGGTCTGGCAGCATCTGCGGAGAGGTGCACAGCCACCGTTTCAAGTTCGTATGACTCTCCAACAGAACTAAGAAAAAATAGAAAAGAGGTGAAATATAAGCTGGTTTAAAGGGGGTGGGGGTGTGGGTGGGATCAGTAGAGCTAACTCTAGAGTTAATAAAATGTTAACTGTGTTCCTCTCTGCAGATGCTGTCAGACCTGGTGAGTTTTTCCAGGTATTCTTATTTTTGTTTCTTCCTACCTATTTTTGTGTCATCAGCAAATTTAGCAACCAAACCTTTAGTCTCTTCAGCCACATTATGAACGTTTCTGTCTCTACCTCAGACAGTGACTTCCAGGTCCCCACCACCCACTGGGTGAAAAGATTTCCCCCTCAAATCCCTTCTAAATCTCCTATCTCTAACCCTAAATCTATGCACCCGAGTTATGGACACCTCAATCAAGGAGAATAGGACCTTGCTATCCACTCTATCGAGACCCTACATCATTTTGTATAGTTTAATTAGGCCAGCCGTCAGTCTCCTCTGTTCCAAAACAAATAATCCTGGCCTATCCAATCTTTGCTCACAGCTAAATTCTCCAGGCCAGGCAAAATCCTCTTAATCCTTGAATCTGTAAAATAATGTGAGGGGGAGGGAGAGTGGCGAATCCATAAAACAGAGAGCGAGAGAGAGAGAAAGAGAAAGACACAGCACGGCGAATCCATAAAACAGCATGAGGAAGAGAGTGGCGAATCCATAAAACAGAAAGAGAGAGAGAGAGTGTGGCAATTCTGTTAAAAAAAGAGAGTGAGTGTTGCGAATCTGTAAAGCAAAGAGAGACAGAGTGTGTGTGGCAAATCAATAAAACAGCATAAGGAAGTGAGAGTGGTGAATCCATAAAACAGAGAGAGAGAGGATGCATGGCAAATCGGTAAAACAGAGCAAGAGAGAGAGAGAGACAGAGAGCACAGCGAACCCATAAAGCAGCATGAGGAAGCACGAGAGTGGTGATTCCATAAAACAGAGAGAGAGAGAGAGCATGGCAAACTATAAAATAGAGTGAGAGTGCTGTCAATCTGTAAAACAAAGAGAGAGAGAGAGAGCGAGCGGTGAATCCATAAAACAGAGCAAGAGAGAGAGAGCATGGCGAACCCATAAAACAACATGAGGAAGACAGAGTGGTGAATCCATAAGGGAGAGAGAGAGAGTGCGGGGCAAATCAATAAAACTGCATGAGGAAGAGAGAGCGCCGAATCTATAAATCACAGTGAGAGACAGAGAGGCAAATCTGTAAAACAGAGCGAGAGAGAGCGCTGTGAATCTGTAAAACAGAGCAAGAGGGTGAGAGAGGGAGCACAGCGAACCCATAAAACAGCACGAGGAAGACAAAGTGGTGAATCCATAAGGGAGAGAGAGCGAGTGTGCGGCAAATCAATAAAACTGCATGAGGAAGAGAGAGTGCCAAATCCATAAACCACAGTGAGAGAGACAGAGGCAAGTCAGTAAAACAGAGCGAGAAGGTGAGAGAGGGAGCACAGCGAATCCTTAAAACAGCATGAGGAAGACAGAGTGGTGAATCCATAAAACAGAGACAAAGAGAGAGAGAGAGCAGTGGCGAATCTATAAAACAGCGAAAGGGAGAGAGTGGCAAATCTGTAAAACAGAGCGAGAGAGTGAAAAAGAGGGAGCGCAGTGAATCCATAAAACAGAGCTAGAGAGAGAGAGATATATAGATTGCGGCAAATCCATAAAGCAGAGTGAAAGGGAGAAAGAGAGAGAGTGGCAAATCTGTCAAACAGAGCAAGACAGAGTGACAGAGAAAGAGAGAGCGGTGAATCCATAAAATAGAACAAGAGAGAAAACACATGAATCCATAAAAAAGCACAAGACAGAGAGAGAGGTGAATCCATAAAACAGAACAAGAGAGAGAGAGAGTGCAGAGAATCTGCAAAACAGTGTGAGCGAGAGACAGAGAGAGGGAGTGTGGTGAATCCATAAAACACCACAAGAGAGAGAGATAACATATCAAATCTTTAAAACAGAGCAAGAGGGAGAGAGAGCAGTGAATCCATAAAACAGAACGAGAGAGAAAGAGAATGTCATGACAGTGGATCACAGCCCAAATTACTTACAGATATTTTGAACTTATTAGGGAAGGCGTGTTTTTTTTAAAAAAGGGACATACAAGCAAAGCTGGCTGAGAATGTAAAGTACTCACTTTCTGGAAAATTCCTATATTGATTATACATGACAGACTAGCCCAAAGAGAATATGAAATGTCAGGCCCAGAAGGGTGTCAAGGCCTACTTCAGACAGAGACACTTGAAAGGAAGAGATGCAATGCAAAAGACTGAACTTTAATCTCCTGTGGTTGTGGAGACAATGGAGACTGATTACCGCATCTTAGCAGAAGCCATCTCCTGTTGAGTTAAATCTCAGAATGTGGAAATGGTCTGAGTTGAAAGAAAACAGATTTTGGACAAAAGACGTGTTTGTTTTTCCCTTCCAGGAATACACAAGAAAATGGGTTAAAAAGCCAGCTGCTGACCTGATTTGTGTGTTCTAGTTCTGGTGTGCTAGTGTGTGCTACGGGGGTCACAGCAGAAGGACATCAACTAGGCACCCTTGCAGCTTGCGGCTAATAAGTCTCTCCTCTCTCTCTGTGGCTGGAGGAAGTCAGGAAAGCCACAGTCAAAAAGGAAATGGGACAGCTCCTTCAGCTAACCTGCAGAGCCAAGTGTCTCCAAACCAACTGCTCAACTGACAAAGACAGCTCTATCAAAATCACCCAACTTAACGGATACAACGTTTCGCCATCTACTCCTCATGGACAAACCAAAGACTGATTTGTATATCTTTTTTAACATTATCTCTGGACACAACTTCTCATTTTTAATCTGTGTGTATGTGTGTTGGCTTTTTATTATTTTTTCTCTGGTTTTTTAGTAACTAATAAACTTACTCTTTCTTTGACTCAAGAAAGCCTGGTTAACTTGGCTCCTTCTAAAACATAAATACATTTGGATTGGGTAAAGGTATCCATGAGGGAAGGGATCCTATTTTAAATTAACCTTGTTGCGATCAACTGAGGGGGTTGAATAAAGAAAGGGAGCCAGCTCATTCCTCCTCACCCGGGAGCACAGCAAAATTAGGGTCCCATTTGGGAAGTTAACAGTTTGGGGCATCTTGTCCAGGATCACAGCAATTTGGGGGCCCTCACTCAGGAACTGCTCATAACAAGTGAGACCAGCAAATCCATAAAAAAGTGTGAGAGGGAGCGAGAGAGAGTGGTAAATCCATAAAACAGAGCGAGAGAGAGAGACAGAGAAAGACAGAATAGCAAATCCATTAAAGAGCATGAGAGGTAGAGAGAGAGAGACAGCGAGAGAGGGATGGAAAGAGAGCAGCAAATCTGTAAAACAAAGCAAGAGAGAGAGAGAGAAGGGCAAATCCATATAACAGAGAGAGAGAGGGGGGAGAGAGGGAGAGAGAGAGTGGCAAATCTGTAAAATTGTGCAAGAGCGAGGGAAGGAGTGCTATAAAACAGAGCACAGAAGACATGGCCCCAAAAGGCAAGAAGACTGCAGCCGCCCCCCCCCCCCCCCCTCAATTCAGTGACACGTCCCTGGATCACCTTTTGGCACCGTGGAAGCCCACCGTGATGTTCCCTACCCCTGCTCTGGGTGAAGGCCAGCAAGCAAGGTGACTAATCCAGCATAGAGACAGTAGCAATGGTGGTCAGGGCCAACATCCTGCAAAAGAAGACAGCCACCCAGTGCCGAAAGAGGATGAATGATCTCCCCCATTCCGCCAGGGTAACTCACTCTTCTCATCACTCTCAACCCGCACACTCACAAATCGATTGCACATCCACAGGGACCTCACGCCTCAAGGGACAACACCACTAACTCTCACACACACCCTCACATCTCCATTAGGCTTATAGCCTCTGGAGCTCACATCCTTATTCTACCCATGGCCCCGCTCACCACACGAACATTCCACGCAGTGCCATGTGCCCTGCTCACACTCTCTCCATCTATTTTCATGCAGGAGAAGCTGGTTCATACGGCAGGGAGAGGTCCCAGGCCGGGGGTGGAGTGGCCCACATTAGGGCCCTCACTTTGTGGAACGTGCCATAGCGCTGACTGGTGAGGACGTGGACCATACCTGTGGTAACTGTGAGGTCGGTGGTGAGCACCTTCGTGAGGACCCTGCACCACCACATCCCTCTCTCAACACAACTGAGTGCTCACTCTCCTGCTTTTGACTCTGCCGCCATGCACTAATTATCTCTGCTTTGGTTCTCCAGGACCTCTGCCAAGCGACCAATGCCCTCAGCCAGCCAGTCCCTCACCTCCATCCAGGTCCTCACCTCCAGCCAAGAGGACACCTCCTCTATTGAAGAGCTGGAAATAAGCAGCCTGGAAGATCTGTCACAACGCTTACCCACACCCTCTACCAGCGCAGAGGCAGAAACCTTGGTAGGACCTAAATCTAGAGCTGGCTCAGGTTCACAATCTGGTGGTCACCGCACGGACACGTATCTGCAGCAGGAGGAGGCGGGTTCAGCCGACCTCCTAGGCACTCAGAGGCCTGCTGGGGAAGAGGCATCTGTGAGGTCCGAGTCAGATGACAAGCCTCTGGATTCGGCCTTCCAACTCATTGTGGAGAGTCAGCAGAAGGTGGGGGAACATCACGCAGAGCTGTTAGAAGCCCTCAACAGAGCGGCACATGAGTCGGAGGAGTGCGTCTGCCTGATGAACTGGTGCCCACATGTGCATGTATGCAGGTCTCCATGTGGAGGATGGTGGGTGCCATGGAGACCCTGATCCAACAGAATGTGGAGATGCGCGCAGACCTGCGCTCCATTATGAAAGCCATGAGTGAGTTCCTGCAGTGGCAATGCGAGGGGGAAAGGGGGCAGCTCAACATCTCTCCAAGTGCTCCTTCCCCTCAAGGAGTCAGGCCAGCGCCCTTGGGCACCCGAAGGGAGGAGGAGGGGCAACAGGGCACCCGTGGGTTATCCACTCAGGAATCTCAGAGGCTGCTGGGTCCCTCTGAGTCCCATTTGCCTGTGACCCCCTCACCCTTGTCCTCTGTCACCGCAGAGGGAGCACCACAGGAGGACAGCCAAAGCAAGCCAGGGCCTCCAAGGGCTCAGCTCTCCCGAGGACCCACACCAAAGTCATCAGAGGCAACAGGGCCAACCATTGCACAGATTGTCTCCATCCCTCCTGTGGATGTCAGGGCAGCACCTAGAAGTGCTCGGCTGAGAAAAGTTAAGAAATTCTGATCACAAGTGGTTGCACGGGTGAACACATTTTGTCACTTTATAACCTGAAAATATTTTCTCTTTTACTGAATAATGTGTAATGTTGTTTTTCAGCTTTGTTGACAGGTTTTGCGAGTCCTCCCCTTGCATCCCTGCCCGCTAGCAGTTTAGTGATTCTGGAGGGAGAAGTGTGTGTGTGGCTGGGCCTTTCAAAGCCTTGTGTAAGCATTCTCCCAGTACGCAGAGCCTTCATCCTCACACTCATCGCAATATCCCAAGCATTTTCAATGCTACTTGCTGGGATTCACTTTCAGTTGTCCATGTGAGCTGACCTGCATCTCCGTCCACCCACTGATCACACTCCCATGCAGCACCTGTTCCTGCCCACTCTGAGTCTTCTTTCACTTTTGGTTTTAGAGGCATCTTGCATCTAACATTTGTCTTTAGCTCCCCAGTCCTTTCCCCTCTCCCAGACAACTATTTCCCTTCCTCCATCACTGTAGATGCCCCCAGCATCACCTTCCACCTCCCCACCATCACCTTTCAGCCACAATCCTTTTCTTTTGGAGATGTCAATGTGAAAATGCATGTTCCCTACCTTCCCAAAAATCTCACCCCCATCCACATTGACCTCCCCGACATCCACCTTCCACCCCCAGGGTCTGTGTCTGCCTCCGAGTCCCCACCAACCACCCTTATCGTCCCTTCTACCGATACCATCACACCCTCACTCTCCCACCCTTCCAGCTCCCATTGCCCTCTCTCATTGCCACCATTCCCTCCGACCATGTCCTTCCTCATTTTACTCCCCAGAAGGCAGTCATCGACTCTACAGACCCCTCCCTTGCAGGTTCACCTGGACATTACCTCCACCTACTCCTTCCTCCACACTTACTCCTTCACCCCCACCCCATTACGCCTTCGTCCCCCGACTTCTTCTTCCCCCGAACTCTTTCCTCTCCCTGTACTCCTTCCCGGTAGATTCCTTCCTCTGCCCTTGCGCCTTCCTCCTTACTCCATCCTCTGCCTGGACTCCTTCTTCCCCCTGGACTCCTTCCTCCCACTGACTCCTTGCTCCCCCCAGACTCTTCACCCTCCCAACCCCAAGAATCTTTCCTCCCTCTGGAATCCTTCCCCTCCCTCTGGAGTCTTACTCCATCCTGACTCCTTCTTCTCCCCTTATTCCTTCCCCCTTCCTTGCTGCTTCCTCCACACTTATTGCTTCCTCCACACTTACTCCTTCCCCCCACCCCTTGACACCTTTCTCCCACTGGACCCTTTCCTCCCTCGGATCCCTTCCCTCCTCCGGAGTCCTTCCTCCCCGCTTATTCCTTCCCCCTTCCTTACTCCTTACTCCACCCTTCTCCCTTCCTGCCTCCTTACTTCTTCCTGCCCCTGGACTTCTTCTCCCATCAGGTCTCCTTCCTAGGTAATTCCTTACTGACGTTACTTACTTTCATGTCACAGTGTGACATGAGGGGACATTGCAGGGAAAGTTTTTTCTCATCTTTATTGAAAGTTTTAAATCAGTGCCGATCTCCCTGAGGCAACACCTTGCCTCAGGGAGATCTATGCGCTCTTTCGCACGCGTGCATGAGGGAATGTCCCCCCGCCCACACAGGGAGTGCACGTCACGCTGGGCGGGCCTTAATTAGCCCACCCACATAAAATGGGGGCGCCAATTGGAAGCGCGCCTGCTCACACCCGCTCCCATGCTTCCTGCCACGATGGGGGAAATTGTTGCCCATGGTTACAAGGAGATCAAAGCTGGGAACTAAATATTTAGGGGTATATGGGTTTTCAAAAGGATAGGCAGGAAAGAAAGGATGGTGGGGTAGCTTTGTTAGTATGGGATGGAATAACTACAACAGCAAGAAATGACCTTGGATTGGAAGATGTGGAATCCATATGGAGGGAGGTAAGAAATAACAAGGGGAATAAGACACTGGTGGGAATAATCTATAGGCCCGCTAACAGTAGCTATGCTGCCGGACAGAGAATAAATCAGGAAATAATGAGGGTATGTAAAAAAGGCAGTATTTTAATCATGGGTGACTTTAATCTCCATGTAGATTGGGAAATCAAACTGGCAGAGGTAGCCATGAGAAAGAATTCAAAGTGTATTCACAACAGTTCCCTAGAACAACATGTTGTAGATCCAACCAGGGATCAGGCTATTTTGGATCTGGTAATGTGTAATGAGGCAGCTTTAATAAATGATCTCAGAGTAAAAGATCCCCTAGGAAACAGTGAGCATAACATGATGGAATTTAGCATTCAGTTTGAAAGTGAGAAACTTGGTTCGGAAACAACTGTGCTAAACTTAAATAAGGGCAATTACGAAGGAATGAGGGCAGAGTTGGCTAGGGTGGACTGGGAAAGGAGTTTAGCAGAAAAGATGGTTGATGAACAATGACAGACATTTAAGAAAATAGTTCATGACTTACACGAAGGTATATGCCGGTGAGGAAGAAGGATTGTTGGAAGGGGATAAACAAGCCATGATGAACCAAGGAAGTCAAGGATAGTATCAAAGTGAAAGAAAAAGCATACAATGTGGAAAAGATTAGTGGTAAGCTAGAGGATTGGGAAAGATTTAAAAACCAACAGAAGATGACCAAAAAATAAATAAAGAGGGAGAAAATAAACTTTGAGGGGAAACTAGCAAGTACTATAAAAACAGAGTGTAAGAGCTTCTTTAAATATATAAAAAGGAAGAGAGAGGTCAAAATCAATATAGGCCCCTTAGAGAGTGAGGCTGGGGAAATAATAATGGGGAATCAGGAAATTGCAGAGAAGTTGAATAAACACTGGATCAGTCTTCATGGTAGAAGACACTAATAGCATTTCAAAAATACTAAATAATCAAAGGGCAAAAGTGGTGGGGGGGTGGAGGGAGGAAATAAATACAATAACTATCACTAGAGAAAAAGTACTAGGGAAACTAATGGGGCTGAAGGCCGATAAGCCCCCTGGACCTGATGGGTTGCATCCTAGGATATTAAAGGAAGTAGCTACAGAGATAGTGGATGCACTGGTAGTAATCTTCCAAGAATCCTTAGATTATGGAAAAGTCCCAGAGGGTTGGAAAACTGCCAATGTGACACCCTTATTCAAATAGGGAGGGAGACAAAAAACAGGTAACTATGGTCAGTTAGCTTAACATCTGTCATCGGGAAAATGTTGGAGTCTATTATAAAGGATGGAATAGCAGAGCATTTAGAATTACATAATCTAATCAAGCAGAGTCAGCATGGCTTCATGAAGGGGAAATCATGCCTGACAAATTTATTAGAATTCTTTGAGGAGGTAACAAGCAGGATAGATAAAGGGGAACCAGTAGATGTACGATATTTGGATTTCCAAAACGTTTTCGATAAGGTATCACACATAAGAATAATTAATAAGATAAGAGCCCATGGTGTTGGGGGTAGTATATTAGCATGGATAGAAGACTGGTTAACTAATAGAAGACAGAAGTTGGGATACAGGGAGCATTTTCAGGATGGCAAACTTTAACTAGTGGAGTGCCACAGGGAATAATGCTGGGGCCACAATTATTTACAATATATATTAATGACTTGGATGAGGGAAATGAATGTACTTTCGGCAAGTTTGTAGATGACAAAAAAATAGATGGGAAGGCAAAGTGGTGAGGATGACACCAAGAGTCTACAGAAGGATATAGACAGGTTAAGTGAGTGGGCAAAAACTTGGCAGATGGAATATAATGTGGGAAAATGTGACTTTGGCAGGAAGAATAGAGGAGCTGAATATTACTTAAATGGAGAAAGACTAAGGAAGCTTCAGCACAGAGGGATTTGGAGGTCCTCATGCATGAATCCCAAAAAGCTAGCATACAAGTTCAGCAGGTAATAGGGAAGGCAAATGGAATGTTGGCCTTTATTTCAAAGGGAATGGAGTATAAAAATAGGGAAGTCTTGCTAAAACTATACAAGGCACTAGTTAGATCACACCTAGAATACTGTGAACAATTTTGGTTCCTTTATCTAAGAAAAGATACACTGGCACTGGAGGCAATCCAGAGAACGTTCACTAGGTTTATCCTAGGTATGGAGTGATTTTCTTATGAGGAGAGATTGAGCAGGTTGAATCTGTACTTATTGGAGTTTAAAAGAATGAGAAGCGATCTTATTGAAGCATATAAGATTTTTAAGGGCTGACAGGGTAGATGCTGGGAGGTTGTTTCCCCTTGTGGGAGAGTCTAGGACCAGAGGGCATAATCTCAGAGGGGTGCCCATTTAAAACAGAGATGAGGAGGAATTTCTTCTCTCAGACGTTAGTTAATCTGTGGAATTCTTTACCGGAGAGGGCTGTGGAGGCTGGATTGTTAAGTATATTCAAGGTTGAGTTAGACAGATATTTAATCAGTAAAGGAATCAAGGGGTTTTGGGGGAAAGGCAGGAAAGTGGAGTTGTGGATTATCAGATCAGCCATGATCTCATTGAATGGCGGAGCAGACTCGATGGGCCGAATGGCTTACTTAGAAACATAGAAACAAAGAAAATATGAGCAGGAGAAGGCCATTCGGCCCTTCGAGCCTGCTACGCCATTCATTATGAACATGGCTGATCATCCAACTCAATAGCCTGCTCCCGCTTTCTCCCCATATCCTTTGATCCCTTTCACCCCAAGAGCTATATCTAACTCCTTCTTGAAAACATACAATGTTTTGGCCTCAACTACTTTCTGCAGTAGCGAATTCCATAGGCTCACCACTCTCTGGGTGAAGAAACTTCTCCTCATCTCAGTCTGAAATGGTCTACTCCATATTCTCGGACTGTAACCCCTGGTTCTGGACTCCCCCACCATCGGGAACATCCTTCCTGCATCTACCCTGTCTAGTCATGTTAGAATTTTATAGAGCTCTATGAAATCCCCCCTCATTCTTCTGAACTCCAGTGAATATAATCCTAACCAACTCAATCTTTCCTCATATGTCAGTCCCGCCATCCCAGGAATCTGTCTGGTAAACCTTCGCTGCACTCCCTCTATAGCAAGAACATCCTTCCTCAGATAAGGAGACCAAAACTGCCAGGCGAGGAATTCAGCCAGTTTAGCCTAATAGGGTGATCCAGCTTCATGGGCAGTTTGGATTTCTGAAGGATGAGAGATCCTCTTACTCTTGTTGCTCCATAAATTCCCTTAAGGAACTCCCATCGGCAAAATTGAGTTCCATGAATGGCTTGCGTCCCAGTTCTCACTTCCAGCAACAACAACTTATATTTATATCATGCCTTTAATGGTAAAAATAAGTCCCAATAAAGCCATCTCAAAGGAACATTACAACACAAAGTATGACACTGAGCCCCATAAGGAGATGTTACATTAGATGACCAAAAGCGATTGTCAAAGTGTTAGGTGTTAAGGTGCGTCTTAAAAAGGAGGAAAGTGAGGTAGGGAGGCGGAGAGATGCAGGGAGGGAACTCCTGAGCTTGTGGCCTAGGTAGAAGGCATGGCCACCAACGGTGGAGCAATTACTATCAGAGGTGAGCAAGAGGCCAGAATTAGAGGGCCTCGATATATTATAAAAATATATTCACGAAACTACCTCAATTTAAGAAATAAAGTCAGTAGCAAGATTTGGTGCATTACAAATCGACCAGCGATATGCACGTATTATGAATCATCCTTCAGAACAGAATGCTTAAGAAATCCATGTCCTTTGAATTAATTCACAAACATGATAAACATTAAACTTTTAAATGGTATACAAGCGCAGAAATCTTGGAGGGTTGTGGGGCTGGATGAGACTACAGCAATAGGGAATGGGTGAGGCCAGGGAGTGATTTGAAAACAAGGATGAGAATTTTAAAAACAAGATGTTGATAGACCAGGAGCCAATGTAGGTCAGCGAGCACAGGGGTGATAGGGGAACGGGACTTGGTGCAACAGAGTTTTGAAAGGTCTCAAGCGGAGAGGATAGAATATAAGAGACCAGGCAGGAGTACATTGGAATAGTCAAGTCTAGAGGTAATGAAGGTGTGAATAAAGGTTTCAGCAACAGATGAGCTGAGACAGGGGTGAAGTTGGGTGATGTTATGAAGATAGAAATAGGCAATCTTAGTGATGGCGAGAATATGAGGTCAGAAGCTCATCTCGGGGTCAAATATCACACCAAGGTCGTGAACAGACTGATCAATCTCAGACTGACTCAGGGAGAGGGCTGGAGTTGGTAGTTAACGAAGGGAGTTTGGCATGGGGAGAAAAAACAATGACTTCCATATCCCAATATTTAGTTACAGGAATCCATGGATAATGACCCCATTGAGAGTGGGCTACAATGTAGCACATGCCTTTACTGGAGTAGTCAGCAAGACAGCAATCAGGGTTTCAAACTAAAACCTTCACTCTCATTACAGGCCAGGCTTGATCGCCAGTGTTCTCCAGCACATACTTCCCACTGAGTTGTAGCCTGCTCTCCTTTACATAACCACACTGCCCTGAAAGGCCAGGGCATGGACTTTGCTTGGGAGGCAGAATTACTTGAAGGAGAACCTCACAATCGCCTCAGTTAGAGGACAGAGTAACTGCTACAAAAGACATCAGAGATCACTGAAGGCTTCTCTTCTGCTTACAGGCTATGTTCGATACCAGCGAAGAACACTTCGTCTACTAATCATTATCTGATTTTATGTGAGGGCTGGGTGGGTGTAGCTTTTCCTGTGTCAATCTGATCTTCATGAGTAAAATAAATCAGCAGCATCCTTTAATACAACAACCCCAAAACATGCCATCCTATTTTATTGCAACATTGGCCGGAATTTAATGTTCTCCCACAAAGCGAGACTGATGGTGGTGGGGGGAGGATTACATTAGATGGGAAGGTGGGGAGTGGGGACCTCGCCAGCTTCCCACCTCTGCCCCAGTTAAGTCCGTAGTGAGAAGGTTCTAGAATGGCATTCCCACCCCACCGCCAATTGAGGTCCTTAATTAGGCAGTTAATGCCCACTTAAGGACTTCAACCCGCTGCTACTGGTATCCATATGGCAAGTCAAAGAAGCAAACTCTGTGAGGGTTGCTTGTGGGTTTCAGGGGAGTTGTGGGGGAGGGGGTCCCTCGTTCAAAGGCTGTCAGTACCTGATCGAAGGACCCAGCATTGGGAAGGCAGGCCCACTGAGAGCCACCCCCTGTCCTTGCTGCCGACCCCCTTTCCCCCATCCCCCGTGACCTCTTTCCCACGATCCCCCTTCTGCCATCTCTTACCTATGACCTAGGTCCCTTGGTGGTTCTGGGTCTCAGGTGGGTGCATTGGCAGCAACAACTATCGCCCGCACCACCCATACACAAGTGGCGCTGCCAAGCAATGAAGAGGTGCTGGGCTTGAATTGACAGGCTGGATTTAGGTCTCCGAGGGTCCTTGATCCTGGGGATGGTGCACCGCTCTCCAGTTAAGTGCACGTGCACTTAATGTGGCAGGCCTTCCTGAAAGGAGGTGACACGGGGCTCTCACACCATCTCTCCAGCCAGGAGGCTCCATTAAATTAAACTGTGTTTTCCCTTGGTGTCTAAGAATGCACCTCTTCTAGAACATCTCCTAAGTGCATCAGGAAGGTCATTATCCAACAAATTGATTGAATGCTCATGTTCCACCAAGGGCTGGTGGGACTCAGGTGTCTCCTGTCCCATGGTAGCTTGCTCCTGATTGCAGCTCTGGAGCTTGTGCCCAGGCAGCATTGGAATCCTTGGCCTGGCATGGCATGTTGCTCTGAGGGGTCAAGTGCTGCTACCCAATCCACTGGGCCCTGGATCCGTGACCCTGCCGATCAATAGCATTTGGCTGGTGAAAAGGCAGTGATCAACTCCTGGAAGCCCTTACAGACAGCAGCCTGTCTCCGGCCTGCTCATGTCAGGAATCCACTATGCAGGCTGCCAGCTACTCCCTCCCTTATTGCTTCCAGAGTTGTCGTCTGATTTTCCATGGAGGCGGAGGTCCCACCTGGTCACTGGCTGCTGGAGGTGGGGAGTGACTGTAGGTTAGAGTGAAGCTGGCACATGCCTCCTTGAGCCCCGCAGTGAAGATAAAGCTTCCTTGATATTGCCACAAGTTAGGAGCTTAGTACCAGAGTCACACCCACACAGACCTTGCAGACTGGCATCAGCGCTTACACAAAGGTGCAATGTTCCTGTCTTTTCAGGTGAGGACCCATGGGTTCTGAATCATGGGCAGACTTCTCCTCAGCATCCATTGTGATGGTGAGACATCTACACCCACATCCCACTGGACCTGCTCCCTCGTGCTGTGTGAATCAGCCTCACTAACCCTAGATAAAGGGGTCGAGAAGGCGCATGTGGAAGGATGGGTCCGAGGGGGCACTACGTAGGAGCACCAGCGGGGACAGTGCAGAAATGGGAAGAGAAGACATTACTGGACACCAAAGACTATGGTCAATTTGGAAAGAGTGAAACCAAACCAAGACTGTCCTGTGGAGCTGGAGAAGAGGAATTGGAAGAGGAAGGCATGGGAACAGAGAGTGACATCAAGTAGGTTGTGACAAAGGAACATAAATTATGACCTAGATACAAAGAGGACTTGAACCTCACATCCTTTCCATTGTCATCCCCACAACCCTTAAGAACAATTTTCTTTCTCTAGTTCCTCCTTATCATTAGCATCAGCATGTAGCCAATTCTCCCATCTGGCCATAGCACATACTGTCCTAACCTACAGAGTACAGTATAAGGGCCAGTAAGGAACAGTAATCTGTTCATTACAATCACTACCTTTAACAAGCATGTGTGCTGAAGATGACGAGAATGGTTTCAGTCTCTTTATTACTTAGCGCGAGGAAGCTACAATTTATCCAAGACTGGATGTCAGACCAACAATCCAACAACACTAAGTCAGTGCAGGTGTTGAGAGAAGTGATGGAGGGGTAGGGAGAGCAGGTGTAGGGATCGAGAGAGGTGGTGGAGAGGTAGGGAGAGCAGGTGTAGGGATCGAGAGAGGTGGTGGAGGGGTAGGGAGAGCAGGTGTAGGGATCGAGAGAGGTGGTGGAGGGGTTGGGAAAGATGGTGGGGGAATCGAGAGAGGCGGTGGAGGGGTTGAGAGAAGTGGTGGAGGAGTCGAGGGAGGTGGTGTGGGGGTCGAGAGAGGTGATGGAGGAGTCAAGATGGTGGTGGAAGTGTCAAGAGAGATGGTGGAGGGGTCAAGAGAGGTGATGGAGGGGTCAGGATGGTGGTGGAGGGGTTGAAATAGGTCGTGGAGGGGTTGAAACAGGTGGTGGAGGAATCAAGAGAGGCAGAAGAGGGGTGGAGAGAGGTGGTGGAGGGGTTGAGCTGTTCATGTCGAAACTGAGCTCATGTCCATGAACAATGTGGCAAAGGGGCAGTGAGGTACATGAGGAAGACAAGGTGGCCAATTGTGGGCTATGTATGGACATTAGAGTGACGGTGTAGGAATGGGAAAAGACATGTCTAGAGACCCTCCGGCTGTAGTCAGTTTGGCAAGAGTGAAACCAAAGAAAGGTTGCCCTCTGGAGCTGGACAATGGAGATAAGAAATTGGAATCGGAAGGCAGGCTGATTGTATCAAAAGTTCTAGAGACATTAAGTAGAAGACTTAGAGTCATGAGTCAGAGGCCGGAATTTTCCGTGCCCATTTGACATCGGCGTCATGGCAGGTGAGGTACGAAGGACAAAAATCAGTTTCACGACGTTGTGAAACTAGTTTGAGATCGTCCAGTCTGCCCGTCAATGGCAAACCTCGTTTCCTACCACTGGACATTGGGAACATCATTTTAATACACCTGCATATCATTATAAACCCTGCTCACCGAATCATCCCTCCGCACTGGATCACCTAGGCACGTTGATACGATTGCACGCTGGTGTGTTTCACAACAGCATTTAAAAGGTGTGCACCTGGTGAGCTGAACTTCAAGGGGAAATCAGAGATGAGTACACACACACAGCACTCGTGGGGATCACCCATTCGACTTTAATGTTGAGGCGCCGCACATTCAGGTGAGGGCACAGGCAAGTCGCTTTGTCCCGGCTGGCTGACAGTGCAAAACCTGGGTAAAGGCTGCACTGTGATTGGCAAGAGTTGAGGGGGGGAATGTAGCACACAGTGAGGTGAGTTGGTGGGGGTGTGGCATAAGCTACACTCTGTCTGAGGCCAGCTGGGAGCACAAGGCAGCCCGGTCTGGTGATAGTGCATAAGCACACTCAGCGGGTCGGGGGAGAGAAGTGGCCACACATCAGGAAATTTGTATAAAGTGACCATTCCTCTGCAGCTGAGACAGTTCAGGCACAGCCACACTGACATGCTTGGAATTGGGCCTCTAGTTTATCTGCCCACTCAAGCAACACAGGGGCCTGAAAGTGCCACCAAATGCTCCAGAGGTTTTGCACCCCTCGGGCACAGACTGCAAAACCAATGAGCATTTTAGTGGCCTGCAGAACAATTGGACGACTGGACATGTTGTACAATCTCCTTGTGAAAGTTAGCCTTGGAGCAGTCACTGGTGGAGGCCCCTTGCAATGTCTTCATTCAGGTTTATACTTGTCTTCCCCATGGTTCAAGTTAACAACGCAGCCTTGCAGTGCAGGCTAGAATATCTGTGCCTGAGCTGACAGCAGAGCATGCAGTCCAATGGCCGAAGCTGCTGCCAATTGGTCAGGTGGAGTAGGATGGAGGTGGGTGAGATTTCGGGCAGCCATGTAGTGCACTAATCTCTGGCCACCCAAGTGGTAGCCAGCAGCACTCTCCGGGATGTGTTAAGGGGGCTTCAGACTCAACCAATAGAGGTTCTTAGTACACACAAGCCAACCCATGTGTCTCTCTCTTTCATCCTGTCGCAGGAGTACATCAGGAGCATGGAACCTGGTGAACTAGCTTTATGCCTGGTGGCATACAGGGAGTGGAGACCAAGGAGAAAAGAGCGATGGAGGCACCTGGCTGAACAGAGGGAGAAGCAGCACCCTCAAGAAGAAGGAGCGGCTGGGGCTCCTGCGCACGCTGCTGAAGAGCCACAGCAAGTCGGCACTGGTAGGTGCCTAGTAGACCCAGGGTCTATAGACGGTGCTTGTCATTCCTGCAGGTGACTAAGAACCAATGTCATTAAGACTACGCATGGCTAAGGAACTGGTTGGTCACATCTGTCACCTGCTGTAGGATTTGGCACCTCAGGGACATGGAGGGCATCTGCTGCCAGTGACCAGGCCCCCAATTTTTAGGTCAGTGGGTCCTTTTCGGGCTCCACAGGTGACCTCTGTGGGATATTGCAAGCCTTCACACACAAGTGCATCCAGGAGGTTACGGACACCCATATTTGGGAAGGCACACAACTTTGTACATTTCACCCAGAATCAGGAAAGCCAGGAAGCAAAAGCGCTGGGATTTGCCCAGATCTCAGATTTCCCACAGGTGCATGATTCCCAGGGAGTGTCAACAACTCCTACGTTCTCATATAAAGGAGATGAGATTATGTGTAAGAGGAAGGCATTCTAAGAGCTAACAAGTGTGAAAAGCCTCCAGCCTCTAAGCCTCGAGTTGCTGTCTACATGAATTGATGTGAAGAAAACTTACTTTGAACTCAACCATTCAGAGTATCATGTTACTTTACATGGGTCTTTTCAAATCTATGTGTTTTACTGTTGCCTTAGCAGAGGTGTACCTGGGAGTTAGATTAATTTGGGAAGCTAGGAGTTATCATAGTGGTAATTTGTAAACCTATGTATGTGCTTAAAGTCATTTCTTTATTAATAAAGGTTTAATTTAGTTTTGTAAGAAACCTATAAGGCTTGGTGTTCTTATTACTATTGAATTCAAGGCTCGCATCTTGAAATAATTGCAAATTGCTAAAATTGTTTCAAGTTTGCCTCTGGGATTTGAACAGCTCAGCATTTACCATCCGCTGTGTCATAACAGATGTGCTCACCAGATTGTGACCCTGAGGCTACTCTAATGGAACATCCTACTGAGGTGTGTGTCTCTGCACTGGTGGGGGCTGTGGGCGAGTGCTGTAGGCTTTCAATGAAGTGTCATCAAACTCTTCTTCTGAGGTTTCTTCAGGGCTTGAGTCAAGGACCTGGGTCGTGGACCCCCTTAGCTGTTTCCCAGGTGTGCCTGTGAAAGCAAGGAGAGGTAATCAGTGCATGGCAAGGGTCTGCGGAACAGAGAAGGTGACTCACAGCATGGTTGTCTGATGGATGTTGTGCTGCTGGATCATCACTTGGTTGAGCACCACTGACCTCACCGTCAGCACAGGAATGGTCCAGATTGTCATCAGCCAGCTGGTTGACTCTATTTTCAAAGTCTGGTTTCAGGCATTCCTCCACCAGTCTGTGATTTCTCCCTTTTGTTGTGTGCCAGCTTGTTCTGCATGAATACAGATGGAGAGAGCATAAGCAGGGCACCTGCCAGGCCAGATGACAAAGATGCCTGGCATGTGTGGGTGGCGAGTGGTGCCATGAATGGGCTAAGGACATGATCTGCAGTGCAGATGAAGGTGTGTGTGAGAGGGTGAATGATGATGTCCCTTGAACTGGCAGTGAATGAAATCCCTGTGGATGTGTGATGAGCTTGTGAGTATATGACTTGAAAGTAATGAGACGAGTGACTTTTCCTGGTGGAATGGAGGAGATCATTCATCCTTTTTTGGCACTGGGTGGCTGTCCTCTTTTGCAGGGCATTGGCACTGACCACAGCTGCCACTGCCTCCCATGCAGAATTAATGATCTTGCTTGCTGGCCTTCACCCACGGCAAGTGTAGAGGAAATCGCGGTGGGCCTCTACTGTGTTCAGTAGGTGCTCGAGGGAGGTGTCGCTAAATCTGGGGACAGCATTTTTCCTCCCATTGGCAGCTATCGGTTCCCAACAGCTTCCTATCCTTTGAAGAGTGCTCACTCTATGCAGTGGCAGCCTTTAAATATGGTGCCCGATTTACTGAAGGCCTGAGATGATGGCGGGATGAACAAATCGGTGGAGACCCCACCAGTGACCTGGTATGTTTCCTGGGAATGCATAATTAATGAGGCGGGAATGGGGTGATATGGCATGAAAACATGCCATTGAAACCAACGGGTAAAACACCCTTTTTCCTGCCCGCTACTGCACTTAGTGCAAATCTGGGACGATTCTGCCCTACAGCCATTATGGCACAGAACTGAGGCTACTCTTACAAAATTAGATTGCAATCTTTTTTCACTCAACATACGGACATACAAATTAGGTGCAGGATTAGGCCACTCGGCCCCTTGATACTGTTTCACCATTCAATAAGATTATGGCTGATCTGAATGTAACCTCAATCCCACATTCCTGCCTACCTTTGATAACCTTTCACCACCTTGTTAATCAAGAATCTATCTAGCTCTGCCTTAAAAATATTCAAAGACTCTGCTTCCACTGCCTTTTGAGGACGAGAGTTCCAAAGACTCACAACCCTCTGGGAGAAAAAAATTTCTCCTCATCTCTGTCTTAATGAATGGCCCCTTATTTTTAAACAGTGATCCCTAGTTCTAGATTCTCCCACAAGAGGAACCATCCTCTCCACATCCACCCAGTCAAGACTCCTCAGGGCCTTAATTGTTTCAATTAAGTTGCCTCTTACTCTTCTAAATTCCAGTGGATACAAGTCTAACCTGTCTAGCCTTCTCTCAAAGACAACCTGCCCATTCCTGATATTAGCCTAGTAAACCTTCTCTGAACTGCTTCTAAAGCATTTGCATCTTTCTTTAAATAAGGAGACCAGTACTGTATACAATAGTCTAGACGTAGTCTCACCAATGCCTTGTATAGCTGAAGCATAACCTCCCTACTTTTCTAATCAATTTCCCTCACAATAAATGATAACATTTTATTAGCTTTCCTAATTACCTGTTGTACTTGTATATTAATAACCTTTTGTGATTCATGCACTAGGACACCCCGATCCCTCTGAATCTCAGAGCTCTGCAATCTCTCTCAATTTAGATAATAAGCTTCTTTTTTGTTCTTTCTGCCAAAATGAACGATTTCACATTTGCCCATTTTATACTCCATTTGCCAATCTTTACCCACTAACTTAACCTATCTAGGTCACTTTGTAGCCTCCTTATGACCTTTTCACAATTTACCTTCCTAACTATCTTTGTGTCGTCAACAAATTTAACCACCGTTCCTTTGGTACCTTCATCCAAGTCATTTATATAAATTGTAAAAAGTTGAGGCCCCGGTACTGAACCCTGTGGCACATCGCTCATTACATCCTGCCAATCAGAAAAAGATCCATTTATACTAACTCTCTGCTTCCTGTTAGCTAGCCAATCTTCTATCCATACCAATATGTTATCCCCTATACCGTGAGCTTTTATTTACTGCAATAACCTTTGATGTGGCACTTTATCAAATGCCTTCTGGAAATCTAAGTATAGTACATCCATCGGTCCCCCTTTATCCACAGCACCTGTTACTTCTTCTAAGAACTCCAATAAATTGGTTAAACATGATTTCCCTTTTACAAAACCATGTTGACTCTGCCTGATCGCCTTGAATTTTTCCAAGTGCCCTGCTATAAAGTCTTTAATAATAGCTTCTAACATTTTCCCTATGACAGATTTTAAGCTAACTGGCCTGTAGTCTCCTGCTTTCTGTCTTCCCCCCCTTTTGAATAGAGGAGTTACATTTGCTATTTTCAAACCTAATGGAACATTCCCCGAATCTAGGGAAGTTTGGAAAATTAAAACAAGTGTATCAACTATCTCACTACCCACTTCTTTCAAGACCTTAGGGTGAGGTCCATCCGGGCCTGGGGATTTATTAGCCCGTAACCCCAACAATTTGCTCAATACCACTTCCCTGGTGATTGTAATTTCTCCAAGTTCCTCCCTCGCTTCCATTTCCTGCTTTACAGCTATTTCCAGGATGTTACTTGTGTCCTCTATAGTGAAGACCGAAGCAAAATACCGGTTTAATTGAATCATCATCTCCCTACTTTCCATTATCAATTCCCCAGATGCACTCTCTACAGGACCAACGCTCACTTTGTTAACTCTTTTCTTATTTAAATATCTATAGAAACTCTTACTATCCATCTTTATATTACTAGCTTGCTTTCTCTCATACTCAAATTTTTCCCTCCTTATTAATCCTTTTGCCATTCTTTGCTGCTCTTTATATTCTTTCCAATCTTCTGACCTGCCACCCATCTCAAAATTAATATTTTCTGCATTTTGTTTCTTGAATATAATGGTATTGCAGTGCCATTATAACAACATCTGTACATTGGTTGTGGCTCAGTGGGTAATAATTTTTCTTTAGGTTAGAAGGTCATAGTTTCATGTCCCACTCTAAGACATGACCCATTAACCCAAGCTGACAATGCAATACTGAAGGGTCTGTTACACTGTTGGCAATGCTGTCCTTTGAACAAGGTCCCATCTGCCCTCTCAGGTAGATGTCAAAGACCCTATGGCATTACTTTGAAGAAGAGCAGGAAAGCTCTCCTTGGTGTTCACTCAATATTTATTCCTCTGCCGACATTAACTTCAGAAAAGTACTTAATTGACTGTAAAACTAGTACTGCAATGGAACTTACACTGATTAGGACAATCACTGTTTTAAGTACTCTGGCAGATAATAAGGTTACAACAAATGCAGATAGATTGATATCTGGCACACTGTCATGATGGCGGATCATAGCTCGAATTTCTTACAGACATATTAAACTTTTAAGTAAGGCCTGTGTTTTTACACTTGACCGACTAGCCCAGAGAATGGAATGTCACACCTAAAGAGGTGTCAAGGCCTACTTCAGACAGAGACACTTCAAAGGAAAAGATGCAACGCAAAAACTGAACTGTAATCTCCCGTGATTGTGGAGATAATGAAGGCTGATTACCATCTCAGCTGAAACCATCTCCTGTTGAGTTATATACCAGACTGTGGACATGATCTGAGTTGAAGAGAAAGCAAATCTGGGTGAAATACACAAGAATACACAAGAAAAAGGGTAAAAGCAAACTGTAACCCTGGTCTCTGTGTGCTAGTTTGGGTGTTCCAGGCCTGGTGTGCGAGGGTGTGCTGTGAAGGTCACAGCTGAAGAACATCAACTAGTTATCCCTGCGTTTGCAGGTAAAAATCTCTCTGTTGTTGGAAGTAAGTCACAGGTCAGCAAAGCCACCACATTCAAAAAGGAAACAGGACAACTCCTTTCAGCTAACCTGCAGAACCAAGAATCTCCAAACCAGCTGCTCAACTGCTAAAGTCAGCTCTGCCAGAATCATCCAACTTAATGCCCGCAACGTTTCATCATCTACTCCTCACAGGCAAGCCAAAGATTGACTCGTATATCTTTTTTAACTTCTATTTCTGGACTCACTTCTCACTTCAAATCTATGTGTATGTGTGTTGCATTTTTATTATTTTCCCATGTTTTAGTAACTAATAAATTTACTCTGACTCAAGAAAACCTGGTTAAATTGGCTCCTTTTAAAACATAAATGCGTTTGGACTGGGAATAAGTATCCTTGAGGGAAGGGATCCTTTTTAAATTAACTTTGTTGCAACCAACCAAGGGAGTAGAATAAAGGCAGAGAGCCAGTTGATCCCTCCTCAATCGGGAGCACTACAATTTGGGGTACCTCATCCGGTATCATAACAAATTGGGGGAATCTCACCCGGGTGCCAATCATAACAATACTAGAACCAATTTCCCTTTTCACTATGTTGGTGGTGCTGTTTAAAAATATTTCCCCCCACCTTCCCTCTGGTTCTTTTGCCAATTACCTTCAACCTGTGCCCTTTGGTTACTGGCCCTCCTGTCTGTGGAAACAGTTTCCCCTTATTTACTCTATCAAAATCCTGCATGATTTTGAAAATGTCTGCTAGATTTCTCCTCAATCTTCACTACTTCAAGGAAAATAATTCCAGTTTCTCTAATCTCTCCACATGGAGTCCCTCACTTGCGGTGATTCAGTAAATCTCCTCTGCATCCTCCCTAAGACCCTCATCAATGGGATGAACATTGACATTGTTTCTATAATCGACAGGAGGTTTGCACCGCCTGGTTACTGCCCAGATCGTGTCCTTGAAAATTGCTGTTAATCATGTCTGCACTCAACTGTACGGGGCCCATGTTTATAGACCCAGCTACAGCAGATGAACGTACCAGGGAATGCTTTTGTGTGCTGGCTTCACATCCCAAGCGAGGCTCCCTCGGTGTTCTCCACATCTGCTGCAGGCTGGTCTACACACGACATCTGGGAGCAGGGATAGCTCTTCCCAGCTGAGCGTAGGTAACCACATCATTCAACTTAAGATGCTATTGGATCTTTATGAGTCACTGCAGGATACAGTTGCCAGATCAACATCATATTTTTGGCACTGGTTTTCCACAGAAAGGATTTGGAAAAAGTATCATTTTTAATGTTTGTTGTTTAAAAGTTCTTTGTTTGGTAATTTCAAAAGGAAATTGGAAGGGCACTTGAGGAAAATAAACTTGCAGGGCTACAGGGATGGTGCAAGGGAATGGGACTGATGGGATTGCTCTACAGAGAGCTGGTGTGGACTCAGTGGGTTGAATGGTCCCCTTCTGTGCAGCAATGGCTCTTCGACTGAAAGCAATGAGTTCAGACAATTTAAATCAGCAGTATCTTGCATTCATACAGTATATAAATCCACCCCAGCAGTGTACTCAAAACAAATGAATGCTAAGTCAAGGTAAACAATATATAAGGGATTTGAATATGAGGATGAGAATTCTAAGCTTAAGGCAATTGGGTACCAGGGCCAGGATCTTCGGGTCAGTGAGTGGGGGTGGGCCCAGCTCACCGATGAGTAAAATGATGCACGGTAATGTCGGGCATGCGTCTCAACATCACCGCGCATCATTCAGATATTCAGTTCGGTGGACGCGCAGTCGATTCCGCTGTGCGCCCGCCAAACTGTCCAAGGCCTAATAAGGCCATTTAAAAACTAATTAAAATAATTAACTGAGCTGCCCGTCCAACCTTGGCAGGCAGGCGAAGAGCCCAGGCAGCCTTCGCATTTATCATGAAACCTCACCCACAGGTGGGATGAGGTTTCATGAAGGTTTTTAGAGTTTAATAAAAATTATTAATAAAATTCATGACACTGTCACATGAGGGGACATGTCTTAAATTTTTTTTTCTTTATCAAAATTTTAAAAGAGCACACTAATCTCCCTGAGGCAGCCCTGTCCCTCAGGGAGATTTCTGTGTCCTTTTGCATGCATGCGAAAGAGAGCAGGCCCCAACTCAACATACTCAGCATTTCCGGGTGCACGTCACACTGGGCTGGCCTTAATTGGCCTGCCCACATAATTTGGCGACATGCAGCCAATCGTGGGCGGTGATCAGCTACACACCTGCTCGCGCCCGCTCCCGCCCAAACCCCCCCCCTCCCAACGGGGAGAAAATTCTCCCCCAGGAGCCAACGTTGTTTAGCAAGGATGATGAGAATGAGCAAAAGGGACTTATTGCAGGCTACAATTGGGGCAGCAGAATTTTGGATGAGTGACGATTACTTAGATTGAAGAATGGAAACATTCATGAAAATGGTTCCAGGGACAAAGACGAAGCTCAGCTACATAGATAGATTGAAGAGGTTGGGACGGTTTTCCTTGGGGAAGAGTAGGTTGTAGGTTGACAGAACATGTGATAGAGATATTCAAAATCATGAGGGGCCGGGACAGTGTAGAGAGAGAAAGACTATTCCTGTTGGTGGATAGATCGAGAACAAGAGGGCACAGATTTAAAGTTATTGGCAAAAGAAGCAATGAAGACATGAGGAAAACATTTTTCACAGTGATTGGTTGGGCTACCTGAGAATGTGGTAAATGCAGTTTCAATTGAGGCATTCAAGAGGGAATTGGATTATTACCTGAAAAGAAGGAATGTGCAGGGTTACGAGGAGAAGGCTGGGATGGGGCACTAGGTGAATTGCTCCTTTGGAGAGCTGGCACAGACATGATGGACCAGGTGACCTCTTGTTGTGCTGTAGCCATCTGTGATTCTGTAGTCAAGTCTGCAGGTGACAAAGATATAAATTAATGTTTCAACAGAAGAAGGGCTGAGGCACTAACAGTGAAGAGAGATCTTACATAGTTGGAAGTTGGCACTGCTTGTGTGTGTGAGGCTATGGCATGGGAAATCAAGATCAGGTTTGAATAGGATGCAGGAACAGTCTAGTTCAACCTGTGTTTGTAGCACAGATAGGAGATGGGGTTGTGCCAAGAAAAGTTTGTGTGGTGATGAAGATATTGCTTTCAGACTTCTCAATTTTTAATGGGCTAGACTTTGCTGTGGCAATTCTGCCATTAATGAGACTGCCCCTTGTACGTTTAGGTTATTAAATGATTTTGCATGTCAAGTTGCTGAAGGGATAATGGCACAGCAAGGGAAATGGCATTGGGTATCTGAGTGAACAGGACAAACAACTGGGTTAATGTTAAAGCAAAATACTGCAGATGCTGGAAATCTGAAATAAAACAGGAAATGCTGGAGATACTGGCAGCACCTATGGAGAAAGGAACAGAGTTTATGGTTCGAGTTGAATATGACTCTCAGAAGCATCTGGGTATCTCCTTAAGCAATCAGATTGAAGGATTGTGAAATTAACAGCACAAGGATGAAAAAGAATATAAATTGGAGTGGGTGAATTCATTGTCAAATCCAGAAGGAGAAAGAAAGGAGGAAGGAAAGATTGGAGTAAGAGAGATAAAAATAAAAGACTGAAAGGAAAAATTAAAAAAGCATTTTTTAAATTTTAAATTTTACCGAAATCTCTAACAACAATTAAAACCTGAAGAAATGAGACTCCACATCTGCAATTGTTCATTTCCAGAGCCAGAGAGGTTGATTGGTAATAATTAAACTTATCATGTTGTTAGAAGGGTACTTTCTGTGGCAACTTTACTCAGCTAACCCAATTAGTGTAACCTTCTATCTCTTTCTCCCTCATATGTTTATCTAGTTTCCCCTTAAATGCATTTATCGTATTCACCTCAGCTACTCCATGTGCTAGTGCATATCACATTCTAACCACCCTCTGGATAAAGAAGTTTTTCTTGTATTGCTTATTGGCCAGGATTTTACATCCATGGAGTGGGTGCGTGGCAGTCCCGACAAAGCTTTAAATGGCATGTGGTGATGCCGGGTGGGCATCCCAGTGTCATTATGTCACCTTGCAATATTTCAGTCAGCGGGTGTGCGTACAGATCGGAACTGTGCCTGCCAACAATTAAAGGGCCAGTTAAGTCAATTTAAAAGGCAATTGTCTCTGATTTTGAGAGGCCTGTGTGCTTTCCTGCTTGACTCATGGGCCATTCAGCCAGGCGGACTTCACGTTCCTCATGATTTCTATACCTGGGGTGGGATAAAAAGCACACAGGATCTTGGCAAGGTGACTTGGTTGGAGTTGGTTTACTGAGACTTGTTAGCATTTTTTTTGTGTTCTGGAGAACTCTTTGATTTCTCAGCATTTGCAGAGGCTCTCTGCAAGAGGCCCCTTCGATGCACAATCCTGTACAATCATCTATAAGAAAATGGGGATTATCTACTCTGCTGGAAGGATCTCCTCAGAAGATGAGGAGAGTGCCAGAAGGGAGAGGTAGGCAGATGCCCACAGGCACCATCCCATAGTGCAACCTGTGGAAAGAGAGACATTGGTCAGAAGTCTCTCAGAAGGGTTACAGGGCCAGCAGGAAGGACAAGGCAGAAGGGTCCATCAAAGACGCCATTATCCAGCAGGCAGAGTTCACAGATAGAGCTCTTGCTACCTGGATTGTCTGAGGTCCAGTGCCGAAGGAGGCACCGCCTCTCCAGGGACATTGTGACCTCCATATGTGAGATGAATGGCCCAGAGATCACCACAAACTGTAGGTGGCCACCCTGTGCCAGTGGCTCTTAAGATTACAGTGGCCCTGAATGTTTTCACTCCAGGTTCTTTCCAGGGGTCAGTGGGAGATCTATGTGGAGTCTCACAATTGGCTGCCCACAGGTACATCAATCTGGTCACTGACACTCTCTTCTGAAGGTTCAACACATTCATTCACTTCAGACTGGCAAAGCCAGCCAGGCTGAGCAAGCAGAGTCTTTGCTGCAATTACTGGATCTCCCAACATCCAGGGAGCCATTGACTGTCCCATGTGGCCATAAAGGCTCCAGTGGGGGTGCCGGGTCAATAGAAAGGGCTTCCACACCATGAACACTCAGATTTTGTGTGACCACAAGACTCAGATATTGCAGGTTTGCGCCAGGTATCCAGGTAGGCATCAGGATACCTACAACCTCCGTCACTCCTTGGTGCCAAGGCTACTCAGTCCTCCAGCTTGCTTGGATGGTTAACTCCTTGGAGATAAAGGCTACCCACTGAAAAGGTGGCTCATGATGCCACTGAGACACCCAAGGACCGAAGCCGAGGACAGCTACAATTGATGTCAGTGCAGTAATTGAGAGGACAAAAGGGTTACTCAAGATAAGGTTCCGCTGCCTGGGCCACTCAGGGGGAGCACTTCAATATCCTCCTGAGCACATTTCCCTTATCATTGTTGCCTGCTGCGCACTGCACAATATGGCTCTGTCAAGGGGGGGACCCACTGAAGAATGAAGACAGTGATGCTGCTGCACAGACTGAAGAGGATGACTCAAGTGTTGGGTCTGAGGAGGAACTAGAGGAGCCCCAGGGTGAGGAGCAGGATGACAAAGTGAGGACCCCAATGGGAGGTGGGGAGACCAGGGAGGCCTTAATCCTCAGGACTTTCAGCTCAGCATCCAAGGCATGTATTATAAGCGATGGCAGGGGAAATGCCAGCTTATTGATCTTCCCTGATGAGGCAATCCTGTCATTTTAAGTCAAGTTACAGCCTCTGAAATAAAGTTTCCATCCCTTCCCCTGTGTCAAATGCAACTCCCAGGCCAATCACCTATGCCTCATGAATCACATTCAGACCATTGCACCTAATGAGATATTCATATGGTGGATTCAAAATTGCAAAATGAGCAGAACACACATTTCAAATAAATTAACATCACCCGTGACAGCCCCTTGTGTGCTCAAAGTGACTTAAACTTGTGTTTGCGATTGCTGTACTTTGGTGCTGGAGCTGCCTCTCCATGAGAGTCACCACACTCTCCATGGCGGAGACTGTGCGTTGGGAGGGTCATCGCAGTGCTCATGCTCCACATGGACTCCTCCAAGATAGAAACCATGCCATGGAGACCCTCAGTGATATCCGCCAGACCTTCCCACACCTTCCCACAACCCCGTGGGACCTGCCACCCTCCTGGCTCCTGCCCTCGCTGGCAATGCTGAGCCAATCTCAGCGCTTTAACTGGCCATCCAGCATGAAATCAGGTTTGGGAGCCGATCGCAGGCAGAGGCAGATATCGCATCCGCCTCCGGGCCCGCTGATCATGGGTACATGCCATGGGTGAAATTCAGGCCATTGGAATTATTAATGACTATCTTATATTTATGACTCATAAATCGTTTAATGTCCCAACTATCTTATTGAAGAGGGGCTTCAGCCAATAAAAGCATTGAGGCTCTTGAGGTTAAACCAGTCAATACAGTATAGCACCTCTTTAAAAATTACTTTCCTTTCCTGGTCTGACCTTTCCGAGGAGAATTTCCATCTTGTCTTTTCCGGAACATGACAGGGTCACAGGCCAGAAAATTCAACACCTTGATTCCATCAAATTCCATCCATTATTTTTAACAGAGAGAACATTGTGGAAGGGGGAGCAATTTTCTGTTTGTGGTCTCCGTGTGTGAGAGGGCACCAGCCTGAAACTTCTCCCCTACAGTATAGCAAACAAAATCAGAATGGTCTACTCTTAAAACATATTACACTTACTTGCATCTACAACAATCGATCATTGTATCAATGTGTGCTCTGCCTGTTAACACACTGTATTGAAAACTCCTTGCCCTAAATGGGGTCTCTCCTGCTGAAGCCCTGAACAAAATTCCAGGGCTTACTGCAGTTATACCACCATCACACCTTAGAATGTTTTGAGAGTGAGGACCAGCTTCTCCTCCTCCCTCAACCCCTCGTGTGTGTAAAACTGCCAGTGGCAGCTGCATTATGTTGGCATTGGAATGCTGTTTGTGTTTCTCCTCCAAGCACATTTTAACAAACCACACAGCCTCACAGGGTTTATCTTTCAAGTCATATGCTCCAATTGCTAGAAATCAAAACAGAAAAACACAACAAAATCAACGCCTGCTTTAAAGTGGTTTCAAAGGCTGAAGGGTTTCAGCAGTGATTGGTTTCTGTCTTAATGGCTTTCTTTGTTACTCTGTTGCTAGGTAATGACGTATGGATGGTTACAGTGTTAGGAGGGATGCTTCAAGTGCTGTAGAGATAGTTGGACCGTTGAATGGCTGGAATGATGGAGAGATGGTTGTAGCATTAGGCTGATGGTTGTATGATTAGAAGGAGGACCATATAGTTGATGGCATGACCCTACTGATGTGTGGAGGCTTAGAGAGAGTTCTAATTGTAGCAGGATTGTTGAAATTATTGAGGAGAGAGGCTTTTGGGAAGATTGTTACACTTTTGGAGGATGATCATCCAACTTGCCCATCATTCTCATCTTCACCAACCTAAATTGCCTCCCATTCCCTCAACAAATTAACTTATCCTCTTATGTACACCCTGTGGTCTTTAATGTGGTCTTTACAACTGAGCTACTATGATGAAGGGTTTTGTTCTCTGTAGGGCAGCCTGTAGCTGCTGCTGCTTCCATATAGCCAGCAAAGGCCTCCAGGCCTGCCTGGCGGGCTTGCTGTCCCGCTCTGCCACCTGGAGGCTGCCTCCCGGTAACTAAACCTGCTGCCTATGGGAATCTGGAGGCTGACTGGAAAATCCTAGTTGGCCTCTGCTTACAGACCTTAATAGGCCTTTAATTGGGTTGATTGACTATATACCGTGCATGTGGGCAGGTAGCCTCCCCACCCCATCCTCTGGCCCCACTGGGAGCTGAAATCCAGCCCAAGGAGATTCAAGCCAGACTGGTGCATTAATGGAGGATTAGTGAGTGAGAGTAAGAAACCCTATGAGGCAACAATGGGATGTTATACTGTGGGGGTGAATTTCCTTGGCATCGTTCCGCTCTGTAATTCTAACAGAAACCCTGTTATGAGAGCAGTGGAGCAACAGAATCCCTGAATGCATTCACCCTCTTTTGGCTTTATTGAAAGATATAAATACAAGTTAAAACCCAATGATCTTTTAATAATAAATTGCCTATTTCAGAGACCAGCAACCTAGGGTTTCTACAAATTACGTCTAGAACATGTTGTTCAGATTTTGTGGTTAGTGCTGAACTGATGGCGCTCGCTGCTGATCTCAAAGAAAACTTCCTGCAAAGGTTGAGTAATCTCTGTGGCCTGGATTTCACTTTTCCCCAATATTAATTTAATTCCAGCATCAGCCACAGGGAATTGCTAATGTCCAGCAATAGTAATGCCACCAGGCAGGTTAAACAAACATTCACATTGAAGAACTCTCATAGGCAGCAAACCAGGAAGTGAAATCCATTGATTATCCTTCACTTTTCGCAGAGAACAAAATCAAGATTAACGCTTTCAAATGGGATGAAGATAGAAACTGAAATATCATTAATTTTTAAAAAAAATATTACTTTAAAAATCTATGGCTTTTTAAAAATCATAATGAAGAAATTTGACATTCCACAAATATGAAATTAGCTTTCAATGTCAGAGAGGTTGTTCAGCAGTAACTATGATTTTGTTAAAATCCCAGTTACACCTCATCAAATAGGGTGTAACTTTTCAAAGGTTTTTACAGTGAAATTAATTGTGTTAAAATTGGAAGTTCACTTCAAATCAAATGATTTCTAATTGGTTTCCATCTGAGAAGACATCAATAGTGCTCCCTGTTGGAGAGCAGAGAATCACTGACAACTTCTCCATTTCTGCAGGAGTTGCTGCCAGTTTCACCATTATAACAATTTCAAATGCTGACAGTTTCACCATCATTATAACCACAAAATCTGGGCGGTAGTTTGATGAAGTTAATGTCCAATAGCAGCCTGATTGCAGGGTGAGATGCAATTTACACCCATAACCTCCAAACTGTTCAGTTTATTCAAAAATGGGAAGGACCAAGTTTTAGACAGGCACACCAACATCATTCTCCAATATCCACGGCCCACCAACACCCCACCCCCCAAAATGCCCAACTCATCCTTCAGATAAAACCAAAAGCCCACAGACATGTAAACTGGGTCAATCAATTCTGAAAGAGAAAGACAAGTTCTTGTTTCTTTATGAGGCCTGATGAAAGATATAAGTTGATGAACCAGTTCTGTTGAAGGTTCCCACCAGAACTGCAAAACCTATCTTTCTTGTGTGGATGCTAAGTGGTCAGCTGTGCTTCTTTGCTCCCCCCTCTTCCTGCCTGAGATTTTTACTATCCATTGTTTCGAGCCTAACCTGATGTTGCTGTCTGACTCATCGGTACGGTTCAAGTGTTGATTCACTCACGTTGTTGACAACAGTGCAGTCACATTCCAGAGCCGCTCCCCAAGGCAACTCCTCCAAACTAGGTCTACCTTTGTGTTTTGTTTATAGTTCTTTCTGGGAACCAGCCAAGCATACAATAGAATGATTGTTCTCCATATTCGCTGTTTATAGTGGTTGGAGAAAAACCTGACGAGCTTCTATCAGCCTGCCAGAATAGTTTCTTGTCCTCCAGTGTTCTTTGAAGTTTACACTGAGCTCATTTTTAAATTGGTGCTCATGTTGTTGCATACAAGTTCCTAGCTAGCCAATGCTACTTCATTTGGGTAATGCAAGAGAAGCATTGGTAGCAATGGAAGGGTCAAAAGAGCTTGGATTTTTACCACGCTCTTCACCACCTCAGGATGTCCTGATCAATGAAGTGCTTTTTTTTTGGTAAATGTAGTCACTGTTGTAATGTAGGAAATGATACAGTCAAGTTGTGCAAAGCAAAATCCCACACAACATTGACTGTTCCTTTTCAGGGGCAGAATTTTACACTGGCGGGATTTTACACTCCTGCCGAAGTCAATGGACTATCGAAAGGCTCGGCAGATTTTATGGATCCTCCCCGCCGTGATGGGGCCATAAAATTTCACCTGAGGTGTTAGCTGAGGGTTGAATATCTGTCAGGATTCCAGAAAGAATGCGTCCGATCTTCTTTAAAAAAAAGTGCCACAGAGTCTTTCACATCCACCTGAGAGGGCAGACAGGGCTTGGTTTACCATCTCATCTGAAAGAGGGTACCTATGACAGTGCAGTACTCTAGTCAGTACCACACTAGGAGCGTCAGCCCACATTTTGTGCTCAAGTCTCTAGAGTAGGATTTGAACCAGCAACTTTCTGGCTCAGAGTGATTGTTACCCACTGAGCCAAGGTTGGTGCCAGTGGCTACTTTGTCTAATCTCCTTCTGCCTTAGGTTTCCACTTCACTGGTCCAATTTCCTCCTGTTTTTTTTCTTGAAGGTACCAATTGATATTGGGGTCCAGTTCCAATGGAAGTGATCACCATCCAGCACCTTCCAGGTGGCCATCCCTCACATACAAACCCAGGACAACTGTTTGATGCTGTAGGCATCAAGACTGAACCTGTTCCCAACTGACGTACATTTTTTTGTTGATGTTACCAGATAATGATGGGGAGCAGGGCCCTTGGTTTCATTATCATACAACATTATTTCCGGTTCCTCATGATAATTGGCTCAGAAGCAATTTCAAAGAGCGACTACGAGCTTTGGAGCATAAAGCTGACTGGGTGAGAGGAGAAACAAAAACAGTGAAAAGCATTAATATGCTTTCCTCTTGAGATGTTACCAGTGAGAGGGTGTGTCGCCCCTCATCATTTACTAATTATACACCACACATTGAATACCGGTAATTAGAGAGAGCTGTAAATTCTACCTCATTAAAAATCTCCAATTTCTGTGTTACTGTACGATAAGACAGAGCTGCTATTTCATTCTATCTCAGGGATATCTCAGAATTTACTTAACTGTACAGGGAACTGTTCACTAAACAGCTACTTATCGATGCAGGGAGCTGTTGATTTTTCCTTCCCAAAATGGGTGGATACCTGGTAGATTAAGTTTAATGCAGAGATGTGTAGAGTGTTGCATTTTAGTAAGAGGAATGTGACGAGGCAGTGTGAACTAATTGACACAAGCTTAAAGGAGGAGCAAGAGCAGAGAGACTTATGCAGCCTTGAAGGTGGCAAAACAAACTGCTGAAGCTATGAGAAAAGATATATGAGATCCTGGGCTTTATAATTAAAGGCATTGACTACAAAAATAAGGAAGTTATGCTCACCCTTTTGAGGTTTGTTTCCCTTAAAGGAAGAATGATGTACATTTATATAGCTTTTATCATGACCACCAGATATCTCAAAACATTTTACAGCAAATGAAGTGTAGCCACTGTTGCAAAGCAGGAAATGCAGCAGCTAATTTGCACACAGCAAACACCCACAAACAGCAATGTGATAATGACCAGATAATTATGATGTTGATTGAGAGATAAATATTGGCCAGGGCACCAGTGATAACGCCCCTGTTCTTTGCAATAGTGCTTTGGGATCTTTTACATGCACCTGAAAGGCAGAAGGTACCTTGGTTTAATGTCTCACCTGAAAGACAGTGCAGCACTCCCTCAGTGCCACACTGGAGTGTCAGCCTCAATTTTGGTGCTCAAGCCCTGGAGCAGGCCTTGAACCCAGGACCTTGTAATGCAGAGGCAAGAGTGCTACCAACAAAGCCACAGCTGACAATAGACAATTAAACTTAGAGCAGAGAAGATTAAGGGGAGATTCGAAATGATGACAGGTTCTGGCAGAGTAAATGAGGAGAAATTGTTTCCACAAGCATGAGGGTCAGGAAGCAGAGGACATAGCCTTTAGGTGAATGGCATGAAAACCTGGCTTTGGGGGTGGGGATGGGGTTGAGGGAGGGAGGTAGCATGGGGGAGTGTTGGGAAATGAAGAGAATATTTTCTACATGACAAGGTGTTATGATCTGGAATGCCCCGAAAGGGTGGTGTAAACTGATTCAATAGTTACTTTCAAAAGGGAATTGGGTAAATAATTGAAAATTTGCAGAGCTATGAGGAAAGTACAGGGGGCGGCGGGAGTAATTGGAAAGCTCTTCCAAAGAGCCAGCACAGGCACGATGGGTTGAATGGCCTCCTGCTGTGGTGAATGATGATGTGAATGTGTGCTTTTTACTTGGTATTAGAGATCATGCTGAACAACTGTGAAACTTGAAACTTGGCAGACCCGTCGGTTGGCTGATAATTAACCGGAATTGCTACTAAAAGTGTGTAGATTTTGCTCAAAACATTTTCCAGTGAGAATCAGTGAACTCCTTTTCATATCTATAGATTTCCTTCAAATACATTTGGAGCTTTGGCATTGCATTTATGTTTCATTCTATTGAATGTTGCATCAGCTCTTGTAATCTGTAAAGTTGGACAGAGTTTTTTTCCATTCATTCGCGCTTTGTGAGCAAGGTTGTATTTGTTGCGCACCCCCAGTCACCCTGGGAAGGTGGTGGTTGGCTTCTACAGTTGAGGGGCTTCAGAGGGCCAGCTGTGAGGGGCTGGTATCACACAATAGCATGAGAGGGTAAGCGCAGACGATTCTTTCCCTGAAAGACATGAATGAATCACAGATTTTTAGAGTTCATGGTTAATTTTACTAATTTCTAAACTTTTAAAAGCTGACTTCAACTTGTCCAATTGTTATGGTGGGATTTGAACTCTTATTTTCTGGATTATTCGTCCGGGCCTGTGGATTAATAGTCTAACAACATAACCACTATACAGCTGCATTCTCAAAATGGGCCAATTCACAATGAGTGTGATAACGGAGGAGGAGGCTGCATTTCATGTGATAAGCAGATTAATGCAAGTCAGAGAATTGTTAATTCTTGGGTCACACAACACTGCAAAGGACATGTGTTACCTATAAACAGGAATTTCTAGATCCCTGGGATTAAATCTACTCCTTTATGGGTCTGTTGAGACAGAAAACAATTCCACAAGAATTCAGCTTTGTGCTGATTGCAAGTGTTGTTGGACAATTAACTTGCAGATCACATGGGTTAGATGTCAGGAGGTTCTTCCTTTCCCATTGGATGGTTGAACTCCTGCCAGCTTGTAAGATGAATGGCAACTCTGCAAATCTTCGAAAGAGAGCCAGTTCCTGGCTAGAGCAGTGATCAGGACACCCGAAAGGTGGGTGAGATTCTTGGTAATACGAATCATGGCATCCTGGTCTCCTGGACTTTGATTACCTTAGAGGATCAGTGAGGAAATTTTTGTCACTTTGGGGCCTAATATTAACTCAAAGGGAATTGAGGGGCCCAGCATCTCTTGGGAAATCCAGACTCAAGTCTGTCAGTGGTTTTCTTCACTTCAGCCACCGCATTGTCATTTTACTTTTGGGTTTCCGGTCCAATCAGTAGGCGTGGGCATGATGTGTATGACATGGTCTCAACTCCAATATTTGAAAGCCAATCTAAAGATGGAATTTGGAGGAGTTTGGAGTTGACAATTAAGAGAAGGGGAACCGTGACAGTGGATTCCAGATGGGCAAAGGCTCATTGATGCTTCCCTTGAGGTGCTGCCAGGGACAATGGGAAACCAGAGAGAGAGATAATTGGAGGAAGAAACCTGCCACTGCCACAAAGAAGGTGTATCTGCTGGTGGCCCAGGAGGTTAGCAGCAGGAGCATTGTGCCACACTCCTGGATTCAGTGCAGGATGTGCTTTAATGACTGAATCAGGTCAGGAAAGGTAAGTACAGCGGCTAAGTATAGGTAAGTACACTCACCTATACCCTGATGCGCGCCTCATCCACTCTCCACTCTGCCTACTCCGTCACATCACTCCTCGTGCATACACTCACCCAATCCTTCTCTTTCTATGTACTTCCTCACATCCCCATTTATCCATTTATCACTGTCGCCCACCCTCATCCCTTATGTAATTCATACCTCTCCCTGATTTCACTCTCACCAAGTGCACTTGCATCCACCTGGTGAACACAAACCATTACCCTCACTGGCAGATCTGTCCTTTCCTCCATTGCAGGAGGAGAACACAGAACACGAAGGAGTGGGAGAGAACTGGAGGTGACCCTCCACAGATTTCCTGAATCGCATAGGAGGATGCGTTGGGTGTCAGTGATGCTTTGACATGCCTGGTCAGAGGTAAAGAGATGGGGAGCTCCCAGTTACCTAGTGACACAATTAAATATGAGCCACCCGCATGTCAGACAACTCTCAGTCATGTTGCCTTGATTTCAACAACAGCTGAAACATGATCATCTTCATAATGAGAAGTTCCAAAGCCTTGCCATTGCTAATTCTTGTATTTTCACTCTGCCTGTGCCTTTATTGTGCAGCAGTGGAGGTGGGGGCAATGAATCCTCAAAGGGACTGAATCCTTCTATAGATGCAGCATCACAAGGCTTCCCAGTTGAGATATTCACGCTCAGTGAGACCGCTTAGACAGGTGGCTGAGCTTTCATCTGGTGACTCAAACTTCACAAGTGAGGAAGAGCAGATGCTGGTGTTAGGGACAGCTACGGAAAATCCATGTTGAAGGGTGCAGCTCTCTCTGAGACCCACTCAGCTGGATACAGATACAGATATTCTGGAGGCTGGCTGTGAAAAGGACAATCTTTGGGAAGCACCAGAGAATTTGTGATGTACTGACAGGTCTTCCAAGCACATTGAGCACAATTGCAGAGAGAAGGAGCAGTTTGCCTTAACCGTGAGATTTTGATGCCTGAGGGCATTGAGATGGAGTGTTCTTCCAGGGGCAGGGTGACCAACTCCGTGCAGCATCAAATGCTGCAATCAAATAAATTCATGCCCACCTTGACCAGTAGTCAAGGAGTAGTGAGGAGTTTTGGAGATAGTTTGCTGCTGGTTGCTCATTGGTACTTGGCAGCTTCATCTCTGTTCGGGGCTTTATTGTTAGCATTTCCAGGTTTCATTTCAGGGCTTATTGGTGTCTCCAAGGCCCCGAGAGGATTCAGGCCATGTGGACCCTTCCATTACCCTGGAAATGGGGAATGTGGTCTCTGCCGGAGGCATCTCCTCTGAGGAGGAATAGATGGGCAGAAGGGAGAGGAGGCCAGGTGTCCCAATGGAGCTTCCAGGGGAGGGACCTGTGGAAGGAGAGGCACAGGCACAAGGGGCGCAGGACCAACAGGTAATCTAAGGTGGAAGGGGCCGCAGAAGATCCCACTATCCTTCTGCCAGGGTTTACAGGCAGTGATGCAGTTACCTCAATATGTCTGAGGTGCAATGCTGAAGGAGGCTCCACCTCTCAAGGGAGATCATGACCTTCATTTGCCAGGTGATCATGCCTGAGATCAGCTCTGACTGTGTGGGTGGACACTCCATGCTAGTGGCCCTGAAGGTCACAGTGGCCCTCAACCTCTATGCCTCCGGCTCTTTCCAGGGCTCAGTGGGGATTTGCACAGAGTCTCCCAATCAGCTGTCCACAGTTGCGTCATGCTGGTGACAGAAGCTCTGTTCAGGCAGGTACTGACCTTTATTCTTTACTGTACAGATGAGGCCAGCCAGGCAGAGCGAGCCAGAGGCTTTGCAGCGATTGCTGGGTTCCCCAACATCCAGGGTGCAATCGACTGCACACGTGTGGCCATCAAGACGCCAGCAGGTCAGCCGGGTGCCTTTGTCAACAGGAAGAGATTCCACTCCATGAATGTGCAGATAGTGTGTGATCACAGGATGCAGATTCTACAAGTCTGTACAAGGTACCCAGGCAGCTCCCATGATGCTTACATCCTCAGATACTCCCAGGTACCAAGGCTGTTCAGTGCTCCAGCCCAGCAGGGTGGATGGCTGCTGGGTGACAAGGGCTATCAGTTGGAAATGTGGCTTATGACACCTCTCCGCCACCCAAGAACTGAGACAAAGCAGCGTTATAATTGAAGTCATGCCTTCACAAGGGCGGAGATAGAGAGGACCATCGGTCTTCTGGAGATGCGCTTCCGATTCCTGGGTCATTCAGGGGGAGCACTACAATACCCTCCAGAACGGGTGTCACTGATCATCATTGCATGCTGCGCTCTCCACAATCTGGCACTAACCAGGGGTGATCCACTGGAAGAAGAGGATTTTGACACAGCTCCACAGGCTACAGAGGATGAATCCAGTAGTGAGTCTGAAGAGGAGCACAGTGAGGAGAATGCTGAGGGCGGGAGGCAGACCTCGGTAACCTCCAGGGAGGCAGGGACACCAGGGACGCCTTGATCCAACGCTCCTTCAACCAGGCTGCCAAAGATCTGCTTCCACCTCATGTCAGGGCTGCTGCCTCCATCCTGGATTCTGAACTGATCCTTTCATTTGAACCCAAAGTCCACTCAGTGCCTGTGCAAAAAGTTTAGAGCCACTCACGTCCAGCATTACACACTGGCATACCCTGCACCAGAAAGAAAAAGGGTGAAGCATACTCAAACCATCAGAACCAAAGCAAATTTAATCTTATTGTCACGTTGAATGCATAATGACATTACTTTTACTGGTGTTGACGTCCACGCCAGCAGATATAGAAAATCACCTGTGAACTGTCCCTCTTAGGCTCATGGTGCCTTTAACTTACGTTTCTGAGTGAGACGTCTTGGTGCTCCCCCTCCCACCCCGGCCTCTTCGCTGGCACCTGCCTGCTGACTCTGCTGTCCTACTGGCCTTGATGACCTTGGCGTTTGTCCCCTGGCCAATGGAGCCTGTGCTAGCCCCACCTGAGAGGGAGTGGCCAGTGCCATGGTTGGCATCTCCCCAGTCACCGCAGCCTCATTGGATGCTGTGGTCACTGGCAGAGGGTGGAGCATCTGCCGCCATCATCCAGAGCACCCTGAGAGGAGCCCATAGAGACACATGTGCCAATGTGATGTCGCTCTGGAGCTCTCTGCTCGCCATTGATAGATGGGCACCTAGCTTGGATACTGGATACTTGGATCTCCCACACTGACACTGACCACCTAAGTTCAGTGCCTGTGTGAGGGCTGACAGATCCAAGCACAACCCCAGGAATTCCTGATTCTGTTCCTGGAGCTGCCTCTCCATGAGAGTTGCCACTTTCTCAATGGAGGAAGCAGTGTACTCGGCATCATGGTGCCAGCGTCTTTCAATGATTAATGGGAACTCCAGGTTTGAGGCTCCCATCAATGAAAGGACTGCACTAGAAAGGTTGCACAGTCTGAAACTCTCACCTCTGTGCACTGCACTCTTACCTTCGTCTGACACCCCCGGCTCTCCACGCCCGGTTGCACGTGGAGCCTGCCAGCTCTCGAGCTCAAGGGTGTCCTACTCGAACCTGGTCAGCAACAGTGGGTTGGGGGGGCCTCTGCCTGTACGGGCCCACTCAGACAGGTTATGGCTCATCTTCACCTGAAAGGACAGAGGGACATTGATTAGCCCACTCTCTACCTGCAGCACCATTGCAGCCTGGCCAACCCCAGTTGTGGAACACCTCGCACAGCCCATCCAAGTCGTGGACCTCGAGCTGCAAGGCACTCAGTCCAAGCTCCCCACCTTGGCCAGCTCTGGCGTCACTGACAGTTGGTACTCAGACTCTGGCGCCCCTGAGGTCCACAGTGGGACACTTCTGCTCACTGACCCATGCCAACACGATACTCACTCTTTCTGAGCACAGCAGGTCATTGAAGTGCTTCCGGCACTGCACCCAGGTGTGTCACACCATGTTATGGCTGCTCACCAGCGCTGCCACCTCCTCCCATGCCTTCTTGGTGAGGTGCAGTGACCTCCTCCTCCCATCTCTGGAGTCCCTCCAGGCAGCCACCTCCTCCAGGAAGACGGCAAGGCACTCATCGGAAAACCAGGGAGCCGAGTGCCCACCTGACCTGCCCTCCCGACCTGCCCTCCCGACCTGCCCTCCCGCCTGCCCTCCGGACCTGCCCTCCCGTCTGCCCTCCCGACCTGCCCTCCGGACCTGCCCTCCCGCCTGCCCTCCCGCCTGCCCTCCGGACCTGCCCTCCCGCCTGCCCTCCGGACCTGCCCTCCCGTCTGCCCTCCCGCCTGCCCTCCCGCCTGCCCACCTGACCTGCCCTCCGGATCTGCCCTCCCGCCTGCCCTCTGGACCTGCCCACCTGACCTGCCCTCTGGACCTGCCCTCCCGCGTGCCCACCTGACCTGCCCTCCGGACCTGCCCTCCTGACCTGCCCTCCTGACCTGCCCACCCGCCTGCCCACCTGACCTGCGCTCCGGACCTGCCCTCTTGACCTGCCCACCCGCCTGCCCACCTGACCTGCCCTCCGGACCTGCCCTCCGGACCTGCCCTCCGGACCTGCCCTCCGGACCTGCCCTCCCGCCTGCCCTCCGGAACTGCCCTCCGGACCTGCCCTCCGGACCTGCCCTCCCGCCTGCCCTCCAGACCTGCCCTCCTGACCTGCCCTCCGGACCTGCCCTCCCGACCTGCCGTGTCCAGCCGCACTCGACTCCATAACTTGAATATTGAAAATGCAGAGGGCCTGTATGTGCTGGTTTTAAACTGGCCACTGGATTGTCAATGCCCCCAGTGGCCGACAGGCACCCACGCCCCCCTCGCCCTTTGTCGACCATTCGGGAGCTGCTTTTCATACGGGGCGGGCTTTAATTGGCCCTCCAGTGTGAAATTGCGTTGGTGGGCCGATCACGGGCGGTGGTCCATTTTCTGGTCGATCCTGTGCCCGCCAATCGTGCCCACCTGCCAACTTGAAAATCCTGCCCCTTGATTTTCACAAGGTGATGTGGGGTGTGAGGATTGCCACGTGTGTGCAGTTGATGACACTGGACCCATTGGAATCCAGTGGGAGAAGCAACCCCCAACGCCCACTCATTCTGGGGGGCGTCATTGCAAACAAACTGGCAAACAACCCGTCAGTCATCTCTTTTATGCATTTGTGGGCCGCCAAAAGGGAGATCCTGGATAGGACTCTGAAGGAGCTCCGGAAGGATCCTCATTCAAAATGTTGAGGGTGGTGGTCATGTTAACACATAGCCACCAGGCCTAGCAAGGAGCAGGTTGTCTTCCAGGATGTTTGCCATCAGCTGACATAACAACAGCAGCCACACTGCTGTTCGGACATGGCATGGGACTCAGCCTCTGAATGTACACCCTACTCTCTCCTCCATCTGCTCCCCTCTCTGCACACCCCCTCACTATTCCCCACCTCTCTGCTGCACCCCCCTCTCTACTGCTCCTCTCTTTGCTGCCTCCCCCCTCCACCCCTCCTCCATCTGCTGCTTCCCTCCCTGCCTACAGCATGACACACAGGCATTAAACCTGGAAGTCAGCGATTTGGAGCTAGCTTCCTGATGCACTTTCACTTTGCCGGTTTTCAGCCCCCTACCCACGCTCTCCTCTGGGTTAAAATTCTCTTCCACAGTATGACAAGGAAGAGTCCATTAGGAAAGCTGAGAGCTTTCATACTGGCCTCATCTGGGATGTTACATTCCCACAGAAAACAGAAATCTGATCAAGCAAAGCTGGACACCATCTCACCATGTTTCCCTCCATGGCCCAGGAGCTGGCTTTTATTGGAATTATGTCCCAAAGCTGAGCAGAATAATCATACAGTAACGGGCCTAACTGAACATAATCCTCTAACCAAGCAGTCTGGTCACAAATCTACGGCTGAGAAAGTTTCCCATCTAAACGAGTCCTCGTTACCTCCCTAGCAGGTTGTGGTGTATGTGGATCCCTCAGACAATATACAGAAGCACCTTGACAGGTTAGAGCTGAGGGGTGGAGGACTCTTCCCTTGATTTTGCCAAGTGCCAGCGTAGTCAGTGATGGAGAAAGGACAGAGACTTGAGCAGTGTTTCGAAGCATGTGTGTTTGACTGACTGACCTGTCCTGAGTAAGTCTGACACATGTCATAAGGTTGGAGTTGCTGTATTGAAGTGGCACTTTACAGCTGTGGGAAAAGAGTGGTCATATATCAGGAACCAGGCTGAAAAAAAGACTTATGTTTCCACAGGCCTTTCACAACTTCAAGATGTCCCAAAGATGTCTTCATGAGCAATGATGTGTTTTTTTTAAGTGTAGTCGCTGTTACAATATAGGAAACGCAGCAGCCAATTTAGGCACAGCATGATCCTACAAACAGCAATGAGATAATGACCAGATAATTCATTTTGGTTCTGTAGGTTATGGGATAAACATTAGCCAGGGCACCGGGGCTATTTATTTTGTCTAAAGCCCTAACCCCTGCACACAGCATCCCTGGATCTTCAGCAAATTTAAGGATTGGACATCCTATCCTTCTTCTAAATTCTTGTTATGGACAGTGAAGAGCTGAGGCCTGACACTGACTCACCCCTGGGGGACTGGTTATTGACTTCCCACACAAGGCAGTTGCCTTTATTAGCTGCCCTTTATTAATTAGAATGCAGTGAAGTTGTTATCCTGTTTAAAGTTGATGCGCTAATCCCCCAGGCTCCCTCTTACTTAACGTTTCATCAAAAGCTCTTTGTAAATATCAATCAGGCTAATAGCAGCCACCAGCTTTGTGAGCTTTTCAAAATATTCAATCAAGTTAGTTAGGTAGAGGCCTAGAAATTCATTGACCCTGTGCCCACAGGTGCTTTAGCATTCAAAATGGTGGCTAGCGGCCATGCATATTCTCTGCACCGGAAGTGTGCCTCTTGCCATATTGGTAAAAGTTGCAGTATTAGTGTCCAGGGCCCATGTCTAAAACAGGCTTCAGGCTTTTTGCATGGGCTTGTTTAAGGCTCCTTTCCAAGGTCTACTGCGAGCTGACCTGCACTTCTCAAAGCTGAATGGTGCCTCCAGAAAGCTAAGGTTTTCAAAAAAGTTACTTACCTGAATGTGGATCCACGAGGGACAGAATTGCCCGAAGAATCACTGGGGGCCTTGTTTCTTTTAGTCCTCTAGGCCAAATGCCATCAGTGCCAGCAGTTGCATTGCCCAAAGGTCCTTTATCCTGGCCACATCTAATAGTGCCTCAACTTGCACATATCCTAACTAAGCATGATTGTGCAGCATCAGACGAAATTGTTTCGTACGCGGGTTGCATGGTCTATCTTATCTCAAGCAATTGCGGTCTGACACTGGAGGGTTACTTCAAACTGCTTTATTTACACTATATACATGAGCACATTTCCCTTGAGTACAGACTATTCTATCTGCTGTCCAGAGTCTCTAGCACATGACTACTGATGTCACTGTCACATCATGATGTATATCACTCATTACTATAACTATTCTATTAACATATACTACACCTCTCCCAAGTACAATATCACCTTCTTTAATAACAATGTTAAACTATTTCTCAGACTATTTACATTGTATTTTGCCAATCACCTCCTCCTCTCAAAGTCCACATTTCAGAGGTTAAGTCTTTGTGGTGCCTTCACAACTCTCCCTGACCATGAGGTTGTGACCACTGAGCAGGGGTGGTGGTCGTGAACCAGGTCATTGGATGGGTCAGCATTCCACAAGCTGATTGATGTATCCTTGGAAGCTTTATCCTAAATCATGTGGTAATCAAACGCATGTTCTCTTAGGCACCAATGAGATCAGGGCTTTCCTATATTGTCTGAAGGTGCCTAATGATGTTTGAACAAGGTAGAAATGTGAATGCTCTATTTGTTGAAGGATAATCCCAAATCCAAACCTTCTAGTCCAGTGTTAAGAGGGCTAGAGTATTGACCCTATGTCTGGACTGGAACCAGTTCTTCTGCTTCTCTGGTAGGCCGGTCTCCATATTCTCCATCCTCCTGTGGTCAGTTGCTGTAACGTTGGGTTGCAGATTCAGTGGCACCAGAGGCACTTGTGTTTTCAGGCATCTTGAGCAGTTCCGTTCGTGAAGAACCATCAGAGGTGTCGCTCAGTAGTGCAGCAGGGCTAAATTCCAGTCAGAATTAACATCTTGATGGTTATCCTGGCTCTTTCAGCCTTTCCATTGGCCTGTGGGTGGAGAGGAGAACTGGTTATGGGTGATTCCACAGATGTCTGCAATTTTTTTGAAGTGTCCATTGTGCCCATTATCTGAGAAAATCTTGTCCATGTGTGGAGAATATGCTCTGCAATGCCCTGATCACCATGTCCACTGTCATAGTGTGGAGCCTGGCAGCTTCTAGCCACCTGGAGTAATGGTCAATTGTAACAAGGTATGCTTTTCCTCGAAATTCGAAGAGGTCAAGTCCCAGTTTCTGTCACGGTCTGTCTGGTAAGTAGGGAGCTTATAGAGTTTCTGTGGGTGGCTGGCTATTAGTTTTTTAAGTGTGGCAGGATATGACAAAATCTTGGTTAGTGTGTGAAATGCCTGTCACCACACAGATTGCTGTGCACATATTTTGCACTTCACTATCTCCAGATGGCCACCGTGATGTCTATGGGGAATCTTCCCTCATCGTCTTGGGAATAACAAGGTGGTGGTTGAAGACCAGAAGATCATTCACTATTGTTACATGCCTGCATTGTTCATGATATTTGCATAGGTTCTGGTCAGTAGGACTGTATGTGGACCAACTTTCTTGGCAAAATTCTCAGACTTGGGCACAGTCCACAACCTCCTTCTGTGCTTTTCAGGTCTCTTGCGGCTTTCATGTGGAGACTGGTAGGAAATTCATTACAGTTGATGAGAATGAGTATGAAATCCTAGGTAATAGCTTGATTCACTGTAGCTTTGGATAGGGTGTCAGCCATGGCCTGAGTCTTTCCTGGCACATACACAGGTGTGTACTGGTAATGCATCAACTAAAGCCTGAACCTTTGGATGTGTAGGGGCATTTTGACGATCTCTGTGGAATTCAAGAGGGTGATTAATAGTTTATGGTTGGTCTCAATTTGGAAAAGTAAACCCATCAAGTAGTTACAGAATCTCTACTGCTCATGTCACTGCCAATGTGTCCTTCTCTGTGGCTGCATAGCGCTGCTCCATTTCTGTTACCGCTCTAGAGGCAGAGTGTACTGGTTTTCTGTCACTATTCTTCTGGACCTGAATGAGTGCAGCTTCAAGGCTTGTTGAGGATGCATCGATGGCCACCACTGTAAGCTATGTTGGGTCGTAATGTGTCAGGACATCTGAAGACACCAGCCTTTCTTTGATATGTCAACATGCACTTGTTTTCTCAACGCCTGAGATCCACTGTTGGCCCTTTCTTGGAAGATCTCTTAAAGGTTCCGTAATGGTGGCTAGATTTGGAATAAACTTGTCAACTCAATTGACCATTCCGAGGAATCTCTGGATATCAGTAAGACACTTTGGATATGGAAAGTCACTGATAGGCTTCGTTTTTTGAGGATCTACCATTATACTCTATCTTTGAATGATGTGCCCTAAGAATTTGACAGTAGTTTTGGGGAATTCACATTTCTCAGTTAAGGTGAGACCTGGCTCTTGTAGGGCTTTGAGAACCTCCCGAACTCTGTGGTCATACTCCTGCCTTGTGACCTCATGGATAAGGACATTACTTATGTGACAGATGACTCCTTGTTTACCTTCTATAATATTTGATGTGGTTCACTGGAATATCTCCAGAGCTGATGATATCCCAAAGGGAAGGTGGTCCAATCAGAAGCATTCAAAAGCATTCAATTTAGACATTTAGACATAGAGCCTGGACTCCTGGCTGAGGGGTATTTGCCAAAGCCCACTATTAGCATCAAGTTTAGTGAAGAGGACGTTGTTGGCAAGTTTAGCCAGGTTATCATCCACCGTCGTCGTCGGACAGGTTTCCTTTGGACTGCTTTGTTTAATTGTCTGAGATCTGCGCAAAGCCTGCTCTGACCATTCGGTTTGGGGACTGTTACCAGCCCCGAACACCGTCAGCCCAGCTCTGTGCTGGGTGATATATGACTCCTCGATGTACATTCTGCCAAGTTCCTCTTTGACTTTTGCCAGCAGTGGATGTGGTACCCCCCCAACCCACCCGCACCCCCCCGCCCCGCACCGCCCCTTGAGGGTAAATAGGTATACTGGCATAGCATCTGGAAGCAGTATTAATTAACGTTTGAGTTTATGGAGCCCTTGGAAGGGCTGTGGGAACTCTTGGCGGAATTCAGTCCTGTTGTCTGATTGTAGGACTTCATCCACTTGTAGCAGAATCCCCAGTTGCATGCACACGTTTCTACTGAGAAAGAAATTCTCTTATAGAGCAAGTTATCTAAGCTCTCTGTGATCTGTTGTCCTTTGTGGCAAAGAGTGGCTGTGGTCTGACCTTCCATCTGCAGATTCGTTCCACCTGGAGCTTGAAGTGTAATGTTTGATGGCTGGGTGGGGAACTGTTTTGCACCATGGTCACTTGACATGCCTCAAAACAATTCCCAGCTCCAATGTCAAGTTTAAAGTCAGTTTTAAAACTTTCAACTTCCAAAGTGATGGACCAAAAGTCTTGCTCATGGTCCTGTACTTCTCCAAGGAAACCTGTGATGGCATTTGTTTGTCAATGCTTATTATTTTGAATGATCTGTGTGTCGTATCTATTTTATTGTTTTCTACCCTCAGTGGGTTTTTAAATTTACGGAACCGCTTGTAGAGTCCTGTCTTCCCACATTGGGAACATCGTGCACCCCCTGCTGGGCAATCTCACCTTGTGTGCTGTTTCTTTGCACCGCAGCATAAGCACCTCAAGATAGCTGCTGTAGGGTTTCCTGCCCTTTAGGCCATTTTGGCAGGCTTTTGAGTGGGTGAGGTCTTTGGATCTAAGCAACTAGCAGACATGTCCAAAGCCTCAGTGTGCCAGCGGATGATCGCGCTTCCTAAGCTCGGACTGCCTACCGTATTGAAGCACTCGATCAAGTGTGAGGTCGCCCTTCATCTGAACAATCTGTCAGTTCTGCATAACGGACTCCAACAACAATGCTGCCATGAATAAGTTCATCTTTCAATGTCCTATACTCACAACCATTAGCTAACCTACGTGGGTCCATAAGGGATGATTCAACAAATTCCCTCGATCTTTGGGATCTATGATTGAATTGCGCTTGCTCGACAACAAGATGTTGCATTGAATGCCTTTAGGACAGTTTTGAAGTCTGCAGAGGTCTCTTCTACTCCCTGTCTCAGAAAGATATCATTGGCAATTGGCCTGACAGCATAGAGGAATGAGCTAACCTGTTGCTTCTGATCTTCGGTAGATAGAAGCAATGGTGCTCAGAATCTTAGGAAGTTTTCTCTGCACAACTTCCAATGTTGGCTGCTGTGTGGGGCCTCAAGACTTTTGAATGGGCAGAATAGGGGCAGTGACTCCTCACCTGTTGCTGACATCGCTACTGCTTTCCCTTCTGCCTCCCTCTGAGGTAAGTTTTCAGATTCTTGCTCTAATCAGATTTTCTTCCAGTTTCGCAGTGTGGGTGTTCTACTAATGGTATCAATCCTTTGTTAGCTTGGTGTCACCACCGCTGCCGCCATGTTTCGTATGCTGGTTGTGTAATCTATCTTATCTTGAATAACTGTGCTCTGGCTCTGGAGGGTTACTTAAAGATGCTTTATTTACACTTTATACACTGTACACATGATGAGCTACAAGGTAGGCATATCTTTTTTGAGTACGGACCATTCCATCTGCTTTCCAGAGTCTCTAGCACATGACTACTGATGTCACTGTTATATCATGATATACATCACTTATTACCATAACTATTCTTCTAACTCATTATGCTCAAGAGATGGACAATCATACTCACTGATGAACAGGTAATAGGACAGTCAGGCACAATGATGGACAGGGATGGGCTGAGTGATAGATATGGGCAGGCCCATTGATAGTCACAGAGGGTGAGTGATGGAGATGACCTACAGGTCCAGTGATGGAGATGGAAATGAAGAAACAGGCCCAGTGAAGGAGGTGGACACACAGACCTAGTGACAGAGATGGAGACATAGGCCCAGTGACAGAGATGAACACACAGATCCAGTGAAGGTGATGGAGACACAGGTGCAGAGAGGGAGGTGGATACACAGACCCAGTGCTGGAGATGAAGACACAGATGCAGAGAGGGAGGTGGATACACTGACCCAATGGCCAGAATCTTCCATTCTGAAGTCTAAGTTTGGTGATGGATGCGGAAGTGGGAGTGATTTCTACTGTAGGGAGGGAGGGCTGACCACGTATGATTTTTGCTCTGTTCAGCTCATTAAATATGTGCCACCAGGAGCTTGCCGATTGTCGTAGCAGAGGCAGGCTGGAAGTCACCATCCCCACCGTTACCTCATGGAGTCAAAGGTCCAGGTGCCATGTTTAAAGGGCACCAGAACGGCCTGCACAAGCCCTTCCATCTTTGCCCAGCCACTGGTCCACCCTTTCCCACGAATACTTCCTTGGTCATCCTCCAGACAGCTTGCACTGTCACCACCTGGTCTCACGCACAGGCTGGCATTTAAAGATGCTGCCAAAGAGGACAATGCAGTGATAATTCACCATTAACCATGGAGGAAGTCTACCTTGTGATGTGCATGCCATCTATGTGCAGTTATAAAAGTAAATGTTCAAATTTCGCACTGGCTGGGAAGTTAATTTGAGGGGGCACTTAATTCCAGTGCGGTGGCCTGGTAATGAGCATGCATGACATGACAGTTTGTTCAGAGGAAAAGTCGTCCTGCATTTGACCCACCTTTAAAGTCCCAAAAACTTAATACCTAAAGTTCATCCCGCCATTGGGAAATTGATTTTTGACAAAGCTACCCCGCCCACCGAGCTAACCATTGCTGGTGGGACTGGCAGATACCGGCAAGTGAGGGAGAGGGAGACACAGACGCAGTGAGGGAGATGGAGACACAGACGCAGTGAGGGAGATGGAAACACAGACAAGGTGAGGGAGATGGAGACACAGACACAGTGAGGGAGATGGAGACACAGACCAAAGGAGGGAGATGGAGACAGAGACACAGTGAGAGAGATGGAGACACAGAAACAGTGAAGGAGATGGACACAAAGACACAGTGAGAGAGATGGAGACAAAGACACAGTGAGAGAGATGGAGACACAGACACAGTGAGGGAGATGGAGACACAGGCGCAGTGCGAGAGATGGAGACACAGACACAGTGAGAGAGATGGAGACACAGACACAGTGAGGGAGATGGAGACACAGCCAGTGAGAGAGATGGAGACAAAGAAACAGTGAGAGAGATGGAGACAGGGACGCAGTGAGGTAGATGGAGACACAGACGTAGTGAGGGAGATGGAGACACAGACGCAGTGAGGGAGATGTAGACACAGACAAAATGAGAGAGATGGAGACACAAACACAGTAAGAGAGATGGAGACACAGATGCAGTGACGGAAATAGAAAAACAGACACAGTGAGGGAGATGGAGACACAGACTCAATGAGGGAGTTGGAGACACAGACACAGTGACAGAGATGGAGACACAGACACTGTGAGGGTGATGGCGACACAGACACCGTGAGAGAGATGGAGACACAGACACAGTGAGGGAGATGGAGACACAGACACAGTGAGGGAGATGGAGTCACAGACGCAGTGAGGGAGATGGAGACACAGACAAAGTGAGGGAGATGGACACACAGACACTTTGAGAGAGATGGAGACACAGACGCAGTGAGAGAGAAGGAGAAACAGACACAGTGAGAGAGTTGGAGACACAGACACAGTGAGGGAGATGGATACACAACCCAATGAGGGAGAAGGAGACACAGACACAGTGAGGGAGATGGAGACAGAGACCCAATGAGGGAGATGGAGACACAGAAACAGTGAGGGAGATGGAGGCACCAACAAAATGAGAGATATGGCGACACAGACACAAAAAGGGAGATGGGGAGACACAGACACAGTGAGGGTGATGGAGACACAGACGCAATGAAAGTGATGGAGACTCAGACACAGTGAGAGAGATTCATAGACAGACAGAGAGAGAGATGGAGACACAAACACAGTGAGGGAGATGGAGACACAGACACAGAGAGGGAGATGGAGACACACAAACAGTGAGAGAAATGGATACACAGACACAGTGAGAGAGATGGAGACACAGACAAAATGAGGGAGATGGAGACACAGACACTGTGAGGGTGATTGGGACACAGACACAGTGAGAGAAATGGTGACACAGACACAGTGAGGGAGATGGAGAAACAGACGCAGTCAGAGAGATGGAGACAGAGACACAGTGAGGGAGATGGAGACACAGACACAGTGAGGGAGGTGGAGACATAGACCCCATGAGCGAGAAGGAGACACAGACCCAATGAGGGAGATGGAGACACAGACACAGTGAGGGAGATGTTGTCACAGACGCAGTGTTGGAGATGGAGACACAGACAAAGTGAGGGAGATGGACACACAGACACTGTGAGAGAGATGGAGACACAGAAGCAGTGAGAGAGAAGGAGACACAGACACAATGAAAGAGATGCAGACACAGGCGCTGTGAGGGAGATGGAGACACAGACGCAGTGAGGGAGATGGAGACACAGAGTAGGTGAGGGAAATGGAGACACAGACCCAGTGAGAGAAATGGAGACACAGAAACAGTGAGGGAGATGGAGAGACAGACAAAATGAGAGAGATGGAGACACAGACACAAAAAGGGAGATGGCGAGACACAGACACATTGAGGGTGATTGAAACATAGACACAATGAAAGAGATGGAGACTCAGACAAAGTGAGAGAGATTGCGAGAGAGATAGATGGAGACACCGACACAGTGAGAGAGATGGAGACACAGACGCAGTGAGCGAGATAGAGACACCGACAAAATGAGAGAGATGGAGACACAGACACAGTAAGAGAGATGGAGACACAGATGCAGTGACGGAAATAGAAAAACAGACACAGTGAGGGAGATGGAGACACAGACTCAATGAGGGAGTTGGAGACACAGACACTGTGAGGGTGATGGAGACACAGACACCGTGAGAGAGATGGAGACACAGACACAGTGAGGGAGATGGAGACACAGACACAGTGAGGGAGATGGAGACATAGACCCCATGAGTGAGATGGAGACACAGACCCAATGAGGGAGATGGAGACACAGACAAAGTGAGGGAGATGGACACACAGACACTTTGAGAGAGAAGGAGAAACAGACGCAGTGAGAGAGAAGGAGAAACAGACACAGTGAGAGAGTTGGAGACACAAACGTAGTGAGAGAGTTGGAGACACAGACGTAGTGAGGGAGATGGAGTCACAGACGCAGTGTTGGAGATGGAGACACAGACAAAGTGAGGGAGATGGACACACAGACACTGTGAGAGAGATGGAGACCCAGAAGCAGTGAGAGAGAAGGAGACACAGACACAGTGAGGGAGATGGAGACAGAGACGCAATGAGGGAGATGGAGACACAGACACAGTGTGGGAGATGGACACACAGACGTAGTGAGGGAGATGGAGACACAGACGCAGTGACGGGGATGGAGACACAGACACTGTAAGGGAGATGGAGACACAGACGCATTGAGGGAGATGGTGAAACAGCCACAGTGTGGGAGATGCAGAGACAGACGCAGTGAGGGAGAAGGATACACACGTGCAGCGAGGGAGGTGGAGACATAGAGTAGTTGAGTGAAATGGAGACAAAGACACAGTGAGAGAGAAGGAGACACAGAAACAGTGAGGGAGATGGAGGCACCGACAAAATGAGAGATATGGCGACACAGACACAAAAAGGGAGATGGGGAGACACAGACACAGTGAGGGTGATGGAGACACAGACGCAATGAAAGTGATGGAGACTCAGACACAGTGAGAGAGATTCATAGACAGACAGAGAGAGAGAAGGAGACACAAACACAGTGAGGGAGATGGAGACACAGACACAGAGAGGGAGATGGAGACACACAAACAGTGAGAGAAATGGATACACAGACACAGTGAGAGAGATGGAGACACAGACAAAATAAGGGAGATGGAGACACAGACACTGTGAGGGTGATGGAGACACAGACACAGTGAGAGAGATGGTGACACAGACACAGTGAGGGAGATGGAGAAACAGACGCAGTCAGAAAGATGGAGACAGAGACACATTGAGGGAGATGGAGACACAGACACAGTGAGGGAGGTGGAGACATAGACCCCATGAGCGAGAAGGAGACACAGACCCAATGAGGGAGATGGAGACACAGACACAGTGAGGGAGATGTTGTCACAGACGCAGTGTCGGAGATGGAGATACAGACAAAGTGAGGGAGATGGACACACAGACACTGTGAGAGAGATGGAGACACAGAAGCAGTGAGAGAGAAGGAGACACAGACACAGTGAGAGTGATGGAGACACAGACACAATGAGGGAGATGCAGACACAGGCGCTGTGAGGGAGATGGAGACACAGACGCAGTGAGGGAGATGGAGACACAGAGCAGGTGAGGGAAATGGAGACACAGACCCAGTGAGAGAAATGGAGACACAGAAACAGTGAGGGAGATGAAGAGACAGACAAAATGAGAGAGATGGAGACACAGACACAAAAAGGGAGATGGCGAGACACAGACACATTGAGGGTGATTGAGACATAGACGCAATGAAAGAGATGGAGACTCAGACAAAGTGAGAGAGATTGCGAGACAGACACAGAGAGATAGATGGAGACACCGTCACAGTGAGAGAGATGGAGACACAGACGCAGTGAGCGAGATAGAGACACCGACAAAATGAGAGAGATGGGGACACAGACACAGTAAGAGAGATGGAGACACAGATGCAGTGACGGAAATAGAAAAACAGACACAGTGAGGGAGATGGAGACACAGACTCAATGAGGGAGTTGGAGACACAGACACAGTGACAGAGATGGAGACACAGACACTGTGAGGGTGATGGAGACACAGACACCATGAGAGAGATGGAGACACAGACACAGTGAGGGAGATGGAGAAACAGACGCAGTCAGAGAGATGGAGACACAGACATAGTGAGGGAGATGGAGACACAGACACAGTGAGGGAGATGGAGACATAGACCCCATGAGCGAGATGGAGACACAGACCCAATGAGGGAGATGGAGACACAGACACAGTGAGGGAGATGGAGTCACAGACGCAGTGAGGGAGATGGAGACACAGACAAAGAGAGGGAGATGGACACAAAGACACTTTGAGAGAGAAGGAGAAACAGACGCAGTGAGAGAGAAGGAGAAACAGACACAGTGAGAGAGTTGGAGACACAGACACAGTGAGGGAGATGGATACACAACCCAATGGGGGAGAAGGAGACACAGACACAGTGAGGGAGATGGAGACAGAGACCCAATGAGGGAGATGGAGACACAGTCACGTTGTGGGAGATGGAGACACAGACGTAGTGATAGAGATGCAGACACAGACACAGTGAGGGAGATGGAGACACAGATACAGTGAGGGAGATGGAGACACAGACACAGTGAGGGAGATGGAGACACAGACGTAGTGAGGGAGATGGAGTCACAGACGCAGTGTCGGAGATGGAGACACAGACAAAGTGAGGGAGATGGACACACAGACACTGTGAGAGAGATGGAGACCCAGAAGCAGTGAGAGAGAAGGAGACACAGACAAAATGAGAGAGATGGAGACACAGACACAAAAAGGGAGATGGCGAGACACAGACACATTGAGGGTGATTGAGACATAGACACAATGAAAGAAATGGAGACTCAGACAAAGTGAGAGAGATTGCGAGACAGACACAGAGAGAAAGATGGAGACACCGACACAGTGAGGGAGATGGAGGCACCCAAACAGTGAGAGAGATGGAGACACAGACACAGTGAGAGAGATGGAGACATAGACGCAGTGAGCGAGATAGAGACACCGACAAAATGAGGGAGATGGAGACACAGACACAGTAAGAGAGATGGAGACACAGATGCAGTGACGGAAATAGAAAAACAGACACAGTGAGGGAGATGGAGACACCGACTCAATGAGGGAGTTGGAGACACAGACACAGTGACAGAGATGGAGACACAGACACTGTGAGGGTGATGGAGACACAGACACCGTGAGAGAGATGGAGACACAGACACAGTGAGGGAGATGGAGAAACAGACGCAGTCAGAGAGATGGAGACACAGACACAGTGAGGGAGATGGAGACACAGACACAGTGAGGGAGATGGAGACATAGACCCCATGAGCGAGAAGGAGACACAGACCCAATAAGGGAGATGGAGACACAGACACAGTGAGGGAGATGGAGTCACAGACGCAGTGAGGGAGATGGAGACACAGACAAAGTAAGGGAGATGGACACACAGACACTTTGAGAGAGAAGGAGAAACAGACGCAGTGAGAGAGAAGAAGAAACAGACACAGTGAGAGAGATGGAGACACAGACACAGTGAGGGAGATGGATACACAACCCAATGAGGGAGAAGGAGACACAGACACAGTGAGGGAGATGGAGACAGAGACCCAATGAGGGAGATGGAGACACAGGCACAGTGTGGGAGATGGAGACATAGACGTAGTGAGTGAGATGCAGACACAGACACAGTGAGGGAGATGGAGACACAGTCAAAGTGAGGGAGATGGACACACAGACACTGTGAGAGAGATGGAGACCCAGAATCAGTGAGAGAGAAGGAGACACAGACACAATGAGGGAGATGGAGACACAGGCGCAGTGAGGGAGATGGAGACATAGTGTTGTTGAGTGAAATGGAGACACAGACACAATGAGAAAGATGGAGACACAGAAACAGTGAGGGAGATGGAGACACAGACCCAATGAGGGAGATGGAGACACAGACACAGTGAGCGAGATGGAGACACAGACACAGAGAGGGAGATGGAGACACCCAAACAGTGAGAGGAATGGATACACAGACACAGTGAGAGAGATGGAGACACAGACGCAGTGAGGGAGATGGAGACACAGACAAAATGTGGGAAATGGAGACACAGACACAGTGAGGGTGATGGAGACACAGACACAGTGAGAGAGATGGTGACACAGACACAGTGAGGGAGATGGAGAAACAGACGCAGTCAGAGAGATGGAGACAGAGACACAGTGAGGGTGATGGAGATACAGACACAGTGAGGGAGATGGAGACATAGACCCCATGAGCGAGAAGGAGACACAGACCCAATGAGGGAGATGAAGACACAGACACAGTGAGGGAGATGGAGTCAGAGACGCAGTGATGGAGATGGAGACACAGACAAAGTAAGGGAGATGGACACACAGACAATGTGAGAGAGATGGAGACACAGAAGGAGTGAGAGAGAAGGAGACACAGACACAGTGAGAGAGATGGAGACACAGAAACAGTGACGGAGATGGAGGCAGAGACACAGTGAGAGAGATGGAGATACAGACACAGACAGAAAGTTGGAGACACAGAAGCAGTGAGAGAGATGCAGACAAAGACACAGTGAGGGAGATGGAGACACAGAAACAGTGAGGGAGATGGAGACACAGACACAGTGAGAGATATGCAGACACAGTGAGAGAGATGGGGACACAGGCACAGTGAGAGAGATGCAGACAGAGACACAGTGAGGGAGACGCAGACTCGGTAAGGGAGATGGAGACACAGATGCAGTGAGAGAGATGGAGACGCAGATGCAGTGAGGGAGATGGAGACACAGACACAGTGAGGGAGATGGAGGCACAGATTCAGTGAGATAGATAGAGACACGGTAGCAGGAGGGAGATTGAGCCAAAGACGCAGTGAGAGAGATGGAGACACAGACACAGTGAGGATGATGGAGACACAGACACAGTGAGTGAGATGCAGACACAGACCCAATGAGGGAGATGGAGACACAGAAAAAGTGAGGGAGATGGAGACACAGACCCAATGAGGGAGAAGGAGACACAGACACATTGAAGGGAGATGGAGACACAGTGAGAGAGATGGGGACACAGACACAGTGAGGCAGATAGAGACACAGACGCAGTGAGAGAAATGGAGACACAGACACAGTGAGGGAGATGGAGACTCAGATGCAGTGAGGGAGATGGAGACACAGACGCAATGAGGGAGATGGAGACATAGAATCAGTGAGGGAGATGGAGACACAGACAGGGTGAGGAACATGGAGACAGAGACAAGGTGAGGAACATGGAGACAGAGACACAGTGAGGGAGACGGAGACACAGACAGTGAGAGAGATGGAGACACAGTAGCACGGAGGGAGATTGAGACACAGACGCAGTGAAAGAGATGGAGACACAGATGCAGTGAGGGAGATGGAGACGAAGACGCAGTGAGGGAGATGGAGACGCAGACGCAGTGAGGGAGATGGAGACGCAGACGGAGTGAGAGAGATGGAGACACAGACGCAGTGAGGGAGATGGAGACACAGACACAGTGAGAGAGATTGAGAAACAGACGCAGTGAGAGAGATGGAGACACAGACGCAGTGACAGAGATGGAGACACAGACAAAGTGAGGGAGATGGACACACAGACAAAGTGAGGGAGATGGACACACAGACACTGTGAGAGAGAAGGAGACACAGACGCAGTGAGAGAGAAGGAGACACAGACACAATGAGAGAGTTGGAGACACAGACACAGTGAGGGAGATGGATACTCAACCCAATGAGGGAGAAGGAGACACAGACACAGTGAAGGAGATGGAGACAGAGACCCAATGAGGGACATGGAGACACAGACACAGTGTGGGAGATAGACACACAGACGTAGTGAGAGAGATGCAGACACAGACACAGTAAGGGAGATGGAGACGCAGATACAGTGAGGGAGATGGCGACACAGATCAGTGAGGGAGATGGAGACACAGATGTAGTGAGGGAGATGGAGACACAGACGCACTGAGGGAGATGGAGACATAGACCCCATGAGCGAGAAGGAGACACAGACCCTTTGAGGGAGATGGAGACACAGACACAGTGAGGGAGATGGAGTCACAGACGCAGTGACGGAGATGGAGACACAGACAAAGTGAGGGAGATGGACACACAGACATTGTGATTGAGAAGGAAACACAGACGCAGTGAGAGAGAAGGAGACACAGACACAGTGAGAGAGATGGAGACACAGACACAGTGAGGGAGATGAAGACACAGACACAGTGTGGGAGATAGACACACAGACGTAGTGAGTGGGATGCAGACACAGACACAGTGAGGGAGATGGAGACACAGACACAGTGAGGGAGATGGAGACATAGACACAGTGAGGGAGATGGAGACACAGACGGAGTGAGGGAGATGGAGACACAGACGCACTGAGGGAGTTGGAGACACAGACACTGTGAGAGAAATGGAGACACAGACACAGTAAGGGAGATGGAGACACAGATGCAGTGAGGGAGATGGTGACACAGACACAGTGTGGGAGATGCAGAGACAGACGCAGTGAGGGAGTTGGATACACAGGCGCAGCGAGGGAGATGGAGACATAGTGTTGTTGAGTGAAATGGAGACACAGACACAATGAGAAAGATGGAGACACAGAAACAGTGAGGGAGATGGAGACACAGACAAAATGAGAGAGATGGAGACACAGACACAAAAAGGGAGATGGCGAGACACAGACACAGTGAGGGTGATGGAGACACAGACGCAATGAAAGTGATGTAGACTCAGACACAGTGAGAGAGATGGAGAGACAGACACAGAGAGAGAGATGGAGACACAGAAACAGTGAGGGAGATGGAGACACAGACACAGAGAGGGAGATGGAGACACCCAAACAGTGAGAGGAATGGATACACAGACACAGTGAGAGAGATGGAGACACAGACGCAGTGAGGGAGATGGAGACACAGAAACATTGAGGGTGATGGAGACACAGACTCAGTGAGGGAGATGGAGAAACACACGCAGTCAGAGAGATGGAGCCACAGACACAGTGAGGGAGATGGAGACACAGACACAGTGAGGGAGATGGAGACATAGACCCCATGAGCGAGAAGGAGACACAGACCCAATGAGGTAGATGGAGACACAGACACAGTGAGGGAGATGGAAAAAGAACCCAATGAGGGAGATGGAGACACAGACACGGTGTGGGAGATGGAGACATAGACATAGTGAGAGAGATGCAGACACAGACACAGTGAGGGAGATGGAGACCCAGATACAGTGAGGGAGATGGAGACACAGACACAGTGAGGGAGATGGAGACACAGACGTAGTGAGGGAGATGGAGTCACAGACGCAGTGTTGGAGATGGAGACACAGACAAAGTGAGGGAGATGGACACACAGACACTGTGAGAGAGATGGAGACCCAGAAGCAGTGAGAGAGAAGGAGACACCGACACAGTGAGGGAGATGGAGACAGAGACGCAATGAGGGAGATGGAGACACAGACACAGTGTGGGAGATGGACACACAGACGTAGTGAGAAAGATGCAGACACAGACACAGTGAGGGAGATGGAGACACAGAAGCATTGAGGGAGATGGAGACACAGACGTAGTGAGGGAGATGGAGACACAGACGCAGTGACGGGGATGGAGACACAGACAATGTGAGAGAAATGAAGACACAGACACAGTAAGGGAGATGGAGACACAGACGCAGTGAGGGAGATGGTGACACAGCCACAGTGTGGGAGATGCAGAGACAGACGCAGTGAGGGAGATGGATACACACGTGCAGCGAGGGAAGTGGAGACATAGAGCAGTTGAGTGAAATGGAGACACAGACACAGTGAGAGAGAAGGAGACACAGAAACAGTGAGAGAGATGGAGACACAGACGCAGTGAGGGAAATAGAGACACCGACAAAATGAGGGAGATGGAGACATAGACACAGTGTGGGAGTTGGAGACACAGACTCATTGATGGAGTTGGAGACACAGACACAGTGACAGAGATGAAGACACAGACACTGTGAGGGTGATGGAGTCACAGACACAGTGAGAGAGATGGAGACACAGACACAGTGAGGGAGATGCAGACACAGACGTAGTGAGAAAGATGCAGACAGAGACACAGTGAGGGAAATGGAGACACAGACTCTGTGAGGGAGATGGAGACACAGACGTAGTGAGGGAAATGGAGACACAGACGCAGTGAAGGAGATGGAGACACAGACAATGTGAGAGAAATGGAAACACAGACACAGTAAGGGAGATGGAGACACAGACGCAGTGAGGGTGATGGTGACACAACCACAGTGTGGGAGATGCAGAGACAGACGCAGTGAGGGAGATGGAGACACAAACGCAATGAGGGAGATGGTGACACAGACACAGTGAGGGAATTGGAGACACAGACGCAGTGAGGGAGCTGGATACACAGGCGTAGTGAGGGAGATGGAGAAATAGAATAGGTGAGGGAAATGGAGACACAGACACAGTGAGAGAGATGGAGACACAGAAACAGTGAGGGAGATGGAGACACCGACAAAATGAGAGAGATGGAGACACAGACACAAAAAGTGAGATGGGGAGACGCAGACACAGTGAGGATGATGGAGACACAGACGCAATGAAAGAGATGGAGACTCAGACACAGTGATGGAGACGGAGAGACAGACACAGAGAGGGAGATGGAGACACCCAAACAGTGAGAGAAATGGAGACACAGACACAGTGAGAGAGATGGTGACATAGACGCTGTGAGGGAGATGGAGACACAGACACAGTGAGGGAGATGGAGAAACAGACGCAGTCAGAGAGATGGAGACACAGACACAGTGAGGGAGATGGAGACACAGACACAGTGAGGGAGATGGAGACATAGACCCCATGAGCGAGAAGGAGACACAGATCCAATGAGGGAGATGGAGACACAGACACAGTGAGGGAGATGGAGACATAGGCGCAGTGATGGAGATGGAGACACAGACGCAGTGAGGGAGATGAAGACACAGAGTAGGTGAGGGAAATGGAGACACAGACACAGTGAGAGAGATGGAGACACAGAAACAGTGAGGGAGATGGAGACACAGACAAAATGAGAGAGATGGAGACACAGACACAAAAAGTGATATGGGGAGACACAGACACAGTGAGGATGATGGAGACACAGACGCAATGAAAGAGATGGAGCCTCAGACACAGTGAGGGAGATGGAGACACAGTCACAGAGAGGGAGATGGTGACACCCAAACAGTGAGAGAAATGGAGACAGAGACACAGTGAGAGAGAAGGAGACCCAGACACAGTGAGGGAGATGGAGAAACAGAGGCAGTCAGAGAGATGGAGACACAGACACAGTGAGGGAGATGGAGACACAGACACAGTGAGGGAGATGGAGACATAGACCACATGAGTGAGAAGGAGACACAGACCCATTGAGGGAGAGGGAGACACAGACACAGTGAGGGAGATGGAGACACAGAGTAGGTGAAGGAAATGGAGACACAGACACAGTGAGGGAGATGGAGACACAGATACAGTGAGGGAGATGGAGACACAGACACAGTGAGGGAGATGGAGACACAGACGCAGTGAGGGAGATGGAGACACAGACACAATGAGGTAGATGGAGACACAGACACAGTGAGGGAGATGGAGACACAGATACAGTGAGGGAGATGGAGACACAGGCGCAGCGAGGGATAAAGAGACATGGAGTAGGTGAGGGAAATGGAGACACAGACACAGTGAGAGAGATGGAGACACAGAAACAGTGAGGGAAATGGAGACACCGAGAAAATGAGAGAGATGGAGACACAGAAACAAATAGGGTGATGGGGAGACACAGGCAAAGTGAGGGTGATGGAGACACAGACACAGTGAGGGACATGGAGTCACAGATGCAGTGACGGAGATAGAGACACAGGCAAAGTGAGGGAGATGGACACACAGATACTGTGAGAGAGATGGAGACACAGACGCAGTGAGAGAGAAGGAGACACGGACACAGTGAGACTGATGGAGAGACAGACAAAGTGAGGGAGATGGAGACAAAGACCCAATGAGGGCGATGGAAACACAGACACAGTGTGCGAGATGGAGACACAGACGTAGTGAGAGTGATGGAGACACAGACACAATGAGGGAGATGGAGACACAGATACAGTGAGTGAGATGGAGACACAGACACAGTGAAGGAGATGCAGACACAGACGTAGTGAGAGAGATGCAGACACAGACACAGTGAGGGAGTTGGAGACACAGACACAGTGAGGGAGATGGAGAAACAGACGTAGTGAGGGAGATGGAGACTCAGACACAGTGAGGGAGATTGAGACACAGACAGTGTGAGAGAAATGGAGACACAGACACAGTATGGGAGATGGAGACACAGATACAGTGAGGGAGATGGTGACACAGACACAGTGAGGGTGATGGAGACATAGAATAACTGAGGGAAATGGAGACACAGACACAGTGAGAGAGAAGGAGACACAGAAACAGTGAGGGAGATGGAGACACCGACAAAATGAGAGAGATGGAGACACAGACACAAAAAGTGAGATGGGGAGAAACAGACACAATGAGGATGATGGAGACACAGACGCAATGAAAGAGATGGAGACTCAGACAAAGTGAGGGAGATGGAGACACAGTCACAGAGAGGGAGATGGTGACACCCAAACAGTGAGAGAAATGGAGACACAGACACAGTGAGAGAGATGGAGACACAGACACAGTGAGGGAGATGGAGAAACAGACGCAGTCAGAGAGATGGAGACACAGACACAGTGAGGGAGATGGAGACACAGACACAGTGAGGGAGATGGAGACATAGACCACATGAGCGAGAAGGAGACACAGACCCATTGAGGGAGAGGGAGACACAGACACACTGAGGGAGATGGAGACATAGAGTAGGTGAGGGAAATGGAGACACAGTCAGAGTGAGAGAGATGGTGACACAGACACTGTGAGGGAGATGGATACACAGACCCAATGAGGGAGAAGGAGACACAGACAAAGTGAGGGAGCTTGAGACAGAGACCCAATGAGGGAGATGGAGACACAGACACAGTGTGGGAGATGGAGACACAGACACAGTGAAGGAGGTGGAGAGACAGACGCAGTGAGGGAGATGAAGACACAGAGTAGGTGAGGGAAATGGAGACACAGACACAGTGAGGGAGATGGAGACACAGATACAGTGAGGGAGATGTAGACAGTGACACAGTGAGGGAGATGGAGACACAGACACAGTGAGGGAGATGGAGACATAGACCACATGAGCGAGAAGGAGACACAGACCCTTTGAGGGAGATGGAGACACAGACACAGTAAGGGAGATGGAGACACAGCCGCAGTGAGGGAGGTGGAGATACAGACTCAGTGAGGGAGATGAAGACACAGAGTAGGTGAGGGAAATGGAGACACAGACACAGTGAGGGAGATGGAGACACAGATACAGTGAGGGAGATGGAGACACTGACACAGTGAGGGAGATGGAGACACAGACGCAGTGATAGAGATGAAGACACAGATACAGTGAGGGAAATGGAGACACAGACAAGTGAGAGAGAAGGAGACACAGAAACAGTGAGGGAGATGGAGACACCGACAAAATGAGAGAGATGGAGACACAGACACAAAAAGTGAGATGGGGAGACACAGACACAGTGAGGATGATGGAGACACAGACGCAATGAAAGAGATGGAGCCTCAGACACAGTGAGGGAAATGGAGACACAGTCACAGAGAGGGAGATGGTGACACCCAAACAGTGAGAGAAATGGAGACAGAGACACAGTGAGAGAGATGGAGACCCAGACACAGTGAGGGAGATGGAGAATCAGACGCAGTCAGAGAGATGGAGACACAGACACAGTGAGGGAGATGGAGACACAGACACAGTGAGGGAGATGGAGACATAGACCACATGAGCGAGAAGGAGACACAGACCCATTGAGGGAGAGGGAGACACAGACACAGTGAGGGAGATGGAGACACAGAGTAGGTGAGGGAAATGGAGACACAGACACAGTGAGGGAGATGGAGACACAGATACAGTGAGGGAGATGAAGACACAGAGTAGGTGAGGGAAATGGACACACAGACATAGTGAGGGAGATGGAGACACAGACACAATGAGGGAGATGGAGACACAGACTCAGTGAGGGAGATGGAGACACAGATACAGTGAGGGAGATATAGACACAGGCGCAGCGCGGGATAAAGTGACATGGAGTAGGTGAGGGAAATGGAGACACAGACACAGTGAGAGAGATGGAGACACAGAAACAGTGAGGGAAATGGAGACACCGAGAAAATGAGAGAGATGGAGACACAGAAACAAATAGGGTGATGGGGAGACACAGGCAAAGTGAGGGTGATGGAGACACAGACACAGTGAGGGACATGGAGTCACAGATGCAGTGACGGAGATGGAGACACAGGCAAAGTGAGGGAGATGGACACACAGATACTGTGAGAGAGATGGAGACACAGACGCAGTGAGAGAGAAGGAGACACGGACACACTGAGAGAGATGGAGAGACAGACACAGTGAGGGAGATGCAGACAAAGACCCAATGAGGGCGATGGAGACACAGACACAGTGTGCGAGATGGAGACACAGACGTAGTGAGAGTGATGGAGACACAGACACAATGAGGGAGATGGAGACACAGATACAGTGAGGGATGTGGAGACACAGACACAGTGAGGGAGATGCAGACACAGACGTAGTGAGAGAGATGCAGACACAGACACAGTGAGGGAGTTGGAGACACAGACGCAGTGAGGGAGATGGAGAAACAGACGTAGTGAGGGAGATGGAGACTCAGACACAGTGAGGGAGATGGAGACACAGACACTGTGAGAGAAATGGAGACACAGACACAGTATGGGAGATGGAGACTCAGACGCTGTTAGGGAGATGGTGACACAGCCACAGTGAGGATGATGGAGACTCAGACGCAGTGAGGGAGCTGGAGACACAGATGCAGTGAGGGAGATGGAGACACAGACACAGTGAGTGAGATGCAGACACAGACGTAGTGAGAGAGATGCAGACACAGATACAGTGAGGGTTTTGGTGACACAGACGCATTGGGGGAGATAGAGAAACAGACGTAGTGAGGGAGATGGAGACTCAGACACAGTGAGGGAGATGGAGACACAGACGTAGTGAGAGAAATGGAGACACAGACACAGTATGGGAGATGGAGACACAGACTCAGTGAGGGAGATGGTGACACAGACACAGTGAGGGTGATGGAGACATAGAATAGGTGAGGGAAATGGAGACACAGACACAGTGAGAGAGAAGGAGACACAGAAACAGTGAGGGAGATGGAGACACCGACAAAATGAGAGAGATGGAGACACAGACACAAAAAGTGAGATGGGGAGACACAGACACAGTGAGGATGATGGAGACACAGACGCAATGAAAGAGATGGAGACTCAGACACTGTGAGGGAGATGGAGACACAGTCACAGAGAGGGAGATGGTGACACCCAAACAGTGAGAGAAATGGAGACACAGACACAGTGAGGGAGATGGAGACACAGACACAGTGAGGGAGATGGAGACATAGAGTAGGTGAGGGAAATGGAGACACAGTCAGAGTGAGAGAGATGGTGACACAGACACTTTGAGGGAGATGGATACACAGACCCAATGAGGGAGAAGGAGACACAGACAAAGTGAGGGAGATGGAGACAGAGACCCAATGAGGGAGATGGAGACACAGACACAGTGTGGGAGATGGAGACACAGACACAGTGAGGGAGATGGAGACACAGACGCAGTGAGGGAGATGAAGACACAGAGTAGGTGAGGGAAATGGAGACACAGACACAGTGAGGGAGATGGAGACACAGATACAGTGAGGGAGATGTAGACATGACACAGTGAGGGAGATGGAGACACAGACACAGTGAGGGAGAAGGAGACATAGACCACATGAGCGAGAAGGAGACACAGACCCTTTGAGGGAGATGGAGACACAGACACAGTAAGGGAGATGGAGACACAGCCGCAGTGAGGGAGGTGGAGATACAGACTCAGTGAGGGAGATGAAGACACAGAGTAGGTGAGGGAAATGGAGACACAGACACAGTGAGGGAGATGGAGACACAGATACAGTGAGGGAGATGGAGACACAGACACAGTGAGGGAGATGGAGACACAGACGCAGTGATAGAGATGAAGACACAGATACAGTGAGGGAAATGGAGACACAGACACAGTGAGAGAGAAGGAGACACAGAAACAGTGAGGGAGATGGAACACCGACAAAATGAGAGAGATGGAGACACAGACACAAAAAGTGAGATGGGGAGACACAGACACAGTGAGGATGATGGAGACACAGACGCAATGAAAGAGATGGAGCCTCAGACACAGTGAGGGAGATGGAGACACAGTCACAGAGAGGGAGATGGTGACACCCAAACAGTGAGAGAAATGGAGACACAGACACAGTGAGAGAGATGGAGACACAGACACAGTGAGGGAGATGGAGAAACAGACGCAGTCAGAGAGATGGAGACACAGACACAGTGAGGGAGATGGAGACACAGACACAGTGAGGGAGATGGAGACATAGACCACATGAGCGAGAAGGAGACACAGACCCATTGTGGGAGAGGGAGACACAGACACAGTGAGGGAGATGGAGACACAGAGTAGGTGAGGGAAATGGAGACACAGACACAGTGAGGGAGATGAAGACACAGAGTAGGTGACGGAAATGGTTACACAGACACAGTGAGGGAGATGGAGACACAGACACAATGAGGTAGATGGAGACACAGACACAGTGAGGGAGATGGAGACACAGATACAGTGAGGGAGATGGAGACACAGGCGCAGCGAGGGATAAAGTGACATGCAGTAGGTGAGGGAAATGGAGACACAGACACAGTGAAAGAGATGGAGACACAGAAACAGTGAGGGAAATGGAGACACCGAGAAAATGAGAGAGATGGAGACACAGAAACAAATAGGGTGATGGGGAGACACAGGCAAAGTGAGGGTGATGGAGACACAGACACAGTGAGGGACATGGAGTCACAGATGCAGTGAGGGAGATGGAGACACAGGCAAAGTGAGGGAGATGGACACACAGATACTGTGAGAGAGATGGAGACACAGACGCAGTGAAAGAGAAGGAGACACGGACACAGTGAGAGAGATGGAGAGACAGACACAGTGAGGGAGATGCAGACAAAGACCCAATGAGGGCGATGGAGACACAGACACAGTGTGCGAGATGGAGACACAGACGTAGTGAGAGTGATGGAGACACAGACACAATGAGGGAGATGGAGACACAGATACAGTGAGGGAGATGTAGACACAGGCGCAGCGCGGGATAAAGTGACATGGAGTAGTTGAGGGAAATGGAGACACAGACACAGTGAGAGAGATGGAGACACAGAAACAGTGAGGGAAATGGAGACACCGAGAAAATGAGAGAGATGGAGACACAGAAACAAATAGGGTGATGGGGAGACACAGGCAAAGTGAGGGTGATGGAGACACAGACACAGTGAGGGACATGGAGTCACAGATGCAGTGACGGAGATGGAGACACAGGCAAAGTGAGGGAGATGGACACACAGATACTGTGAGAGAGATGGAGACACAGACGCAGTGAGAGAGAAGGAGACACGGACACACTGAGAGAGATGGAGAGACAGACACAGTGAGGGAGATGCAGACAGAGACCCAATGAGGGCGATGGAGACACAGACACAGTGTGCGAGATGGAGACACAGACGTAGTGAGAGTGATGGAGACACAGACACAATGAGGGAGATGGAGACACAGATACAGTGAGGGATGTGGAGACACAGACACAGTGAGGGAGATGCAGACACAGACGTAGTGAGAGAGATGCAGACACAGACACAGTGAGGGAGTTGGAGACACAGACGCAGTGAGGGAGATGGAGAAACAGACGTAGTGAGGGAGATGGAGACTCAGACACAGTGAGGGAGATGGAGACACAGACACTGTGAGAGAAATGGAGACACAGACACAGTATGGGAGATGGAGACTCAGACGCTGTTAGGGAGATGGTGACACAGCCACAGTGAGGATGATGGAGACTCAGACGCAGTGAGGGAGCTGGAGACACAGATGCAGTGAGGGAGATGGAGACACAGACACAGTGAGTGAGATGCAGACACAGACGTAGTGAGAGAGATGCAGACACAGATACAGTGAGGGTTTTGGTGACACAGACGCATTGGGGGAGATAGAGAAACAGACGTAGTGAGGGAGATGGAGACTCAGACACAGTGAGGGAGATGGAGACACAGACGTAGTGAGAGAAATGGAGACACAGACACAGTATGGGAGATGGAGACACAGACTCAGTGAGGGAGATGGTGACACAGACACAGTGAGGGTGATGGAGACATAGAATAGGTGAGGGAAATGGAGACACAGACACAGTGAGAGAGAAGGAGACACAGAAACAGTGAGGGAGATGGAGACACCGACAAAATGAGAGAGATGGAGACACAGACACAAAAAGTGAGATGGGGAGACACAGACACAGTGAGGATGATGGAGACACAGACGCAATGAAAGAGATGGAGACTCAGACACTGTGAGGGAGATGGAGACACAGTCACAGAGAGGGAGATGGTGACACCCAAACAGTGAGAGAAATGGAGACACAGACACAGTGAGGGAGATGGAGACACAGACACAGTGAGGGAGATGGAGACACAGACACAGTGAGGGAGATGGAGACATAGAGTAGGTGAGGGAAATGGAGACACAGTCAGAGTGAGAGAGATGGTGACACAGACACTTTGAGGGAGATGGATACACAGACCCAATGAGGGAGAAGGAGACACAGACAAAGTGAGGGAGATGGAGACAGAGACCCAATGAGGGAGATGGAGACACAGACACAGTGTGGGAGATGGAGACACAGACACAGTGAAGGAGATGGAGAGACAGACGCAGTGAGGGAGATGAAGACACAGAGTAGGTGAGGGAAATGGAGACACAGACACAGTGAGGGAGATGGAGACACAGATACAGTGAGGGAGATGTAGACATGACACAGTGAGGGAGATGGAGACACAGACACAGTGAGGGAGATGGAGACATAGACCACATGAGCGAGAAGGAGACACAGACCCTTTGAGGGAGATGGAGACACAGACACAGTAAGGGAGATGGAGACACAGCCGCAGTGAGGGAGGTGGAGATACAGACTCAGTGAGGGAGATGAAGACACAGAGTAGGTGAGGGAAATGGAGACACAGACACAGTGAGGGAGATGGAGACACAGATACAGTGAGGGAGATGGAGACACAGACACAGTGAGGGAGATGGAGACACAGACGCAGTGATAGAGATGAAGACACAGATACAGTGAGGGAAATGGAGACACAGACACAGTGAGAGAGAAGGAGAAACAGAAACAGTGAGGGAGATGGAACACCGACAAAATGAGAGAGATGGAGACACAGACACAAAAAGTGAGATGGGGAGACACAGACACAGTGAGGATGATGGAGACACAGACGCAATGAAAGAGATGGAGCCTCAGACACAGTGAGGGAGATGGAGACACAGTCACAGAGAGGGAGATGGTGACACCCAAACAGTGAGAGAAATGGAGACACAGACACAGTGAGAGAGATGGAGACACAGACACAGTGAGGGAGATGGAGAAACAGACGCAGTCAGAGAGATGGAGACACAGACACAGTGAGGGAGATGGAGACACAGACACAGTGAGGGAGATGGAGACATAGACCACATGAGCGAGAAGGAGACACAGACCCATTGTGGGAGAGGGAGACACAGACACAGTGAGGGAGATGGAGACACAGAGTAGGTGAGGGAAATGGAGACACAGACACAGTGAGGGAGATGAAGACACAGAGTAGGTGACGGAAATGGTTACACAGACACAGTGAGGGAGATGGAGACACAGACACAATGAGGTAGATGGAGACACAGACACAGTGAGGGAGATGGAGACACAGATACAGTGAGGGAGATGGAGACACAGGCGCAGCGAGGGATAAAGTGACATGCAGTAGGTGAGGGAAATGGAGACACAGACACAGTGAAAGAGATGGAGACACAGAAACAGTGAGGGAAATGGAGACACCGAGAAAATGAGAGAGATGGAGACACAGAAACAAATAGGGTGATGGGGAGACACAGGCAAAGTGAGGGTGATGGAGACACAGACACAGTGAGGGACATGGAGTCACAGATGCAGTGAGGGAGATGGAGACACAGGCAAAGTGAGGGAGATGGACACACAGATACTGTGAGAGAGATGGAGACACAGACGCAGTGAAAGAGAAGGAGACACGGACACAGTGAGAGAGATGGAGAGACAGACACAGTGAGGGAGATGCAGACAAAGACCCAATGAGGGCGATGGAGACACAGACACAGTGTGCGAGATGGTGACACAGACGTAGTGAGAGTGATGGAGACACAGACACAATGAGGGAGATGGAGACACAGATACAGTGAGGGAGGTGGAGACACAGACACAGTGAAGGAGATGCAGACACAGACGTAGTGAGAGAGATGCAGACACAGACACAGTGAGGGAGTTGGAGACACAGACGCAGTGAGGGAGATGGAGAAACAGACGTAGTGAGGGAGATGGAGACTCAGACACAGTGAGGGAGATGGAGACACAGACACTGTGAGAGAAATGGAGACACAGACACAGTATGGGAGATGGAGACACAGACGCAGTTAGGGAGATGGTGACACAGCCACAGTGAGGGTGATGGAGACACAGACGCAGTGAGGGAGCTGGAGACACAAATGCAGTGAGGGAGATGGAGACATAGAATAGGTGAAAGAAATGGAGACACAGACACATTTGGAGAGAAGGAGACACAGAAACAGTGAGGGAGATGGAGACAGCGACAAAATGAGAGAGATGGAGACACAGACACAGTGAGAGAGATGGAGACACAGACACAGTGAGGGAGAAGGAGAAACAGACGCAGTCAGAGAGATGGAGACACAGACACTTTGAGGGAGATGGAGACACAGGCACAGTCAGGGAGATTGAGACATAGACCACATGAGGGAGAAGGAGACACAGACCCATTGAGGGAGATGGAGACACAGACACAGTGAGGGAGATGGAGACACAGGCCCAGTGAGGGAGATAGAGACACAGACACGGTGAGGGAGATGAAGACACAGAGTAGGTGAGGGAAATGGAGACACAGACACAGTGAGGGAGATGGAGACACAGATACAGTGAGGGAGATGGAGACACAGATACAGTGAGGGAGATGGAGACACAGACACAGTGAGGGAGATGGAGACACAGATACAGTGAGGGAGATGGAGACACAGAGTAGGTGAGGGAAATGGACACACAGACGCAGTGAGGGCGATGGAGACACAGACACAATGAGGGAGATGGAGACACAGACACAGTGAGGGAGATGGAGACACAGATACAGTGAGGGAGACGGAGACACAGGCGCAGCGAGGGATAAAGAGACATGGAGTAGGTGAGGGAAATGGAGACACAGACACAGTGAGAGAGATGGAGACACAGAAACAGTGAGGGAAATGGAGACACCGAGAAAATGAGAGAGATGGAGACACAGAAACAAATAGGGTGATGGGGAGACACAGGCAAAGTGAGGGTGATGGAGACACAGACACAGTGAGGGACATGGAGTCACAGATGCAGTGACAGAGATGGAGACACAGGCAAAGTGAGGGAGATGGACACACAGATACTGTGAGAGAGATGGAGACACAGACGCAGTGAAAGAGAAGGAGACACGGACACAGTGAGAGAGATGGAGAGACAGACACAGTGAGGGAGATGCAGACAAAGACCCAATGAGGGCGATGGAGACACAGACACAGTGTGCGAGATGGTGACACAGACGTAGTGAGAGTGATGGAGACACAGACACAATGAGGGAGATGGAGACACAGATACAGTGAGGGAGGTGGAGACACAGACACAGTGAAGGAGATGCAGACACAGACGTAGTGAGAGAGATGCAGACACAGACACAGTGAGGGAGTTGGAGACACAGACGCAGTGAGGGAGATGGAGAAACAGACGTAGTGAGGGAGATGGAGACTCAGACACAGTGAGGGAGATGGAGACACAGACACTGTGAGAGAAATGGAGACACAGACACAGTATGGGAGATGGAGACACAGACGCAGTTAGGGAGATGGTGACACAGCCACAGTGAGGGTGATGGAGACACAGACGCAGTGAGGGAGCTGGAGACACAAATGCAGTGAGGGAGATGGAGACATAGAATAGGTGAAAGAAATGGAGACACAGACACATTTGGAGAGAAGGAGACACAGAAACAGTGAGGGAGATGGAGACAGCGACAAAATGAGAGAGATGGAGACACAGACACAGTGAGAGAGATGGAGACACAGACACAGTGAGGGAGAAGGAGAAACAGACGCAGTCAGAGAGATGGAGACACAGACACTTTGAGGGAGATGGAGACACAGGCACAGTCAGGGAGATTGAGACATAGACCACATGAGGGAGAAGGAGACACAGACCCATTGAGGGAGATGGAGACACAGACACAGTGAGGGAGATGGAGACACAGGCCCAGTGAGGGAGATAGAGACACAGACACGGTGAGGGAGATGAAGACACAGAGTAGGTGAGGGAAATGGAGACACAGACACAGTGAGGGAGATGGAGACACAGATACAGTGAGGGAGATGGAGACACAGATACAGTGAGGGAGATGGAGACACAGACACAGTGAGGGAGATGGAGACACAGATACAGTGAGGGAGATGGAGACACAGAGTAGGTGAGGGAAATGGACACACAGACGCAGTGAGGGCGATGGAGACACAGACACAATGAGGGAGATGGAGACACAGACACAGTGAGGGAGATGGAGACACAGATACAGTGAGGGAGACGGAGACACAGGCGCAGCGAGGGATAAAGAGACATGGAGTAGGTGAGGGAAATGGAGACACAGACACAGTGAGAGAGATGGAGACACAGAAACAGTGAGGGAAATGGAGACACCGAGAAAATGAGAGAGATGGAGACACAGAAACAAATAGGGTGATGGGGAGACACAGGCAAAGTGAGGGTGATGGAGACACAGACACAGTGAGGGACATGGAGTCACAGATGCAGTGACAGAGATGGAGACACAGGCAAAGTGAGGGAGATGGACACACAGATACTGTGAGAGAGATGGAGACACAGAAGCAGTGAGAGAGAAGGAGACACGGACACAGTGAGAGAGATGGAAAGACAGACACAGTGAGGGAGATGGAGACAAAGACACAATGAGGGCGATGGAGACACAGACACAGTGTGCGAGATGGAGACACAGACGTAGTGAGAGTGTTGGAGACACAGACACAATGAGGGAGATGGAGACACAGATACAGTGAGGGAGGTGGAGACACAGACACAGTGAAGGAGATGCAGACACAGACATAGTGAGAGAGATGCAGACACAGACACAGTGAGGGAGTTGGAGACACAGACGCAGTGAGGGAGATGGAGAAACAGACGTAGTGAGGGAGATGGAGACTCAGACACAGTGAGGGAGATGGAGACACAGACAGTGTGAGAGAAATGGTGACACAGACACAGTATGGGAGATGGAGACACAGACGCAGTTAGGGAGATGGTGACACAGCCACAGTGAGGGTGATGGAGACTCAGACGCAGTGAGGGAGCTGGAGACACAGATGCAGTGAGGGAGATGGAGACACAGACACAGTGAGTGAGATGCAGACACAGACACAGTGAGGGATTTGGTGACACAGACGCAGTGGGGAAGATAGAGAAACAGACGTAGTGAGGGAGATGGAGACTCAAACACAGTGAGGGAGATGGAGACACAGACGTAGTGAGAGAAATGGAGACACAGACACAGTATGGGAGATGGAGACACAGACGCAGTGAGGGAGATGGTGACACAGACACAGTGAGGGTGATGGAGACATAGAATAGGTGGGGGAAATGGAGACACAGACACAGTGAGAGAGAAGGAGACACAGAAACAGTGAGGGAGATGGAGACACCGACAAAATGAGAGAGATGGAGACACAGACACAAAAAGTGAGATGGGTAGATACAGACACAGTGAGGATGATGGAGACACAGACGCAATGAAAGAGATGGAGACTCAGACACAGTGAGGGAGATGGAGACACAGTCACAGAGAGGGAGATGGTGACACCCAAACAGTGAGAGAAATGGAGACACAGACACAGTGAGAGAGATGGAGACACAGACACAGTGAGGGAGATGGAGAAACAGACGCAGTCAGAGAGATGGAGACACAGACACAGTGAGGGAGATGGAGACACAGACACAGTGAGGGAGATGGAGACATAGACCACATGAGCGAGAAGGAGACACAGACCCATTGAGGGAGAGGGAAACACAGACACAGTGAGGGAGATGGAGACATAGAGTAGGTGAGGGAAATGAATACAGAGTCAGAGTTAGAGAGATGGTGACACAGACACTGTGAGGGAGATGGATACACAGACCCAATGAGGGAGAAGGAGACACAGACAAAGTGAGGGAGATGGAGACAGAGAACCAATGAGGGAGGTGGAGACACAGACACAGTGTGGGAGATGGAGACACAGACACAGTGAAGGAGATGGAGAGACAGACGCAGTGAGGGAGATGAAGACACAGAGTAGGTGAGGGAGATGGAGACACAGACACAGTGAGGGAGATGGAGACACAGATACAGTGAGGGAGATGTAGACAGTGACACAGTGAGGGAGATGGAGACACAGACACAGTGAGGGAGATGGAGACATAGACCACATGAGCGAGAAGGAGACACAGACCCTTTGAGGGAGATGGAGACACAGACACAGTAAGGGAGATGGAGACACAGCCGCAGTGAGGGAGATGGAGATACAGACTCAGTGAGGGAGATGAAGACACAGAGTAGGTGAGGGAAATGGAGACACAGACACAGTGAGGGAGATGGAGACACAGATACAGTGAGGGAGATGGAGACACAGACACAGTGAGGGAGATGGAGACACAGACGCAGTGATAGAGATGAAGACACAGATACAGTGAGGATGATGGAGACACAGACGCAATGAAAGAGATGGAGCCTCAGACACAGTTAGGGAGATGGAGACACAGTCACAGAGAGGGAGATGGTGACACCCAAACAGTGAGAGAAATGGAGACACAGACACAGTGAGAGAGATGGAGACCCAGACACAGTGAGGGAGATGGAGAAACAGACGCAGTCAGAGAGAGGGAGACACAGACACAGTGAGGGAGATGGAGACACAGACACAGTGAGGGAGATGGAGACATAGACCACATGAGCGAGAAGGAGACACAGACCCATTGAGGGAGAGGGAGACACAGACACAGTGAGGGAGATGGAGACACAGAGTAGGTGAGGGAAATGGAGAGACAGACACAGTGAGGGAGATGGAGACACAGATACAGTGAGGGAGATGGAGACACAGACACAGTGAGGGAGATGGAGACACAGACGCAGTGAGGGAGATGAAGACACAGAGTAGGTGAGGGAAATGGACACACAGACACAGTGAGGGAGATGGAGACACAGACACAATGAGGGAGATGGAGACACAGACACAGTGAGGGAGATGGAGACACAGATACAGTGAGGGAGATGGAGACACAGGCACAGTGAAGGAGATGCAGACACAGACGTAATGAGAGAGATGCAGACACAGACACAGTGAGGGAGTTGGAGACACAGACGCAGTATGGGAGATGGAGACACAGATACAGTGAGGGAGATGGTGACACAGACACAGTGAGGGTGATGGAGACATAGAATAGGTGAGGGAAATGGAGACACAGACACAGTGAGAGAGAATGAGACACAGAAACAGTGAGGGAGATGGAGACACCGACAAAATGAGAGAGATGGAGACACAGACACAAAAAGTGAGATGCGGAGACACAGACACAGTGAGGATGATGGAGACACAGACGCAATGAAAGAGATGGAGACTCAGACACAGTGAGGGAGATGGAGACACAGTCACAGAGAGGGAGATGGTGACACCCAAACAGTGAGAGAAATGGAGTCACAGACACAGTGAGAGAGATGGAGACACAGACACAGTGAGGGAGATGGAGAAACAGACGCAGTCAGAGAGATGGAGACACAGACACAGTGAGGGAGATGGAGACACAGACACAGTGAGGGAGATGGAGACATAGACCACATGAGCGAGAAGGAGACACAGACCCATTGAGGGAGAGGGAGACACAGACACACTGAGGGAGATGGAGACATAGAGTAGGTGAGGGAAATGGAGACACAGTCAGAGTGAGAGAGATGGTGACACAGACACTGTGAGGGAGATGGATACACAGACCCAATGAGGGAGAAGGAGACACAGACAAAGTGAGGGAGCTGGAGAAAGAGACCCAATGAGGGAGATGGAGACACAGACACAGTGTGGGAGATGGAGACACAGACACAGTGAAGGAGATGGAGAGACAGACGCAGTGAGGGAGATGAAGACACAGAGTAGGTGAGAGAAATGGAGACACAGACACAGTGAGGGAGATGGAGACACAGATACAGTGAGGGAGATGTAGACAGTGAAACAGTGAGGGAGATGGAGACACAGACACAGTGAGGGAGATGGAGACATAGACCACATGAGCGAGAAGGAGACACAGACCCTTTGAGGGAGATGGAGACACAGACACAGTAATGGAGATGGAGACACAGCCGCAGTGAGGGAGATGGAGATACAGACTCAGTGAGGGAGATGAAGACACAGAGTAGGTGAGGGAAATGGAGACACAGACACAGTGAGGGAGATGGAGACACAGATACAGTGAGGGAGATGGTGACACAGACACAGTGAGGGAGATGGAGACACAGACGCAGTGATAGAGATGAAGACACAGATACAGTGAGGGAAATGGAGACACAGACAAGTGAGAGAGAAGGAGACACAGAAACAGTGAGGGAGATGGAGACACCGACAAAATGAGAGAGATGGAGACACAGACACAAAAAGTGAGATGGGGAGACACAGACACAGTGAGGATGATGGAGACACAGACGCAATGAAAGAGATGGAGACTCAGACACAGTGAGGGAGATGGAGACACGGTCACAGAGAAGGAGATGGTGACACCCAAACAGTGAGAGAAATGGAGACACAGACACAGTGAGAGAGATGGAGACACAGACACAGTGAGGGAGATGGAGAAACAGACGCAGTCAGAGTGATGGAGACACAGACACAGTGAGGGAGATGGAGACACAGACACAGTGAGGGAGATGGAGACATAGACCACATGAGCGAGAAGGAGACACAGACCCATTGAGGGAGAGGGAGACACAGACACAGTGAGGGAGATGGAGACACAGAGTAGGTGAGGGAAATGGAGACACAGACACAGTGAGGGAGATGGAGACACAGATACAGTGAGGGATATGAAGACACAGAGTAGGTGAGGGAAATGGACACACAGACACAGTGAGGGAGATGGAGACACAGACACAATGAGGGAGATGGAGACACAGACACAGTGAGGGAGATGGAGACACAGATACAGTGAGGGAGATGGAGACACTTCGCAGCGAGGGATAAAGTGACATGGAGTAGGTGAGGGAAATGGAGACACAGACACAGTGAGAGAGATGGAGACACAGAAACAGTGAGGGAAATGGAGACACCGAGAAAATGAGAGAGATGGAGACACAGAAACAAATACGGTGATGGGGAGACACAGGCAAAGTGAGGGTGATGGAGACACAGACACAGTGAGGGACATGGAGTCACAGATGCAGTGAGGGAGATGGAGACACAGGCAAAGTGAGGGAGATGGACACACAGATACAGTGAGAGAGATGGAGACACAGACGCAGTGAGAGAGAAGGAGACACGGACACAGTGAGAGAGATGGAGAGACAGACACAGTGAGGGAGATGCAGACAAAGACCCAATGAGGGCGATGGAGACACAGACACAGTGTGCGAGATGGAGACACAGACGTAGTGAGAGTGATGGAGACACAGACACAATGAGGGAGATGGAGACACAGATACAGTGAGGGAGGTGGAGACACAGACACAGTGAAGGAGATGCAGACACAGACGTAGTGAGAGAGAAGCAGACACAGACACAGTGAGGGAGTTGGAGACACAGACGCAGTGAGGGAGTTGGAGACACAGACGCAGTGAGGGAGATGGAGAAACAGACGTAGTGAGGGAGATGGAGACTCAGACACAGTGAGGGAGATGGAGACACAGACACTGTGAGAGAAATGGAGACACAGACACAGTATGGGAGATGGAGACACAGACGCTGTTAGGGAGATGGTGACACAGCCACAGTGAGGGTGATGGAGACTCAGACGCAGTGAGGGAGCTGGAGACACAGATGCAGTGAGGGAGATGGAGACACAGACACAGTGACTGAGATGCAGACACAGACGTAGTGAGAGAGATGCAGACACAGATACAGTGAGGGATTTGGTGACACAGACGCAGTGGGGGAGATAGAGAAACAGACGTAGTGAGGGAGATGGAGACTCAGACACAGTGAGGGAGATGGAGACACAGACGTAGTGAGAGAAATGGAGACACAGACACAGTGAGAGAGAAGGAGACACAGAAACAGTGAGGGAGATGGAGACACCGACAAAATGAGAGAGATGGAGACACAGACACAAAAAGTGAGATGGGGAGACACAGACACAGTGAGGATGATGGAGACACAGACGCTATGAAAGAGATGGAGATTCAGACACAGTGAGGGAGATGGAGACACAGTCACAGAGAGGGAGATGGTGACACCCAAACAGTGAGAGAAATGGAGTCACAGACACAGTGAGAGAGATGGAGACACAGACACAGTGAGGGAGATGGAGAAACAGACGCAGTCAGAGAGAAGGAGACACAGACACAGTGAGGGAGATGGAGACACAGACACAGTGAGGGAGATGGAGACATAGAGTAGGTGAGGGAAATGGAGACACAGTCAGAGTGAGAGAGATGGTGACACAGACACTGTGAGGGAGATGGATACACAGACCCAATGAGGGAGAAGGAGACACAGACAAAGTGAGGGAGATGGAGACAGAGACCCAATGAGGGAGATGGAGACACAGACACAGTGTGGGAGATGGAGACACAGACACAGTGAAGGAGATGGAGAGACAGACGCAGTGAGGGAGATGAAGACACAGAGTAGGTGAGGGAAATGGAGACACAGACACAGTGAGGGAGATGGAGACACAGATACAGTGAGGGAGATGTAGACAGTGACACAGTGAGGGAGATGGAGACACAGACACAGTGAGGGAGATGGAGACATAGACCACATGAGCGAGAAGGAGACACAGACCCTTTGAGGGAGATGGAGACACAGACACAGTAAGGGAGATGGAGACACAGCCGGAGTGAGGGAGGTGGAGATACAGACTCAGTGAGGGAGATGAAGACACAGAGTAGGTGAGGGAAATGGAGACACAGACACAGTGAGGGAGATGGAGACACAGATACAGTGAGGGAGATGGAGACACAGACACAGTGAGGGAGATGGAGACACAGACACAGTGAGGGAGATGGAGACATAGACCACATGACCAAGAAGGAGACACAGACCCTTTGAGGGAGATGGAGACACAGACACAGTAAGGGAGATGGAGACACAGGCGCACTGAGGGAGATGGAGACACAGACACAGTGAGGGAGATGAAGACACAGAGTAGGTGAGGGAAATGGAGACAGAGACACTGTGAGGGAGATGGAGACACAGATACAGTGAGGGAGATGGAGACACAGACGCAGTGAGGGAGATGAAGACACAGAGTAGGTGAGGGAAATGGACACACAGACACAGTGAGGGAGATGGAGACACAGACACAATGAGGGAGATGGAGACACAGACACAGTGAGGGAGATGGAGACACAGATACAGTGAGGGAGATGGAGACACAGGCACAGTGAAGGAGATGCAGACACAGACGTAATGGGAGAGATGCAGACACAGACACAGTGAGGGAGTTGGAGACACAGACGCAGTATGGGAGATGGAGACACAGATACAGTGAGGGAGATGGTGACACAGACACAGTGAGGGTGATGGAGACATAGAATAGGTGAGGGAAATGGAGACACAGACACAGTGAGAGAGAAGGAGACACAGAAACAGTGAGGGAGATGGAGACACCGACAAAATGAGAGAGATGGAGACACAGACACAAAAAGTGAGATGGGGAGACACAGACACAGTGAGGATGATGGAGACACAGACGCAATGAAAGAGATGGAGACTCAGACACAGTGAGGGAGATGGAGACACAGTCACAGAGAGGGAGATGGTGACACCCAAACAGTGAGAGAAATGGAGTCACAGACACAGTGAGAGAGATGGAGACACAGAGACAGTGAGGGAGATGGAGAAACAGACGCAGTCAGAGAGATGGAGACACAGACACAGTGAGGGAGATGGAGACACAGACACAGTGAGGGAGATGGAGACATAGACCACATGAGCGAGAAGGAGACACAGACCCATTGAGGGAGAGGGAGACACAGACACAGTGAGGGAGATGGAGACATAGAGTAGGTGAGGGAAATGGAGACACAGTCAGAGTGAGAGAGATGGTGACACAGACACTGTGAGGGAGATGGATACACAGACCCAATGAGGTAGAAGGAGACACAGACAAAGTGAGGGAGCTGGAGACAGAGACCCAATGAGGGAGATGGAGACACAGACACAGTGTGGGAGATGGAGACACAGACACAGTGAAGGAGATGGAGAGACAGACGCAGTGAGGGAGATGAAGACACAGAGTAGGTGAGGGAAATGGAGACACAGACACAGTGAGGGAGATGGAGACACAGATACAGTGAGGGAGATGTAGACAGTGACACAGTGAGGGAGATGGAGACACAGACACAGTGAGGGAGATGGAGACATAGACCACATGAGCGAGAAGGAGACACAGACCCTTTGAGGGAGATGGAGACACAGACACAGTAATGGAGATGGAGACACAGCCGCAGTGAGGGAGATGGAGATACAGACTCAGTGAGGGAGATGAAGACACAGAGTAGGTGAGGGAAATGGAGACACAGACACAGTGAGGGAGATGGAGACACAGACAAGTGAGAGAGAAGGAGACACAGAAACAGTGAGGGAGATGGAGACACCGACAAAATGAGAGAGATGGAGACACAGACACAAAAAGTGAGATGGGGAGACACAGACACAGTGAGGATGATGGAGACACAGACGCAATGAAAGAGATGGAGACTCAGACACAGTGAGGGAGATGGAGACACGGTCACAGAGAAGGAGATGGTGACACCCAAACAGTGAGAGAAATGGAGACACAGACACAGTGAGAGAGATGGAGACACAGACACAGTGAGGGAGATGGAGAAACAGACGCAGTCAGAGAGATGGAGACACAGACACAGTGAGGGAGATGGAGACACAGACACAGTGAGGGAGATGGAGACATAGACCACATGAGCGAGAAGGAGACACAGACCCATTGAGGGAGAGGGAGACACAGACACAGTGAGGGAGATGGAGACACAGAGTAGGTGAGGGAAATGGAGACACAGACACAGTGAGGGAGATGGAGACACAGATACAGTGAGGGAGATGAAGACACAGAGTAGGTGAGGGAAATGGACACACAGACACAGTGAGGGAGATGGAGACACAGACACAATGAGGGAGATGGAGACACAGACACAGTGAGGGAGATGGAGACACAGATACAGTGAGGGAGATGGAGACACAGGCGCAGCGAGGGATAAAGTGACATGGAGTAGGTGAGGGAAATGGAGACACAGACCCAGTGAGAGAGATGGAGACACAGAAACAGTGAGGGAAATGGAGACACCGAGAAAATGAGAGAGATGGAGACACAGAAACAAATAGGGTGATGGGGAGACACAGGCAAAGTGAGGGTGATGGAGACACAGACGCAGTGAGGGAGATGAAGACACAGAGTAGGTGAGGGAAATGGACACACAGACACAGTGAGGGAGATGGAGACACAGACACAATGAGGGAGATGGAGACACAGACACAGTGAGGGAGATGGAGACACAGATACAGTGAGGGAGATGGAGACACAGGCACAGTGAAGGAGATGCAGACACAGACGTAATGAGAGAGATGCAGACACAGACACAGTGAGGGAGTTGGAGACACAGACGCAGTATGGGAGATGGAGACACAGATACAGTGAGGGAGATGGTGACACAGACACAGTGAGGGTGATGGAGACATAGAATAGGTGAGGGAAATGGAGACACAGACACAGTGAGAGAGAAGGAGACACAGAAACAGTGAGGGAGATGGAGACACCGACAAAATGAGAGAGATGGAGACACAGACACAAAAAGTGAGATGCGGAGACACAGACACAGTGAGGATGATGGAGACACAGACGCAATGAAAGAGATGGAGACTCAGACACAGTGAGGGAGATGGAGACACAGTCACAGAGAGGGAGATGGTGACACCCAAACAGTGAGAGAAATGGAGTCACAGACACAGTGAGAGAGATGGAGACACAGACACAGTGAGGGAGATGGAGAAACAGACGCAGTCAGAGAGATGGAGACACAGACACAGTGAGGGAGATGGAGACACAGACACAGTGAGGGAGATGGAGACATAGACCACATGAGCGAGAAGGAGACACAGACCCATTGAGGGAGAGGGAGACACAGACACACTGAGGGAGATGGAGACATAGAGTAGGTGAGGGAAATGGAGACACAGTCAGAGTGAGAGAGATGGTGACACAGACACTGTGAGGGAGATGGATACACAGACCCAATGAGGGAGAAGGAGACACAGACAAAGTGAGGGAGCTGGAGAAAGAGACCCAATGAGGGAGATGGAGACACAGACACAGTGTGGGAGATGGAGACACAGACACAGTGAAGGAGATGGAGAGACAGACGCAGTGAGGGAGATGAAGACACAGAGTAGGTGAGAGAAATGGAGACACAGACACAGTGAGGGAGATGGAGACACAGATACAGTGAGGGAGATGTAGACAGTGAAACAGTGAGGGAGATGGAGACACAGACACAGTGAGGGAGATGGAGACATAGACCACATGAGCGAGAAGGAGACACAGACCCTTTGAGGGAGATGGAGACACAGACACAGTAATGGAGATGGAGACACAGCCGCAGTGAGGGAGATGGAGATACAGACTCAGTGAGGGAGATGAAGACACAGAGTAGGTGAGGGAAATGGAGACACAGACACAGTGAGGGAGATGGAGACACAGATACAGTGAGGGAGATGGTGACACAGACACAGTGAGGGAGATGGAGACACAGACGCAGTGATAGAGATGAAGACACAGATACAGTGAGGGAAATGGAGACACAGACAAGTGAGAGAGAAGGAGACACAGAAACAGTGAGGGAGATGGAGACACCGACAAAATGAGAGAGATGGAGACACAGACACAAAAAGTGAGATGGGGAGACACAGACACAGTGAGGATGATGGAGACACAGACGCAATGAAAGAGATGGAGACTCAGACACAGTGAGGGAGATGGAGACACGGTCACAGAGAAGGAGATGGTGACACCCAAACAGTGAGAGAAATGGAGACACAGACACAGTGAGAGAGATGGAGACACAGACACAGTGAGGGAGATGGAGAAACAGACGCAGTCAGAGAGATGGAGACACAGACACAGTGAGGGAGATGGAGACACAGACACAGTGAGGGAGATGGAGACATAGACCACATGAGCGAGAAGGAGACACAGACCCATTGAGGGAGAGGGAGACACAGACACAGTGAGGGAGATGGAGACACAGAGTAGGTGAGGGAAATGGAGACACAGACACAGTGAGGGAGATGGAGACACAGATACAGTGAGGGATATGAAGACACAGAGTAGGTGAGGGAAATGGACACACAGACACAGTGAGGGAGATGGAGACACAGACACAATGAGGGAGATGGAGACACAGACACAGTGAGGGAGATGGAGACACAGATACAGTGAGGGAGATGGAGACACTTCGCAGCGAGGGATAAAGTGACATGGAGTAGGTGAGGGAAATGGAGACACAGACACAGTGAGAGAGATGGAGACACAGAAACAGTGAGGGAAATGGAGACACCGAGAAAATGAGAGAGATGGAGACACAGAAACAAATACGGTGATGGGGAGACACAGGCAAAGTGAGGGTGATGGAGACACAGACACAGTGAGGGACATGGAGTCACAGATGCAGTGAGGGAGATGGAGACACAGGCAAAGTGAGGGAGATGGACACACAGATACTGTGAGAGAGATGGAGACACAGACGCAGTGAGAGAGAAGGAGACACGGACACAGTGAGAGAGATGGAGAGACAGACACAGTGAGGGAGATGCAGACAAAGACCCAATGAGGGCGATGGAGACACAGACACAGTGTGCGAGATGGAGACACAGACGTAGTGAGAGTGATGGAGACACAGACACAATGAGGGAGATGGAGACACAGATACAGTGAGGGAGGTGGAGACACAGACACAGTGAAGGAGATGCAGACACAGACGTAGTGAGAGAGAAGCAGACACAGACACAGTGAGGGAGTTGGAGACACAGACGCAGTGAGGGAGATGGAGAAACAGACGTAGTGAGGGAGATGGAGACTCAGACACAGTGAGGGAGATGGAGACACAGACACTGTGAGAGAAATGGAGACACAGACACAGTATGGGAGATGGAGACACAGACGCTGTTAGGGAGATGGTGACACAGCCACAGTGAGGGTGATGGAGACTCAGACGCAGTGAGGGAGCTGGAGACACAGATGCAGTGAGGGAGATGGAGACACAGACACAGTGACTGAGATGCAGACACAGACGTAGTGAGAGAGATGCAGACACAGATACAGTGAGGGATTTGGTGACACAGACGCAGTGGGGGAGATAGAGAAACAGACGTAGTGAGGGAGATGGAGACTCAGACACAGTGAGGGAGATGGAGACACAGACGTAGTGAGAGAAATGGAGACACAGACACAGTGAGAGAGAAGGAGACACAGAAACAGTGAGGGAGATGGAGACACCGACAAAATGAGAGAGATGGAGACACAGACACAAAAAGTGAGATGGGGAGACACAGACACAGTGAGGATGATGGAGACACAGACGCTATGAAAGAGATGGAGATTCAGACACAGTGAGGGAGATGGAGACACAGTCACAGAGAGGGAGATGGTGACACCCAAACAGTGAGAGAAATGGAGACACAGACACAGTGAGGGAGATGGAGACACAGACATAGTGAGGGAGATGGAGAAACAGACGCAGTCAGAGAGAAGGAGACACAGACACAGTGAGGGAGATGGAGACACAGACACAGTGAGGGAGATGGAGACATAGAGTAGGTGAGGGAAATGGAGACACAGTCAGAGTGAGAGAGATGGTGACACAGACACTGTGAGGGAGATGGATACACAGACCCAATGAGGGAGAAGGAGACACAGACAAAGTGAGGGAGATGGAGACAGAGACCCAATGAGGGAGATGGAGACACAGACACAGTGTGGGAGATGGAGACACAGACACAGTGAAGGAGATAGAGAGACAGACGCAGTGAGGGAGATGAAGACACAGAGTAGGTGAGGGAAATGGAGACACAGACACAGTGAGGGAGATGGAGACACAGATACAGTGAGGGAGATGTAGACAGTGACACAGTGAGGGAGATGGAGACACAGACACAGTGAGGGAGATGGAGACATAGACCACATGAGCGAGAAGGAGACACAGACCCTTTGAGGGAGATGGAGACACAGACACAGTAAGGGAGATGGAGACACAGCCGGAGTGAGGGAGGTGGAGATACAGACTCAGTGAGGGAGATGAAGACACAGAGTAGGTGAGGGAAATGGAGACACAGACACAGTGAGGGAGATGGAGACACAGATACAGTGAGGGAGATGGAGACACAGACACAGTGAGGGAGATGGAGACACAGACACAGTGAGGGAGATGGAGACATAGACCACATGACCAAGAAGGAGACACAGACCCTTTGAGGGAGATGGAGACACAGACACAGTAAGGGAGATGGAGACACAGGCGCAGTGAGGGAGATGGAGACACAGACACAGTGAGGGAAATGAAGACACAGAGTAGGTGAGGGAAATGGAGACAGAGACACTGTGAGGGAGATGGAGACACAGATACAGTGAGGGAGATGGAGACACAGACGCAGTGAGGGAGATGAAGACACAGAGTAGGTGAGGGAAATGGACACACAGACACAGTGAGGGAGATGGAGACACAGACACAATGAGGGAGATGGAGACACAGACACAGTGAGGGAGATGGAGACACAGATACAGTGAGGGAGATGGAGACACAGGCACAGTGAAGGAGATGCAGACACAGACGTAATGGGAGAGATGCAGACACAGACACAGTGAGGGAGTTGGAGACACAGACGCAGTATGGGAGATGGAGACACAGATACAGTGAGGGAGATGGTGACACAGACACAGTGAGGGTGATGGAGACATAGAATAGGTGAGGGAAATGGAGACACAGACACAGTGAGAGAGAAGGAGACACAGAAACAGTGAGGGAGATGGAGACACCGACAAAATGAGAGAGATGGAGACACAGACACAAAAAGTGAGATGGGGAGACACAGACACAGTGAGGATGATGGAGACACAGACGCAATGAAAGAGATGGAGACTCAGACACAGTGAGGGAGATGGAGACACAGTCACAGAGAGGGAGATGGTGACACCCAAACAGTGAGAGAAATGGAGTCACAGACACAGTGAGAGAGATGGAGACACAGAGACAGTGAGGGAGATGGAGAAACAGACGCAGTCAGAGAGATGGAGACACAGACACAGTGAGGGAGATGGAGACACAGACACAGTGAGGGAGATGGAGACATAGACCACATGAGCGAGAAGGAGACACAGACCCATTGAGGGAGAGGGAGACACAGACACAGTGAGGGAGATGGAGACATAGAGTAGGTGAGGGAAATGGAGACACAGTCAGAGTGAGAGAGATGGTGACACAGACACTGTGAGGGAGATGGATACACAGACCCAATGAGGTAGAAGGAGACACAGACAAAGTGAGGGAGCTGGAGACAGAGACCCAATGAGGGAGATGGAGACACAGACACAGTGTGGGAGATGGAGACACAGACACAGTGAAGGAGATGGAGAGACAGACGCAGTGAGGGAGATGAAGACACAGAGTAGGTGAGGGAAATGGAGACACAGACACAGTGAGGGAGATGGAGACACAGATACAGTGAGGGAGATGTAGACAGTGACACAGTGAGGGAGATGGAGACACAGACACAGTGAGGGAGATGGAGACATAGACCACATGAGCGAGAAGGAGACACAGACCCTTTGAGGGAGATGGAGACACAGACACAGTAATGGAGATGGAGACACAGCCGCAGTGAGGGAGATGGAGATACAGACTCAGTGAGGGAGATGAAGACACAGAGTAGGTGAGGGAAATGGAGACACAGACACAGTGAGGGAGATGGAGACACAGACAAGTGAGAGAGAAGGAGACACAGAAACAGTGAGGGAGATGGAGACACCGACAAAATGAGAGAGATGGAGACACAGACACAAAAAGTGAGATGGGGAGACACAGACACAGTGAGGATGATGGAGACACAGACGCAATGAAAGAGATGGAGACTCAGACACAGTGAGGGAGATGGAGACACGGTCACAGAGAAGGAGATGGTGACACCCAAACAGTGAGAGAAATGGAGACACAGACACAGTGAGAGAGATGGAGACACAGACACAGTGAGGGAGATGGAGAAACAGACGCAGTCAGAGAGATGGAGACACAGACACAGTGAGGGAGATGGAGACACAGACACAGTGAGGGAGATGGAGACATAGACCACATGAGCGAGAAGGAGACACAGACCCATTGAGGGAGAGGGAGACACAGACACAGTGAGGGAGATGGAGACACAGAGTAGGTGAGGGAAATGGAGACACAGACACAGTGAGGGAGATGGAGACACAGATACAGTGAGGGAGATGAAGACACAGAGTAGGTGAGGGAAATGGACACACAGACACAGTGAGGGAGATGGAGACACAGACACAATGAGGGAGATGGAGACACAGACACAGTGAGGGAGATGGAGACACAGATACAGTGAGGGAGATGGAGACACTGCGCAGCGAGGGATAAAGTGACATGGAGTAGGTGAGGGAAATGGAGACACAGACCCAGTGAGAGAGATGGAGACACAGAAACAGTGAGGGAAATGGAGACACCGAGAAAATGAGAGAGATGGAGACACAGAAACAAATAGGGTGATGGGGAGACACAGGCAAAGTGAGGGTGATGGAGACACAGACACAGTGAGGGACATGGAGTCACAGATGCAGTGAGGGAGATGGAGACACAGGCAAAGTGAGGGAGATGGACACACAGATACTGTGAGAGAGATGGAGACACAGACGCAGTGAGAGAGAAGGAGACACGGACACAGTGAGAGAGATGGAGAGACAGACACAGTGAGGGAGATGCAGACAAAGACCCAATGAGGGCGATGGAGACACAGACACAGTGTGCGAGATGGAGACACAGACGTAGTGAGAGTGATGGAGACACAGACACAATGAGGGAGATGGAGACACAGATACAGTGAGGGAGGTGGAGACACAGACACAGTGAAGGAGATGCAGACACAGACGTAGTGAGAGAGATGCAGACACAGACACAGTGAGGGAGTTGGAGACACAGACGCAGTGAGGGAGATGGAGAAACAGACGTAGTGAGGGAGATGGAGACTCAGACACAGTGAGGGAGATGGAGACACAGACACTGTGAGAGAAATGGAGACACAGACACAGTATGGGAGATGGAGACACAGACGCTGTTAGGGAGATGGTGACACAGCCACAGTGAGGGTGATGGAGACTCAGACGCAGTGAGGGAGCTGGAGACACAGATGCAGTGAGGGAGATGGAGACACAGACACAGTGACTGAGATGCAGACACAGACGTAGTGAGAGAGATGCAGACACAGATACAGTGAGGGATTTGGTGACACAGACGCAGTGGGGGAGATAGAGAAACAGACGTAGTGAGGGAGATGGAGACTCAGACACAGTGAGGGAGATGGAGACACAGACGTAGTGAGAGAAATGGAGACACAGACACAGTGAGAGAGAAGGAGACACAGAAACAGTGAGGGAGATGGAGACACCGACAAAATGAGAGAGATGGAGACACAGACACAAAAAGTGAGATGGGGAGACACAGACACAGTGAGGATGATGGAGACACAGACGCTATGAAAGAGATGGAGACTCAGACACAGTGAGGGAGATGGAGACACAGTCACAGAGAGGGAGATGGTGACACCCAAACAGTGAGAGAAATGGAGACACAGACACAGTGAGGGAGATGGAGACACAGACATAGTGAGGGAGATGGAGAAACAGACGCAGTCAGAGAGAAGGAGACACAGACACAGTGAGGGAGATGGAGACACAGACACAGTGAGGGAGATGGAGACATAGAGTAGGTGAGGGAAATGGAGACACAGTCAGAGTGAGAGAGATGGTGACACAGACACTGTGAGGGAGATGGATACACAGACCCAATGAGGGAGAAGGAGACACAGACAAAGTGAGGGAGATGGAGACAGAGACCCAATGAGGGAGATGGAGACACAGACACAGTGTGGGAGATGGAGACACAGACACAGTGAAGGAGATGGAGAGACAGACGCAGTGAGGGAGATGAAGACACAGAGTAGGTGAGGGAGATGGAGACACAGACACAGTGAGGGAGATGGAGACACAGATACAGTGAGGGAGATGTAGACAGTGACACAGTGAGGGAGATGGAGACACAGACACAGTGAGGGAGATGGAGACATAGACCACATGAGCGAGAAGGAGACACAGACCCTTTGAGGGAGATGGAGACACAGACACAGTAAGGGAGATGGAGACACAGCCGGAGTGAGGGAGGTGGAGATACAGACTCAGTGAGGGAGATGAAGACACAGAGTAGGTGAGGGAAATGGAGACACAGACACAGTGAGGGAGATGGAGACACAGATACAGTGAGGGAGATGGAGACACAGACACAGTGAGGGAGATGGAGACACAGACACAGTGAGGGAGATGGAGACATAGACCACATGACCAAGAAGGAGACACAGACCCTTTGAGGGAGATGGAGACACAGACACAGTAAGGGAGATGGAGACACAGGCGCAGTGAGGGAGATGGAGACACAGACACAGTGAGGGAGATGGAGACACAGACGTAGTGAGAGAAATGGAGACGCAGACACAGTGAGAGAGAAGGAGACACAGAAACAGTGAGGGAGATGGAGACACCGACAAAATGAGAGAGATGGAGACACAGACACAAAAAGTGAGATGGGGAGACACAGACACAGTGAGGATGATGGAGACACAGACGCTATGAAAGAGATGGAGACTCAGACACAGTGAGGGAGATGGAGATACAGTCACAGAGAGGGAGATGGTGACACCCAAACAGTGAGAGAAATGGAGACACAGACACAGTGAGAGAGATGGAGACACAGACATAGTGAGGGAGATGGAGAAACAGACGCAGTCAGAGAGAAGGAGACACAGACACAGTGAGGGAGATGGAGACACAGACACAGTGAGGGAGATGGAGACATAGAGTAGGTGAGGGAAATGGAGACACAGTCAGAGTGAGAGAGATGGTGACACAGACACTGTGAGGGAGATGGATACACAGACCCAATGAGGGAGAAGGAGACACAGACAAAGTGAGGGAGATGGAGGCAGAGACCCAATGAGGGAGATGGAGACACAGACACAGTGTGGGAGATGGAGACACAGACACAGTGAAGGAGATGGAGAGACAGACGCAGTGAGGGAGATGAAGACACAGAGTAGGTGAGGGAAATGGAGACACAGACACAGTGAGGGAGATGGAGACACAGATACATTGAGGGAGATGTAGACAGTGACACAGTGAGGGAGATGGAGACACAGACACAGTGAGGGAGATGGAGACATAGACCACATGAGCGAGAAGGAGACACAGACCCTTTGAGGGAGATGGAGACACAGACACAGTAAGGGAGATGGAGACACAGCCGGAGTGAGGGAGGTGGAGATACAGACTCAGTGAGGGAGATGAAGACACAGAGTAGGTGAGGGAAATGGAGACACAGACACAGTGAGGGAGATGGAGACACAGACACAGTGAGGGAGATGGAGACACAGACGCAGTGATAGAGATGAAGACACAGATACAGTGAGGGAAATGGAGACACAGACACAGTGAGAGAAAAGGAGACACAGAAACAGTGAGGGAGATGGAGACACCGACAAAATGAGAGAGATGGAGACACAGACACAAAAAGTGAGATGGGGAGACACAGACACAGTGAGGATGATGGAGACACAGACGCAATGAAAGAGATGGAGACTCAGACACAGTGAGGGAGATGGAGACACTGTCACAGAGAGGGAGATGGTGACAACCAAACAGTGAGAGAAATGGAGACACAGACACAGTGAGAGAGATGGAGACCCAGACACAGTGAGGGAGATGGAGAAACAGACGCAGTCAGAGAGATGGAGACACAGACACAGTGAGGGAGATGGAGACACAGACACAGTGAGGGAGATGGAGACATAGACCACATGAGCGAGAAGGAGACACAGACCCATTGTGGGAGAGGGAGACACAGACACAGTGAGGGAGATGGAGACACAGAGTAGGTGAGGGAAATGGAGACACAGACACAGTGAGGGAGATGGAGACACAGATACAGTGAGGGAGATGGGGACACAGATACAGTGAGGGAGATGGAGACACAGACACAGTGAGGGAGATGGAGACACAGACGCAGTGAGGGAGATGAAGACACAGAGTAGGTGAGGGAAATGGTTACACAGACACAGTGAGGGAGATGGAGACACAGACACAATGAGGGAGATGGAGACACAGACACAGTGAGGGAGATGGAGACACAGATACAGTGAGGGAGATGGAGACACAGGCGCAGCGAGGGATAAAGTGACATGCAGTAGGTGAGGGAAATGGAGACACAGACACAGTGAAAGAGATGGAGACACAGAAACAGTGAGGGAAATGGAGACACCGAGAAAATGAGAGAGATGGAGACACAGAAACAAATAGGGTGATGGGGAGACACAGGCAAAGTGAGGGTGATGGAGACACAGACACAGTGAGGGACATGGAGTCACAGATGCAGTGACGGAGATGGAGACACAGGAAAAGTGAGGGAGATGGACACACAGATACTGTGAGAGAGATGGAGACACAGACGCAGTGAGAGAGAAGGAGACACGGACACAGTGAGAGAGATGGAAAGACAGACACAGTGAGGGAGATGCAGACAAAGACCCAATGAGGGCGATGGAGACACAGACACAGTGTGTGAGATGGAGACACAGACGTAGTGAGAGTGATGGAGACACAGACACAATGAGGGAGATGGAGACACAGATACAGTGAGGGAGGTGGAGACACAGACACAGTGAAGGAGATGCAGACACAGACGTAGTGAGAGAGATGCAGACACAGACACAGTGAGGGAGATGGAGGCACAGACGCAGTGAGGGAGATGGAGAAACAGACGTAGTGAGGGAGATGGAGACTCAGACCCAGTGAGGGAGATGGAGACACAGACACTGTGAGAGAAATGGAGACACAGACACAGTATGGGAGATGGAGACACAGACGCAGTTAGGGAGATGGTGACACAGCCACAGTGAGGGTGATGGAGACACAGACGCAGTGAGGGAGCTGGAGACACAGATGCAGTGAGGGAGATGGAGACATAGAATAGGTGAAACAAATGGAGACACAGACACATTTGGAGAGAAGGAGACACAGAAACAGTGAGGGAGATGGAGACAGCGACAAAATGAGAGAGATGGAGACACAGACACAGTGAGAGAGATGGAGACACAGACACAGTGAGGGAGATGGAGAAACAGACGCAGTCAGAGAGATGGAGACACAGACACTTTGAGAGAGATGGAGACACAGGCACAGTCAGGGAGATTGAGACATAGACCACATGAGGGAGAAGGAGACACAGACCCATTGAGGGAGATGGAGACACAGACACAGTGTGGGAGATGGAGACACAGACACAGTGAAAGAGATGGAGAGACAGACGCAGTGAGGGAGATGAAGACACAGAGTAGGTGAGGAAAATGGACACACAGACACAGTGAGGGAGATGGAGACACAGACACAATGAGGGAGATGGAGACACAGACACAGTGAGGGAGATGGAGACACTGATACAGTGAGGGAGATGGAGACACAGGCGCAGCGAGGGATAAAGAGACATGGAGTAGGTGAGGGAAATGGAGACACAGACACAGTGAGAGAGATGGAGACGCAGAAACTGTGATGGAAACGGAGACACCGAGAAAATGAGAGAGATGGAGACACAGAAACAAATAGGGTGATGGGGAGACACAGGCAAAGTGAGGGTGATGGAGACACAGACACAGTGAGGGACATGGAGTCACAGATGCAGTGACGGAGATGGAGACACAAGCAAAGTGAGGGAGATGGACACACAGATACTGTGAGAGAGATGGAGACACAGACGCAGTGAGAGAGAAGGAGACACGGACACAGTGAGACTGATGGAGAGACAGACAAAGTGAGGGCGATGGAGACAAAGACCCAATGAGGGCGATGGAAACACAGACACAGTGTGCGAGATGGAGACACAGCCGTAGTGAGAGTGATGGAGAACAGACACAATGAGGGAGATGGAGACACAGATACAGTGAGGGAGATGGAGACACAGACACAGTGAAGGAGATGCAGACACAGACGTAGTGAGAGAGATGCAGACTCAGACACAGTGAGGGAGTTGGAGACACAGACGCAGTGAGGGAGATGGAGAAACAGACGTAGTGAGGGAGATGGAGTCTCAGACACAGTGAGGGAGATGGAGACACAGACACTGTGAGAGAAATGGAGACACAGACACAGTATGGGAGATGGAGACACAGATACAGTGAGGGAGATGGTGACACAGACACAGTGAGGATGATGGAGACATAGAATAGGTGAGGGAAATGGAGACACAGACACAGTGAGAGAGAAGGAGACACAGAAACAGTGAGGGAGATGGAGACACCGACAAAATGAGAGAGATGGAGACACAGACACAAAAAGTGAGATGGGGAGACAGAGACACAGTGAGGATGATGGAGACACAGACGCAATGAAAGAGATGGAGACTCAGACACAGTGAGGGAGATGGAGACACAGTCACAGAGAGGGAGATGGTGACACCCAAACAGTGAGAGAAATGGAGACACAGACACAGTGAGAGAGATGGAGACACAGACACAGTGAGGGAGATGGAGAAACAGACGCAGTCAGAGAGATGGAGACACAGACACAGTGAGGGAGATGGAGACACAGACACAGTGAGGGAGATGGAGACATAGACCACATGAGCGAGAAGGAGACACAGACCCATTGAGGGAGAGGGAGACACAGACACAGTGAGGGAGATGGAGACATAGAGTAGGTGAGGGAAATGGAGACACAGTCAGAGTGAGAGAGATGGTGACACAGACACTGTGAGGGAGATGGATACACAGACCCAATGAGGGAGAAGGGGACACAGACAAAGTGAGGGAGATGGAGACAGAGACCCAATGAGGGAGATGGAGACACAGACACAGTGTGGGAGATGGAGACACAGACACAGTGAAGGAGATGGAGAGACAGACGCAGTGAGGGAGATGAAGACACAGAGTAGGTGAGGGAGATGGAGACACAGACACAGTGAGGGAGATGGAGACACAGATACAGTGAGGGAGATGTAGACAGTGACACAGTGAGGGAGATGGAGACACAGACACAGTGAGGGAGATGGAGACATAGACCACATGAGCGAGAAGGAGACACAGACCCTTTGAGGGAGATGGAGACACAGACACAGTAAGGGAGATGGAGACACAGCCGGAGTGAGGGAGGTGGAGATACAGACTCAGTGAGGGAGATGAAGACACAGAGTAGGTGAGGGAAATGGAGACACAGACACAGTGAGGGAGATGGAGACACAGATACAGTGAGGGAGATGGAGACACAGACACAGTGAGGGAGATGGAGACACAGACACAGTGAGGGAGATGGAGACATAGACCACATGACCAAGAAGGAGACACAGACCCTTTGAGGGAGATGGAGACACAGACACAGTAAGGGAGATGGAGACACAGGCGCAGTGAGGGAGATGGAGACACAGACACAGTGAGGGAGATGGAGACACAGACGTAGTGAGAGAAATGGAGACGCAGACACAGTGAGAGAGAAGGAGACACAGAAACAGTGAGGGAGATGGAGACACCGACAAAATGAGAGAGATGGAGACACAGACACAAAAAGTGAGATGGGGAGACACAGACACAGTGAGGATGATGGAGACACAGACGCTATGAAAGAGATGGAGACTCAGACACAGTGAGGGAGATGGAGATACAGTCACAGAGAGGGAGATGGTGACACCCAAACAGTGAGAGAAATGGAGACACAGACACAGTGAGAGAGATGGAGACACAGACATAGTGAGGGAGATGGAGAAACAGACGCAGTCAGAGAGAAGGAGACACAGACACAGTGAGGGAGATGGAGACACAGACACAGTGAGGGAGATGGAGACATAGAGTAGGTGAGGGAAATGGAGACACAGTCAGAGTGAGAGAGATGGTGACACAGACACTGTGAGGGAGATGGATACACAGACCCAATGAGGGAGAAGGAGACACAGACAAAGTGAGGGAGATGGAGGCAGAGACCCAATGAGGGAGATGGAGACACAGACACAGTGTGGGAGATGGAGACACAGACACAGTGAAGGAGATGGAGAGACAGACGCAGTGAGGGAGATGAAGACACAGAGTAGGTGAGGGAAATGGAGACACAGACACAGTGAGGGAGATGGAGACACAGATACATTGAGGGAGATGTAGACAGTGACACAGTGAGGGAGATGGAGACACAGACACAGTGAGGGAGATGGAGACATAGACCACATGAGCGAGAAGGAGACACAGACCCTTTGAGGGAGATGGAGACACAGACACAGTAAGGGAGATGGAGACACAGCCGGAGTGAGGGAGGTGGAGATACAGACTCAGTGAGGGAGATGAAGACACAGAGTAGGTGAGGGAAATGGAGACACAGACACAGTGAGGGAGATGGAGACACAGACACAGTGAGGGAGATGGAGACACAGACGCAGTGATAGAGATGAAGACACAGATACAGTGAGGGAAATGGAGACACAGACACAGTGAGAGAAAAGGAGACACAGAAACAGTGAGGGAGATGGAGACACCGACAAAATGAGAGAGATGGAGACACAGACACAAAAAGTGAGATGGGGAGACACAGACACAGTGAGGATGATGGAGACACAGACGCAATGAAAGAGATGGAGACTCAGACACAGTGAGGGAGATGGAGACACTGTCACAGAGAGGGAGATGGTGACAACCAAACAGTGAGAGAAATGGAGACACAGACACAGTGAGAGAGATGGAGACACTGACACAGTGAGGGAGATGGAGAAACAGACGCAGTCAGAGAGATGGAGACACAGACACAGTGAGGGAGATGGAGACACAGACACAGTGAGGGAGATGGATACATAGACCACATGATCGAGAAGGAGACACAGACCCATTGAGGGAGAGGGAGACACAGACACAGTGAGGGAGATGGAGACACAGAGTAGGTGAGGGAAATGGAGACACAGACACAGTGAGGGAGATGGAGACACAGATACAGTGAGGGAGATGAAGACACAGAGTAGGTGACGGAAATGGACACACAGACACAGTGAGGGAGATGGAGACACAGACACAATGAGGGAGATGGAGACACAGACACAGTGAGGGAGATGGAGACACAGATACAGTGAGGGAGATGGAGACACAGGCGCAGCGAGGGATAAATTGACATGGAGTAGGTGAGGGAAATGGAGACACAGACACAGTGAGAGAGATGGAGACACAGAAACAGTGAGGGAAATGGAGACACCGAGAAAATGAGAGAGATGGAGACACAGAAACAAATAGGGTGATAGGGAGACACAGGCAAAGTGAGGGTGATGGAGACACAGCCACAGTGAGGGACATGGAGTCACAGATGCAGTGACGGAGATGGAGACACAGGCAAAGTGAGGGAGATGGACACACAGATACTGTGAGGGAGATGGAGACACAGACGCAGTGAGAGAGAAGGAGACACGGACACAGTGAGAGAGATGGAGAGACAGACACAGTGAGGGAGATGCAGACAAAGACCCAATGAGGGCGATGGAGACACAGACACAGTGTGCGAGATGGAGACACAGACGTAGTGAGAGTGATGGAGACACAGACACAATGAGGGAGATGGAGACACAGATACAGTGAGGGAGGTGGAGACACAGACACAGTGAAGGAGATGCAGACACAGACGTAGTGAGAGAGAAGCAGACACAGACACAGTGAGGGAGTTGGAGACACAGACGCAGTGAGGGAGATGGAGAAACAGACGTAGTGAGGGAGATGGAGACTCAGACACAGTGAGGGAGATGGAGACACAGACACTGTGAGAGAAATGGAGACACAGACACAGTATGGGAGATGGAGACACAGACGCAGTTAGGGAGATGGTGACACAGCCACAGTGAGGGTGATGGAGACACAGACGCAGTGAGGGAGCTGGAGACACAGATGCAGTGAGGGAGATGGAGACATAGAATAGGTGAAACAAATGGAGACACAGACACATTTGGAGAGAAGGAGACACAGAAACAGTGAGGGAGATGGAGACAGCGACAAAATGAGAGAGATGGAGACACAGACACAGTGAGAGAGATGGAGACACAGACACAGTGAGGGAGATGGAGAAACAGACGCAGTCAGAGAGATGGAGACACAGACACTTTGAGAGAGATGGAGACACAGGCACAGTCAGGGAGATTGAGACATAGACCACATGAGGGAGAAGGAGACACAGACCCATTGAGGGAGATGGAGACACAGACACAGTGTGGGAGATGGAGACACAGACACAGTGAAAGAGATGGAGAGACAGACGCAGTGAGGGAGATGAAGACACAGAGTAGGTGAGGAAAATGGACACACAGACACAGTGAGGGAGATGGAGACACAGACACAATGAGGGAGATGGAGACACAGACACAGTGAGGGAGATGGAGACACTGATACAGTGAGGGAGATGGAGACACAGGCGCAGCGAGGGATAAAGAGACATGGAGTAGGTGAGGGAAATGGAGACACAGACACAGTGAGAGAGATGGAGACGCAGAAACTGTGATGGAAACGGAGACACCGAGAAAATGAGAGAGATGGAGACACAGAAACAAATAGGGTGATGGGGAGACACAGGCAAAGTGAGGGTGATGGAGACACAGACACAGTGAGGGACATGGAGTCACAGATGCAGTGACGGAGATGGAGACACAAGCAAAGTGAGGGAGATGGACACACAGATACTGTGAGAGAGATGGAGACACAGACGCAGTGAGAGAGAAGGAGACACGGACACAGTGAGACTGATGGAGAGACAGACAAAGTGAGGGCGATGGAGACAAAGACCCAATGAGGGCGATGGAAACACAGACACAGTGTGCGAGATGGAGACACAGCCGTAGTGAGAGTGATGGAGAACAGACACAATGAGGGAGATGGAGACACAGATACAGTGAGGGAGATGGAGACACAGACACAGTGAAGGAGATGCAGACACAGACGTAGTGAGAGAGATGCAGACTCAGACACAGTGAGGGAGTTGGAGACACAGACGCAGTGAGGGAGATGGAGAAACAGACGTAGTGAGGGAGATGGAGTCTCAGACACAGTGAGGGAGATGGAGACACAGACACTGTGAGAGAAATGGAGACACAGACACAGTATGGGAGATGGAGACACAGATACAGTGAGGGAGATGGTGACACAGACACAGTGAGGATGATGGAGACATAGAATAGGTGAGGGAAATGGAGACACAGACACAGTGAGAGAGAAGGAGACACAGAAACAGTGAGGGAGATGGAGACACCGACAAAATGAGAGAGATGGAGACACAGACACAAAAAGTGAGATGGGGAGACAGAGACACAGTGAGGATGATGGAGACACAGACGCAATGAAAGAGATGGAGACTCAGACACAGTGAGGGAGATGGAGACACAGTCACAGAGAGGGAGATGGTGACACCCAAACAGTGAGAGAAATGGAGACACAGACACAGTGAGAGAGATGGAGACACAGACACAGTGAGGGAGATGGAGAAACAGACGCAGTCAGAGAGATGGAGACACAGACACAGTGAGGGAGATGGAGACACAGACACAGTGAGGGAGATGGAGACATAGACCACATGAGCGAGAAGGAGACACAGACCCATTGAGGGAGAGGGAGACACAGACACAGTGAGGGAGATGGAGACATAGAGTAGGTGAGGGAAATGGAGACACAGTCAGAGTGAGAGAGATGGTGACACAGACACTGTGAGGGAGATGGATACACAGACCCAATGAGGGAGAAGGGGACACAGACAAAGTGAGGGAGCTGGAGACAGAGACCCAATGAGGGAAATGGATACACAGACACAGTGTGGGAGATGGAGACACAGACACAGTGAAGGAGATGGAGAGACAGACGCAGTGAGGGAGATGAAGACACAGAGTAGGTGAGGGAAATGGAGACACAGACACAGTGAGGGAGATGGAGACACAGATACAGTGAGGGAGATGTAGACAGTGACACAGTGAGGGAGATGGAGACACAGACACAGTGAGGGAGATGGAGACATAGACCACATGAGCGAGAAGGAGACACAGACCCTTTGAGGGAGATGGAGACACAGACACAGTGAGGGAGATGGAGACATAGACCACATGAGCGAGAAGGAGACACAGACCCTTTGAGGGAGATGGAGACACAGACAAGTGAGAGAGAAGGAGACACAGAAACAGTGAGGGAGATGGAGACACCGACAAAATGAGAGAGATGGAGACACAGACACAAAAAGTGAGATGGGGAGACACAGACACAGTGAGGATGATGGAGACACAGACGCAATGAAAGAGATGGAGCCTCAGACACAGTGAGGGAGATGGAGACACGGTCACAGAGAGGGAGATGGTGAAACCCAAACAGTGAGAGAAATGGAGACACAGACACAGTGAGAGAGATGGAGACACTGACACAGTGAGGGAGATGGAGAAACAGACGCAGTCAGAGAGATGGAGACACAGACACAGTGAGGGAGATGGAGACACAGACACAGTGAGGGAGATGGATACATAGACCACATGATCGAGAAGGAGACACAGACCCATTGAGGGAGAGGGAGACACAGACACAGTGAGGGAGATGGAGACACAGAGTAGGTGAGGGAAATGGAGACACAGACACAGTGAGGGAGATGGAGACACAGATACAGTGAGGGAGATGAAGACACAGAGTAGGTGACGGAAATGGACACACAGACACAGTGAGGGAGATGGAGACACAGACACAATGAGGGAGATGGAGACACAGACACAGTGAGGGAGATGGAGACACAGATACAGTGAGGGAGATGGAGACACAGGCGCAGCGAGGGATAAATTGACATGGAGTAGGTGAGGGAAATGGAGACACAGACACAGTGAGAGAGATGGAGACACAGAAACAGTGAGGGAAATGGAGACACCGAGAAAATGAGAGAGATGGAGACACAGAAAAAAATAGGGTGATAGGGAGACACAGGCAAAGTGAGGGTGATGGAGACACAGCCACAGTGAGGGACATGGAGTCACAGATGCAGTGACGGAGATGGAGACACAGGCAAAGTGAGGGAGATGGACACACAGATACTGTGAGGGAGATGGAGACACAGACGCAGTGAGAGAGAAGGAGACACGGACACAGTGAGAGAGATGGAGAGACAGACACAGTGAGGGAGATGCAGACAAAGACCCAATGAGGGCGATGGAGACACAGACACAGTGTGCGAGATGGAGACACAGACGTAGTGAGAGTGATGGAGACACAGACACAATGAGGGAGATGGAGACACAGATACAGTGAGGGAGGTGGAGACACAGACACAGTGAAGGAGATGCAGACACAGACGTAGTGAGAGAGATGCAGACACAGACACAGTGAGGGAGTTGGAGACACAGACGCAGTGAGGGAGATGGAGAAACAGACGTAGTGAGGGAGATGGAGACTCAGACCCAGTGAGGGAGATGGAGACACAGACACTGTGAGAGAAATGGAGACACAGACACAGTATGGGTGATGAAGACACAGACGCTGTTAGGGAGATGGTGACACAGCCACAGTGAGGGTGATGGAGACTCAGACGCAGTGAGGGAGCTGGAGACACAGATGCAGTGAGGGAGATGGAGACACAGACACAGTGAAGGAGATGCAGACACAGACGTAGTGAGAGAGATGCAGACACAGATACAGTGAGGGATTTGGTGACACAGACGCAGTGGGGGAGATAGAGAAACAGACGTAGTGAGGGAGATGGAGACTCAGACACAGTGAGGGAGATGGAGACACAGAAGTAGTGAGAGAAATGGAGACACAGACACAGTATGGCAGATGGAGACACAGACGCAGTGAGGGAGATGGTGACACAGACACAGTGAGGGTGATGGAGACATAGAATAGGTGAGGGAAATGGAGACACAGACACAGTGAGAGAGAAGGAGACACAGAAACAGTGAGGGAGATGGAGACACCGACAAAATGAGAGAGATGGAGACACAGACACAAAAAGTGAGATGGGGAGACACAGACACAGTGAGGATGATGGAGACACAGACGCAATGAAAGAGATGGAGACTCAGACACAGTGAGGGAGATGGAGACACAGTCACAGAGAGGGAGATGGTGACACCCAAACAGTGAGAGAAATGGAGACACAGACACAGTGAGGGAGATGGAGACACAGATACAGTGAGGGAGATGGAGACACAGACACAGTGAGGGAGATGGAGCCACAGACGCAGTGATAGAGATGAAGACACAGATACAGTGAGGCAAATGGAGACACAGACAAGTGAGAGAGATGGAGACAGAGAAACAGTGAGGGAATTGGAGACACCGAGAAAATGAGAGAGATGGACACACAGAAACAAATAGGGTGATGGGGAGACACAGGCAAAGTGAGGGTGATGGAGACACAGACACAGTGAGGGACATGGAGTCACAGATGCAGTGAGGGAGATGGAGACACAGGCAAAGTGAGGGAGATGGACACACAGACACTGTGAGAGAAATGGAGACACGGACACAGTGAGTGAGATGGAGAGACAGACACAGTGAGGGAGATGGAGACAACGACCCAATGAGGGCGATGGAGACACAGACACAGTGTGGGAGATGGAGACACAGACGTAGTGAGAGTGATGGAGACACAGACACAATGAGGGAGATGGAGACACAGATACAGTGAGGGAGATGGAGACACAGACACAGTGAGGGAGATGCAGACACAGACGTAGTGAGAGAGATGCAGACACAGACACAGTGAGGGAGTTGGAGACACAGACGCAGTGAGGGAAATGGAGAAACAGACACTGTGAGAGAAACGGAGACACAGACACAGTATGGGAGATGGAGATACAGACGCAGTTAGGGAGAAGGTGACACAGCCACAGTGAGGGTGATGGAGACAAAGACGCCCTGAGGGAGCTGGAGACACAGATGCAGTGAGGGATTTGGAGACATAGAATAGGTGAGGGAAATGGAGACACAGACACATTTGGAGAGAAGGAGACGCAGAAACAGTGAGGGAGATGGAGACAGCGACAAAATGAGAGAGATGGAGACACAGAGTCAGTGAGAGAGATGGAGACACAGACACAGTGAGGGAGATGGAGAAACAGACGCAGTCAGAGAGATGGAGACACAGACACTTTGAGGGAGATGGAGACACAGGCACAGTCAGGGAGATTGAGACATAGACCACATGAGGGAGAAGGAGACACAGACCCATTGAGGGAGATGGAGACACAGACACAGTGAGGGAGATGGAGACACAGGCCCAGTGAGGGAGATAGAGACACAGACACGGTGAGGGAGATGAAGACACAGAGTAGGTGAGGGAAATGGAGACACAGACACAGTGAGGGAGATGGAGACACAGATACAGTGAGGGAGATGGACAAACAGATACAGTGAGGGAGATGGAGACACAGACACAGTGAGGGAGATGGAGACACAGACGCAGTGAGGGAGATGAAGACACAGAGTAGGTGAGGGAAATGGACACACAGACACAGTGAGGGAGATGGAGACACAGACACAATGAGGGAGATGGAGACACAGACACAGTGAGGGAGATGGAGACACAGATACAGTGAGGGAGATGGAGACACAGGCGCAGCGAGGGATAAAGAGACATGGAGTAGGTGAGGGAAATGGAGACACAGACACAGTGAGAGATATGGAGACACAGAAACAGTGAGGGAAATGGAGACACCGAGAAAATGAGAGAGATGGAGACACAGAAACAAATAGGGTGATGGGGAGACACAGGCAAAGTGAGGGTGATGGAGACACAGACACAGTGAGGGACATGGAGTCACAGATGCAGTGACGGAGATGGAGACACAGGCAAAGTGAGGGAGATGGACACACAGATACTGTGAGAGTGATGGAGACACAGACGCAGTGAGAGAGAAGGAGACACGGACACAGTGAGAGAGATGGAGAGACAGACAGTGAGGTAGATGGAGACAAAGACCCAATGAGGGCGATGGAGACACAGACACAGTGTGCGAGATGGTGACACAGACGTAGTGAGAGTGATGGAGACACAGACACAATGAGGGAGATGGAGACACAGATGCAGTGAGGGAGGTGGAGACACAGACACAGTGAAGGAGATGCAGACACAGACGTAGTGAGAGAGATGCAGACACAGACACAGTGAGGGAGTTGGAGACACAGACGCAGTGAGGGAGATGGAGAAACAGACGTAGTGAGGGAGATGGAGACTCAGACCCAGTGAGGGAGATGGAGACACAGACGCTGTGAGAGAAATGGAGACACAGACACAGTATGGGAGATGGAGACACAGACGCAGTTAGGGAGATGGTGACACAGCCACAGTGAGGGTGATGGAGACTCAGACGCAGTGAGGGAGCTGGAGACACAGATGCATTGAGGGAGATGGAGACATAGAATAGGTGAGGGAAAAGGAGACACAGACACAGTGAGAGAGAAGGAGACACAGAAACAGTGAGGGAGATGGAGAGAGCGACAAAATGAGAGAGATGGAGACACAAACACAGTGAGGGAGATGGAGACACAGACACAGAGAGGGACATGGAGACACCCAAACAGTCAGAGAAATGGAGACACAGACACAGTGAGAGAGATGGAGACACAGACACAGTGAGGGAGATGGTGAAACAGACGCAGTCAGAGAGATGGAGACACAGACACAGTGAGGGAGATGGAGACACAGACACAGTGAGGGAGATTGAGACATAGACCACATGAGGGAGAAGGAGACACAGACCCATTGAGGGAGATGGAGACACAGACACAGTGAGGGAGATGGAGACACAGGCGCAGTGAGGGAGATAGAGACACAGACACAGTGAGGGAGATGAAGACATAGAGTAGGTGAGGGAAATGGAGACACAGACACAGTGAGGGAGATGGAGACACAGATACAGTGAGGGAGATGGAGACACAGTCACAGTGAGGGAGATGGAGACATAGACCACATGAGCGAGAAGGAGACACATACCATTTGAGGGAGATGGAGACACAGACACAGTATGAGAGATGGATACACAGGCGCAGTGAGGGAGATGAAGACACAGAGTAGGTGAGGGAAATGGAGACAGAGACACAGTGAGCGAGATGGAGACACAGATACAGTGAGGGAGATGGAGACACAGCCGGAGTGAGGGAGGTGGAGATACAGACTCAGTGAGGGAGATGAAGACACAGAGTAGGTGAGGGAAATGGAGACACAGACACAGTGAGGGAGATGGAGACACAGACACAGTGAGGGAGATGGAGACACAGACGCAGTGATAGAGATGAAGACACAGATACAGTGAGGGAAATGGAGACACAGACACAGTGAGAGAAAAGGAGACACAGAAACAGTGAGGGAGATGGAGACACCGACAAAATGAGAGAGATGGAGACACAGACACAAAAAGTGAGATGGGGAGACACAGACACAGTGAGGATGATGGAGACACAGACGCAATGAAAGAGATGGAGACTCAGACACAGTGAGGGAGATGGAGACACTGTCACAGAGAGGGAGATGGTGACAACCAAACAGTGAGAGAAATGGAGACACAGACACAGTGAGAGAGATGGAGACCCAGACACAGTGAGGGAGATGGAGAAACAGACGCAGTCAGAGAGATGGAGACACAGACACAGTGAGGGAGATGGAGACACAGACACAGTGAGGGAGATGGAGACATAGACCACATGAGCGAGAAGGAGACACAGACCCATTGTGGGAGAGGGAGACACAGACACAGTGAGGGAGATGGAGACACAGAGTAGGTGAGGGAAATGGAGACACAGACACAGTGAGGGAGATGGAGACACAGATACAGTGAGGGAGATGGGGACACAGATACAGTGAGGGAGATGGAGACACAGACACAGTGAGGGAGATGGAGACACAGACGCAGTGAGGGAGATGAAGACACAGAGTAGGTGAGGGAAATGGTTACACAGACACAGTGAGGGAGATGGAGACACAGACACAATGAGGGAGATGGAGACACAGACACAGTGAGGGAGATGGAGACACAGATACAGTGAGGGAGATGGAGACACAGGCGCAGCGAGGGATAAAGTGACATGCAGTAGGTGAGGGAAATGGAGACACAGACACAGTGAAAGAGATGGAGACACAGAAACAGTGAGGGAAATGGAGACACCGAGAAAATGAGAGAGATGGAGACACAGAAACAAATAGGGTGATGGGGAGACACAGGCAAAGTGAGGGTGATGGAGACACAGACACAGTGAGGGACATGGAGTCACAGATGCAGTGACGGAGATGGAGACACAGGAAAAGTGAGGGAGATGGACACACAGATACTGTGAGAGAGATGGAGACACAGACGCAGTGAGAGAGAAGGAGACACGGACACAGTGAGAGAGATGGAAAGACAGACACAGTGAGGGAGATGCAGACAAAGACCCAATGAGGGCGATGGAGACACAGACACAGTGTGCGAGATGGAGACACAGACGTAGTGAGAGTGATGGAGACACAGACACAATGAGGGAGATGGAGACACAGATACAGTGAGGGAGGTGGAGACACAGACACAGTGAAGGAGATGCAGACACAGACGTAGTGAGAGAGATGCAGACACAGACACAGTGAGGGAGATGGAGGCACAGACGCAGTGAGGGAGATGGAGAAACAGACGTAGTGAGGGAGATGGAGACTCAGACACAGTGAGGGAGATGGAGACACAGACACTGTGAGAGAAATGGAGACACAGACACAGTATGGGAGATGGAGACACAGACGCAGTTAGGGAGATGGTGACACAGCCACAGTGAGGGTGATGGAGACACAGACGCAGTGAGGGAGCTGGAGACACAGATGCAGTGAGGGAGATGGAGACATAGAATAGGTGAAACAAATGGAGACACAGACACATTTGGAGAGAAGGAGACACAGAAACAGTGAGGGAGATGGAGACAGCGACAAAATGAGAGAGATGGAGACACAGACACAGTGAGAGAGATGGAGACACAGACACAGTGAGGGAGATGGAGAAACAGACGCAGTCAGAGAGATGGAGACACAGACACAGTCAGGGAGATTGAGACATAGACCACATGAGGGAGAAGGAGACACAGACCCATTGAGGGAGATGGAGACACAGACACAGTGTGGGAGATGGAGACACAGACACAGTGAAAGAGATGGAGAGACAGACGCAGTGAGGGAGATGAAGACACAGAGTAGGTGAGGAAAATGGACACACAGACACAGTGAGGGAGATGGAGACACAGACACAATGAGGGAGATGGAGACACAGACACAGTGAGGGAGATGGAGACACTGATACAGTGAGGGAGATGGAGACACAGGCGCAGCGAGGGATAAAGAGACATGGAGTAGGTGAGGGAAATGGAGACACAGACACAGTGAGAGAGATGGAGACGCAGAAACTGTGATGGAAACGGAGACACCGAGAAAATGAGAGAGATGGAGACACAGAAACAAATAGGGTGATGGGGAGACACAGGCAAAGTGAGGGTGATGGAGACACAGACACAGTGAGGGACATGGAGTCACAGATGCAGTGACGGAGATGGAGACACAAGCAAAGTGAGGGAGATGGACACACAGATACTGTGAGAGAGATGGAGACACAGACGCAGTGAGAGAGAAGGAGACACGGACACAGTGAGACTGATGGAGAGACAGACAAAGTGAGGGCGATGGAGACAAAGACCCAATGAGGGCGATGGAAACACAGACACAGTGTGCGAGATGGAGACACAGCCGTAGTGAGAGTGATGGAGAACAGACACAATGAGGGAGATGGAGACACAGATACAGTGAGGGAGATGGAGACACAGACACAGTGAAGGAGATGCAGACACAGACGTAGTGAGAGAGATGCAGACTCAGACACAGTGAGGGAGTTGGAGACACAGACGCAGTGAGGGAGATGGAGAAACAGACGTAGTGAGGGAGATGGAGTCTCAGACACAGTGAGGGAGATGGAGACACAGACACTGTGAGAGAAATGGAGACACAGACACAGTATGGGAGATGGAGACACAGATACAGTGAGGGAGATGGTGACACAGACACAGTGAGGATGATGGAGACATAGAATAGGTGAGGGAAATGGAGACACAGACACAGTGAGAGAGAAGGAGACACAGAAACAGTGAGGGAGATGGAGACACCGACAAAATGAGAGAGATGGAGACACAGACACAAAAAGTGAGATGGGGAGACAGAGACACAGTGAGGATGATGGAGACACAGACGCAATGAAAGAGATGGAGACTCAGACACAGTGAGGGAGATGGAGACACAGTCACAGAGAGGGAGATGGTGACACCCAAACAGTGAGAGAAATGGAGACACAGACACAGTGAGAGAGATGGAGACACAGACACAGTGAGGGAGATGGAGAAACAGACGCAGTCAGAGAGATGGAGACACAGACACAGTGAGGGAGATGGAGACACAGACACAGTGAGGGAGATGGAGACATAGACCACATGAGCGAGAAGGAGACACAGACCCATTGAGGGAGAGGGAGACACAGACACAGTGAGGGAGATGGAGACATAGAGTAGGTGAGGGAAATGGAGACACAGTCAGAGTGAGAGAGATGGTGACACAGACACTGTGAGGGAAATGGATACACAGACCCAATGAGGGAGAAGGGGACACAGACAAAGTGAGGGAGCTGGAGACAGAGACCCAATGAGGGAAATGGATACACAGACACAGTGTGGGAGATGGAGACACAGACACAGTGAAGGAGATGGAGAGACAGACGCAGTGAGGGAGATGAAGACACAGAGTAGGTGAGGGAAATGGAGACACAGACACAGTGAGGGAGATGGAGACATAGACCACATGAGCGAGAAGGAGACACAGACCCTTTGAGGGAGATGGAGACACAGACAAGTGAGAGAGAAGGAGACACAGAAACAGTGAGGGAGATGGAGACACCGACAAAATGAGAGAGATGGAGACACAGACACAAAAAGTGAGATGGGGAGACACAGACACAGTGAGGATGATGGAGACACAGACGCAATGAAAGAGATGGAGCCTCAGACACAGTGAGGGAGATGGAGACACGGTCACAGAGAGGGAGATGGTGACACCCAAACAGTGAGAGAAATGGAGACACAGACACAGTGAGAGAGATGGAGACACTGACACAGTGAGGGAGATGGAGAAACAGACGCAGTCAGAGAGATGGAGACACAGACACAGTGAGGGAGATGGAGACACAGACACAGTGAGGGAGATGGATACATAGACCACATGATCGAGAAGGAGACACAGACCCATTGAGGGAGAGGGAGACACAGACACAGTGAGGGAGATGGAGACACAGAGTAGGTGAGGGAAATGGAGACACAGACACAGTGAGGGAGATGGAGACACAGATACAGTGAGGGAGATGAAGACACAGAGTAGGTGACGGAAATGGACACACAGACACAGTGAGGGAGATGGAGACACAGACACAATGAGGGAGATGGAGACACAGACACAGTGAGGGAGATGGAGACACAGATACAGTGAGGGAGATGGAGACACAGGCGCAGCGAGGGATATTTTGACATGGAGTAGGTGAGGGAAATGGAGACACAGACACAGTGAGAGAGATGGAGACACAGAAACAGTGAGGGAAATGGAGACACCGAGAAAATGAGAGAGATGGAGACACAGAAAAAAATAGGGTGATAGGGAGACACAGGCAAAGTGAGGGTGATGGAGACACAGCCACAGTGAGGGACATGGAGTCACAGATGCAGTGACGGAGATGGAGACACAGGCAAAGTGAGGGAGATGGACACACAGATACTGTGAGGGAGATGGAGACACAGACGCAGTGAGAGAGAAGGAGACACGGACACAGTGAGAGAGATGGAGAGACAGACACAGTGAGGGAGATGCAGACAAAGACCCAATGAGGGCGATGGAGACACAGACACAGTGTGCGAGATGGAGACACAGACGTAGTGAGAGTGATGGAGACACAGACACAATGAGGGAGATGGAGACACAGATACAGTGAGGGAGGTGGAGACACAGACACAGTGAAGGAGATGCAGACACAGACGTAGTGAGAGAGATGCAGACACAGACACAGTGAGGGAGTTGGAGACACAGACGCAGTGAGGGAGATGGAGAAACAGACGTAGTGAGGGAGATGGAGACTCAGACCCAGTGAGGGAGATGGAGACACAGACACTGTGAGAGAAATGGAGACACAGACACAGTATGGGTGATGAAGACACAGACGCTGTTAGGGAGATGGTGACACAGCCACAGTGAGGGTGATGGAGACTTAGACGCAGTGAGGGAGCTGGAGACACAGATGCAGTGAGGGAGATGGAGACACAGACACAGTGAAGGAGATGCAGACACAGACGTAGTGAGAGAGATGCAGACACAGATACAGTGAGGGATTTGGTGACACAGACGCAGTGGGGGAGATAGAGAAACAGACGTAGTGAGGGAGATGGAGACTCAGACACAGTGAGGGAGATGGAGACACAGAAGTAGTGAGAGAAATGGAGACACAGACACAGTATGGCAGATGGAGACACAGACGCAGTGAGGGAGATGGTGACACAGACACAGTGAGGGTGATGGAGACATAGAATAGGTGAGGGAAATGGAGACACAGACACAGTGAGAGAGAAGGAGACACAGAAACAGTGAGGGAGATGGAGACACCGACAAAATGAGAGAGATGGAGACACAGACACAAAAAGTGAGATGGGGAGACACAGACACAGTGAGGATGATGGAGACACAGACGCAATGAAAGAGATGGAGACTCAGACACAGTGAGGGAGATGGAGACACAGTCACAGAGAGGGAGATGGTGACACCCAAACAGTGAGAGAAATGGAGACACAGACACAGTGAGGGAGATGGAGACACAGATACAGTGAGGGAGATGGAGACACAGACACAGTGAGGGAGATGGAGCCACAGACGCAGTGATAGAGATGAAGACACAGATACAGTGAGGCAAATGGAGACACAGACAAGTGAGAGAGATGGAGACAGAGAAACAGTGAGGGAATTGGAGACACCGAGAAAATGAGAGAGATGGACACACAGAAACAAATAGGGTGATGGGGAGACACAGGCAAAGTGAGGGTGATGGAGACACAGACACAGTGAGGGACATGGAGTCACAGATGCAGTGACGGAGATGGAGACACAGACAGAGTGAGGGAGATGGACACACAGACACTGTGAGAGAAATGGAGACACAGACGCAGTGAGAGAAAAGGAGACACGGACACAGTGAGTGAGATGGAGAGACAGACACAGTGAGGGAGATGGAGACAACGACCCAATGAGGGCGATGGAGACACAGACACAGTGTGGGAGATGGAGACACAGACGTAGTGAGAGTGATGGAGACACAGACACAATGAGGGAGATGGAGACACAGATACAGTGAGGGAGATGGAGACACAGACACAGTGAGGGAGATGCAGACACAGACGTAGTGAGAGAGATGCAGACACAGACACAGTGAGGGAGTTGGAGACACAGACGCAGTGAGGGAAATGGAGAAACAGACACTGTGAGAGAAACGGAGACACAGACACAGTTTGGGAGATGGAGATACAGACGCAGTTAGGGAGAAGGTGACACAGCCACAGTGAGGGTGATGGAGACAAAGACGCCCTGAGGGAGCTGGAGACACAGATGCAGTGAGGGATTTGGAGACATAGAATAGGTGAGGGAAATGGAGACACAGACACATTTGGAGAGAAGGAGACGCAGAAACAGTGAGGGAGATGGAGACAGCGACAAAATGAGAGAGATGGAGACACAGAGTCAGTGAGAGAGATGGAGACACAGACACAGTGAGGGAGATGGAGAAACAGACGCAGTCAGAGAGATGGAGACACAGACACTTTGAGGGAGATGGAGACACAGGCACAGTCAGGGAGATTGAGACATAGACCACATGAGGGAGAAGGAGACACAGACCCATTGAGGGAGATGGAGACACAGACACAGTGAGGGAGATGGAGACACAGGCCCAGTGAGGGAGATAGAGACACAGACACGGTGAGGGAGATGAAGACACAGAGTAGGTGAGGGAAATGGAGACACAGACACAGTGAGGGAGATGGAGACACAGATACAGTGAGGGAGATGGACAAACAGATACAGTGAGGGAGATGGAGACACAGACACAGTGAGGGAGATGGAGACACAGACGCAGTGAGGGAGATGAAGACACAGAGTAGGTGAGGGAAATGGACACACAGACACAGTGAGGGAGATGGAGACACAGACACAATGAGGGAGATGGAGACACAGACACAGTGAGGGAGATGGAGACACAGATACAGTGAGGGAGATGGAGACACAGGCGCAGCGAGGGATAAAGAGACATGGAGTAGGTGAGGGAAATGGAGACACAGACACAGTGAGAGATATGGAGACACAGAAACAGTGAGGGAAATGGAGACACCGAGAAAATGAGAGAGATGGAGACACAGAAACAAATAGGGTGATGGGGAGACACAGGCAAAGTGAGGGTGATGGAGACACAGACACAGTGAGGGACATGGAGTCACAGATGCAGTGACGGAGATGGAGACACAGGCAAAGTGAGGGAGATGGACACACAGATACTGTGAGAGTGATGGAGACACAGACGCAGTGAGAGAGAAGGAGACACGGACACAGTGAGAGAGATGGAGAGACAGACAGTGAGGTAGATGGAGACAAAGACCCAATGAGGGCGATGGAGACACAGACACAGTGTGCGAGATGGTGACACAGACGTAGTGAGAGTGATGGAGACACAGACACAATGAGGGAGATGGAGACACAGATGCAGTGAGGGAGGTGGAGACACAGACACAGTGAAGGAGATGCAGACACAGACGTAGTGAGAGAGATGCAGACACAGACACAGTGAGGGAGTTGGAGACACAGACGCAGTGAGGGAGATGGAGAAACAGACGTAGTGAGGGAGATGGAGACTCAGACCCAGTGAGGGAGATGGAGACACAGACGCTGTGAGAGAAATGGAGACACAGACACAGTATGGGAGATGGAGACACAGACGCAGTTAGGGAGATGGTGACACAGCCACAGTGAGGGTGATGGAGACTCAGACGCAGTGAGGGAGCTGGAGACACAGATGCATTGAGGGAGATGGAGACATAGAATAGGTGAGGGAAAAGGAGACACAGACACAGTGAGAGAGAAGGAGACACAGAAACAGTGAGGGAGATGGAGAGAGCGACAAAATGAGAGAGATGGAGACACAAACACAGTGAGGGAGATGGAGACACAGACACAGAGAGGGACATGGAGACACCCAAACAGTCAGAGAAATGGAGACACAGACACAGTGAGAGAGATGGAGACACAGACACAGTGAGGGAGATGGTGAAACAGACGCAGTCAGAGAGATGGAGACACAGACACAGTGAGGGAGATGGAGACACAGACACAGTGAGGGAGATTGAGACATAGACCACATGAGGGAGAAGGAGACACAGACCCATTGAGGGAGATGGAGACACAGACACAGTGAGGGAGATGGAGACACAGGCGCAGTGAGGGAGATAGAGACACAGACACAGTGAGGGAGATGAAGACATAGAGTAGGTGAGGGAAATGGAGACACAGACACAGTGAGGGAGATGGAGACACAGATACAGTGAGGGAGATGGAGACACAGTCACAGTGAGGGAGATGGAGACATAGACCACATGAGCGAGAAGGAGACACATACCATTTGAGGGAGATGGAGACACAGACACAGTATGAGAGATGGATACACAGGCGCAGTGAGGGAGATGAAGACACAGAGTAGGTGAGGGAAATGGAGACAGAGACACAGTGAGCGAGATGGAGACACAGATACAGTGAGGGAGATGGAGACACAGACACAGTGAGGGAGATGGAGACACAGACGCAGTGCGGGAAATGAAGACACAGAGTAGGTGAGGAAAATGGAGACACAGTCACAGTGAGGGAGATGGAGACACAGATACAGTGAGGGAGATGGAGACACAGACATAATGAGGGAGATGCAGACACAGAAGTAGTGAGAGAGATGCAGATACAGACACAGTGAGGGAGATGGAGACACAGACGCCATGAGGGAGATGGAGACTCAGACGTAGTGCGGGAGATGGAGACACAGACGCAGTGAGGGAGATGTAGTCACAGACACTGTGAGAGAAATGGAGACACAGACACAGTAAGGAAGATGGAGACACAGACGCAGTGAGGGAGATGGTGACACACCCAAATTGAGGGAGATGGAGACACAGACGCAGTGAGCCAGTTGGATACACAGACGCAGTGAGGGAGATGGAGACATAGAGTAGGTGAGGGAAATTCTGACACAGTCAGAGTGAGAGAGATGGTGACACAGACACTGTGAGGGAGATGGATACACAGACCCAATGAGGGAGAAGGAGACACAGACAAAGTGAGGGAGATGGAGACAGAGAGCCAATGAGGGAAATGGAGACACATACGTAGTGAGAGAGATGCAGGCACAGACACAGTGAGGGAGTTGGAGACAAAGACGCAGTGAGGGAGATGGAGACACAGACACTGTGAGAGAAATGGAGACACAGACACAGTCAGGGAGATGGAGACACAGACGCAGTGAGGGAGATGGAGACACAGCCAGTCTGTGGGAGATGGAGAGTCAGACGCAGTGCGGGAAATGAAGACACAGAGTAGGTGAGGCAAATGGAGACACAGACACAGTGAGGGAGATGGAGACACAGATACAGTGAGGGAGATGGAGACACAGACACAGTGAGGGAGATGCAGACACAGAAGTAGTGAGAGAGATGCAGATACAGACACAGTGAGGGAGATGGAGACACAGATGCAGTGAGGGAGATGGAGACTCAGACGTAGTGCGGGAGATGGAGACACAGACGCAGTGAGGGAGATGTAATCACAGACACTGTGAGAGAAATAGAGACACAGACACAGTAAGGGAGATGGAGACACAGACGCAGTGAGGGAGATGGTGACACAGACACAGTGAGGGAGATGGAGACACAGACGCAGTGAGCGAGATGGATACACAGACGCAGTGAGGGAGATGGAGACATAGAGTAGGTGAGGGAAATGGAGACACAGTCAGAGTGAGAGAGATGGTGACACAGACACTGTGAGGGAGATGGATACACAGACCCAATGAGGGAGAAGGAGACACAGACAAAGTGAGGGAGATGGAGACAGAGACCCAATGAGGGAGATGGAGACACAGACACAGTGTGGGAGATGGAGACACAGACGTAGTGAGAGAGATACAGACACAGACACAGTGAGGGAGATGGAGACACAGATACAGTGAGGGAGATGGAGACACAGACACAGTGAGGGAGATGCAGACACATACGTAGTGAGAGAGATGCAGGCACAGACACAGTGAGGGAGTTGGAGACAAAGACGCAGTGAGGGAGATGGAGACACAGACACTGTGAGAGAAATGGAGACACAGACACAGTCAGGGAGATGGAGACACAGGCGCAGCGAGGGAGCTGGAGACATAGAGTAGGTGAGGGAAATGGAGACACAGACAGAGTGAGAGAGATGGAGACACAGACACAGTGAGGGAGATGGATACACAGACCCAATGAGGGAGAAGGAGACACAGACATAGTGAGGGAGATGGAGACAAAGACGTAGTGAGAGAGATGCAGACAAAGACACAGTGAGGGAGATGGTGACACAGATACAGTGAGGGAGATGGAGACACAGGCGCAGCGAGGGAAAAAGAGACATAGAGTAGGTGAGGGAAATGGAGACGCAGACACATTGAGAGAGATGGTGACACAGAAACAGTGAGGGAGATGGAGACACCGAGAAAATGAGAGAGATGGAAACACAGAAACAAAAAGGGAGATGGGGAGACAATGAAACAGTGAGGGCGATGGAGACAAAGACACAGTGAGGGACATGGAGTCACAGACGCAGTGACGGAGATGGAGACACAGACAAAGTGAGGGAGATGGACACACAGACACTGTGAGAGAGATGGAGACACAGATGCAGTGAGAGAGAAGGAGACACGGACACAGTGAGAGAGATGGAGAGACAGACACAGTGAGGGAGATGGAGACAAATACCCAATGAGGAGATGGAGAAACAGACACAGTGTGGGAGATGGAGACACAGACACAGTGAGGGAGATGGAGACACAGATACAGTGAGGGAGATTGGGACACAGACACAGTGAGTGAGATGCAGACACAGACGTAGTGAGAGAGATGCAGACACAGACACAGTGAGGGAGTTGGAGGCACAGACGCAGTGAGGGAGATAGAGAAACAGACGTAGTGAGGGAGATGGAGACACAGACACAGTGAGGGAGATGGAGACACAGGCACTGTGAGAGAAATGGAGACACAGACGCATTGAGGGAGTTGGAGACACAGATGCAGTAAGGGAGATGGAGACATAGAATAGGTGAGGGAAATGGAGACACAGACACAGTGAGAGAGAAGGAGACACAGAAACAGTGAGGGAGATGGAGACTCCGACAAAATGATAGAGATGGAGACACAGACACAAAAAGTGAGATGGGGAGACACAGACACAGTGAGGGAGATGGGGACACAGACGCAGTGAGAGAGAAGGAGACACGGACACAGTGAGAGAGATGGAGAGACAGACACAGTGAGGGAGATGGAGACAACGACCCAATGAGGGCGATGGAGACACATACACAGTGTGGGAGATGGAGACACAGACGTAGTGAGAGAGATGGAGACACAGACACAATGAGGGAGATGGAGACCCAGATACAGTGAGGGAGGTGGAGACACAGACAAAGTGAGGGAGATGCAGACACAGACGTAGTGAGAGAGATGCAGACACAGACACAGTAAGGGAGATGGAGACACAAACACTGTGAGAGAAATGGAGACACAGACACAGTATGGGAGATGGGGACACAGACGCAGTGAGGGAGATTGGGACATAGAATAGGTGAGGGAAATGGAGGCACAGACACAGTGAGAGAGAAGGAGACACAGAAACCGTGAGGGAGATGGAGACAGCGACAAAATGAGAGAAATGGAGACACAGACACAGTGAGGGAGATGGAGACACAGACACAGAGAGGGAGATGGAGACACAGACACAGTGAGAGAAATGGAGACAAAGACACAGTGAGAGGGATGGAGACACAGACACAGTGAGGGAGATGGAGAAACAGACGCAGTCAGAGAGATGGAGACACAGACACAGTGAGGGAGATGGAGACACAGGCACAGTGAGGGGGATTGAGACATAGACCACATGGGGTAGAAGGAGACACAGACCCATTGAGGGAGATGGAGACACAGACACAGTGAGGGAGATGGAGACACAGGTGCAGTGAGGGAGATAGAGACACAGAGTAGGTGAGGGAAATGGAGACACAGACACAGTGAGGGAGATGGAGAAGCAGATACAGTGAGGGAGATGGAGACACTGACACAGTGAGGTAGATGGAGACACAGACGCAGTGAGGGAGATGAAGAAACAGATTAGGTGAGGGAAATGGAGACACAGACACAGTGAGGGAGATGGAGAAATAGACCACATGAGCGAGAACGAAACACAGACCCTTTGAGGGAGATGGAGACAAAGACACAGTAAGGGAGATGGAGACACAGGCGCAGTGAGGGAGATGGAGACACAGACGCAGTGAGGGAGATGAAGACACAGAGTAGGTGAGGGAAATGGAGACAGAGACACAGTGAGGGAGATGGAGACACAGACACAGTGAGGGAGATGGAGACACAGATACAGAGAGGGAGATGGATACACAGACGCAGTGAGGGAGATGGAGACATAGAGTAGGTGAGGGAAATGCAGACACAGACACAGTGAGAGAGATGGAGACACAGAAACAGTGAGGGAGATTGAGACACCAACAAAACGAGAGAGATGGGGACAAAGACACAAAAAGGGAGATGGGGAGACACAGACACAGTGAGGGTGATGGAGACACAGACGCAATGAAAGAGATGGAGACTCAGATACTGTGAGAGAGATGGAGAGACAGACGCAGAGAGAGAGATGGAGTCACAGACACAGTGAGGGAGATGGAGACACAGACAAAATGCGGGAGATGGAGACACAGACACAGTGAGGGTGATGGAGACACAGACACAGTGAGAGAGATGGAGACACAGACACAGTGAGAGAGATGGAGACACAGACACAGTGAGGGAGATGGAGAAACAGATGCAGTCAGAGAGATGGAGACAGAGACACAGTGAGGGAGATGGAGACACAGACACAGTGACGGAGATGGAGACATAGACCCCATGAGCGAGAAGGAGACACAGACCCAATGAGGGAGATGGAGACACAGACACAGTGAGAGAGATGGAGTCACAGACGCAGTGATGGAGATGAATACACAGACAAAGTGAGGGAGATGCACACACAGACACTGTGAGAGAGATGGAGACACAGACACAGTGAGAGAGATGGAGACACAGACACAGAGAGGGAGATGTAGACACCCAAACAGTGAGAGAAATGGATACACAGACAAAGTGAGTGAGATGGAGACACAGACGCAGTGAGGGAGATGGACAAACAGACAAAATGAGGGAGATGGACACACAGACACAGTGAGGGTGATGGAGACACAGACGCAGTGAGAGAGATGGAGACACAGACACAGTGAGAGAGATGGAGACACAGACACAGTGAGGGAGATGGAGAAAAAGATGCAGTCAGAGAGATGGAGACAGAGACACAGTGAGGGAGATGGAGACACAGACACAGTGAGGGAGATGGAGACACAGACCCAATGAGGGAGAAGGAGACACAGACACAGTGAGGGAAAAGGATACAGAGAGCCAATGAGGGAGATGGAGACACAGACACAGTGCGGGAGAAGGAGACAGAGACACAGTGAGAGAGAAGGATATACAGACACAGCCAGTAAGATGGAGACACAGACGCAGTGAGAGACATGGAGACACAGACACAGTGAGGGAGATGGAGACACAGAAACAGTGAGGGAGATGGAGACACAGACACAGTGAGGGATATGCAGACACAGTGAGAGAGATGGGGACACAGACACAGTGAGAGAGATGGAGACAGAGACACAGTGAGGGAGACGCAGACTCGGAAAGGGAGATGTAGACACAGATGCAGTGAGGGAGATAAGAACACGTTATCGTTAGTGAGATTGAGAGACAGACGCAGTGAGAGAGATGGAGAAACAGCATCAGTGAAAGAGATGGAGACGCAGATGCAGTGAGGGAAATGGAGACACAGACACAGTCAGGGAGATGGAGACACAGATGCCGTTAGAGAGACAGATACACGGTAGCATGATGGAGATTGAGACACAGATGCAGATGCAGTGAGAGAGATGGAGAAACAGACGCAGTGAGGGAGATGGAGACACAGACACTGTGAGAGAGATGCAGACACAGACACAGTGAGGGACATGGAGACACAGATACAGTGAGGGAGATGGAGACACAGATACAGTGAGGGAGATGGAGACACAGACACAGTGAGGGAGATGGAGACACAGACGCAGTGAGCGAGATGGATACACAGACGCAGTGAGGGAGATGGAGACATAGAGTAGGTGAGGGAAATGGAGACACAGTCAGAGTGAGAGAGATGGTGACACAGACACTGTGAGGGAGATGGATACACAGACGTAGTGAGAGAGATGCAGACACAGACACAGTGAGGGAGATGGAGACACAGATACAGTGAGGGAGATGGAGACACAGACACAGTGAGGGAGATGCAGACACATACGTAGTGAGAGAGATGCAGACACAGACACAGTGAGGGAGATGGAGACAAAGACGCAGTGAGGGAGATGGAGACACAGACACTGTGAGAGAAATGGAGACACAGACACAGTAAGGGAGATGGAGACACAGACGCAGTGAGGGAGATGGTGATACAGCCACTCTGTGGGAGATGGAGAGACAGACGCAGTGCGGGAGATGGATATACAGGCGCAGCGAGGGAGAAAGAGACATAGAGTAGGTGAGGGAAATGGAGACACAGACACAGTGAGAGTGATGGAGACACAGAAACAGTGAGGGAGATGGAGACACCGAGAAAATGAGAGAGATGGAGACACAGACACAAAAAGGGAGATTAGGAGACACAGTCAGAGTGAGGGTGATGGAGACACAGAAGCAATGAAAGATATGGAGACTCAGACACTGTGAGAGAGATGGAGAGACAGACGCAGAGAGAGAGATGGAGACACAGACACAGAGAGGGAGATGGAGACACCCAAACAGTGAAAGAAATGGAGACACAGACTCAGTGAGAGAGATGGAGACACAGACGTAGTGAGGGAGATTGAGACACAGACAAAATGTGGGAGATGGAGACACAGACACTGTGAGGGTGATGGAGACACAGACACAGTGAGAGAAATGGAGACACAGACACAGTGAGGGAGATGGAGAAACCGACTCAGTCAGAGAGATATAGAAACAGACACAGTGAGGGAGATGGAGACACAGACACAGTGAGGGAGATGGAGACACAGACACAGTGAGAGAAATGGAGACACAGACTCAGTGAGGGAGATGGAGAAACCGACGCAGTCAGAGAGATGGAGACACAGACACAATGAAAGAGATGGAGACTCAGACACAGTGAGAGAGATGGAGACACAGACGCAGTTAGGGAGATAGAGACACCGACAAAATGAGGGAGATGGAGACACAGACACAGTAAGAGAGTTGGAGACACAGATCCAGTTACCGAGATGGAAAAACAGACGCAGTGAGGGAGTTAGAGACACAGACTCAATGAGGGAGTTGGCGACACAGACACAGTGAGGGAGATGGAGACACAGACGCAGTCAGAGAGATGGAGACACAGACAAAGTGAGAGAGATGGAGACACAGACACTGTGAGGGTGATGGACACACAGACACTGTGAGAGAGATGGAGACACAGACGCAGTGAGAGAGAAGGAGAAACAGACACAGTGAGAGAGATGGAGAGACAGACACAGTGAGGGAGATGGAGACAAAGACCCAATGAGGGAGATGGAGACACAGACACAGTGTGGGAAATGCAGACACAGACGTAGTGAGAGAGATGCAGACACAGACACAATGAGGGAGATGGAGACTCAGACACAGTGAGGGAGATGTAGACACAGACGCAGTGAGGGAGATGGTGACACAGACACAGTGAGGGAGTTGGAGACACAGACGCAGTGAAGGAGATGGAGAAACAGACGTCGTGAGGGAGATGGAACTCAGACACAGTGAGGGAGATGGAGACACAGACGTAGTGAGAGAAATGGAGACACAGACACAGTATGGGAGATGGAGACACAGACGCAGTGAGGGAGATGGTGACACAGCCACAGTGACGGTGATGGAGACAAAGACTCAGTGAGGGAGCTGGAGACACAGATGCAGTGAGGGAGATGGAGACATAGAATAGGTGAGGGAAATGGAGACACAGACGCAGTGAGAGAGAAGGAGACACAGAAACAGTGAGGGAGATGGAGACACCGACAAAATGAGAGTTGGAGACACAGACACAGTGAGGGAGATGGAGACACAGACACAGAGAGGGAGATGGAGACACCCAAACAGTGAGAGAAATGGAGACAAAGACACAGTGAGAGAGATGGAGACACAGACATAGTGAGGGAGATGGTGAAACAGACGCAGTCAGAGAGATGGAGACACAGACACAGTGAGGGAGATGGAGACACAGGCGCAGTGAGGGTGATAGAGACACAGACACAGTGAGGGAGATGAAGACACAGAGTAGGTGAGGGAAATGGAGACACAGACACAGTGAGGGAGAAGGAGAAACAGATACAGTGAGGGAGATGGAGACACATGCGCAGCAAGGGAGAAAGAGACATGGAGTAGGTGAGGGAAATGGAGACACAGACACAGTGAGAGAGATGGAGACACAGAAACAGTGAGGGAATTGGAGACACCGAGAAAATGAGAGAGATGGAGACACAGAAACAAAAAGGGTGATGGGGAGAAACAGGCACAGTGAGGGTGATGGAGACACAGACACAGTGAGGGACATGGAGTCACAGATGCAGTGACGGAGATGGAGACACAGACAGAGTGAGGGAGATGGACACAGAGACACTGTGAGAGAGATGGAGACACAGACGCAGTGAGGGAGAAGGAGACAAAGACCCAATGAGGGCGATGGAGACACAGGCACTGTGTGGGAGATGGAGACACAAACGTAGTGAGAGAAATGCAGACACAGACACAATGAGGGAGATGGAGACACAGATACAGTGAGGGAGATGGAGACACAGACACAGTGAAGGAGATGCAGACACAGACACAATGAGGGAGATGGAGACACAGACACAGTGAGGGAGTTGGAGACACAGACGCAGTGAAGGAGATGGAGAAACAGACGTCGTGAGGGAGATGGAACTCAGACACAGTGAGGGAGATGGAGACACAGACGTAGTGAGAGAAATGGAGACACAGACACAGTATGGGAGATGGAGACACAGACGCAGTGAGGGAGATGGTGACACAGCCACAGTGACGGTGATGGAGACAAAGACTCAGTGAGGGAGCTGGAGAAACAGATGCAGTGAGGGAGATGGAGACATAGAATAGGTGAGGGAAATGGAGACACAGACGCAGTGAGAGAGAAGGAGACACAGAAACAGTGAGGGAGATGGAGACACCGACAAAATGAGAGTTGGAGACACAGACACAGTGAGGGAGATGGAGACACAGACACAGAGAGGGAGATGGAGACACCCAAACAGTGAGAGAAATGGAGACAAAGACACAGTGAGAGAGATGGAGACACAGACATAGTGAGGGAGATGGTGAAACAGACGCAGTCAGAGAGATGGAGACACAGACACAGTGAGGGAGATGGAGACACAGGCGCAGTGAGGGTGATAGAGACACAGACACAGTGAGGGAGATGAAGACACAGAGTAGGTGAGGGAAATGGAGACACAGACACAGTGAGGGAGAAGGAGAAACAGATACAGTGAGGGAGATGGAGACACATGCGCAGCAAGGGAGAAAGAGACATGGAGTAGGTGAGGGAAATGGAGACACAGACACAGTGAGAGAGATGGAGACACAGAAACAGTGAGGGAATTGGAGACACCGAGAAAATGAGAGAGATGGAGACACAGAAACAAAAAGGGTGATGGGGAGAAACAGGCACAGTGAGGGTGATGGAGACACAGACACAGTGAGGGACATGGAGTCACAGATGCAGTGACGGAGATGGAGACACAGACAGAGTGAGGGAGATGGACACAGAGACACTGTGAGAGAGATGGAGACACAGACGCAGTGAGAGAGAAGGAGACACGGACACAGTGAGAGAGATGGAGAGACAGACACAGTGAGGGAGAAGGAGACAAAGACCCAATGAGGGCGATGGAGACACAGGCACTGTGTGGGAGATGGAGACACAAACGTAGTGAGAGAAATGCAGACACAGACACAATGAGGGAGATGGAGACACAGATACAGTGAGGGAGATGGAGACACAGACACAGTGAAGGAGATGCAGACACAGACACAATGAGGGAGATGGAGACACAGACACAGTGAGGGAGTTGGAGACACAGACGCAGTGAAGGAGATGGAGAAACAGACGTCGTGAGGGAGATGGAACTCAGACACAGTGAGGGAGATGGAGACACAGACGTAGTGAGAGAAATGGAGACACAGACACAGTATGGGAGATGGAGACACAGACGCAGTGAGGGAGATGGTGACACAGCCACAGTGACGGTGATGGAGACAAAGACTCAGTGAGGGAGCTGGAGACACAGATGCAGTGAGGGAGATGGAGACATAGAATAGGTGAGGGAAATGGAGACACAGACGCAGTGAGAGAGAAGGAGACACAGAAACAGTGAGGGAGATGGAGACACCGACAAAATGAGAGTTGGAGACACAGACACAGTGAGGGAGATGGAGACACAGACACAGAGAGGGAGATGGAGACACCCTAACAGTGAGAGAAATGGAGACAAAGACACAGTGAGAGAGATGGAGACACAGACATAGTGAGGGAGATGGTGAAACAGACGCAGTCAGAGAGATGGAGACACAGACACAGTGAGGGAGATGGAGACACAGGCGCAGTGAGGGAGTTGGAGACACAGACGCAGTGAAGGAGATGGAGAAACAGACGTCGTGAGGGAGATGGAACTCAGACACAGTGAGGGAGATGGAGACACAGACGTAGTGAGAGAAATGGAGACACAGACACAGTATGGGAGATGGAGACACAGACGCAGTGAGGGAGATGGTGACACAGCCACAGTGACGGTGATGGAGACAAAGACTCAGTGAGGGAGCTGGAGAAACAGATGCAGTGAGGGAGATGGAGACATAGAATAGGTGAGGGAAATGGAGACACAGACGCAGTGAGAGAGAAGGAGACACAGAAACAGTGAGGGAGATGGAGACACCGACAAAATGAGAGTTGGAGACACAGACACAGTGAGGGAGATGGAGACACAGACACAGAGAGGGAGATGGAGACACCCAAACAGTGAGAGAAATGGAGACAAAGACACAGTGAGAGAGATGGAGACACAGACATAGTGAGGGAGATGGTGAAACAGACGCAGTCAGAGAGATGGAGACACAGACACAGTGAGGGAGATGGAGACACAGGCGCAGTGAGGGTGATAGAGACACAGACACAGTGAGGGAGATGAAGACACAGAGTAGGTGAGGGAAATGGAGACACAGACACAGTGAGGGAGAAGGAGAAACAGATACAGTGAGGGAGATGGAGACACATGCGCAGCAAGGGAGAAAGAGACATGGAGTAGGTGAGGGAAATGGAGACACAGACACAGTGAGAGAGATGGAGACACAGAAACAGTGAGGGAATTGGAGACACCGAGAAAATGAGAGAGATGGAGACACAGAAACAAAAAGGGTGATGGGGAGAAACAGGCACAGTGAGGGTGATGGAGACACAGACACAGTGAGGGACATGGAGTCACAGATGCAGTGACGGAGATGGAGACACAGACAGAGTGAGGGAGATGGACACAGAGACACTGTGAGAGAGATGGAGACACAGACGCAGTGAGAGAGAAGGAGACACGGACACAGTGAGAGAGATGGAGAGACAGACACAGTGAGGGAGAAGGAGACAAAGACCCAATGAGGGCGATGGAGACACAGGCACTGTGTGGGAGATGGAGACACAAACGTAGTGAGAGAAATGCAGACACAGACACAATGAGGGAGATGGAGACACAGATACAGTGAGGGAGATGGAGACACAGACACAGTGAAGGAGATGCAGACACAGACACAATGAGGGAGATGGAGACACAGACACAGTGAGGGAGTTGGAGACACAGACGCAGTGAAGGAGATGGAGAAACAGACGTCGTGAGGGAGATGGAACTCAGACACAGTGAGGGAGATGGAGACACAGACGTAGTGAGAGAAATGGAGACACAGACACAGTATGGGAGATGGAGACACAGACGCAGTGAGGGAGATGGTGACACAGCCACAGTGACGGTGATGGAGACAAAGACTCAGTGAGGGAGCTGGAGACACAGATGCAGTGAGGGAGATGGAGACATAGAATAGGTGAGGGAAATGGAGACACAGACGCAGTGAGAGAGAAGGAGACACAGAAACAGTGAGGGAGATGGAGACACCGACAAAATGAGAGTTGGAGACACAGACACAGTGAGGGAGATGGAGACACAGACACAGAGAGGGAGATGGAGACACCCTAACAGTGAGAGAAATGGAGACAAAGACACAGTGAGAGAGATGGAGACACAGACATAGTGAGGGAGATGGTGAAACAGACGCAGTCAGAGAGATGGAGACACAGACACAGTGAGGGAGATGGAGACACAGGCGCAGTGAGGGAGATAGAGACACAGACACAGTGAGGGAGATGAAGACACAGAGTAGGTGAGGGAAATGGAGACACAGACACAGTGAGGGAGATGGAGAAACAGATACAGTGAGGGAGATGGAGACACAGACACAGTAAGGTAGATGGAGTCACAGACGCAGTGAGGGAGATGAAGACACAGAGTAGGTGAAGGAAATGGAGACACAGACACAGTGAGGGGGATGGAGACACAGATACAGTGAGGGAGATGGAGACACAGACACAGTGAGGGAGATGGAGACACAGGCACAGTGAGGGAGATGGAGACATAGACCACATGAGCGAGAAGGAGACACAGACCCTTTGAGGGAGATGGAGACACAGACACAGTAAGGGAGATGGAGACACAGGCACAGTGAGGGAGATGGAGACAAAGACCCAATGAGGGAGATGGAGACACAGACACAGTGTGGGAAATGCAGACACAGACGTAGTGAGAGAGATGCAGACACAGACACAATGAGGGAGATGGAGACTCAGACACAGTGAGGGAGATGTAGACACAGACGCAGTGAGGGAGATGGTGACACAGACACAGTGAGGGAGTTGGAGACACAGACGCAGTGAAGGAGATGGAGAAACAGACGTCGTGAGGGAGATGGAACTCAGACACAGTGAGGGAGATGGAGACACAGACGTAGTGAGAGAAATGGAGACACAGACACAGTATGGGAGATGGAGACACAGACGCAGTGAGGGAGATGGTGACACAGCCACAGTGACGGTGATGGAGACAAAGACTCAGTGAGGGAGCTGGAGAAACAGATGCAGTGAGGGAGATGGAGACATAGAATAGGTGAGGGAAATGGAGACACAGACGCAGTGAGAGAGAAGGAGACACAGAAACAGTGAGGGAGATGGAGACACCGACAAAATGAGAGTTGGAGACACAGACACAGTGAGGGAGATGGAGACACAGACACAGAGAGGGAGATGGAGACACCCAAACAGTGAGAGAAATGGAGACAAAGACACAGTGAGAGAGATGGAGACACAGACATAGTGAGGGAGATGGTGAAACAGACGCAGTCAGAGAGATGGAGACACAGACACAGTGAGGGAGATGGAGACACAGGCGCAGTGAGGGTGATAGAGACACAGACACAGTGAGGGAGATGAAGACACAGAGTAGGTGAGGGAAATGGAGACACAGACACAGTGAGGGAGAAGGAGAAACAGATACAGTGAGGGAGATGGAGACACATGCGCAGCAAGGGAGAAAGAGACATGGAGTAGGTGAGGGAAATGGAGACACAGACACAGTGAGAGAGATGGAGACACAGAAACAGTGAGGGAATTGGAGACACCGAGAAAATGAGAGAGATGGAGACACAGAAACAAAAAGGGTGATGGGGAGAAACAGGCACAGTGAGGGTGATGGAGACACAGACACAGTGAGGGACATGGAGTCACAGATGCAGTGACGGAGATGGAGACACAGACAGAGTGAGGGAGATGGACACAGAGACACTGTGAGAGAGATGGAGACACAGACGCAGTGAGAGAGAAGGAGACACGGACACAGTGAGAGAGATGGAGAGACAGACACAGTGAGGGAGAAGGAGACAAAGACCCAATGAGGGCGATGGAGACACAGGCACTGTGTGGGAGATGGAGACACAAACGTAGTGAGAGAAATGCAGACACAGACACAATGAGGGAGATGGAGACACAGATACAGTGAGGGAGATGGAGACACAGACACAGTGAAGGAGATGCAGACACAGACACAATGAGGGAGATGGAGACACAGACACAGTGAGGGAGTTGGAGACACAGACGCAGTGAAGGAGATGGAGAAACAGATGTCGTGAGGGAGATGGAACTCAGACACAGTGAGGGAGATGGAGACACAGACGTAGTGAGAGAAATGGAGACACAGACACAGTATGGGAGATGGAGACACAGACGCAGTGAGGGAGATGGTGACACAGCCACAGTGACGGTGATGGAGACAAAGACTCAGTGAGGGAGCTGGAGACACAGATGCAGTGAGGGAGATGGAGACATAGAATAGGTGAGGGAAATGGAGACACAGACGCAGTGAGAGAGAAGGAGACACAGAAACAGTGAGGGAGATGGAGACACCGACAAAATGAGAGTTGGAGACACAGACACAGTGAGGGAGATGGAGACACAGACACAGAGAGGGAGATGGAGACACCCTAACAGTGAGAGAAATGGAGACAAAGACACAGTGAGAGAGATGGAGACACAGACATAGTGAGGGAGATGGTGAAACAGACGCAGTCAGAGAGATGGAGACACAGACACAGTGAGGGAGATGGAGACACAGGCGCAGTGAGGGAGTTGGAGACACAGACGCAGTGAAGGAGATGGAGAAACAGACGTCGTGAGGGAGATGGAACTCAGACACAGTGAGGGAGATGGAGACACAGACGTAGTGAGAGAAATGGAGACACAGACACAGTATGGGAGATGGAGACACAGACGCAGTGAGGGAGATGGTGACACAGCCACAGTGACGGTGATGGAGACAAAGACTCAGTGAGGGAGCTGGAGAAACAGATGCAGTGAGGGAGATGGAGACATAGAATAGGTGAGGGAAATGGAGACACAGACGCAGTGAGAGAGAAGGAGACACAGAAACAGTGAGGGAGATGGAGACACCGACAAAATGAGAGTTGGAGACACAGACACAGTGAGGGAGATGGAGACACAGACACAGAGAGGGAGATGGAGACACCCAAACAGTGAGAGAAATGGAGACAAAGACACAGTGAGAGAGATGGAGACACAGACATAGTGAGGGAGATGGTGAAACAGACGCAGTCAGAGAGATGGAGACACAGACACAGTGAGGGAGATGGAGACACAGGCGCAGTGAGGGTGATAGAGACACAGACACAGTGAGGGAGATGAAGACACAGAGTAGGTGAGGGAAATGGAGACACAGACACAGTGAGGGAGAAGGAGAAACAGATACAGTGAGGGAGATGGAGACACATGCGCAGCAAGGGAGAAAGAGACATGGAGTAGGTGAGGGAAATGGAGACACAGACACAGTGAGAGAGATGGAGACACAGAAACAGTGAGGGAATTGGAGACACCGAGAAAATGAGAGAGATGGAGACACAGAAACAAAAAGGGTGATGGGGAGAAACAGGCACAGTGAGGGTGATGGAGACACAGACACAGTGAGGGACATGGAGTCACAGATGCAGTGACGGAGATGGAGACACAGACAGAGTGAGGGAGATGGACACAGAGACACTGTGAGAGAGATGGAGACACAGACGCAGTGAGAGAGAAGGAGACACGGACACAGTGAGAGAGATGGAGAGACAGACACAGTGAGGGAGAAGGAGACAAAGACCCAATGAGGGCGATGGAGACACAGGCACTGTGTGGGAGATGGAGACACAAACGTAGTGAGAGAAATGCAGACACAGACACAATGAGGGAGATGGAGACACAGATACAGTGAGGGAGATGGAGACACAGACACAGTGAAGGAGATGCAGACACAGACACAATGAGGGAGATGGAGACACAGACACAGTGAGGGAGTTGGAGACACAGACGCAGTGAAGGAGATGGAGAAACAGACGTCGTGAGGGAGATGGAACTCAGACACAGTGAGGGAGATGGAGACACAGACGTAGTGAGAGAAATGGAGACACAGACACAGTATGGGAGATGGAGACACAGACGCAGTGAGGGAGATGGTGACACAGCCACAGTGACGGTGATGGAGACAAAGACTCAGTGAGGGAGCTGGAGACACAGATGCAGTGAGGGAGATGGAGACATAGAATAGGTGAGGGAAATGGAGACACAGACGCAGTGAGAGAGAAGGAGACACAGAAACAGTGAGGGAGATGGAGACACCGACAAAATGAGAGTTGGAGACACAGACACAGTGAGGGAGATGGAGACACAGACACAGAGAGGGAGATGGAGACACCCTAACAGTGAGAGAAATGGAGACAAAGACACAGTGAGAGAGATGGAGACACAGACATAGTGAGGGAGATGGTGAAACAGACGCAGTCAGAGAGATGGAGACACAGACACAGTGAGGGAGATGGAGACACAGGCGCAGTGAGGGAGATAGAGACACAGACACAGTGAGGGAGATGAAGACACAGAGTAGGTGAGGGAAATGGAGACACAGACACAGTGAGGGAGATGGAGAAACAGATACAGTGAGGGAGATGGAGACACAGACACAGTAAGGTAGATGGAGTCACAGACGCAGTGAGGGAGATGAAGACACAGAGTAGGTGAAGGAAATGGAGACACAGACACAGTGAGGGGGATGGAGACACAGATACAGTGAGGGAGATGGAGACACAGACACAGTGAGGGAGATGGAGACACAGGCACAGTGAGGGAGATGGAGACATAGACCACATGAGCGAGAAGGAGACACAGACCCTTTGAGGGAGATGGAGACACAGACACAGTAAGGGAGATGGAGACACAGGCACAGTGAGGGAGATGGAGACACAGACGCAGTGAGGGAGATGAAGACACAGAGTAGGTGAGGGAAATGGAGACAGAGACACAGTGAGGGAGATGGAGACACAGATACAGTGAGGGAGATGGAGACACAGACACAGTGAGGGAGATGGAGACACAGACGCAGTGAGTGAAATGAAGACACAGAGGAGGTGAGCGAAATGGAGACACAGACACAGTGAGGGAGATGGAGACACAGATACAGTGAGGGAGATGGAGACACAGACACAGTGAGGGAGATGCAGACACAGAAGTAGTGAGAGAGATGGAGACACAGACACAGTGAGGGAGCTGTAGACACAGACGCAGTGAGCGAGATGGAGACTCAGACGTAGTGCGGGAGATGGAGACACAGACTCTGTGAGGGAGATGCAGTCACAGACACTGTGAGAGAAATGGAGTCACAGACACAGTAAGGGAGATGGAGACACAGACGCAGTGAGGGAGATGGTGACACAGACACAGTAAGGGAGATGGAGACACAGACGCAGTGAGGGAAATGGTGACACAGACGCAGTGAGCGAGATGGATACACAGACGCACTGAGGGAGATGGAGACATAGAGTAGGTGAGGGAAATGGAGACACAGTCAGAGTGAGAGAGATGGTGACACAGACACTGTGAGGGAGATGGATACACAGACCCAATGAGGGAGAAGGAGACACAGACAAAGTGAGGGAGATGGAGACAGAGACCCAATGAGGTAGATGGAGACACAGACACAGTGTGGGAGATGGAGACACAGACGTAGTGAGGGAGATTGAGACACAGACAAAATGTGGGAGATGGAGACATAGACACTGTGAGGGTGATGGAGACACAGACACAGTGAGAGAAATGGAGACACAGACACAGTGAGGGAGATGGAGAAACCGACTCAGTCAGAGAGATGTAGAAACAGACACAGTGAGGGAGATTGAGACACAGACACAGTGAGGGAGATGGAGACACAGACACAGTGAGAGAAATGGAGACACAGACACAGTGAGGGAGATGGAGAAACCGACGCAGTCAGAGAGATGGAGACTCAGACACAGTGAGAGAGATGGAGACACAGACACAGAGAGGGAGATGGAGACACCCAAACAGTGAGAGAGATGGAGACACAGACACAGTGAGAGAGATGGAGACCCAGACGCAGTTAGGGAGATAGAGACACCGACAAAATGAGGGAGATGGAGACACAGACACAGTAAGAGAGTTGGAGACACAGATCCAGTTACCGAGATGGAAAAACAGACGCAGTGAGGGAGATAGAGACACAGACTCAATGAGGGAGTTGGAGACACAGACACAGTGAGAGAGATGGAGAGAGAGACACAGTGAGGGAGATGGAGACAAAGACCCAATGAGGGAGATGGAGACACAGACACAGTGTGGGAAATGCAGACACAGACGTAGTGAGAGAGATGCAGACACAGACACAATGAGGGAGATGGAGACTCAGACACAGTGAGGGAGATGCAGACACAGACGCAGTGAGGGAGATGGTGACACAGACACAGTGAGGGTGATGGAGACACAGACGCAGTGAGGGAGCTGGAGACACAGACACAAAAAGTGAGATGGGGAGACACAGACACAGTGTGGGTGATGGAGGCACAGACGCAATGAAAGAGAATGAGACTCAGACACCGTAAGGGAGATGGAGACACAGTCACAGACAGGGAGATGGTGACACCCAAACAGTGAGAGAAATGGAGTCACAGACACAGTGAGAGAGATGGAGACACAGACACAGTGAGGGAGATGGAGAAACAGACGAAGTCAGAGAGATGGAGACACAGACACAGTGAGGGAGATGGAGACATAGACCACATGAGCGAGAAGGAGACACAGACCCATTGAGGGAGATGGAGACACAGACACAGTGAGGGAGTTGGAGACACAGGCCCAGTGAGGGAGAGAGAGACACAGACGCAGTGAGGGAGATGAAGACACAGAGTAGGTGATGGAAATGGAGACACAGACACAGTGAGTGAGATGGAGACACAGATACAGTGAGGGAGATGGAGACACAGAAACAGTGAGGGAGATGGAGACACAGACGCAGTGAGGGAGATGAAGACACAGAGTAGGTGACGGAAATGGAGACACAGACACAGTGAGGGAGATGGAGACACAGATACAGTGAGGGAGATGGAGACACAGACACAGTGAGGGAGATGGAGACACAGACACAGTGAGGGAGATGGAGACATAGACCACATGAGCGAGAAGGAGACACAGACCCTTTGAGGGAGATGGAGACACAGACACAGTAAGGGAGATGGAGACACAGGCGCAGTGAGGGAGATGGAGACACAGACGCAGTGAGGGAGATGAAGACACAGAGTAGGTGAGGGAGATGGAGACACAGACACAGTGAGGGAGATGGAGACACAGATACAGTGAGGGAGATGGAGACACATGCGCAGCAAGGGAGAAAGAGACATGGAGTAGGTGAGGGAAATGGAGACACAGACACAGTGAGAGAGATGGAGACACAGAAACAGTGAGGGAATTGGAGACACCGAGAAAATGAGAGAGATGGAGACACAGAAACAAAAAGGGTGATGGGGAGAAACAGGCACTGTAAGGGTGATGGAGACACAGACACAGTGAGGGACATGGAGTCACAGATGCAGTGACAGAGATGGAGACACTGACAAAGTGAGGGAGATGGACACAGAGACACTGTGAGAGAGATGGAGACACAGACGCAGTGAGAGAGAAGGAGACACGGACACAGTGAGAGAGATGGAGAGACAGACACAGTATGGGAGATGGAGACACAGACGCAGTGAGGGAGATGGTGACACAGCCACAGTGACGGTGATGGAGACAAAGACTCAGTGAGGGAGCTGGTGACACAGATGCAGTGAGGGAGATGGAGACATAGAATAGGTGAGGGAAATGGAGACACAGACGCAGTGAGAGAGAAGGAGACACAGAAACAGTGAGGGAGATGGAGACACCGACAAAATGAGAGTTGGAGACACAGACACAGTGAGGGAGATGGAGACACAGACACAGAGAGGGAGATGGAGTACACCCAAACAGTGAGAGAAATGGAGACAAAGACACAGTGAGAGAGATGGAGACACAGACATAGTGAGGGAGATGGTGAAACAGACGCAGTCAGAGAGATGGAGACACAGACACAGTGAGGGAGATGGAGACACAGGCGCAGTGAGGGAGATAGAGACACAGACACAGTGAGGGAGATGAAGACACAGAGTAGGTGAGGGAAATGGAGACACAGACACAGTGAGGGAGATGGAGAAACAGATACAGTGAGGGAGATGGAGACACAGACACAGTAAGGTAGATGGAGACACAGACGCAGTGAGGGAGATGAAGACACAGATACAGTGAGGGAGATGGAGACACAGACCCTTTGAGGGAGATGGAGACACAGACACAGTAAGGGAGATGGAGACACAGGCGCAGTGAGGGAGATGGAGACACAGACGCAGTGAGGGAGATGAAGACACAGAGTAGGTGAGGGAAATGGAGACAGAGACACAGTGAGGGAGATGGAGACACAGATACAGTGAGGGAGATGGAGACACAGACACAGTGAGGGAGATGGAGACACAGACGCAGTGAGGGAAATGAAGACACAGAGGAGGTGAGCGAAATGGAGACACAGACACAGTGAGGGAGATGGAGACACAGATACAGTGAGGGAGATGGAGACACAGACACAGTGAGGGAGATGCAGACACAGAAGTAGTGAGAGAGATGGAGACACAGACACAGTGAGGGAGATGTAGACACAGACGCAGTGAGCGAGATGGAGACTCAGACGTAGTGCGGGAGATGGAGACACAGACTCTGTGAGGGAGATGCAGTCACAGACACTGTGAGAGAAATGGAGACACAGACACAGTAAGGGAGATGGAGACACAGACGCAGTGAGGGAGATGGTGACACAGACACAGTAAGGGAGATGGAGACACAGACGCAGTGAGGGAGATGGTGACACAGACGCAGTGAGCGAGATGGATACACAGACGCAGTGAGGGAGATGGAGACATAGAGTAGGTGAGGGAAATGGAGACACAGTCAGAGTGAGAGAGATGGTGACAAGAACACTGTGAGGGAGATGGATACACAGACCCAATGAGGGAGAAGGAGACACAGACAAAGTGAGGGAGATGGAGACAGAGACCCAATGAAGTAGATGGAGACACAGACACAGTGTGGGAGATGGAGACACAGACGTAGTGAGAGAGATGCAGACACAGACACAGTGAGGGAGATGGAGACACAGATACAGTGAGGGAGATGGAGACACAGACACAGTGAGGGAGATGCAGACACATACGTAGTGAGAGAGATGCAGACACAGACACAGTGAGGGAGATGGAGACAAAGACGCAGTGAGGGAGATGGAGACACAGACACTGTGAGAGAAATGGAGACACAGACACTGTAAGGGAGATGGAGACTCAGACGCAGTGAGGGAGATGGTGATACAGCCACTCTGTGGGAGATGGAGAGACAGACGCAGTGCGGGAGATCGATATACAGGCGCAGCGAGGGAGAAAGAGACATAGAGTAGGTGAGAGAAATGGAGACACAGACACAGTGAGAGAGATGGAGACACAGAAACAGTGAGGGAGATGGAGACACCGAGAGTATGAGAGAGATGGGGTCACCGAAACAGAAAGGGAGATGGGGAGACACAGACACAGTGAGGGTCATGGAGACACAGAAACAGTGAGGGAGATGGAGACACAGACGTAGTGAGAGAGATGCAGACACAGACACAGTGAGGGAGATGGAGACACAGACGCAGAAAAGGAGATGGCGACACAGACGTAGTGAGGGAGATGGAGACACAGACGCAGTGAGGGAGATGTAGTCACAGACACTTTGAGAGAAATGGAGACACAGACACAGTAAGAGAGATGGTGACACAGACGCATTGAGGGACATGGTGACACAGCGACAGTGTGGGAGATGGTGAGACAGACGCAGTGAGGGAGATGGATACACAGGCGCAGCAAGGGAGAAAGAGACATAGAGTAGGTGAGGGAAATGGAGACACAGGCACAGTGAGAGAGATGGAGACACAGAAACAGTGAGGGAGATGGAGACACCGACAAAATGTCGGAGCTGGAGACACAGACACTGTGAGGGTGATGGAGACACAGACACAGTGAGAGAAATGGAGACACAGACACAGTGAGGGAGATGGAGAAACCGACTCAGTCAGAGAGATGTAGAAACAGACACAGTGAGGGAGATGGAGACACAGACACAGTGAGGGAGATGGAGACACAGACACAGTGAGAGAAATGGAGAACAGACACAGTGAGGGAGATGGAGAAACCGACGCAGTCAGTGAGATGGAGACACAGACACAATGAAAGAGATGGAGACTCAGACACAGTGAGAGAGATGGAGACACAGACACAGAGAGGGAGATGGAGACACCCAAACAGTGAGAGAGATGGAGACACAGACACAGTGAGAGAGATGGAGACCCAGACGCAGTTAGGGAGATAGAGACACCGACAAAATGACGGAGATGGAGACACAGACACAGTAAGAGAGTTGGAGACACAGATGCAGTTACCGAGATGGAAAAACAGACGCAGTGAGGGAGAGAGAGACACAGACTCAATGAGGGAGTTGGAGACACAGACACAGTGAGGGAGATGGAGACACAGACGCAGTCAGAGAGATGGAGACACAGACACAGTGAGAGAGATGGAGACACAGACACTGTGAGGGTGATGGACACACAGACACTGTGAGAGAGATGGAGACACAGACGCAGTGAGGGAGAAGGAGAAACGGACACAGTGAGAGAGATGGAGAGACAGACACAGTGAGGGAGATGGAGACAAAGACCCAATGAGGGAGATGGAGACACAGACACAGTGTGGGAAATGCAGACACAGACGTAGTGAGAGAGATGCAGACACAGACACAATGAGGGAGATGGAGAAACAGATACAGTGAGGGAGATGGAGACACAGACACAGTGAGTGAGATGCAGACACAGACGTAGTGAGAGAGATGCCGACACAGACACAATGAGGGAGTTGGTGACACAGACGCAGTGGGGGAGATAGAGAAACAGAGGTAGTGAGGGAGATGGAGACTCAGACACAGTGAGGGAGATGTAGACACAGACACTGTGAGAGAAATGGAGACACAGACACAGTATGGGAGATGGAGACACAGACGCAGTGAGGGAGATGGTGACAAAGACACAGTGAGGGTGATGGAGACACAGACGCAGTGAGGGAGCTGGAGACACAGACACAAAAAGTGAGATGGGGAGACACAGATACAGTGAGGGTGATGGAGACACAGACGCAATGAAAGACAATGAGACTCAGACACCGTGAGGGAGATGGAGACACAGTCACAGAGAGGGAGATGGTGACACCCAAACAGTGAGAGAAATGGAGACACAGACACAGTGAGAGAGATGGAGACACAGACACAGTGAGGGAGATGGAGAAACAGACACAGTCAGAGAGATGGAGACACAGACGCAGTGAGGGAGATGGAGACACAGACACAGTGAGGGAGATGGAGACATAGACCACATGAGCGAGAAGGAGACACAGACCCATTGAGGGAGATGGAGACACAGACACAGTGAGGGAGATGGAGTCACAGGCCCAGTGAGGGAGATAGAGACACAGACGCAGTGAGGGAGATGAAGACACAGAGTAGGTGATGGAAATGGAGACACAGACACAGTGAGGGAGATGGAGACACAGATACAGTGAGGGAGATGGAGGCACAGAAACAGTGAGGGAGATGGATACACAGACGCAGTGAGGGAGATGAAGACACAGAGTAGGTGAGGGAAATGGAGACACAGACACAGTGAGGGAGATGGAGACACAGATAGAGTGAGGGAGATGGAGACAGACACAGTGAGGGAGATGGAGACACAGACACAGTGAGGGAGATGGAGACATAGACCACATGAGGGAGAAGGAGACACAGACCCTTTGAGGGAGATGGGGACACAGACACAGTAAGGGAGATGGAGACACAGGCGCAGTGAGGGAGATGGACACACAGACGCAGTGAGGGAGATGAAGGCACAGAGTAGGTGAGGGAGATGGAGACACAGACACAGTGAGTGAGATGGAGACACAGATAGAGTGAGGGAGATGGAGACTTAGAATAGGTGAGGGAAATGGAGACACAGACACAGTGAGAGAGAAGGAGACACAGAAACAGTGAGGGAGATGGAGACACCGACAAAATGAGAGTTGGAGACACAGACACAGTGAGGGAGATGGAGACACAGACACAGAGAGGGAGATGGAGACACAGACGCAGTGAGGGAGATGAAGACACAGTGTAGGTGAGGGAGATGGAGACACAGACACAGTGAGGGAGATGGAGACACAGATACAGTGAGGGAGATGGAGACACAGACACAGTGAGGGAGATGGAGACACAGATGCAGTGAGGGAGATGAAGACACAGAGTAGGTGAGGGAAATGGACACACAGACACAGTGAGGGAGATGAAGACACAGACACAATGAGGGAGATGGAGACACAGACACAGTGAGAGAGACGGAGACACAGATACAGTGAGGGAGATGGAGACACACGCGCAGCGAGGGAGAAAGAGACATGGAGTAGGTGAGAGAAATGGAGACACAGACACAGTGAGAGAGATGGAGACACAGAAACAGTGAGGGAATTGGAGACAGCGAGAAAATGAGAAAGATGCAGACACAGAAACAAAAAGGGTGATGGGGAGAAACAGGCACAGTGAGGGTGATGGAGTCACAGACACAGTGAGGGACATGGAGTCACAGATGCAGTGACGGAGATGCAGACACAGACAAAGTGAGGCAGATGGACACACAGACACTGTGAGAGAGATGGAGACACAGACGCAGTGAGAGAGAAGGAGACACGGACACAGTGAGAGAGATGGAGAGACAGACACAGTGAGGGAGATGGAGACAAAGACCCAATGAGGGCGATGGAGACACAGACACAGTGTGGGAGATGGAGACACAGACGTAGTGAGAGAGATGCAGACACAGACACAATGAGGGAGATGGAGACACAGATACAGTGAGGGAGATGGAGACACAGACACAGTGAAGGAGATGCAGACACAGACGTAGTGAGAGAGATGCAGACACAGACACAGTGAGGGAGTTGGAGACACAGACGCAGTGAAGGAGATGGAGAAACAGACGTAGTGAGGGAGATGTAAACTCAGACACAGTGAGGGAGATGGAGACACAGACGTAGTGAGAGAAATGGAGACACAGACACAGTTTGGGAGATGGAGACACAGACGCAGTGAGGGAGATGGTGACACAGCCACAGTGAGGGTGATGGAGACACAGACGCAGTGAGGGAGCTGGAGACACAGATGCAGTGAGGGAGATGGAGACATAGAATAGGTGAGGGAAATGGAGACACAGACGCAGTGAGAGAGAAGGAGACGCAGAAACAGTGAGGGAGATGGAGACACCGACAAAATGAGAGTTGGAGACACAGACACAGTGAGGGAGATGGAGAGACAGACACAGAGAGGGAGATGGAGTCACCCAAACAGTGAGAGAAATGGAGACAAAGACACAGTGAGAGAGATGGAGACACAGACATAGTGAGGGAGATGGAGACACAGGCACAGAGAGGGGGATTGAGACATAGACCACATGAGGGAGAAGGAGACACAGACCCATTGAGGGAGATGGAGACACAGACACAGTGAGGGAGATGGAGACACAGGCGCAGTGAGGGAGATAGAGACACAGACACAGTGAGGGAGATGAAGACACAGAGTAGGTGAGGGAAATGGAGACACAGACACAGTGAGGGAGATGGAGTCACAGATACAGTGAGGGAAATGGAGACACAGACACAGTGAGTGAGATGCAGACACAGACGTAGTGAGAGAGATGCCGACACAGACACAATGAGGGAGTTGGTGACACAGACGCAGTGGGGGAGATAGAGAAACAGAGGTAGTGAGGGAGATGGAGACTCAGACACAGTGAGGGAGATGTAGACACAGACACTGTGAGAGAAATGGAGACACAGACACAGTATGGGAGATGGAGACACAGACGCAGTGAGGGAGATGGTGACAAAGACACAGTGAGGTTGATGGAGACACAGACGCAGTGAGGGAGCTGGAGACACAGACACAATAAGTGAGATGGAGAGACACAGATACAGTGAGGGTGATGGAGACACAGACGCAATGAAAGACAATGAGACTCAGACACCGTGAGGGAGATGGAGACACAGTCACAGAGAGGGAGATGGTGACACCCAAACAGTGAGAGAAATGGAGACACAGACACAGTGAGAGAGATGGAGACACAGACACAGTGAGGGAGATGGAGAAACAGACACAGTCAGAGAGATGGAGACACAGACGCAGTGAGGGAGATGGAGACACAGACACAGTGAGGGAGATGGAGACATAGACCACATGAGCGAGAAGGAGACACAGACCCATTGAGGGAGATGGAGACACAGACACAGTGAGGGAGATGGAGTCACAGGCCCAGTGAGGGAGATAGAGACACAGACGCAGTGAGGGAGATGAAGACACAGAGTAGGTGATGGAAATGGAGACACAGACACAGTGAGGGAGATGGAGACACAGATACAGTGAGGGAGATGGAGGCACAGAAACAGTGAGGGAGATGGATACACAGACGCAGTGAGGGAGATGAAGACACAGAGTAGGTGAGGGAAATGGAGACACAGACACAGTGAGGGAGATGGAGACACAGATAGAGTGAGGGAGATGGAGACAGACACAGTGAGGGAGATGGAGACACAGACACAGTGAGGGAGATGGAGACATAGACCACATGAGGGAGAAGGAGACACAGACCCTTTGAGGGAGATGGGGACACAGACACAGTAACGGAGATGGAGACACAGGCGCAGTGAGGGAGATGGACACACAGACGCAGTGAGGGAGATGAAGGCACAGAGTAGGTGAGGGAGATGGAGACACAGACACAGTGAGGCAGATGGAGACACAGATAGAGTGAGGGAGATGGAGACTTAGAATAGGTGAGGGAAATGGAGACACAGACACAGTGTGAGAGAAGGAGACACAGAAACAGTGAGGGAGATGGAGACACCGACAAAATGAGAGTTGGAGACACAGACACAGTGAGGGAGATGGAGACACAGGCACAGAGAGGGAGATGGAGACACAGACGCAGTGAGGGAGATGAAGACACAGTGTAGGTGAGGGAGATGGAGACACAGACACAGTGAGGGAGATGGAGACACAGATACAGTGAGGGAGATGGCGACACAGACACAGTGAGGGAGATGGAGACACAGATGCAGTGAGGGAGATGAAGACACAGACTAGGTGAGGGAAATGGACACACAGACACAGTGAGGGAGATGAAGACACAGACACAATGAGGGAGATGGAGACACAGACACAGTGAGAGAGACGGAGACACAGATACAGTGAGGGAGATGGAGACACACGCGCAGCGAGGGAGAAAGAGACATGGAGTAGGTGAGGGAAATGGAGACACAGACACAGTGAGAGAGATGGAGACACAGAAACAGTGAGGGAATTGGAGACAGCGAGAAAATGAGAAAGATGCAGACACAGAAACAAAAAGGGTGATGGGGAGAAACAGGCACAGTGAGGGTGATGGAGACACAGACACGGTGAGGGACATGGAGTCACAGATGCAGTGACGGAGATGCAGACACAGACAAAGTGAGGCAGATGGACACACAGACACTGTGAGAGAGATGGAGACACAGACGCAGTGAGAGAGAAGGAGACACGGACACAGTGAGAGAGATGGAGAGACAGACACAGTGAGGGAGATGGAGACAAAGACGCAGTGAGGGAGATGGAGACACAGACACTGTGAGAGAAATGGAGACACAGACACAGTAAGGGAGATGGATACACAGACGCAGTGAGGGAGATGGAGACACAGACACAGTGAGGGAGACGGAGACACAGATACAGTGAGGGAGATGGAGACACACTCGCAGCGAGGGAGAAAGAGACATGGAGTAGGTGAGGGAAATGGAGACACAGACAAAGTGAGAGAGATGGAGACACAGAAACTGTGATGGAAACGGAGACACCGAGAAAATGAGAGAGATGGAGACACAGATACAGTGAAAGAGATGGAGACAAAGACACAGTGAGGGAGATGGAGACACAGACGCAGTGAGGGAAATGAAGACACAGAGGAGGTGAGGGAAATGGAGACACAGACACATTGTTGGAGATGGAGACACAGATACAGTGAGGGAGATGGAGATACAGACACAGTGAGGGAGATGCAGACACAGAAGTAGTGAGAGAGATGCAGACACAGACACAGTGATGGAGATGTCGACACAGACGCAGTGAGGGAGATGGAGACTCAGACGTAGTGCGGGAGATAGAGACACAGATGCAGTGAGGGAGATGTAATCACAGACACTGTGAGAGAAATGGAGACACAGACACAGTAAGGGAGATGGAGACACAGACGCAGTGAGGGAGATGGTGACACAGACACAGTGAGGGAGATGGAGACACAGACGCAGTGAGCGAGATGGATACACAGACGCAGTGAGGGAGATGGAGACATAGAGTAGGTGAGGGAAATGGAGACACAGTCAGAGTGAGAGAGATGGTGACACAGACACTGTGAGGGAGATGGATACACAGACCCAATGAGGGAGAAGGAGACACAGACAAAGTGAGGGAGATGGGGACAGAGACCCAATGAGGTAGATGGAGACACAGATACAGTGTGGGAGATGGAGACACAGACGTAGTGAGAGAGATGCAGACACAGACACAGTGAGGGAGATGGAGACACAGATACAGTGAGGGAGATGGAGACACAGACACAGTGAGGGTGATGCAGAGACATACGTAGTGAGAGAGATGCAGACACAGACACAGTGAGGCAGATGGAGACAAAGACGCAGTGAGGGAGATGGAGACACAGATACTGTGAGAGAAATGGAGACACAGACACAGTAAGGGAGATGGAGACACAGACGCAGTGAGGGAGATGGAGACACAGACACAGTGAGGGAGTCGGAGACACAGATACAGTGAGGGAGATGGAGACACACGCGCAGCGAGGGAGAAAGAGACATGGAGTAGGTGAGGGAAATGGAGACACAGACAAAGTGAGAGAGATGGAGACACAGAAACAGTGAGGGAATTGGAGACACCGAGAAAATGAGAGAGATGGAGACACAGAAACAAAAAGGGTGATGGGGAGAAACAGGCACAGTGAGGGTGATGGAGACACAGACACAGTGAGGGACATGGAGTCACAGATGCAGTGACGGAGATGGAGACACAGACAAAGTGAGGGAGATGGACACACAGACACTGTGAGAGAGATGGAGACACAGACGCAGTGAGAGAGAAGGAGACACGGACACAGTGAGAGAGATGGAGAGACAGACACAGTGAGGGAGATGGAGACAAAGACCCAATGAGGGCGATGGAGACACAGACACAGTGTGGGAGATGGAGACACAGACGTAGTGAGAGAGATGCAGACACAGACACAATGAGGGAGATGGAGACACAGACACAGTGAAGGAGATGCAGACACAGACGTAGTGAGAGAAATGCGGACACATACACAGTGAGGGAGTTGGAGACACAGACGCAGTGAGGGAGATGGAGACACAGACGTAGTGAGAGAAATGGAGACACAGACACAGTATGGCAGATGGATACAGAGACGCAGTGAGGGAGATGGTGACACAGCCACAGTGAGGGTGATGGAGACACAGACGCATTGAGGGAGCTGGAGACACAGATGCAGTGAGGGAGATGGAGACATAGAATAGGTGAGGGAAATGGAGACACAGACACAGTGAGAGAGAAGGAGACACAGAAACAGTGAGGGAGATGGAGACACCGACAAAATGAGAGTTGGAGACACAGACACAGTGAGGGAGATGGAGACACAGACACAGAGAGGGTGATGGAGACACCCAAACAGTGAGAGAAATGGAGACAAAGACACAGTGAGAGAGATGGAGACACAGATACAGTGAGGGAGATGGAGATACAGACGCAGTCAGAGAGATGGAGACACAGACAAAGTGAGGGAGATGGAGACACAGGCACAGTGAGGGGGATTGAGACATAGACCACATGAGGGAGAAGGAGGCACATACCATTGAGGGACATGGAGACTCAGACACAGTGAGGGAAATGGAGACACAGGCGCAGTGAGGGAGATGGAGAAACAGATACAGTGAGGGAGATGGAGACACAGACACAGTGAGGTAGATGGAGACACAGACGCAGTGAGGGAGATGAAGACACAGAGTAGGTGAGGGAGATGGAGACACAGACACAGTGAGGGAGATGGAGACACAGATACAGTGAGGGAGATGGAGACACAGACACAGTGAGGGAGATGGAGACACAGACACAGTGAGGGAGATGGAGACATAGACCACATGAGCGAGAAGGAGACACAGACCCTCTGAGGGAGATGGAGACCTAGACACAGTAAGGGAGATGGAGACACAGGCGCAGTGAGGGAGATGGAGACACAGACGCAGTGAGGGAGATGAAGACACAGAGTAGGTGAGGGAAATGTAGACAGAGACACTGTGAGGGAGATGGAGACACAGATACAGTGAGGGAGATGGAGACACAGATACAGTGAGGGAGATGGAGAAACAGACGCAGTCAGAGAGATGGAGACACAGACAAAGTTAGGGAGATGGAGACACAGGCACAGTGAGGGGGATTGAGACATAGACCACATGAGGGAGAAGGAGACACAGACCCATTGAGGGACATGGAGACTCAGACACAGTGAGGGAAATGGAGACACAGAGTAGCTGAGGGAAATGGAGACACAGACACAGTGAGGGAGATGGAGAAACAGATTCAGTGAGCGAGATGGAGACACAGACACAGTGAGGTAGATGGAGACACAGACGCAGTGAGGGAGATGAAGACACAGAGTAGGTGAGGGAGATGGAGACACAGACACAGTGAGGGAGATGGAGACACAGATACAGTGAGGGAGATGGAGACACAGACACAGTGAGGGAGATGGAGACACAGACACAGTGAGGGAGATGGAGACATAGACCACATGAGCGAGAAGGAGACACAGACCCTCTGATGGAGATGGAGACCTAGACACAGTAAGGGAGATGGAAACACAGGCGCAGTGAGGGAGATGGAGACACAGACGCAGTGAGGGAGATGAAGACACAGAGTAGGTGAGGGAAATGTAGACAGAGACACTGTGAGGGAGATGGAGACACAGATACAGTGAGGGAGATGGAGACACAGACACAGTGAGGGAGATGGAGCCACAGACGCAGTGAGGGAAATGAAGACACAGAGGAGGTGAGGGAAATGGAGACACAGACAAAGTGAGGGAGATGGAGACACAGATACAGTGAGAGAGATGGAGACACAGACTCAGTGAGGGAGATGCAGACACAGAAGTAGTGAGAGAGATGCAGACACAGACACAGTGAGGGAGATGTAGACACAGACGCAGTGAGGGAGATGGAGACACAGACACAGTAAGGGAGATGGAGACACAGACGCAGTGAGGGAGATGTAGTCACAGACACTGTGAGAGAAATGGAGACACAGACACTGTGAAGGAGATGGTGACACAGACGCAGTGAGCGAGATGGATACACAGACGCAGTGAGGGAGATGGAGACATAGAGTAGGTGAGGGAAATGGAGACACAGAGGAGGTGAGGGAAATGGAGACACAGACAAAGTGAGGGAGATGGAGACACAGATACAGTGAGGGAGATGGAGATACAGACACAGTGAGGGAGATGCAGACACAGAAGTAGTGAGAGAGATGCAGACACAGACACAGTGAGGGAGATGTAGACACAGACGCAGTGAGGGAGATGGAGACTCAGACGTAGTGTGGGAGATGGAGACACAGACGCAGTGAGGGAGATGTAGTCACAGACACTGTGAGAGAAATGGAGACACAGACACAGTAAGGGAGATGGAGACAAAGACGCAGTGAGGGAGATGGAGACATAGAGTAGGTGAGGGAAATGGAGACACAGTCAGAGTGAAAGAGATGGTGACACAGACACAGTGAGGGAGATGGAGAAACAGATACAGTGAGGGAGATGGAGACACAGACACAGTGAGGTAGATGGAGACACAGACGCAGTGAGGGAGATGAAGACACAGAGTAGGTGAGGGAAATGGAGACACAGACACAGTGAGGGAGATGGAGACACAGATACAGTGAGGGAGATGGAGACACAGACACAGTGAGGGAGATGGAGACACAGACACAGTGAGGGAGATGGAGACATAGACCACATGACCAAGAAGGAGACACAGACCCTTTGAGGGAGATGGAGACACAGACACAGTAAGGGAGATGGAGACACAGGCGCAGTGAGGGAGATGGAGACACAGACACAGTGAGGGAGATGAAGACACAGAGTAGGTGAGGGAAATGGAGACAGAGACACTGTGAGGGAGATGGAGACACAGATACAGTGAGGGAGATGGAGACACAGACACAGTGAGGGAGATGGAGCCACAGACGCAGTGAGGGAAATGAAGACACAGAGGAGTTGAGGGAAATGGAGACACAGACAAAGTGAGGGAGATGGAGACACAGATACAGTGAGGGAGATGGAGACACAGACTCAGTGAGGGAGATGCAGACACAGAAGTAGTGAGAGAGATGCAGACAAAGACACAGTGAGGGAGATGTAGACACAGACGCAGTGAGGGAGATGTAGTCACAGACACTGTGAGAGAAATGGAGACACAGACACAGTAAGGGAGATGGAGACACAGACGCAGTGAGGGAGATGGTGACACAGACACAGTGAGGGAGATGGTGACACAGACGCAGTGAGCGAGATGGATACACAGACGCAGTGAGGGAGATGGAGACATAGAGTAGGTGAGGGAAATGGAGACACAGAGGAGGTGAGGGAAATGGAGACACAGACAAAGTGAGGGAGATGGAGACACAGATACAGTGAGGGAGATGGAGACACAGACTCAGTGAGGGAGATGCAGACACAGAAGTAGTGAGAGAGATGCAGACACAGACACAGTAAGGGAGATGTAGACACAGACGCAGTGAGGGAGATGTAGTCACAGACACTGTGAGAGAAATGGAGACACAGACACAGTAAGGGAGATGGAGACACAGACGCAGTGAGGGAGATGGTGACACAGACACAGTGAGGGAGATGGTGACACAGACGCAGTGAGCGAGATGGATACACAGACACAGTGAGGGAGATGGAGACATAGAGTAGGTGAGGGAAATGGAGACACAGAGGAGGTGAGGGAAATGGAGACACAGACAAAGTGAGGGAGATGGAGACACAGATACAGTGAGGGAGATGGAGACACAGACACAGTGAGGGAGGTGCAGACACAGAAGTCGTGAGAGAGATGCAGACTCAGACACAGTTAGGCAGATGTAGACACAGACGCAGTGAGGGAGATGGAGACTCAGACGTAGTGCGGGAGATGGAGACACAGACGCAGTGAGGGAGATGTAGTCACAGACACTGTGAGAGAAATGGAGACACAGACACAGTAAGGGAGATGGAGACACAGACGCAGTGAGGGAGATGGTGACACAGACACAGTGAGGGAGATGGAGACACAGACGCAGTGAGCGAGATGGATACACAGACGCAGTGAGGGAGATGGAGACATAGAATAGGTGAGGGAAATGGAGACACAGTCAGAGTGAGAGAGATGGTGACACAGACAATTTGAGGGAGATGGATACACAGACCCAATGAGGGAGAAGGAGACACAGACAAAGTGAGGGAGATGGAGACAGAGACCCAATGAGGTAGATGGAGACACAGACACAGTGTGGGAGATGGAGACACAGACGTAGTGAGAAAGATGCAGACACAGACACAGTGAGGGAGATGGAGACACAGATACAGTGAGGGAGATGGAGACACAGACACAGTGAGGGAGATGCAGACACATACGTAGTGAGAGAGATGCAGACACAGACGCAGTGAGGGAGATGGAGACACCGACAAAATGAGTGAGATGGAGACACAGACACAAAAAGGGAGATGGGGAGACACAGACAGAGTGAGGGTGATGGAGACACAGAAGCAATGAAAGATATGGAGACTCAGACACTGTGAGAGAGATGGAGAGACAGACACAGAGAGAGAGATGGAGACACAGACACAGTGAGGGAGATGGAGACACAGACACAGAGAGGGAGATGGAGACACCCAAACAGTGAAAGAAATGGAGACACAGACTCAGTGAGAGAGATGGAGACACAGACGTAGTGAGGGAGATGGAGACACAGTCAAAATGTGGGAGATGGAGACACAGACACTGTGAGGGTGATGGAGACACAGACACAGTAAGAGAAATGGAGACACAGACACAGTGAGGGAGATGGAGAAACCGACGCAGTCAGAGAGATGTAGAAACAGACACAGTGAGGGAGATGGAGACACAGACACAGTGAGGGAGATGGAGACACAGACACAGTGAGAGAAATGGAGACAGAGACACAGTGAGGGAGATGGAGAAACCGACACAGTCAGAGAGATGGAGACACAGACACAGTGAGGCGAGTTGGAGACTCAGACACAGTGAGGGAGATGGAGTCACAGACGCAGTGACGGAGTTGGAGACACAGACAAAGTGTGGGAGAATGACATACAGACACTGTGAGAGAAATGGAGACACAGAAGCAGTGAGAGAGAAGTAAACACAGACACAGTAAGAGAGATGGAGACACAGACACAGTGACGGAGATGGAGAAAAAGACCCAATGAGGTAGAAGGAGTCACAGACACAGTGAGGGAGATGGAGACACAGACACAGTGTGGGAGATGAGACAGAGACACAGTGAGAGAGATGAAGATACAGACACACCCAGAAAGCTGGAGACACAGACGCAGTGAGAGAGATGCAGACACAGACACAGTGAGGGAGATGGAGACACAGAAACAGTGAGGGAGATGGAGACACAGACACTGAGGGATATGCAGACACAGTGAGAGGGATGGGGACACAGGCACAGTGAGAGAGATGCAGACAGTGACACAGTGAGGGAGACGGAGACTCGGTAAGGGAGATGGAGACACAGATGCAATGAGCGAGATACAGACATGGTAGCATTAGGGAGATTGAGAGCCAGAAGCAGTGAGAGAGATGGAGAAACAGAAGCAGTGAGAGAGATGGTGATGCAGATGCAGTGAGGGAGATGGAGACACCCAAACAGTGAAATATATGGAGACACAGACTCAGTGAGGGAGATGGAGACAAAGACGCAGTGAGGGAGATGGAGACACAGACAAAATTTGGGAGATGGAGACACAGACACTGTGAGGGTGATGGAGACACAGACACAGTGAGAGAAATGGAGACACAGACACAGTGAGGGAAATGGAGAAACCGACGCAGTCAGAGAGATGGAGAAACAGACATAGTGAGGGAGATGGAGACACAGACACAGTGAGGGAGATGGAGACACAGACACAGTGAGAGAAATGGAGACACAGACACAGTGAGGGAGATGGAGAAACCGACGCATTCAGAGAGATGGAGACACAGACACAGTGAGGGAGATGGAGACACAGACACAGTGAGTGAGATGGAGTCACAGACGCAGTGACGGAGACGGAGACACAGACAAAGTGAGGGAGATGGACACACAGACACTGTGAGAGAAATGGAGACACAGAAGCAGTGAGAGAGAAGGAAACACAGACACAGTAAGAGAGATGGAGACACAGACACAGTGATGGAGATGGAGAAACAGACCCAATGAGGTAGAAGGAGACACAGACACAGTGAGAGAGATGGAGACAAAGACGCAGTGAGAGAGATGGAGGCGCAGACGCAGTGAGGGAGATGGAGACGCAGACGCAGTGAGGGAGATGGAGACACAGACACAGTGAGGGAGATGGAGACACAGACGCAGTGAGGGAAATGGAGACACAGACGTAATGAGGGAGATGGAGACACAGACGCAGTGAGGGAGATGGAGACACAGACACAGTGAGAGAAATGGAGACACAGACACAGTGAGGGAGATGGAGAAACCGACGCAGTCAGAGAGATGGAGACACAGACACAGTGAGGGTGATGGAGACACAGACACAGTGAGGGAGATGGAGTCACAGACGCAGTGACGGAGTTGGAGAAACAGACAAAGTGTGGGAGATGGACACACAGACACTGTGAGAGAAATGGAGACACAGAAGCAGTGAGAGAAGGAAACACAGACACAGTAAGAGAGATGGAGACACAGACACAGTGACGGAGATGGAGAAACAGACCCAATGAGGTAGAAGGAGACACAGACACAGTGAGGGAGATGGAGAAACAGACACAGTGTGGGAGATGAGACAGAGACACAGTGAGAGAGATGGAGTTACAGACACACCCAGAAAGCTGGAGACACAGACGCAGTGAGAGAGATGCAGACACAGACACAGTGAGGGAGATGGAGACACAGAAACAGTGAGGGAGATGGAGACACAGACACTGAGGGATATGCAGACACAGTGAGAGGAATGGGGACACAGGCACAGTGAGAGAGATGCAGACTCGGTAAGGGAGATGGAGACACAGATGCAGTGAGCGAGATACAGACATGGTAGCATTAGGGAGATTGAGAGCCAGAAGCAGTGAGAGAGATGGAGAAACAGAAGCAGTGAGAGAGATGGTGATGCAGATGCAGTGAGGGAAATGGAGACACAGACACAGTGAGGGAGATGGAGACACCCAAACAGTGAAATATATGGAGACACAGACTCAGTGAGGGAGATGGAGACAAAGACGCAGTGAGGGAGATGGAGACACAGACAAAATGTGGGAGATGGAGACACAGACACTGTGAGGGTGATGGAGACACAGACACAGTGAGAGAAATGGAGACACAGACACAGTGAGGGAAATGGAGAAACCGACGCAGTCAGAGAGATGGAGAAACAGACATAGTGAGGGAGATGGAGACACAGACACAGTGAGGGAGATGGAGACACAGACACAGTGAGAGAAATGGAGACACAGACACAGTGAGGGAGATGGAGAAACCGACGCATTCAGAGAGATGGAGACACAGACACAGTGAGGGAGATGGAGACACAGACACAGTGAGGGAGATGGAGTCACAGACGCAGTGACGGAGACGGAGACACAGACAAAGTGAGGGAGATGGACACACAGACACTGTGAGAGAAATGGAGACACAGAAGCAGTGAGAGAGAAGGAAACACAGACACAGTAAGAGAGATGGAGACACAGACACAGTGATGGAGATGGAGAAACAGACCCAATGAGGTAGAAGGAGACACAGACACAGTGAGAGAGATGGAGACAAAGACGCAGTGAGAGAGATGGAGGCGCAGACGCAGTGAGGGAGATGGAGACGCAGACGCAGTGAGGGAGATGGAGACACAGACACAGTGAGGGAGATGGAGACACAGACGCAGTGAGGGAAATGGAGACACAGACGTAATGAGGGAGATGGAGACACAGACGCAGTGAGGGAGATGGAGACACAGACACAGTGAGAGAAATGGAGACACAGACACAGTGAGGGAGATGGAGAAACCGACACAGTCAGAGAGATGGAGACACAGACACAGTGAGGGAGATGGAGACACAGACACAGTGAGGGAGATGGAGTCACAGACGCAGTGACGGAGACGGAGACACAGACAAAGTGAGGAAGATGGACACACAGACACTGTGAGAGAAATGGAGACACAGAAGCAGTGATAGAGAAGGAAACACAGACACAGTAAGAGAGATGGAGACACAGACACAGTGATGGAGATGGAGAAACAGACCCAATGAGGTAGAAGGAGACACAGACACAGTGAGAGAGATGGAGACAAAGACGCAGTGAGAGAGATGGAGGCGCAGACGCAGTGACTGAGATGGAGACGCAGACGCAGTGAGGGAGATGCAGACACAGACACAGTGAGGGAGATGGAGACACAGACGCAGTGAGGGAGATGGAGACACAGACGTAATGAGGGAGATGGAGACACAGACGCAGTGAGGGAGATGGAGACGCTGACACTGTGAGAGAAATGGAGACACAGACACAGTAAGGGAGATGGAGAAACAGAAGCAGTCAGAGAGATGGAGACAGAGACACAGTGAGGGAGATGGAGAAACAGAAGGAGTCAGAGAGATGGAGACAGAGACACAGTGATGGAGATGGAGACACAGACACAGTGAGGGAGATGGAGACATAGACCCCATGAGCGAGAAGGAGACACAGACCCAATGAGGGAGATGGAGACACAGACACAGTGAGAGAGATGGAGTCACAGACGCAGTGATGGAGATGAATACACAGACAAAGTGAGGGAGATGCACACACAGACACTGTGAGAGAGATGGAGACACAGACACAGTGAGAGAGATGGAGACACAGAAACAGTGAGGGAGATGGAGACACCGACAAAACGAGAGAGATGGAGACACAGACACAAAAAGGGAGATGGTGAGACACACACACAGTGAGGGTGATGGAGACACAGACGCAATGAAAGAGATGGAGAATCAGACACAGTGAGAGAGATGGAGAGACAGACGCAGAGAGAGAGATGGAGTCACAGACACAATGAGGGAAATGGAGACACAGACACAGAGAGGGAGCTGTAGACACCCAAACAGTGAGAGAAATGGATGCACAGACACAGTGAGTGAGATGGAGACACAGACGCAGTGAGGGAGATGGAGAAACCGACGCAGTCAGAGAGATGGAGAAACAGACATAGTGAGGGAGATGGAGACACAGACACAGTGAGGGAGATGGAGACACAGACACAGTGAGAGAAATGGAGACACAGACACAGTGAGGGAGATGGAGAAACCGACGCATTCAGAGAGATGGAGACACAGACACAGTGAGGGAGATGGAGACACAGACACAATGAGGGAGATGGAGTCACAGACGCAGTGACGGAGACGGAGACACAGACAAAGTGAGGGAGATGGACACACAGACACTGTGAGAGAAATGGAGACACAGAAGCAGTGAGAGAGAAGGAAACACAGACACAGTAAGAGAGATGGAGACACAGACACAGTGATGGAGATGGAGAAACAGACCCAATGAGGTAGAAGGAGACACAGACACAGTGAGAGAGATGGAGACAAAGACGCAGTGAGAGAGATGGAGGCGCAGACGCAGTGACGGAGATGGAGACGCAGACGCAGTGAGGGAGATGCAGACACAGACACAGTGAGGGAGATGGAGACACAGACGCAGTGAGGGAAATGGAGACACAGACGTAATGAGGGAGATGGAGACACAGACGCAGTGAGGGAGATGGAGACACAGACACAGTGAGAGAAATGGAGACACAGACACAGTGAGGGAGATGGAGAAACCGACGCAGTCAGAGAGATGGAGACACAGACACAGTGAGGGAGATGGAGACACAGACACAGTGAGGGAGATGGAGTCACAGACGCAGTGACGGAGTTGGAGACACAGACAAAGTGTGGGAGATGGACACACAGACACTGTGAGAGAAATGGAGACACAGAAGCAGTGAGAGAGAAGGAAACACAGACACAGTAAGAGAGATGGAGACACAGACACAGTGACGGAGATGGAGAAACAGACCCAATGAGGTAGAAGGAGACACAGACACAGTGAGGGAGATGGAGAAACAGACACAGTGTGGGAGATGAGACAGAGACACAGTGAGAGAGATGGAGTTACAGACACACCCAGAAAGCTGGAGACACAGACGCAGTGAGAGAGATGCAGACACAGACACAGTGAGGGAGATGGAGACACAGAAACAGTGAGGGAGATGGAGACACAGACACTGAGGGATATGCAGACACAGTGAGAGGGATGGGGACACAGGCACAGTGAGAGAGATGCAGACTCGGTAAGGGAGATGGAGACACAGATGCAGTGAGCGAGATACAGACATGGTAGCATTAGGGAGATTGAGAGCCAGAAGCAGTGAGAGAGATGGAGAAACAGAAGCAGTGAGAGAGATGGTGATGCAGATGCAGTGAGGGAAATGGAGACACAGACACAGTGAGGGAGATGGAGACACCCAAACAGTGAAATATATGGAGACACAGACTCAGTGAGGGAGATGGAGACAAAGACGCATTGAGGGAGATGGAGACACAGACAAAATGTGGGAGATGGAGACACAGACACTGTGAGTGAAATGGAGACACAGACACAGTGAGCGAAATGGAGAAACCGACGCAGTCAGAGAGATGGAGAAACAGACAGAGTGAGGGAGATGGAGACACAGACACAGTGAGGGAGATGGAGACACAGACACAGTGAGAGAAATGGAGACACAGACACAGTGAGGGAGATGGAGAAACCGACGCATTCAGAGAGATGGAGACACAGACACAGTGAGGGAGATGGAGACACAGACACAGTGAGGGAGATGGAGTCACAGACGCAGTGACGGAGACGGAGACACAGACAAAGTGAGGGAGATGGACACACAGACACTGTGAGAGAAATGGAGACACAGAAGCAGTGAGAGAGAAGGAAACACAGACACAGTAAGAGAGATGGAGACACAGACACAGTGATGGAGATGGAGAAACAGACCCAATGAGGTAGAAGGAGACACAGACACAGTGAGAGAGATGGAGACAAAGACGCAGTGATAGAGATGGAGGCGCAGACGCAGTGACGGAGATGGAGACACAGACGCAGTGAGGGAGATGGAGACACAGAAGTAATGAGGGAGATGGAGACACAGACGCAGTGAGGGAGATGGAGACGCAGACACTGTGAGAGAAATGGAGACACAGACACAGTAAGGGAGATGGAGAAACAGAAGCAGTCAGAGAGATGGAGACAGAGACACAGTGAGGGAGATGGAGAAACAGAAGCAGTCAGAGAGATGGAGACAGAGACACAGTGATGGAGATGGAGACACAGACACAGTGAGGGAGATGGAGACATAGACCCCATGAGCGAGAAGGAGACACAGACCCAATGAGGGAGATGGAGACACAGACACAGTGAGAGAGATGGAGTCACAGACGCAGTGATGGAGATGAATACACAGACAAAGTGAGGGAGATGCACACACAGACACTGTGAGAGAGATGGAGACACAGACACAGTGAGAGAGATGGAGACACAGAAACAGTGAGGGAGATGGAGACACCGACAAAACGAGAGAGACGGAGACACAGACACAAAAAGGGAGATGGGGAGACACACACACAGTGAGGGTGATGGAGACACAGACGCAATGAAAGAGATGGAGAATCAGACACAGTGAGAGAGATGGAGAGACAGACGCAGAGAGAGAGATGGAGTCACAGACACAATGAGGGAAATGGAGACACAGACACAGAGAGGGAGCTGTAGACACCCAAACAGTGAGAGAAATGGATGCACAGACACAGTGAGTGAGATGGAGACACAGACGCAGTGAGGGAGATGGAGACACAGACAAAATGAGGGAGATGGAGACACAGACACAGTGAGGGAGATGGAGAAACAGAAGCAGTCAGAGAGATGGAGACAGAGACACTGTGAGGGAGATGGAGACACAGACACAGTGAGGGAGATGGAGACACAGAAACAGTGAGGGAGATGGAGACACCGACAAAACGAGAGAGATGGAGACACAGACACAAAAAGGGAGATGGGGAGACACACACACAGTGAGGGTGATGGAGACACAGACGCAATGAAAGAGATGGAGAATCAGACACAGTGAGAGAGATGGAGAGACAGACGCAGAGAGAGAGATGGAGTCACAGACACAATGAGGGAAATGGAGACACAGACACAGAGAGGGAGCTGTAGACACCCAAACAGTGAGAGAAATGGATGCACAGACACAGTGAGTGAGATGGAGACACAGACGCAGTGAGGGAGATGGAGACACAGACAAAATGAGGGAGATGGAGACACAGACACAGTGAGGGAGATGGAGAAACAGAAGCAGTCAGAGAGATGGAGACAGAGACACAGTGAGGGAGATGGAGACACAGACACAGTGAGGGAGATGGAGACATAGACCCCATGAGCGAGAAGGAGAGACAGACGCAATGAGGGAGATGGAGACACAGACACAGTGAGAGAGATGGAGTCACAGACGCAGTGATGGAGATGAATACACAGACAAAGCGAGGGAGATGCACACACAGACACTGTGAGAGAGATGGAGACACAGACACAGTGAGAGAGCTGGAGACACAGACACAGTGAGGGAGATGGAGAACCAGACCCAATGAGGGAGAATGAGACACAGACACAGTGAGGGAAAAGGATACAGAGAGCCAATGAGGGAGATGGAGACACAGACAGAGTGTGGGAGAAGGTGTCAGAGACACAGTGAGAGAGAAGAAGATACAGACACAGCCAGTAAGATGGAGACACAGACGCAGTGAGAGAGATGGAGACACAGACACAGTGAGGGAGATGGAGACACCGACGCATTGAGGGAGATGGAGACACAGACACTGTGAGAGAAATGGAGACATAGACACAGTAAGCGAGTTGGAGACACAGACACGGTGAGGGAGATGGAGACACAGACGCAGTGAGGGAGATGGAGACACAGACGCAATGAGGAAGGTGGCGACGCAGGCACAGTGAGGGAGATGGAGATACAGACAAGGTGAGGAACATAGAGACAGAGACACGGTGAGGGAGCTGGAGACACAGAAACAGTGAGAGAGATGGAGACAGGGACTCAGTGAGGTAGATGGAGACACAGGCGTAGTGAGGGAGATGGAGACACAGACGCAGTGTGGGAGATGGAGACACAGACACTGTGAGAGAAATAAGACACAGACACAGTAAGGGAGATGGAGACACAGAAACAGTGATGGAGATGGAGACAGAGTTGGTGAGGAAAATGGAGACACAGACACAGTGAGAGAGATGGAGACACAGAAACAGTGAGGGAGATGTAGACAAACCAAAGTGAGAGAGATATAGACACAGACACAAAAAGGGAGATGGGGAGACACAGACACTGTGAGGGTGTTGGAGACTCAGACACAATGAAAGAGATGGACACTCAGTCACAGAGAGTGAGATGGAGAAACCGACACAGTGAGAGAGATGGAGACAAACACAAAGTGAGAGAGATGGAGACACAGACGCAGTGAGGGAGATGGGAACACAGACACAGTGAGGGAGAGGGTGAGACAGACACAGTGAGAGAGATGGAGACACAGACACATTGAGGGAGATGGAGACACAGACACAGTGAGAGAGATGGAGACACAGACGCAATGATGGAGATGGAGACACAGAGAATGTGAAGGAGTTCGACGCACAGACACAGTGAGGGATATGCAGACACAGTGAGAGAGATGGGGACAGAGGCACAGTGAGAGAGATGGAGACAGAGACACAGTGAGGGAGACGCAGACTCGGAAAGGGAGATGGAGACACAGATGCAGTGAGGGAGATAGAGACACGGTAGCATTAGGGAGATTGAGAGACAGACGCAGTGAGAGAGATGGAGAAACAGAATCAGTGAGAGAAATGGAGACGCAGATGCAGTGAGGGAGATGGAGACACAGGCACAGTCAGGGAGATGGAGACACAGATGCCGTGAGAGAGATAGAGACACAGTAGCATGAGGGAGATTGAGACACAGATGCAGATGCAGTGAGAGAGATGGAGAAACAGACGCAGTGAGAGAGATGGAGACGCAGACACAGTGACAGAGATGGAGAAACAGTCCCAGTGAGGTAGAAGGAGACACAGACACAGTGAGGAAGATGGAGACACTGACACAGTGTGGAAGATGAGACAGAGACACAGTGAGAGAGATGGAGATACAGACAAAGCCAGAAAGATGGAGACACAGACACAGTGAGAGAGATGCAGACACAGACACAGTGAGGGAGATGGAGACACAGAAACAGTGAGGGAGATGGAGACACAGACACAGTGAGGGAGATGGAAACACAGACAGAGTGAGGCAGAGGGTGACACAGACACAGTGAAAGTGATGGAGACACAGACTCAATGAGGGAGATTGGAACACAGTAAAAGTGAAGTAGATGGACGCACAGACACAGTGAGAGAGATGGAGACATAGACACAGTGAGGGAGATGGAGACACAGACTCAATGAGGGAGTTGGAGACACAGACACAGTGAGTGAGATGGAGACACAAACACAGTGACGGAGATGGAGACACAGACCGCATGTGCGAGAAGGAGACAGCGACCCAAAGAGATAGATGGAGACACAGACACAGTGAGGGAGATGGAGTCACAGACGCAGTGACGGAGATGGAGACACAGACAAAGTGAGGAAGATGGCCACACAGACACTGTGAGAGAGATGGAGACACAGACACAGTGAGGGAGATGGAGAAATAGACCCAATGAGGGAGAAGGAGATACAGACACAGTGTGGGAGATGGATACAGACAACCAATGATGGAGATGGAAACATAGACACAGTGAGAGAGATGGAGACACAGACGCAATGACGGAGGTTGAGACACAGACAAAGTGAAGGAGATCGACGCAAAGACAAAGTGAGTGAGATGGACACACAGACACTGTGTGAGAGATGGAGACAAAGACACAGTGAGGGAGATGGAGACACAGACACAGTAAGGGAGATGGAGAAACAGACGCAGTCAGAGAGAATGAGACATAGACACTTTGAGGGAGATGGTGACACAGACACAGTGAGGGAGATGGAGACACATCCAAAGTGAGAGAGATGGAGACATAGACACAAAAAGCGAGATGGGGAGACACAGACACTGTGAGGGTGATGGAGACACAGACGCAATGAAAGAGATGGAGACTCAGATACAGTGAGAGAGATGGAGAGACAGACACAGAGAGAGAGATGGAGACACAGACACAGTGAGAGAGATGGAGACACAGACACAGAGAGGGAGATGGAGACACTGACACAGTGAGACAGATGGAGACACACACAAAGTGAGAGAGATGAAGACACAGACGCAGTGAGGGAGATGGAAACACAGACACAGTGAGGGAGAGGGTGACACAGACACAGTGAGAGAGATGGAGACACAGACACATTGAGGGAGATGGAGACCTAGACACAGTGAGAGAGATGGAGACACAGACGCAATGATGGAGATTGAGACACAGACAAAGTGAAGGAGATCGACGCACAGACACAGTGAGATAGATGGAGACACAGACTCAGTGAGGGAGTTGGAGACACAGAGTCAATGAGGGAGATGGAGACGCAGACACAGTGAGGGAGATGGAGAAACAGACGCAGTCAGAGAGATGGAGACATAGACACTTTGAGGTAGATGGTGGCACAGACACAGTGAGGGAGATGGAGACACAGACACAGTAAGGGAGATGGAGTCACAGACGCAGTGACTGAGATGGAGACACAGACAAAGTGAGGGAGATGGACACACAGACACTTTGAGAGAGATGCAGATACTGACGGAGTGAGAGAGAAGGAGACACAGGCACAGTGAGAGAGATGGAGACAAAGACACAGTGAGGGAGATGGAGACACAGAACCAATGAGGGAGAAAGAGACACAGACACAATGAGTGAGATGGAGACAGAGACCCAATGAGGGAGATGGAGACACAGACACAGTGTGGGAATGGAGACACAGACACAGCGAGACAGATGGAGATACAGACACAGTAAGAAAGATGGAGACACAGACAAAGTGAGGGAGATGGAGACGCAGACACTGTGAGAGAAATAAGACACAGACACAGTACGGGAGATGGAGACAATGACGCAGTGAGGGAGATGGTGACACAGCCACAGTGATGGAGATAGAGACACAGGCGCAGTGAGGGAGATGGAGACACAGGCGCAGTGAGGGACATGGAGAAACAGAGTTGGTGAGGAAAATGGAGACACAGACACAGTGAGAGAGATGGAGACACAGAAAGAGTGAGGGAGATGGAGACACATCCAAAGTGGGAGAGATGGAGACACAGACGCAAAAAAGAGATGGGGAGACAGAGACACAGTGAGGGTGATGGAGACACAGACGTAATGAAAGTGATGGAGACTCAGACACAGTGAGAGAGATGGTGAGACAGACACAGAGAGAGAGATGGAGACATAGACACAGTGAGAGAGATGGAGACACAGATACAGAGAGGGAGATGGAGACACCGACACCGTGAGAGAGATGGATCACAGACAAAGTGAGAGAGATGGAGACACAGACACAGTGAGGGAGATGGAAACCCAGACAGAGTGAGGGAGAGGGTGACACAGAACAGTGAGGGTGATGGAGACACAGACTCAATGAGGGAGATTGGAACACAGAAAAAGTGAAGGAGATGGACGCACAGACACAGTGAGAGAGATGGAGACACAGAAACAGTGAGGGAGATGGAGACACAGACTCAATGAGGGAGATGGAGACACAGACACAGTGAGTGAGATGGAGACACAGAAACAGTGAGGGTGATGGAGACACAGTCACAGTGAGAGAGATGGAGACACAGACACAGTGAGGGAGATGGAGAAACAGACGCATTCAGAGAGATGGAGACACAGACCCCATGAGCGAGAAGGAGACACAGACCCAAAGAGCGAGATGGAGACACAGACCCCATGAGCGAGAAGGAGACACAGACCCAAAGAGAGAGATGGAGACATAGACACAGTGAGGGAGATGAAGTCACAGACGCAGTGACGGAGATGGAGACACAGACAGAGTGAGGGAGATGGAAACACAGACACTGTGAGAGAGATGGAGACAGAGACACAGTGAGAGAGATGGAGACACAGACACAGTGAGGAAGATGGCGAAACAGACACAGTGAGGGAGAAGGAGATACAGACACAGTGTGGGAGATGAATACAGAGACCCAATGAGGGAGATGGAGACAAAGACACAGTGTGGGAGATGTAGACAGAGACACAGTGAGAGAGATGGAGATACAGACTCAGCCAGAAAGATGGAGACACAGACGCAGTGCGAGGGATGGAGACACAGACACAGTGAGGGAGATGGAGACACAGAAACAGTGAGGGAGATGGAGACACAGACACAATGAGGGAGATGGAGACACAGAGGCAGTCAGGGAGATGGAGACAAAGAAACAGTGAGGGAGATGGAGACACAGACACAAAAACTGAGATGGGGAGACACAGACACTGTGAGGGTGATGGAGGCGCAGACGCAATGAAAGAGAAGGAGACTCAGACACAGTGAGAGAGATGGAGACACAGACAAAGTGAGAGAGATGGAGACACAGATGCATTGAGGGAGATGGAAACATAGACACAGTGAGGGAGAGGGTGATACTGACACAGTGAGAGAATTGGAGACACAGACACATTGAGGGAGATGGAGACAAAGACATAGTGAGAGAGATGGAGACACAGACGCAATGACGGAGATTGGAACACAGACAAAGTGAAGGAGATGGACGCACAGACACAGTGAGAGAGATGGAGACAAAGACAAAGTGAGGGAGATGGACATAGAGAGAAAGTGAGGGAGATGGACATACAGACACAGTGAGAGAAATGGAGACACAGACACAGTGAGAGACATGGAGATGCAGACGCAGTGAGGGAGATGGTGACACAGCCACAGTGAGGGAGGTGGAGACACAGATGCAGTGAGGGAGATGGATACACAGACGCAGTGAGGGAGATGGAGACATAGAATAGGTGAGGGAAATGGAGACAAAGACACAGTGAGAGAGTTGGAGACACAGAAACAGTGAGGGAGATGGAGACACCAACAAAATGAGGGAGATGGAGACACAGACACAGTGAGGGTGACGGAGACACAGACACAGTGAGAGAGATGGAGACACAGACACAGTGAGGGAGATGGAGAAACAGACGCAGTCAGAGAGATGGAGACAGAGACACAGTGATGGAGATGGAGACAAAGACACAGTGAGGGAGATGGAGACATAGACTCCATGAGCGAGAAGGAGACACAGACCCAATGAGGGAGATGGAGACACAGACACAGTGAGAGAGATGGAGTCACAGACGCAGTGACGGAGATGGAGACACAGACAAAGTGAGGGAGATGGACACTCAGACACTGTGAGAGAGATGGAGACACAGACACAGTGAGAGAGATGGAGACAGAGAGCCAATGAGGGAGATGGAGACACAGACACAGTGTGGGAGAAGGAGACAGAGACACAGTGAGAGAGTTGGAGATACAGACACAGCCAGAAAAATGGAGACACAGACGCAGTGAGAGAGATGCAGACACAGACACAGTGAGGGAGATGGAGACACAGAAACAGTGAGGGAGATGGAGACACAGACGTAGTGAGAGAGATGGAGACACAGACAAAGTGAGGGAGATGGAGAAACAGACGCAGTCAGTGAGATGGAGACACAGACACAGTGAGGGAGATGGAGACACAGACCCCATGAGCGAGAAGGAGACACAGACCCAATGGGGAGATGGAGACACCGACACAGTGAGGGAGATGGAGTCACAGACGCAGTGACGGATTTGGAGACACAGACAAAGTGAGGGAGATTGACACACAGACACAGTGAGAGAGATGGAGACACTAGAACTGTGAGGGAGATGGAGACAAAGGCGCAGTGACGGAGATGGAAATGCAGACAAAGTGAGGGAGATGGACACACAGACAAAGTGAGGGAGATGGACATATAGACACAGTGAGAGAGATGGAAACACAGGCGCAGTGATAGAGATGGAGACGAAGACGCAGTGAGAAGGATGGAGACACAGACGCAGTGAGGGAGATGGAGACACAGGCGCAGTGAGGGAGATGGAGACACAGGTGCAGTGAGGGAGATGGAGGCACAGAGTTGGTGAGGAAAATGGAGACACAGACACGTTGAGAGAGATGGAGACACAGACACAGTGAGGGAGATGGAGAAACATCCAAAGTGAGATAGATGGAGACACAGACGCAAAAAGGGCGATGGGGAGACACAGAAACTGTGAGGGTGTTGGATAGACAGACACATTGAAAGGAATGGATACTCAGACACAGTGAGAGAGATGGAGACACAGACACAGAGAGGGAGATGGAGACACCGACACTGTGAGAGAGATGGATCAGACAAAGTGAGAGAGATGGAGAGACAGTCAGAGTGAGGGAGAGGGTGACACAGACACAGTGAGAGAAATGGAGACACATACACATTGAGGGAGATGGAGACAAAGACACAGTGAGAGAGATGGAGACACAGACACAGTGAGGGAGATGGAGAAACAGACGCAATGACGGAGATTGGAACACCGACAAAGTGAAGGAGATGGACGCACAGACACGGTGAGAGAGATGGAGCCACAGACACAGTGAGGGAGATGGAGACACAGACACAGTGAGAGAGATGGAGCCACAGACACAGTGAGGGACATGGAGAAACAGACGCAATGACGGAGATTGGAACACCGACAAAGTGAAGGAGATGGACGCACAGACACAGTGAGAGAGATGGAGACACAGACACATTGAGGGAGATGGAGACACAGACTCAATGAGGGAGATGTAGATCCAGACACAGTGAGTGAGATGGAGACACAGACAAAGTGAGGATGATGGAGACACAGACGCGTTGAGAGAGATGGAGACACAGACACAGTGAGGGAGATGGAGAAACCGACGCATTCAGAGAGATGGAGACACAGACACATAGAGGGAGATGGAGACACAGACCCCATGAGCGAGAAAGGGACACAGACCCAAAGAAGGAGATGGAGACACAGACACAGTGAGGGAGATGGAGACACAGACCCCATGAGCGAGAAGGAGACACCGACCCAAAGAGAGAGATGGAGACACAGACACAGTGAGGGAGATGGAGTCACAGACGCAGTGACGGAGATGGAGACACAGACACTGTGAGAGAAATAACACACAGACACAGTAAGGGAGATGGAGACACAGACGCAGTGAGGGAGATGGAGACACAGAGTTGGTGAGGAAAATGGAGACACAGACACAGTGAGAGAGAAGGAGTCACAGGAACAGTGAGGGAGATGGAGACACATCCAACGTGAGAGAGATGGAGACACAGACACAAGAAGGGAGATGGGGAGACACAGACACTGTGAGGGAGTTGGAGACACAGACTCAATGAGGCAGATGGAGATATAGACACAGTGAGGGAGATGGAGACACAGACGCAGTGAGGGAGATGGAGACACAGACGCAATGAGGAAGATGGCGACGCAGACACAGTGAGGGAGATGGAGATACAGACAAGGTGAGGAACATGGAGACAGAGACACAGTGAGGGAGATGGAGACACAGCCAGTGAGAGAGATGGAGACAGGGACGCAGTGAGGTAGATTGAGACACAGACGTAGTGAGAGAGATGGAGACACAGACTGTGAGAGAAATAAGACACGGACACAGTAAGGGAGATGGAGACACAGACGCAGTGAGGGAGAAGGAGACACAGAGTTGGTGAAGAATATGGAGACACAGACACAGTGAGAGAGATGGAGTCACAGAAACAGTGAGGGTTATGGAGAGACATCCAAAGTGAGAGAGATGGAGACATAGACACAAAAAGGGAGATGAGGAGACACAGACACTGTGAGGGAGTTGGAGACACAGACTAAATGAGGGAGATGGAGACGCTGACACAGTGAGGGAGATGGAGAAACAGACGCAGTCAGAGAGATGGAGACATAGACACAGTGAGGGAGATGGTGACACAGACACAGTGAGGGAGATGGAGACACAGACCCCATGAGCGAGAAGGAGACACAGACCCAATGGGGGAGATGGAGACACAGACACAGTGAGGGAGATGGAGTCACTGACGCAGTGACTGAGATGGAGACACAGACAAAGTGAGGGAGATTGACACACAGACACTGTGAGAGAGATGCAGATACCGACGGACTGAGAGAGAAGGAGACACAGGCACAGTGAGAGAGATGGAGACAAAGACACAGTGAGGGAGATGGAAACACATAACCAATGAGGGAGAAGGTAACACAGACACAATGAGTGACATGGAAACAGAGACCCAATGAGGGAGATGGAGACACAGACACAGTGTGGGACATGGAGACACAGACCAAGCTAGAGAGATGGAGATAAAGACACAGTGAGAAAGATGGAGACACAGACACAGTGAGGGTGATGGAGACACAGACACAGTGAGGGTGATGGAGACACAGACACAGTGAGAGAGATGGAGACACTAGAACAGTGAGGGAGATGGAGACACAGGCACAGTGAGGGAGATGGAGACACAGACAAAGTGATGAGATGGACACACAGACAAAATGAGGGAGATGGACATACAGACACAGTGAGAGAGATGGAGATACAGACGCAGTGAGAGAGATGGAGACGCAGATGCAGTGAGGGAGATGGAGACACAGATGCAGTGAGAGAAATGGAGACTCAGACACAGTGAGGGAGATGGAGACACAGACGCAGTGAGGGAGATGGAGACACAGACGCAATGAGGGAGATGGCGACACAGACACAGTGAGGGAGTTGGAGACACAGACACGGTGAGGAACATGGAGACAGAGACACAATGAGGGAGATGGAGACACAGACAGTGAGAGAGATGGAGACACAGAAACAGTGAGAGAAATGGAGACAGGGACGCAGTGAGGTAGATGGAGACACAGACGTAGTGAGAGAGATGGAGACACTGAAACAGTGAGGGTGATGGAGACACATCCAAAGTGAGAGAGATGGAGACACAGATGCAAAAATGGAGATGGGGAGACACAGACACTTTGAGGGTGAAGGGGTCACAGATGCAATGAAAGAGATGGATACTCAGACACAGTGAGAGAGATGTAGAGACAGACACAGAGAGAGAGATTGAGACACAGACACAGTGAGAGAGATGGAGACACAGACACAGAGAGGGAGATGGAGACACCGACACCGTGAGAGAGATGGAACACAGACAAAGTGAAGGAGATGGACGCACAGACACAGTGAGAGAGATAGAGACACAGACACAGCGAGAGAGATGGAGAAACAGACACAGTGAGGGAGATGCAGAAACAGACACATTCAGAGAGATGGAGAAACAGACACAGTGAGGGAGATGGAGAAACAGATAAAGTGAGGGAGATGGACACATAGACACTGTGAGAGAGATGGAGACAAAGACACAGTGAGGGAGATGGAGACACAGACCCAATGAGGGAGAAGGAGACACAGACACAATGAGTGAGATGGAGACACAGACACAGAGAGAGAGATGGAGACACAGACACAGTGAGAGAGATGGAGAAACAGACCCAATGAGGGAGTAGGAGACACAGACACAGTGTGGGAGATGGATACAGAGACCCAATTAGGGAGATGGAGACAAAGAGAAGTGTGGGAGATGGAGACAGAGACACAGTAAGAGAGATGGAGAAACAGACTCAGCCAGAAAGATGGAGACACAGACGCAGTGAGAGAGATGCAGGCACAGACACAGAGAGGGAAATGGAGACACAGAAACAGTGAGGGAGATGGAGACACAGACACAGTGAGGGATATGCAGACACAGTGAGAGAGATGGGGACACAGACACAGTGAGAGAGATGGAGACAGAGACACAGTGAGGGAGACTCAGACTCGGCAAGGGAGATGGAGACACAGATGCAGTGAGAGAGATGGAGACGCAGATGCAGTGAGGGAGATGGAGACACAGACACAGTCTGGGAGATGGAGACACAGATGCCGTGAGAGAGATAGAGTCTCGGTAGCATGAGGGAGATTGAGACACAGACGCAGTGAGAGAGATGGAGACACAGACGCAGTGAGAGGGATGGAGACGCAGACGCAGCGAGGGATATGGAGACGCAGACGCAGTGAGGGAGATGGAGACGTAGATGGAGTGAGAGAGATGGAGACACAGACAAAGTGAGGGAGATGGAGACACAGACACAGTGAGGGAGATGGAGACACAGACACAGTGAGGGAGATGGAGACACAGACGCAGTGAGGGAGATGGAGAATCAGACGGAATAAGGAAGTTGGCGACGACGACACAGTGAGGGAGATTGAGATACAGAATCGGTGAGGAACATCGAGACAGAGACACAGTGAGGGAGATGGAGACACAGCCAGTGAGAGAGATGGAGACACAGAAACAGAGAGAGAGATGGAGACAGGAACGCAGTGAGGTAGATGGAGACAAAGACGTAGTGAGGGAGATGGAGACACAGACGCAGTGAGGGAGATGGAGACACAGACACAGTGAGGGAGATGGATGCACAGACACAGTAAGGGAGACGAAGACACAGACACAGTGAGGGAGATGGATACACAGACGCAGTGAGGGAGATGGAGACACAGACGCAATGAGGAAGATGGCGACGCAGACTCAGTGAGGGAGATGGAGATACTGACAAGGTGAGAAACATGGAGACAGAGACACAGTGAGGGAGATGGAGACACAGCCAGTGAGAGAGATGGAGACACAGAAACAGTGAGAGAGATGGAGACACAGACACAGTGAGAGAAATAAGACACAGACACAGTAAGGGAGATGGAGACACAGAAACAGTGAGAGAGATGGAGACACAGACACTGTGAGAGAAATAAGACACAGACACAGTAAGGGAGATGTAGACACAGACACAGTGAGAGAGATGGAGTCACAGAAACACTGAGGGAGATGGAGACACATCCAAAGTGAGGGAGTTGGAGACACAGAATCAATGAGGGAGATGGAGACACAGACACAGTGAGGGAGATGGAGACAAAGAGGCAGTCAGGGAGATGGAGACACAGACGCAATGAGGAAGATGGCGATGGAGATAAAGAGAAGGTGAGGAACATGGAGACAGAGACACAGTGAGGGAGATGGCGACACAGCCAGTGAGAGAGATGGAGACACAGAAACAGTGAGAGAGATGGAGACAGGGACGCAGTGAGGTAGATGGAGACACAGACGTAGAGAGGGAGATGGAGACACAGACGCAGTGAGGGAGATGGAGACACAGACACTGTAAGAGAAATAAGACACAGACACATTAAGGGAGATGGAGACACAGACGCAGTGAGGGAGATGGAGACACAGAGTTGGTGAGGTAAATGGAGACACAGACGTAGTGAGGGAGATGGAGACACAGACGCAGTGAGGGAGATGGAGACACAGACGCAGTGTGGGAGTTGGAGAAACAGACGTAGTCAGAGAGATGGAGACATAGACACAGTGAGGGAGATGGTGACACAGAAACAGTGAGGGAGATGGAGACACAGACCCCATGAGCGAGAAGGAGACACAGACCCAATGAGGGAGATGGAGACACAGACACAGTGAGGGAGATGGAGTCACAGACGCAGTGACGGATATGGAGACACAGACAAAGTGAGGGAGATGGACACACAGACATAGTGAGAGAGATGCAGATACCGACGGAGTGAGAGAGAAGGAGACGCAGGCACAGTGAGAGAGATGGAGACAAAGACACAGTGAGGGAGATGGAGACACAGAACCAATGAGGGATAAGGAAACACAGACACAATGAGTGAGATGGAGACAGAGACCCAATGAGGGAGATGGAGACACAGACACAGTGTGGGACATGGAGACACAGACACAGCGAGAGAGATGGAGATACAGACACAGTGAGAAAGATGGAGACACAGACACAGTGATGGTGATGGAGACACAGACACAGTGAGAGATATGGAGACACTCGAACAGTGAGGGAGATGGAGGCACAGGCGCAGTGAGGGAGATGGAGACACAGACAAAGTGATGAGATGGACACACAGACAAAGTGAGGGAGATGGACATACAGACACAGTGAGAGAGATGGAGACACAGACGCAGTGAGAGAGATGGAGACGCAGACGCAGTGATAGAGATGGAGACACAGATGCAGTGAGAGAAATGGAGACTCAGACACAGTGAGGGAGATGGAAACACAGAAACAGTGAGGGAGATGGAAACACAGACGCAATGAGGGAGATGGCGACACAGACACAGAGAGGGAGATGGAGACACACACACGGTGAGGAACATGGAGACAGAGACACAGTGAGGGAGATGGAGACACAGACAGTGAGAGAGATGGAGACACAGAAACAATGAGAGAAATGGAGACAGGGACGCAGTGAGGTAGAAGGAGACACAGACGTAGTGAGGGAGATGGAGACACAGCCAAAGTGAGGGAGATGGAGAAACAGGCGCAGTGAGGGAGATGGAGACACAGACGCAGTGAGGGAGATGGAGACACAGAGTTGGTGAGGAAAATGGAGACACAGACACAGTGGGAGAGATGGAGACACAGAAATAGTGAGGGAGATGGAGACACATCCAAAGTGAGAGAGATGGAGACACAGACACAAAATGGGAGATGGGGAGACACAGACACTGCGAGGGTGATGGTGACACAGAAACAATGAGAGAGATGGATACACAGACACAGTGAGAGAGATGGAGACACAGACACAGTGAGGGAGATGGAGAAACAGACCCAAAGAGGGAGAAGGAGACACAGATGCAGTGTGGGAGATGGATACAGAGACCCAATGTGGTAGAAGGAGACACAGACACAGTGTGGGAGATGGAGACAGAGACACAGTGAGAGAGATGGAGACACAGACACAGTGAGGGAGATGGAGACACTGATGCAGTGAGAGAAATGGAGACTCAGACACAGTGAGGGAGATGGAGACACAGACACAGTGAGGGAGATGGAGACACAGACGCAATGTGGGAGATGGCGACACAGACACCGTGAGGGAGATGGAGACACACACACTGTGAGAGAAATAACACACAGACACAGTAAGGGAGATGGAGACACTGACGCAGTGAGGGAGATGGTGACACAGCCAAAGTGAGGGAGATGGAGAAACAGGCGCAGTGAGGGCGATGGAGACACAGACGCAGTGAGGGAGATGGAGACACAGAGTTGGTGAGGAAAATGGAGACACAGACACAGTGAGAGAGATGGAGACACAGAAACAGTGAGGGAGATGGAGACTCATCTAAAGTGAGATAGATGGAAACACAGACACAAAAAGGGAGTTGGGGAGACACAGATACGGTGAGGGTGATGGAGACACAGACACAATGAGTGAGATGGAGACACAGACACAGTGAGAGAGGTGGAGACACAGACACAGTGAGAGAGATGGAGATACAGACACAGCCAGAAAGATGGAGACACAGATGCAGTGAGGGAGATGGAGACACAGATACAGTGAGGGATTTGGAGACACAGAAACAGTGAGGGATATGCAGACACAGTAAAAGAGATGGGGACACATACACAGTGAGAGAGATGGAGTCAGAGACACAGTGAGGGAGACGCAGTCTCGGTAAGGGAGATGGAAACACAGATGCAGTGAGAGAGATAGAGACACGGTAGCATGAGGGAGATTGAGACACAGACGCAGTGAGAGAGATGGAGACACAGACGCAGTGAGAGAGATGGAGACACATACGCAGTGAGGGAGATGGAGACGCAGACGCAGTGAGGGAGATGGAGACGTAGACGGAGTGAGAGAGATGGAGACACAGACAAAGTGAGGGAGATGGAGACACAGACACAGTGAGGGAGATGTAGACACAGACAAAGTGAGGGAGATGGAGACACAGACGCAGTGAGGGAGATGGAGAATCAGACGCAATGAGGAATATGGCGACGCAGACACAGAGAGGGAGATTGAGATACAGACACGGTGAGAAACATCGAGACAGAGACACAGTGAGGGCGATGGAGACACAGCCAGTGAGAGAGATGGAGACACAGAAACAGAGAGAGAGATGGAGACAGGGACGCAGTGAGGGAGATGGAGACACAGACACTGTGAGAGAAATGGAGACAAAGACACAGTAAGGTAGATGGAGACACAGACACAGTGAGGGAGATGGAGACACAGACGCAGAGAGGGAGATGGAAACCCCGACGCAATGAGGAAGATAGCGACGCAGACACAGTGGGTGAGATGGAGATACAGAAACAGTGAGAGAGATGGAGACAGGGACGCAGTGAGGTAGATGGAGACATAGACGCACTGAGGGAGATGGAGATACAGACGCAGTGAGGGTGATGGAGACACAGACACTGTGAGAGAAATAAGACACAGACACAGTAAGGGAGATGGAGACACAGAACCAGTGAGGGAGATGGAGACAAGAGTTGGTGAGGAAAATGGAGACACAGACACAGTGAGAGAGATGGAGTCACAGAAACAGTGAGGGAGATGGAGACACATCCAAAGTGAGGGAGATGGAGACACAGACACAAAAAGGGAGATGGGGAGACACAGACACTGTGAGGGTGATGGAGACACAGACGCAATGAAAGAGATGGAGACTCAGACACAGTGAGAGAGATGGAGACAAAGACCCCATGAGTGAGAAGGAGACACAGACCCAATGAGGGTGATGGAGACACAGAGACAGTGAGATAGATGGAGACACAGACACAGTCAGAATGATGGAGACACAGACACAGTGAGGGAGAGGGAGAAACAGACGCAGTCAGAGAGATGGAGACACAGACACAGTGAGGGAGATGGAGACACAGACACAGTGAGGGAGATGGAGTCACAGACAAAGTGAGAGAGATGGAGACACAGACGCAGTAACGGAGATGGAGACACAGACAAATTGAAGGAGATGGAGGCACAGACACAGTGAGAGGGATGGAGACACAGACAGAGTGAGGGAGATGGAGACACACTCAATGAGGGAGAAGGAGACACAGACGCAGTGAGGGAGATGGAGACACAGACACAATGAGGGTGATGGAGACACAGATACAGTGAGAGAGATGGAGAAACAGACACATTGAGGGAGATGGAGTCAAAGACACAGTGAGAGAGATGGAGACACAGACGCAATGACGGAGATTGGAACACATACAAAGTGAAAGAGTTGGACGCACAGACACAGTGAGAGTAAAGGAGACACAGACACAGTGAGGGAGATGGTGACACAGACACAGTAGGGGAGATGGAGACACAGAAGCAGTGAGGGAGATGGAGAAACAGACGCAGTCAGAGAGATGGAGACACAGACGCAGTGAGGGAGATGGAGACACAGACCCCTTGAGCGAGAAGGAGACACAGACCCAAAGAGGGAGATGGAGACACAGACACAGTGAGGGAGATGGTGTCACATACGCAGTGACGGTGCTGGAGACACAGACAAAGTGAGGGAGATGGAGACACAGACAAAGTGAGGGAGTTGGAGATTCAGATGCAGTGAGATAATTGGAGATTCAGACACAGTGAGGGAGATGGAGACACAGACGCAGTGAGGGAGATGGAGACACAGACGCAATGAGGGAGATGGCGACACAGACACAGTGAGGGAGATGGTGACACAGACACGGTGAGGAACATGGAGACAGAGACACAGTGAGGGAGATGGAGACACAGACGCAGTGAGGGAGATGGAGACACAGGCGTAGTGAGGGAGATGGAGACACAGACCCAGTGTGGGAGATGGAGACACAGACACTGTGAGAGATATGGTGACACAGACACAGTAAGGGAGATGGAGACACAGGCGCAGTGAGGGAGTTGGAGATTCAGATGCAGTGAGATAATTGGAGATTCAGACACAGTGAGGGAGATGGAGACACAGACGCAGTGAGGGAGATGGAGACACAGACGCAATGAGGGAGATGGCGACACAGACACAGTGAGGGAGATGGTGACACAGACACGGTGAGGAACATGGAGACAGAGACACAGTGAGGGAGATGGAGACACAGACGCAGTGAGGGAGATGGAGACACAGGCGTAGTGAGGGAGATGGAGACACAGACCCAGTGTGGGAGATGGAGACACAGACACTGTGAGAGATATGGTGACACAGACACAGTAAGGGAGATGGAGACACAGGCGCAGTGAGGGAGATGGAGACCCAGATTTGGTGAGGAAAATGGAGACACAGACACAGTGAGAGACATGCAGACACAGAAACAGTGAGGGAGATGGAGACACATCCAAAGTGAGAGAGATGGAGACACAGACACAAAAAGTGAGATGGGGAGACACAGACACTGTGAGGGTGATGGAGACACAGACGCAATGCAATAGTTAGAGACTCAGACACAGTGAGAGAGATGGAGAAACAGACACATTGAGGGATATGGAGACAAAGACACAGTGAGAGAAATGGCGACACAGACGCACTGACGGAGATTGGAACAAAGACAAAGTGAAGGAGATGGACACAAAGACACAGTGAGAGAGATGGAGTCACTGACACAGTGAGGGAGATGGAGACCTAGACTCAATGAGGGAGATGGAGACACAGACACAGTGAGGGAGATGGAGACACAGACACAGTGAGGGTAATGGAGACACAGACGCAGTGAGAGAGATGGAGACACAGACACAGTGAGGGAGAAGGAGAAACAGACGCAGTCATAGAGATGGAGACACAGACACAGTGAGGGAGATGGAGACACAGACCCCATGAGTGAGAAGGAGACACAGACCCAAAGAGGGAGATGGAGACACAGACACAGTGAGTGAGATGGAGGCAAAGACACGGTGAGGGAGATGGAGACACAGACGCAGTGAGGGAGATGGAGACACAGACGCAATGACGGATATGGCGACACAGACACAGTGAGAGAGATGGAGACACAGACGCAGTGAGGGAGATGGAGACACAGACGCAATGAGGGAGATGGAGACACAGAGTTGGTGAGGTAAATGGAGACACAGACGTAGTGAGGGAGATGGAGACAGAGAAACAGTGAGGGTGATGGAGACACAGACAGTGAGAGAGATGGAGACACAGAAACAGTGAGAGAGATGGAGACAGAGACGCATTGAGGGAGATGGAGACACAGACACAGTGAGGGAGATGGAGACACAGACGCAGTGTGGGAGATGGAGACACAGAAACAGTGAGGGAGATGGAGACACAGGCGAAGTGAGGGAGACGGAGACACAGACGCAGTGAGGTAGATGGAGACACAGAGTAGGTGAGGGAAATGGAGACACAGCCACAGTGAGAGAGATGGAGACACAGAAACAGTGAGGGAGATGGAGACACAGACAAAATGAGAGAGATGGAGACACAGACACAAAAAGTGAGATGGCGAGACACAGACACAGTGAGGGTGATTGAGACAGAGACGCAATGAAAGAGATGGAGACTCAGACACAGTGAGAGAGATGGAGACACAGACACAGTGCGGGAGATGGAGAAACAGACACAGTGAGGGTGATGGAGACACAGACACAGTGAGAGAGATGGAGACACAGACACAGTGCGGGAGATGGAGAAACAGACGCAGTCTGAGAGATGGAGACACAGACACAGTGAGGGAGATGGAGACACAGACACATTGTGGGAGATGGAGACAAAGACCCCATGAGTGAGAAGGAGACACAGAGCCAATGAGGGTGATGGAGACACAGACACGGTGAGAGAGATGGAGACACAGACACAGTCAGAGTGATGGAGACACAGAGACAGTGAGGGTGAGGGAGACACAGACACGGTGAGGAACATGGAGACAGAGACACAGTGAGGGAGATGATGACACAGACAGTGAGTGAGATGGAGACACAGAAACAGTGAGAGAGATGGAGACACAGACGCAGTGAGGGAGATGGAGACATGGACGTAGTGAGGGAGATGGAGACACAGAGGCAGTGTGCGAGATGGAGACACAGACACTGTGAGGGAAATGGTGACACAGAAACAGTAAGGGAGATGGAGACACAGACGCAGTGAGGGAGATGGTGACACGGCCACAGTGAGGGAGATGGAGAGACAGGCGCAGTGAGGGAAATGGAGACACAGCCACAGTGAGAGAGATGGAGACACAGAAACAGTGAGGGAGATGGAGACACAGACAAAATGAGAGAGATGGAGACACAGAAACAAAAAGGGAGATGGCGAGACACAGACACAGTGAGAGTGATTGAGACCCAGACGCAATGAAAGAGATGGAGACTCAGACAAGGTGAGAGAGATGGCGAGACAGACACAGAGAGAGCGATGGAGACACAGATAAATGAGGGAGATGGAGACACCGACACAGAGAGGGAGATGGAGACACCCAAACAGTGAGAGAGATGGAGACACAGACACAGTGAGAGAGATGGAGACACAGACGCAGTGAGGGAGATGGAGAAACAGACACAGTGAGGGAGATGGAGACACAGACTAAATGAGGGAGATGGAGACACAGACACAGTGACAGAGATGGAGATACAGACACCGTGAGGGTGATGGAGACACAGACACAGTGAGAGAGTTGGAGACACAGACACAGTGAGGGAGATGGAGAAACAGACGCAGTCTGAGAGATGGAGACACAGACACAGTGTGGGAGATGGAGCCACAGACACAGTGAGGGAGATGGAGACACAGACCCCATGAGCAAGAAGGAGACACAGACCCAATGAGGGAGATGGAGACACAGACACAGTAAGGGAGATGGAGTCACAGACGCAGTGACGGAGATGGAGACACAGAAAAAGTGAGGGAGATGGACACACAGACACTGTGAGAGAGAAGGAGACACAGACACAGTGAGAGAGATGGAGACACAGACACAGTGAGGGAGATGGAGACCGAGACCCAATGAGGGAGATGGAGACACAGACAAACTGTGGGAGATGGAGACAGAGACCCAATGAGGGAGAAGGAGAGACAGACACAGTGAGGGAGATGGAGACAGAGACCCAATGAGGGTGATGGAGACACAGACACACTATGGGAGATGGAGGCACAGATGTAGTGAGAGAAATGCAGACACAGACACAGTGAGAGAGATGGAGACACATACACAGTGAGGGAGATGGAGACAAAGACACAGTGAGTTAGACGGAGACACAGACCCAATGAGGGAGAAGGAGACACAGACACAGTGAGGGAGATGGAGACAGAGACCCAATGAGGGAGATGGAGACACAGACACACTGTGGGAGATGGAGACACAGACAAAATGAGGGAGATGGAGATACAGACACAGTGAGAGAGATGGAGACAGAGACCCAATGAGGGAGAAGGAGAGACAGACACAGTGAGGGAGATGGAGACAGAGACCCAATGAGGGTGATGGAGACACAGACACACTGTGGGAGATGGAGGCACAGATGTAGTGAGAGAAATGCAGACACAGACACAATGAGAGAGATGGAGACACATACACAGTGAGGGAGATGGAGACAAAGACACAGTGAGTTAGACGGAGACACAGACCCAATGAGGGAGAAGGAGACACAGACACAGTGAGGGAGATGGAGACAGAGACCCAATGAGGGAGATGGAGACACAGACACACTGTGGGAGATGGAGACACAGACAAAATGAGGGAGATGGAGATACAGACACAGTGAGAGAGATGGAGACACAGACGCAGTGACGGATATGGAGACACAGACAAATTAAAGGAGATGGAGGCACAGACACAGTGAGAGGGAAGGAGACACAGACAGAGTGAGGGAGATGGAGACACAGACTCAAAGAGGGAGAAGGAGACACAGACGCAGTGAGGGAGATGGAGACACAGACACAGTAAGGGTGATGGAGACACAGACACAGTGAGAGAGATGGAGAAACAGACACATTGAGGGTGATGGAGACAAAGACACAGTGAGAGAGATGGAGACACAGACGCAATGACGGAGATTGGAACACATACAAAGTGAAAGAGTTGGACGCACAGACACAGTGAGAGTGAAGGAGACACAGACACAGTGAGGGAGATGGTGACACAGACACAGTAGGGGAGATGGAGACACAGACGCAGTGAGAAGGATGGTGACACAGACACAGTGAGGGAGATGGTGAAACAGACGCAGTCAGAGAGATGGAGACACAGACTCGGTGAGGGAGATGGAGACACAGACCCCATGAGCGAGAAGGAGACGCAGACCCAAAGAGGGAGATGGAGACACAGACACAGTGAGGGAGATGGTGTCACATACGCAGTGACGGAGATGGAGACACAGACAAAGTGAGGGAGATGGAGACACAGACAAAGTGAGGGAGTTGGAGACTCAGACGCAGTGAGATAATTGGAGATTCAGACACAGTGAGGGAGATGGAGACACAGACGCAGTGAGGGAGATGGAGACACAGACGCAATGAGGATGATGGCGACAGAGACACAGTGAGGGAGATGGTGACACAGACACGGTGAGGAACATGGAGACAGAGACACAGTGAGGGAGGTGGAGACACAGACAGTGAGAGAGATGGAAACACAGAAACAGTGAGAGAGATGGAGACACAGACGCAGTGAGGGAGATGGAGACACAGACGTAGTGAGGGAGATGGAGTCACAGACCCAGTGTGGGAGATGGAGACACAGACACTGTGAGAGATATGGTGACACAGACACAGTAAGGGAGATGGAGACACAGGCGCAGTGAGGGAGATGGTGACCCAGATTTGGTGAGGAAAATGGAGACACAGACACAGTGAGAGACATGCAGACACAGTGAGGGAGATGGAGACACATCCAAAGTGAGAGAGATGGAGACACAGACAGAAAAAGTGAGATGGGGAGACACAGACACTGTGATGGTGATGGAGACACAGACGCAATGAAATAGATGGAGACTCAGACACAGTGAGGGAGATGGAGAAACAGACACATTGAGGGATATGAAGACAAAGACACAGTGAGAGAGATGGAGTCACTGACACAGTGAGGGAGATGGAGACCTAGACTCAATGAGGGAGATGGAGACACAGACACAGTGAGGGAGAAGGAGAAACAGACGCAGTCATAAAGATGGAGACACAGACACAGTGAGGGAGATGGAGACACAGACCCCATGAGCGAGAAGGAGACACAGACCCAAAGAGGGAAATGGAGACACAGACACAGTGAGTGAGATGGAGGCAAAGACAAGGTGAGAGAGGTGGAGACACAGACGCAGTGAGGGAGATGGAGACACAGACGCAATGACGGAGATGGCGACACAGACACAGTGAGGGAGATGGAGACACAGACGTAGTGACGAAGATGGAGACACAGACGCAATGAGGGAGATGGAGACACAGACACAGTGAGGGAGATGGAGACACAGTCACGGTGAGGAACATGGAGACAGAGACACAGTGAGGGTGATGGAGACACAGACAGTGAGAGAGATGGAGACACAGAAACAGTGAGAGAGATGGAGACACAGATACATTGAGGGAGATGGAGACACAGACGTAGGGAGGGAGATGGAGACACAGACGCAGTGTGGGAGATGGAGACACAGACACAGTGAGGGAGACGGAGACACAGTCGCAGTGAGGGAGATGGAGACACAGAGTAGGTGAGGGAAATGGAGACACAGCCACAGTGAGAGAGATGGAGACAGAGAAACAGTGAGGGAGATGGAGTCACAGACTAAATGAGAGAGATGGAGACACAGACACAAAAAGTGAGATGGCGAGACACAGACACAGTGAAGGTGATTGAGACAGAGACGCAATGAAAGAGATGGTGACTCAGACACAGTGAGGGAGATGGAGACACAGACAAAGAGAGGGAGATGGAGACACCCAAACAGTGAGAGAGATGGAGACACAGACACAGTGAGAGAGATGGAGACACAGACGCAGTGACGGAGATGGAGAAACAGACACAGTGAGGGTGATGGAGACACAGACACAGTGAGAGAGATGGAGACACAGACACAGTGCGGGAGATGGAGAAACAGACGCAGTCTGAGAGATGGAGACACAGACACAGTGATGGAGAAGGAGACACAGACACAGTGATGGAGATGGAGACAAAGACCCCATGAGTGAGAAGGAGACACAGACCTAATGAGGGTGATGGAGACACAGACACAGTGAGAGAGATGGAGACACAGACACATTCAGAGTGATGGAGACACAGAGCCAGTGAGGGAGAGGGAGACACACACACGGTGAGGAACATGGAGACAGAGACACAGTGAGGGAGATGGAGACACAGACAGTGAGTGAGATGGAGACACAGAAACAGTGAGAGAGTTGGAGACACAGACGCAGTGAGCGGGATGGAGACATGGACGTAGAGCGGGAGATGGAGACACAGAGGCAGTGTGCGAGATGGAGACACAGACACTGTGAGGGAAATGGTGACACAGAAACAGTGAGGGAGATGGAGAGACAGGCGCAGTGAGGGAGATGGAGACACAGAGTAGGTGAGGGAAATGGAGACACAGCCACAGTGAGAGTGATGGAGACACAGAAACAGTGAGGGAGATGGAGACACAGACAAAATGAGAGAGATGGAGACACAGAAACAAAAAGGGAGATGCCGAGACACAGACACAGTGAGAGAGATTGAGACACAGACGCAATGAAAGAGATGGAGACACAGACACAGTGAGAGAGATGGCGAGACAGACACAGAGAGAGCGATGGAGACACAGATAAATGAGGGAGATGGAGACACGGACACAGAGAGGGAGATGGAGACACCCAAACAGTGAGAGAATTGGAGACACAGACACAGAGAGAGAGATGGAGACACACACGCAGTGAGGGAGATGGAGAAACAGACACAGTGAGGGAGATGGAGACACAGACTAAATGAGAGAGATGGAGACACAGACACAGTGACAAAGATGGAGATACAGACACCGTGAGGGTGATGTAGACACAGACACAGTGAGAGAGATGGAGACACAGACACAGTGAGGGAGATGGAGAAAAAGACGCAGTCTGAGAGATGGAGACACAGACACAGTGTGGGAGATGGAGACACAGACACAGTGAGGGAGATGGAGACACAGACCCCATGAGCGAGAAGGAGACACAGACCCAATGAGGGAGATGGAGACACAGACAAAGTGAGGGAGATGGAGTCACAGACGCAGTGATGGAGATGGAGACACAGAAAAAGTGAGGGAGATGGACACACAGACACTGTGAGAGATAAGGAGACACAGACACAGTGAGAGAGATGGAGACAAAGACACAGTGAGTTAGATGGAGACACAGACCCAATGAGGGAGAAGGAGACACAGACACAGTGAGGGAGATGGAGACAGAGACCCAATGAGGGAGATGGAGACACAGACACACTGTGGGAGATGGAGACACAGATGTAGTGAGAGAAATCCAGACACAGACACAGTGAGGGAGATGGAGACACAGACACAGTGAGGGCGATGGAGTCACAGACACAGTGAGGGAGCTGCAGACACAGTGAGAGAGATGGAGACAGAGACACATTGAGGGAGACACAGACGCGGTAAGGGTGATGGAGACACAGATGCAGTTAGAGAGATAGAGACACGGTAGCAGTGAGGGAGATTGAGACAAAGACGCAGAGAGATACGTGGAGACACAGACGCAGTGAGAGAGATGGAGACGCAGACATAGTGAGGGAGATGGAGACGGAGACGCATGGAGGGAGATGCAGACGCAGATGGAGTGAGAGCGATGGAGACACAGACAAAGTGAGGGAGATGGAGACACAGACACAGTGAGGAAGATGGAGACACAGACAAAATGAGGGAGATGGAGATACAGACTCAGTGAGAGAGATGGAGACACAGACGCAGTGATGGAGATGGAGACACAGACAAATTGAAGGAGATGGAAGCACAGACCCAGTGAGAGGGAAGGAGACACAGACAGAGTGAGGGAGATGGAGACTCAGACTCAAAGAGGGAGAAGGAGACACAGACGCAGTGAGGGAGATGGAGACACAGACACAGTGAGGGTGATGGAGACACAGACACAGTGAGAGAGATGGAGAAACAGACACATTGAGGGAGATGGAGACAAAGACACAGTGAGAGAGATGGAGACACAGACGCAATGACAGAGATTGGAACACATACAAAGTGAAGGAGTTGGACGCACAGACACAGTGAGAGTGATGGAGACACAGACACAGTGAGGGAGATGGTGACACAGACACAGTAGGGGAGATGGAGACACAGACACAGTGAGAAGGATGGTGACACAGACACAGTGAGGGAGATGGAGACACAGACCCCATGAGCGAGAAGGAGACACAGACACAAAAAGGGAGATGGAGACACAGACACAGTGAGGGAGATGGTGTCACATACGCAGTGACGGAGATGGAGACACAGACAAAGTGAGGGAGATGGATACTCAGACACAGTGAGAGAGATGGAGGCAAAGACACAGTGAGGGAGATGGAGACACGCACACAAAGAGTGAGATGGAGACGGAGACCCAATGAGGGAGGTGGAGACACAGACACAGTGTGGGACATGGAGACACAGACACAGCGAGTGAGATGGAGATACAGACACAGTGAGAAAGATGGAGACAGAGAAACAGTGAGTGAGATGCAGACACAGACACAGTGAGGGTGAAAGAGACACAGACACAGTGAGGGTGATGGAGAGTCAGACACAGTGGGAGAGATGGAGAAACTAGAACAGTGAGGTAGATGGAAACACAGGCGCAGTGACGGAGATGGCAACACAGACAAAGTGAGGGAGATGGACACATAGACAAAGTGAGGGAGATGGACATACAGACACAGTGAGAGAGATGGGGACACAGACGCAGTGAGAGACATGGAGACGCAGACGCAGTTAAGGAGATGGTGACGCAGACGCAGTGAGGGTGATGGAGGCGTGGACGGAGTGAGAGAAATGGAGAAACAGACGCAGTGAAGGAGATGGTGACACAGACAAAGTGAGGGAGATGGAGACACAGAAACAGTGAGGGAGATGGAGACACAGACTAAATGAGAGAGATGGATACACAGACACAAAAAGGGAGATGGCGAGACACAGACACAGTGAGGGTGACTGAGACACAGACGCAATGAAAGAGATGGAGACTCAGACAAAGTGAGAGAGATGGCGAGACAGACACAGAGAGAGAGTTGGAGACACAGACACAGTGAGGGAGATGGAGACACAGACAAAGAAAGGGAGATGGAGCCACCCAAACAGTGAGAGAGATGAAGACACAGACACAGTGAGAGAGATGGAGACACAGACGAAGTGACGGAGATGGAGAAACAGACACAGTGACAGAGATGGAGATACAACACAGTGAGGGTGATGGAGACACAGACACAGTGAGAGAGATGGAGACACAGAGACAGTGAGGGAGATGGAGAAACAGACGCAGTCTGAGAGATGCAGACACAGACACAGTGAGGGAGATGGAGACACAGAGACAGTGAGGGAGATGGAGACACAGAGACAGTGAGGGGGATGGATTCACAGACGCAGTGACGGAGATGGAGACACAGACAACGTGAGGGAGATGGACACACAGACAATGTGAGAGAGATGGAGACACAGACACAGTGAGGAAGATTGAGACATAGACCCCATGAGCGAGAAGGAGACACAGACCCAATGAGGGTGATGGAGACACAGACACAGTGAGAGAGATGGAGAAACAGACACAGTCAGAGAGATGGAGATACAGAGAAAGTGAGGGAGATGGAGAAACAGAGACAGTGAGGGAGATGGAGACACAGACACAGTGAGGGAGATGGATTCACAGACTCAGTGACGGAGATGGAGACACAGACAACGTGAGGGAGATGGACACACAGACAATGTGAGAGAGATGGAGACACAGACACAGTGAGAGAGAAGGAGACACAGACACAGAAAGGGAGATGGAGAGAAAGACACAGTGAGGGAGATGGCGACACAGACCCAATGAGGGAGATGGAGACACAGACACAATGAGTGAGATGGAGATCGAGACCCAATGAGGGAGATGGAGACACAGACACAAAGTTGGACATGGAGACACAGACACAGTGAGAGAGATGGAGATACAGACACAGTGAGAAATATGGATACACAGACGCAGTGAGAGTGATGCAGACACAGACACAGTGAGGGTGATGGAGACACAGACACAGTGAGGGTGATGGAGACACAGACACAGTGAGAGGGATGGAGACACTGTAACAGTGAGGGAGATGGAGAATAGGCGCAGTGACGGAGAAGGAGACACCGACAAAGTGATGGAGATGGTCACACAGACAAGGTGAGGGAGATGGACACACAGACACTGTGAGAGAGATGGAGACACAGACACAGTGAGGGAGATGGAGACTCACACCCAATGAGGGAGATGGAGACTCAGACACAGTGAGAGAGATGGAGACACAGACACAGTGAGTGAGATGGAGACAAAGACACAGTGAAGGAGAGACACAGATAGAGTGAGAGAGATGTTGACACCGACACAGTGAGGGAGATGACGATACAGACACAGTGAGGGAGATGGAGACTCAGACCCAATGAGGGAGATGGAGATACAGACACAGTGAGGGAGATGGAGACTCAGATTCAATGAGGGAGATGGAGATACAGACATAGTGAGGGTAATGGAGACACAGACACAGTGAGGGAGATGGAGAAACAGAAGCAGTCTGAGAGATGGAGACACAGACACAGTGAGGGAGATGGAGACACAGACACAGTGATGGAGATGGAGACATAGAGCCAGTGAGGGAGATGGAGACACAGACACAGTGAGGGAGATGGAGACACAGAGCCCATGAGCGAAAAGGAGACACAGACCCAATGAGGATGATGGAGACACAGACACAGTGAGAGAAATGGAGACACAGACACAGTCAGAGAGATGGAGACACAGAGCCAGTGAGGGAGGTGGAGACACTGACACAGTGAGGGAGATGGAGACACAGAGCCCATGAGCGAGATTGAGACACAGACCCAATGAGGGAGATGGAGACCCAAACACAGTGAGGGAGATGGATTCACAGACGCAGTGACGGAGATGGAGAAACAGACAACGTGAGGGAGATGGACACACAGACCAAGTGAGGGAGTTGGACACACAGACACAGTGAGCGAGATGGAGACACAGACTCAGAGAGGGAGAAGGGGACTCAGACCCATGAGGGAGATGGAGAAACAGACACAGTGAGGGAGATGGAGACACAGACACATTGAGGGTGATGGAGACAAAGACTCAGTGAAGGAGAAGGAGACACAGATAGAGTGAGAGAGATGTAGACACAGACACAGTGAGGGAGATGGAGAAAAAGACACAATGAGAGAGATGCAGACACAGACACAGTGAGGGAGATAGAGACACAGACACAGTGAGGGAGATGGATCACGGACACAATGTGGGAGATGGAGACACAGACACATTGAGGGAGATGGTGCCACAGATGCAGTTAGAGAGTTGGAAACACAGTAGCAATATGGAAGATTGAGACCCAGACGCAGTGAGGGAGATGGAGACACTGACACTTTGAGGGAGATGGAGACACAGACACAGTGAGGGAGATGGAGACACAGACACAGTGAAGGAGATGGAGACATAGACGCAGTGAGTGAGATGGTGACACAGACCCAATGAGGGAGATGGAGACACTGACACAGTGAGGGAGATGAAGTCACAGACGCAGTGATGGAGATGGAGTCACAGACAAAGTGAGGGAGATGGACACACAGACACTGTGAGAGAGAAGGAGACACAGACAAAGTGAGAGAGATGGAGACACAGACACAGTGAGGGAGATGGAGACTCAGACCCAATGAGGGAGATGCAGACAAAGACACAGTGAGGGAGATGGAGACACAGAAAAAGTGAGGGAGATGGAGACACAGACACATTGAGGGTGAAGGAGACACAGACGCAATGAAGGAGATGGAGACACAGACACAGTGAGAGAGATGGGGACACAGACACAGTGAGGGAGATGGAGACAAAGACACAGTGAGAGAGATGCAGACACAGACACAGTGAGGGAGATAGAGACACAGACACAGTGAGGGAGATGGATCACGGACACAATGTGGGAGATGGAGACACAGACACATTGAGGGAGATGGTGACACAAATGCAGTTAGAGAGTTGGAGACACAGTAGCAATAAGGGAGATTGAGACCCAGACACAGTGAGGGAGATGGAGACACAGACACAGTGAGGGAGATGGAGACACAGACACAGAGGGGGAGATGGAGACAGAGACACAGTGAGGGAGATGGAGACACAGACACAGTGACGGGGATGGAAACACAGACCCAGTGAGGGAGATGGAGACACAGACACAGTGAAGGAGATGGAGACACAGACACAGTGAGGGAGATGGTGACACAGACACAGTGAGGGTGATGGGACACAGACACAGTGAAAGAGATGGAGACACAGAAACAGTGAGGGAGATGGAGAAACAGAAGCAGTCAGAGAGATGGAGACACAGACACAGTGAGCGAGATGGAGACACAGACACAGTGAGGGAGATTGAGACATAGACCCCATGAGCGAGAAGGAGACACAGACCCAATGAGGGAGATGGAGACACAGACATAGTGAGGGAGATGGAGTTTCAGACGCAGTGACGGAGATGGGGACATAGACAAAGTGAGGGAGATAGACACACAGTCACTCTGAGAGAGAAGGAGACACAGACAAAGTGAGAGAGATTGAGACACAGACACAGTGAGGGAGATGGAGACACAGAACCTATGAGGGAGATGGAGACACAGGCGCAGTGAGGGAGATGGAGACACAGATGCAGTGAGGGAGATGGAGACACAGAGTTGGTGAGGAAAATGGAGACAAAGACACAGTGAGAGAGATGGAGACACAGAAACATTGAGGGAGATGGAGACACAGACAAAATGAGAGAGATGGAGACACAGACAAAGTGAGAGAGATGGAGACTCAGACACAGTGAGGGAGATGGAGAAACAGACGCAGTCTGAGAGATGGAGACACAGACACAGTGAGGGAGATGGAGACACAGACACAGTGTGGGAGATGGAGACATAGACCCCATGAGCGAGAAGGAGACACAGACCCAATGAGGGTGATGGAGACACAGACACAGTGAGAGAGATGGAGACACAGAGACAGTGAGGGAGATGGAGACCCAGACACAGTGAGGGAGATGGATTCACAGACGCAGTGACGGAGATGGAGACACAGACAACGTGAGGGAGATGGACACACAGACACTGTGAGAGAGATGGAGACACAGAAGCAGTGAGAGAGAAGAAGACAGAGACACAGAAAGAGAGTTGGAGATAAAGACACAGTGAGGGAGATGGAGACACAGACCCAATGAGGGAGAAGGAGACACAGACACAATGAGTGAGATGGAGATCGAGACCAACGCGGGAGATGGAGACACAGACCCCATGTGGGACATGGAGACACAGACACAGTGAGAGAGATGGTGACACAGACACAGTGAGAAAGATGGAGACACAGACGCAGTGAGAGTGAGGCAGACACAGACAAAGTGAGGGTGATGGAGATACAGGCACAGTGAGGGTGATGGAGACACAGACACAGTGAGAGAGATGGAAACACTGTAACAGAGAGGGAGATGGAGACACAGGCACAGTGACGGAGATGGAGACACCGACAAAGTGATGGAGATGGACACACAGACCAAGTGAGGGAGTTGGACACGCAGACACAGTGAGCGAGATGGAGACACAGACTCAGAGAGGGAGAAGGGGACTCAGACCTAATGAGGGAGATGGAGAAACAGACACAGTGAGGGAGATGGAGACACAGACACATTGAGGGTGATGGAGACACAGACGCAATGAAAGAGATGGAGACACAGACACAGTGAGAGAGATGGAGACACAGACACAGTGAGGGAGATGGAGACACAGTCACAGTGAGAGAGATGGAGACGAAGACTCAGTGAAGGAAAAGGAGACACAGATAGAGTGAGAGAGATGTAGACACAGACACAGTGAGGGAGATGGAGACAAAGACGCAATGAGAGAGATGCAGACACAGACACAGTGAGGGAGATAGAGACACAGACACAGTGAGGGAGATGGAGATAAAGACGCAATGTGAGAGAGGCAGACACAGACACAGTGAGGGAGATAGAGACACAGACACATTGAGGGAGATGGTGCCACAGATGCAGTTAGAGAGTTGGAGACACAGTAGCAATATGGAAGATTGAGACCCAGATGCAGTGATGGAGATGGAGACACTGTAACAGAGAGGGAGATGGAGACACAGGCGCAGTGACGGAGATGGAGACACAGACAACGTGAGGGAGATGGACACACAGACACTGTGAGAGAGATGGAGACACAGATGCAGTGAGAGAGAAGAAGACAGAGACACAGAAAGAGAGTTGGAGATAAAGACTCAGTGAGGGAGATGGAGACACAGACCCAATGAGGGAGAAGGAGACACAGACACAATGCGTGAGATGGAGATCGAGACCAACGAGGGAGATGGAGACACAGACACCATGTGGGACATGGAGACACAGACACAGTGAGAGAGATGGTGACACTGACACAGTGAGAAAGATGGAGACACAGACGCAGTGAGAGTGATGCAGACACAGACAAAGTGAGGGTGATGGAGACACAGACACAGTGAGGGTGATGGAGACACAGACACAGTGAGAGAGATGGAAACACTGTAACAGAGAGGGAGATAGAGACACAGGTGCAGTGACGGAGATGGAGACACCGACAAAGTGATGGAGATGGACACACAGACCAAGTGAGGGAGTTGGACACACAGACACAGTGAGCGAGATGGAGACATAGACTCAGAGAGGGAGAAGGGGACTCAGATCTAATGAGGGAGATGGAGAAACAGACACAGTGAGGGAGATGGAGACACAGACACATTGAGGGTGATGGAGACACAGACGCAATGAAAGAGATGGAGACACAGACACAGTGAGAGAGATGGAGACACAGACACAGTGAGGGAGATGGAGACACAGTCACAGTGAGCGAGATGGAGACAAAGAGTCAGTGAAGGAAAAGGAGACACAGATAGAGTGAGAGAGATGTACACACAGACACAGTGAGGGAGATAGAGACAAAGACGCAGTGAGGGAGATGGAGACACAGACGCAGTGAGGGAGATGGAGACACAGAGTTGGTGAGGAAAATGGAGACAAAGACACAGTGAGAGAGATGGAGACACAGAAACATTGAGGGAGATGGAGACACAGACAAAATGAGAGAGATGGAGACACAGACAAAGTGAGAGAGATGGAAACTCAGACACAGTGAGGGAGATGGAGAAACAGACGCAGTCTGAGAGATGGAGACACAGACACAGTGAGGGAGATGGAGACACAGACACATTGAGGGTGATGGAGACACAGACGCAATGAAAGAGATGGAGACACAGACACAGTGAGGGAGATGGAGACACAGTCACAGTGAGCGAGATGGAGACAAAGACTCAGTGAAGGAAAAGGAGACACAGATAGAGTGAGAGAGATGTACACACAGACACAGTGAGGGAGATAGAGACACAGACACAGTGAGGGAGATGGAGACAAAGACGCAATGAGAGAGATGCAGACACAGACACAGTGAGGGAGATAGAGACACAGACACAGTGAGGGAGATGGAGACAAAGACGCAATGAGAGAGATGCAGACACAGACACAGTGAGGGAGATAGAGACACAGACACATTGAGGGAGATGGTGCCACAGATGCAGTTAGAGACTTGGAGACACAGTAGCAATATGGAAGATTGAGACCCAGATGCAGTGATGGAGATGGAGACACTGACACAGTGAGGGAGATGGAGACACAGACACAGTGAGAGAGATGGAGACACAGACACAGTGAGAGAGATGGAGACACTGTAACAGAGAGGGAGATGGAGACACAGGCGCAGTGAAGGAGATGGAGACACAGACAAAGTGATGGAGATGGACACATAGACCAAGTGCGGGAGTTGGACACACAGACACAGTGAGCGAGATGGAGACACAGACTCAGAGAGGGAGAAGAAGACTCAGACCCAATGAGGGAGATGGAGAAACAGACACAGTGAGGGAGATGGAGACACAGACACATTGAGGGTGATGGAGACACACACGCAATGAAAGAGATGGAGACACAGACACAGGGAGAGAGATGGAGACACAGACACAGTGAGGGAGATGGAGACACAGTCACAGTGAGAGAGATGGAGACAAAGACTCAGTGAAGGAGAAGGAGACACAGATGGAGTGAGAGAGATGTAGACACAGACACAGTGAGGGAGATGGAGAAAAAGACACAATGAGAGAGATGCAGACACAGACACAGTGAGGGAGATAGAGACACAGACACAGTGAGGGAGATGGAGCATGGACACAATGTGGGAGATGGAGACACAGACGCATTGAGGGAGATGGAGCCACAGATGCAGTTAGAGAGTTGGAGACAAAGTAGCAATATGGAAGATTGAGACCCAGAAGCAGAGAGGGAGATGGAGACACTGACACAGTGAGCGAGATGGTGACACAGACACATTGAGGGTGATGGGACACAGACACAGTGAGAGAGATGGAGACACAGACACAGTGAGGGAGATGGAGAAACAGACGCAGTCAGAGAGATGGAGACACAGACACAGTGAGGGAGATGGAGCCACAGACACAGTGAGGGAGATGGAGACATAGACCACATGAGCTAGAAGTAGACACAGACCCAATGAGGGAGATGGAGACACTGACACAGTGAGGGAGATGAAGTCACAGACGCAGTGATGGAGATGGAGACACAGACAAAGTGATGGAGATGGACACATAGACACTGTGAGAGAGAAGGAGACACAGACAAAGTGAGAGAGATGGAGACACAGACACAGTGAGGGTGATGGAGACTCAGACCCAATGAGGGAGATGCAGACACAGACACAGTGAGGGAGATGGAGACACAGAACCAATGAGGGAGATGGAGACACAGGCGCAGTGAGGGAGATGGAGACACAGACGCAGTGAGGGAGATGGAGACACAGAGTTGGTGAGGAAAATGGAGACAAAGACACAGTGAGAGAGATGGAGACACAGAAAAACTGATGGAGATGGAGACACAGACAAAGTGAGGGAGATGGAAAAACAGACACTGTGAGAGAGAAGGAGACACAGACAAAGTGAGAGAGATGGAGACACAGACAGAGTGCGGGAGATGGAGAAACAGACCCAATGAGGGAGATGGAGACACAGTGAGGGAGATGGAGACACAGAACCAATGAGGGAGATGGAGACACAGGCGCAGTGAGGGAGATGGAGGCACAGACGCATTCAGGGAGATGGAGACACAGAGTTGGTGAGGAAAATGGAGACAAAGACTCAGTGAGAGAGATGGAGACACAGAAACAGTGAGGGAGATGGAGACACAGACAAAATGAGTGAGTTGGAGACACAGACACAAAAAGGGAGATGGGGAGACACAGAAACTGTGAGGGTGATGGAGATACAGCAGCAATGAAAGAGATGGAGATTCAGACACAGTGAGAGAGATGGAGAGACAGACACAGTGAGGGAGAAAGAGAAACAGACACAGAGAGGGAGATGGAGACACCGACACCGTGAGAGAGATGGAGACACAGACAAAGTGTGAGAGAGATGGAGACACAGATGAAGTGACAGAGATGGAGACACAGACAAAGTGAAGGAGATGGATGCACAGAGACAGTGAGAGAGATGGAGACACGGACACAGAGAGTTAGATGGAGATACCGACACAGTGAGAGAGATGGAGAATCAGACTCAATGACGGAGAAGGAGACACAGACGCAGTGAGGGAGATGGAGACACAGACACAGTGAGGGTGATGGAGACACAGACACAGTGAGAGAGATGGTGACACAGACACAGACAGAGAGATGGATACACAGACGCAGTGAGGGAAATGGAGACACAGAGCCCATGAGCGAGAAGGAGACTCAGACCCAATGAGGGAGCTGGAGACACAGACACAGTGAGGGAGTTGGAGTCACTGACGCAGTGACGGAGATGGAGACACAGACAACGTGAGAGAGATGGACACACAGACACTGTGAGAGAGATGGAGACACAGACACAGTGAGAGAGATGGAGAAACAGACCCAAAGAGGGAGATGGAGACACCGACACCGTGAGAGAGATGGAGACACAGATGAAGTGACGGAGATGGAGACACAGACAAAGTGAAGGAGATGGATGCACAGAGACAGTGAGAGAGATGGAGACACAGACTCAATGACGGAGAAGGAGACACAGACGCAGTGAGGGAGATGGAGAAACAGACGCAGTCAGAGAGATGGAGACACAGACACAGTGAGGGAGATGGAGACACAGACACAGTGAGGGAGATGGAGACATAGACCCCATGAGCTAGAAGGAGACACAGACCCAATGAGGGAGATGGAGACACTAACACAGTGAGGGAGATGAAGGCACCGACACAGTGAGGGAGATGGAGACACAGAGCCAATGAGGGAGATGGAGACACAGGCGCAGTGAGGGAGATGGAGACACAGACGCAGTGAGGGAGATGGAGACACAGAGTTGGTGAGGAAAATGGAGACAAAGACACAGTGAGAGAGATGGAGACACAGAAAAACTGATGGAGATGGAGACACAGACAAAGTGAGGGAGATGGAAAAACAGACACTATGAGAGAGAAGGAGACACAGACAAAGTGAGAGAGATGGAGACACAGACAGAGTGCGGGAGATGGAGAAACAGACCCAATGAGGGAGATGGAGACACAGTGAGGGAGATGGAGACACAGAACCAATGAGGGAGATGGAGACACAGGCGCAGTGAGGGAGATGGAGACACAGACGCCTTCAGGGAGATGGAGACACAGAGTTGGTGAGGAAAATGGAGACAAAGACTCAGTGAGAGAGATGGAGACACAGAAACAGTGAGGGAGATGGAGACACAGACAAAATGAGTGAGTTGGAGACACAGACACAAAAAGGGAGATGGGGAGACACAGAAACTGTGAGGGTGATGGAGATACAGCCGCAATGAAAGAGATGGAGATTCAGACACAGTGAGAGAGATGGAGAGACAGACACAGAGAGAGAGATGGAGACACAGACACAGTGAGGGAGAAAGAGAAACAGACACAGAGAGGGAGATGGAGACACCAACACTGTGAGAGAGATGGAGACACAGACAAAGTGTGAGAGATGGAGACACAGACGCAGTGAGGGAGATGGAGACACAGACAAAATGAGGGAGATGGAGATACAGACACAGTGAGAGAGATGGAGACACAGATGAAGTGACAGAGATGGAGACACAGACAAAGTGAAGGAGATGGATGCACAGAGACAGTGAGAGAGATGGAGACACGGACACAGAGAGTTAGATGGAGATACCGACACAGTGAGAGAGATGGAGAATCAGACTCAATGACGGAGAAGGAGACACAGACGCAGTGAGGGAGATGGAGACACAGACACAGTGAGGGTGATGGAGACACAGACACAGTGAGAGAGATGGTGACACAGACACAGACAGAGAGATGGATACACAGACACAGTGAGGGAAATGGAGACACAGAGCCCATGAGCGAGAAGGAGACTCAGACCCAATGAGGGAGATGGAGACACAGACACAGTGAGGGAGTTGGAGTCACTGACGCAGTGACGGAGATGGAGACACAGACAACGTGAGAGAGATGGAGACACAGACGCAGTGAGAGAGAAGGAGACACAGACACAGTGAGAGAGATGGAGAAACAGACCCAAAGAGGGAGATGGAGACACTGACACAGTGAGGGAGATGAAGTCACAGACGCAGTGATGGAGATGGAGACACAGACAAAGTGATGGAGATGGACACATAGACACTGTGAGAGAGAAGGAGACACAGACAAAATGAGGGTGATGGAGACTCAGACCCAATGAGGGAGATGCAGACACAGACACAGTGAGGGAGATTGAGACACAGAACCAATGAGGGAGATGGAGACACAGCCGCAGTGAGGGAGATGGAGACACAGACGCAGTGAGGGAGATGGAGACACAGAGTTGGTGAGGAAAATGGAGACAATGACACAGTGAGAGAGATGGAGACACAGAAAAACTGATGGAGATGGAGACACAGACAAAGTGAGGGAGATGGAAAAACAGACACTGTGAGAGAGAAGGAGATACAGACAAAGTGAGAGAGATGGAGACACAGACAGAGTGCGGGAGATGGAGAAACAGACCCAATGAGGGAGATGGAGACACAGTGAGGGAGATGGAGACACAGAACCAATGAGGGAGATGGAGACACAGGCGCAGTGAGGGAGATGGAGACACAGACGCATTCAGGGAGATGGAGACACAGAGTTGGTGAGGAAAATGGTGACAAAGACTCAGTGAGAGAGATGGAGACACAGAAACAGTGAGGGAGATGGAGACACAGACAAAATGAGTGAGTTGGAGACACAGACACAAAAAGGGAGATGGGGAGACACAGAAACTGTGAGGGTGATGGAGATACAGCCGCAATGAAAGAGATGGAGACTCAGACACAGTGAGAGAGATGGAGAGACAGAAACAGAGAGATAGATGGAGACACAGAAACAGTGAGAGAGAAAGAGAAACAGACACAGAGAGGGAGATGGAGACACCGACACCGTGAGAGAGATGGAGACACAGACAAAGTGTGAGAGATGGAGACACAGACGCAGTGAGGGAGATGGAGACACAGACAAAATGAGGGAGATGGAGATACAGACACAGTGAGAGAGATGGAGACACAGATGAAGTGACGGAGATGGAGACACAGACAAAGTGAAGGAGATAGATGCACAGAGACAGTGAGAGAGATGGAGACACAGACACAAAGAGTTAGATGGAGACACAGACACAGTGAGAGAGATGGAGACACAGACTCAATGACGGAGAAGGAGACACAGACGCAGTGAGGGAGTTGGAGACACAGAGTTGGTGAGGAAAATGGAGACAAAGACCCAGTGAGAGAGATGGAGACACAGAAAAACTGATGGAGATGGAGACACAGACAAAGTGAGGGAGATGGAAAAACAGACACTATGAGAGAGAAGGAGACACAGACAAAGTGAGAGAGATGGAGACACAGACAGAGTGCGGGAGATGGAGAAACAGACCCAATGAGGGAGATGGAGACACAGTGAGGGAGATGGAGACACAGAACCAATGAGGGAGATGGAGACACAGGCGCAGTGAGGGAGATGGAGACACAGACGCCTTCAGGGAGATGGAGACACAGAGTTGGTGAGGAAAATGGAGACAAAGACTCAGTGAGAGAGATGGAGACACAGAAACAGTGAGGGAGATGGAGACACAGACAAAATGAGTGAGTTGGAGACACAGACACAAAAAGGGAGATGGGGAGACACAGAAACTGTGAGGGTGATGGAGATACAGCCGCAATGAAAGAGATGGAGATTCAGACACAGTGAGAGAGATGGAGAGACAGACACAGAGAGAGAGATGGAGACACAGACACAGTGAGGGAGAAAGAGAAACAGACACAGAGAGGGAGATGGAGACACCAACACTGTGAGAGAGATGGAGACACAGACAAAGTGTGAGAGATGGAGACACAGACGCAGTGAGGGAGATGGAGACACAGACAAAATGAGGGAGATGGAGATACAGACACAGTGAGAGAGATGGAGACACAGATGAAGTGACAGAGATGGAGACACAGACAAAGTGAAGGAGATGGATGCACAGAGACAGTGAGAGAGATGGAGACACGGACACAGAGAGTTAGATGGAGATACCGACACAGTGAGAGAGATGGAGAATCAGACTCAATGACGGAGAAGGAGACACAGACGCAGTGAGGGAGATGGAGACACAGACACAGTGAGGGTGATGGAGACACAGACACAGTGAGAGAGATGGTGACACAGACACAGACAGAGAGATGGATACACAGACACAGTGAGGGAAATGGAGACACAGAGCCCATGAGCGAGAAGGAGACTCAGACCCAATGAGGGAGATGGAGACACAGACACAGTGAGGGAGTTGGAGTCACTGACGCAGTGACGGAGATGGAGACACAGACAACGTGAGAGAGATGGAGACACAGACGCAGTGAGAGAGAAGGAGACACAGACACAGTGAGAGAGATGGAGAAACAGACCCAAAGAGGGAGATGGAGACACTGACACAGTGAGGGAGATGAAGTCACAGACGCAGTGATGGAGATGGAGACACAGACAAAGTGATGGAGATGGACACATAGACACTGTGAGAGAGAAGGAGACACAGACAAAATGAGGGTGATGGAGACTCAGACCCAATGAGGGAGATGCAGACACAGACACAGTGAGGGAGATGGAGACACAGAACCAATGAGGGAGATGGAGACACAGCCGCAGTGAGGGAGATGGAGACACAGACGCAGTGAGGGAGATGGAGACACAGAGTTGGTGAGGAAAATGGAGACAATGACACAGTGAGAGAGATGGAGACACAGAAAAACTGATGGAGATGGAGACACAGACAAAGTGAGGGAGATGGAAAAACAGACACTGTGAGAGAGAAGGAGATACAGACAAAGTGAGAGAGATGGAGACACAGACAGAGTGCGGGAGATGGAGAAACAGACCCAATGAGGGAGATGGAGACACAGTGAGGGAGATGGAGACACAGAACCAATGAGGGAGATGGAGACACAGGCGCAGTGAGGGAGATGGAGACACAGACGCATTCAGGGAGATGGAGACACAGAGTTGGTGAGGAAAATGGTGACAAAGACTCAGTGAGAGAGATGGAGACACAGAAACAGTGAGGGAGATGGAGACACAGACAAAATGAGTGAGTTGGAGACACAGACACAAAAAGGGAGATGGGGAGACACAGAAACTGTGAGGGTGATGGAGATACAGCCGCAATGAAAGAGATGGAGACTCAGACACAGTGAGAGAGATGGAGAGACAGAAACAGAGAGATAGATGGAGACACAGAAACAGTGAGAGAGAAAGAGAAACAGACACAGAGAGGGAGATGGAGACACCGACACCGTGAGAGAGATGGAGACACAGACAAAGTGTGAGAGATGGAGACACAGACGCAGTGAGGGAGATGGAGACACAGACAAAATGAGGGAGATGGAGATACAGACACAGTGAGAGAGATGGAGACACAGATGAAGTGACGGAGATGGAGACACAGACAAAGTGAGGGAGAAGGAGACACAGACACAATGAGTGAGATGGAGATAGAGACCCAACGAGGGAGATGGAGACACAGACACAGTGTGGGACATGGAGACACAGACACAGTGAGAGAGATGGTGATACAGACACAGTGAGAAAGATGGAGACTCAGACGCAGTGAGAGTGATGTAGACACAGACACAGTGAGGGTGATAGAGACACAGACACAGTGAGGGTGATGGAGACACAGACACAGTGAGAGAGATGGAAACACTGTAACAGAGAGGGAGATGGAGACACAGGCGCAGTGACGGAGATGGAGACACCGACAAAGTGATGGAGATGGACACACAGACCAAGTGAGGGAGTTGGACACACAGACACAGTGAGCGAGATGGAGACACAGACACAGTGAGGGAGGTGGAGACACAGACACAGTGAAGGAGATTGAGACACAGACACAGTGAGAGAGATGGAGACACTGTAACAGAGAGGGAGATGGAGACACAGGCGTAGTGACGGAGATGGAGACACCGACAAAGTGATGGAGATGGACACATAGACCAAGTGCGGGAGTTGGACACACAGACACAGTGAGCGAGATGGAGACACAAACTCAGAGAGGGAGAAGAAGACTCAGACCCAATGAGGGAGATGGAGAAACAGACACAGTGATGGAGATGGAGACACAGACACATTGAGGGTGATGGAGACACACACGCAATGAAAGAGATGCAGAGACAAACACAGTGAGAGAGATGGAGACACAGACACAGTGAGGGAGATGGAGACACAGTCACAGTGAGAGAGATGGAGACAAAGACTCAGTGAAGGAGAAGGAGACACAGATAGAGTGAGAGAGATGTAGACACAGACACAGTGAGGGAGATGGAGAAAAAGACACAATGAGAGAGATGCAGACACAGACACAGTGAGGGAGATAGAGACACAGACACAGTGAGGGAGATGGAGCATGGACACAATGTGGGAGAAGGAAACACAGACACATTGAGGGAGATGGTGCCACAGATGCAGTTAGAGAGTTGGAGACACAGTAGCAATATGGAAGATTGAGACCTAGACGCAGTGAGGGAGATGGAGACACTGACACAGTGAGGGAGATGGAGACGCAGACACAGTGAGGGAGATGGTGACACAGCCACATTGAGGGTGATGTGACACAGACACAGCGAGAGAGATGGAGACACTGACACAGTGAGGGAGATGGAGACACAGACTCAATGACGGAGAAGGAGATACAGACGCAGTGAGGGAGATGGAGAAACAGACGCAGTCAGAGAGATGGAGACACAGACACAGTGAGGGAGATGGAGACACAGACACAGTGAGGGAGATGGAGACATAGACCCCATGAGCTAGAAGGAGACACAGACCCAATGAGGGAGATGGAGACACTAACACAGTGAGGGAGATGAAGGCACAGACACAGTGAGGGAGATGGAGACACAGAGCCAATGAGGGAGATGGAGACACAGGCGCAGTGAGGGAGATGGAGACACAGACGCAGTGAGGGAGATGGAGACACAGAGTTGGTGAGGAAAATGGAGACAAAGACACAGTGAGAGAGATGGAGACACAGAAAAACTGATGGAGATGGAGACACAGACAAAGTGAGGGAGATGGAAAAACAGACACTATGAGAGAGAAGGAGATACAGACAAAGTGAGAGAGATGGAGACACAGACAGAGTGCGGGAGATGGAGAAACAGACCCAATGAGGGAGATGGAGACACAGTGAGGGAGATGGAGACACAGAACCAATGAGGGAGATGGAGACACAGGCGCAGTGAGGGAGATGGAGACACAGACGCCTTCAGGGAGATGGAGACACAGAGTTGGTGAGGAAAATGGAGACAAAGACTCAGTGAGAGAGATGGAGACACAGAAACAGTGAGGGAGATGGAGACACAGACAAAATGAGTGAGTTGGAGACACAGACACAAAAAGGGAGATGGGGAGACACAGAAACTGTGAGGGTGATGGAGATACAGCCGCAATGAAAGAGATGGAGATTCAGACACAGTGAGAGAGATGGAGAGACAGACACAGAGAGAGAGATGGAGACACAGACACAGTGAGGGAGAAAGAGAAACAGACACAGAGAGGGAGATGGAGACACCCACACTGTGAGAGAGATGGAGACACAGACAAAGTGTGAGAGATGGAGACACAGACGCAGTGAGGGAGATGGAGACACAGACAAAATGAGGGAGATGGAGATACAGACACAGTGAGAGAGATGGAGACACAGATGAAGTGACAGAGATGGAGACACAGACAAAGTGAAGGAGATGGATGCACAGAGACAGTGAGAGAGATGGAGACACGGACACAGAGAGTTAGATGGAGATACCGACACAGTGAGAGAGATGGAGAATCAGACTCAATGACGGAGAAGGAGACACAGACGCAGTGAGGGAGATGGAGACACAGACACAGTGAGGGTGATGGAGACACAGACACAGTGAGAGAGATGGTGACACAGACACAGACAGAGAGATGGATACACAGACACAGTGAGGGAAATGGAGACACAGAGCCCATGAGCGAGAAGGAGACTCAGACCCAATGAGGGAGATGGAGACACAGACACAGTGAGGGAGTTGGAGTCACTGACGCAGTGACGGAGATGGAGACACAGACAACGTGAGAGAGATGGAGACACAGACGCAGTGAGAGAGAAGGAGACACAGACACAGTGAGAGAGATGGAGAAACAGACCCAAAGAGGGAGATGGAGACACTGACACAGTGAGGGAGATGAAGTCACAGACGCAGTGATGGAGATGGAGACACAGACAAAGTGATGGAGATGGACACATAGACACTGTGAGAGAGAAGGAGACACAGACAAAATGAGGGTGATGGAGACTCAGACCCAATGAGGGAGATGCAGACACAGACACAGTGAGGGAGATGGAGACACAGAACCAATGAGGGAGATGGAGACACAGCCGCAGTGAGGGAGATGGAGACACAGACGCAGTGAGGGAGATGGAGACACAGAGTTGGTGAGGAAAATGGAGACAATGACACAGTGAGAGAGATGGAGACACAGAAAAACTGATGGAGATGGAGACACAGACAAAGTGAGGGAGATGGAAAAACAGACACTGTGAGAGAGAAGGAGATACAGACAAAGTGAGAGAGATGGAGACACAGACAGAGTGCGGGAGATGGAGAAACAGACCCAATGAGGGAGATGGAGACACAGTGAGGGAGATGGAGACACAGAACCAATGAGGGAGATGGAGACACAGGCGCAGTGAGGGAGATGGAGACACAGACGCATTCAGGGAGATGGAGACACAGAGTTGGTGAGGAAAATGGTGACAAAGACTCAGTGAGAGAGATGGAGACACAGAAACAGTGAGGGAGATGGAGACACAGACAAAATGAGTGAGTTGGAGACACAGACACAAAAAGGGAGATGGGGAGACACAGAAACTGTGAGGGTGATGGAGATACAGCCGCAATGAAAGAGATGGAGACTCAGACACAGTGAGAGAGATGGAGAGACAGAAACAGAGAGATAGATGGAGACACAGAAACAGTGAGAGAGAAAGAGAAACAGACACAGAGAGGGAGATGGAGACACCGACACCGTGAGAGAGATGGAGACACAGACAAAGTGTGAGAGATGGAGACACAGACGCAGTGAGGGAGATGGAGACACAGACAAAATGAGGGAGATGGAGATACAGACACAGTGAGAGAGATGGAGACACAGATGAAGTGACGGAGATGGAGACACAGACAAAGTGAAGGAGATAGATGCACAGAGACAGTGAGAGAGATGGAGACACAGACACAAAGAGTTAGATGGAGACACAGACACAGTGAGAGAGATGGAGACACAGACTCAATGACGGAGAAGGAGACACAGACGCAGTGAGGGAGTTGGAGACACAGACACAGTGAGGGTGATGGAGACACAGACACAGTGAGAGAGATGGTGACACAGACACAGACAGAGAGATGGATACACAGACACAGTGAGGGAAATGGAGACACAGAGCCCATGAGCGAGAAGGAGACTCAGACCCAATGAGGGAGATGGAGACACAGACACATTGAGGGAGATAGAGATAGAGACCCAATGAGGGAGATGGTGACGCAGACACAGTGTGGGACAAGGAGACACAGACACAGTGAGGGAGATGGTGATACAGACACAGTGAGAGAGATGGAGACACAGACGCAGTGAGAGTGATGCAGACACAGACACAGTGAGGGTGATAGAGACACAGACACAGTGAGGGTGATGGAGACACAGACACAGTGAGAGAGATGGAAACACTGTAACAGAGAGGGAGATTGAGACACAGGCGCAGTGACGGAGATGGAGACACCGACAAAGCGATGGAGATGGACACACAGACCAAGTGAGGGAGTTGGACACACAGACACAGTGAGCGAGATGGAGACACAGACACAGTGAAGGAGATGGAGACACAGACACAGTGAAGGAGATGGAGACACAGACACAGTGAGGGAGAAGGAGACACAGACACAATGAGTGAGATGGAGATAGAGACCCAACGAGGGAGATGGAGACACAGACACAGTGTGGGACATGGAGACACAGACACAGTGAGAGAGATGGTGATACAGACACAGTGAGAAAGATGGAGACACAGACGCAGTGAGAGTGATGTAGACACAGACACAGTGAGGGTGATAGAGACACAGACACAGTGAGGGTGATGGAGACACAGACACAGTGAGAGAGATGGAAACACTGTAACAGAGAGGGAGATGGAGACACAGGCGCAGTGACGGAGATGGAGACACCGACAAAGTGATGGAGATGGACACACAGACCAAGTGAGGGAGTTGGACACACAGACACAGTGAGCGAGATGGAGACACAGACACAGTGAGGGAGGTGGAGACACAGACACAGTGAAGGAGATTGAGACACAGACACAGTGAGAGAGATGGAGACACTGTAACAGAGAGGGAGATGGAGACACAGGCGCAGTGACGGAGATGGAGACACCGACAAAGTGATGGAGATGGACACATAGACCAAGTGCGGGAGTTGGACACACAGACACAGTGAGCGAGATGGAGACACAAACTCAGAGAGGGAGAAGAAGACTCAGACCCAATGAGGGAGATGGAGAAACAGACACAGTGATGGAGATGGAGACACAGACACATTGAGGGTGATGGAGACACACACGCAATGAAAGAGATGCAGAGACAAACACAGTGAGAGAGATGGAGACACAGACACAGTGAGGGAGATGGAGACACAGTCACAGTGAGAGAGATGGAGACAAAGACTCAGTGAAGGAGAAGGAGACAAAGATAGAGTGAGAGAGATGTAGATACAGACACAGTGAGGGAGATGGAGAAAAAGACACAATGAGAGAGATGCAGACACAGACACAGTGAGGGAGATAGAGACACAGACACAGTGAGGGAGATGGAGCATGGACACAATGTGGGAGAAGGAAACACAGACACATTGAGGGAGATGGTGCCACAGATGCAGTTAGAGAGTTGGAGACACAGTAGCAATATGGAAGATTGAGACCTAGACGCAGTGAGGGAGATGGAGACACTGACACAGTGAGGGAGATGGAGACGCAGACACAGTGAGGGAGATGGAGACACAGACTCAATGACGGAGAAGGAGACACAGACGCAGTGAGGGAGATGGAGAAACAGACGCAGTCAGAGAGATGGAGACACAGACACAGTGAGGGAGATGGAGACACAGACACAGTGAGGGAGATGGAGACATAGACCCCATGAGCTAGAAGGAGACACAGACCCAATGAGGGAGATGGAGACACTAACACAGTGAGGGAGATGAAGGCACAGACACAGTGAGGGAGATGGAGACACAGAGCCAATGAGGGAGATGGAGACACAGGCGCAGTGAGGGAGATGGAGACACAGACGCAGTGAGGGAGATGGAGACACAGAGTTGGTGAGGAAAATGGAGACAAAGACACAGTGAGAGAGATGGAGACACAGAAAAACTGATGGAGATGGAGACACAGACAAAGTGAGGGAGATGGAAAAACAGACACTATGAGAGAGAAGGAGACACAGACAAAGTGAGAGATGGAGACACAGACAGAGTGCGGGAGATGGAGAAACAGACCCAATGAGGGAGATGGAGACACAGTGAGGGAGATGGAGACACAGAACCAATGAGGGAGATGGAGACACAGGCGCAGTGAGGGAGATGGAGACACAGACGCCTTCAGGGAGATGGAGACACAGAGTTGGTGAGGAAAATGGAGACAAAGACTCAGTGAGAGAGATGGAGACACAGAAACAGTGAGGGAGATGGAGACACAGACAAAATGAGTGAGTTGGAGACACAGACACAAAAAGGGAGATGGGGAGACACAGAAACTGTGAGGGTGATGGAGATACAGCCGCAATGAAAGAGATGGAGATTCAGACACAGTGAGAGAGATGGAGAGACAGACACAGAGAGAGAGATGGAGACACAGACACAGTGAGGGAGAAAGAGAAACAGACACAGAGAGGGAGATGGAGACACCAACACTGTGAGAGAGATGGAGACACAGACAAAGTGTGAGAGATGGAGACACAGACGCAGTGAGGGAGATGGAGACACAGACAAAATGAGGGAGATGGAGATACAGACACAGTGAGAGAGATGGAGACACAGATGAAGTGACAGAGATGGAGACACAGACAAAGTGAAGGAGATGGATGCACAGAGACAGTGAGAGAGATGGAGACACGGACACAGAGAGTTAGATGGAGATACCGACACAGTGAGAGAGATGGAGAATCAGACTCAATGACGGAGAAGGAGACACAGACGCAGTGAGGGAGATGGAGACACAGACACAGTGAGGGTGATGGAGACACAGACACAGTGAGAGAGATGGTGACACAGACACAGACAGAGAGATGGATACACAGACACAGTGAGGGAAATGGAGACACAGAGCCCATGAGCGAGAAGGAGACTCAGACCCAATGAGGGAGATGGAGACACAGACACAGTGAGGGAGTTGGAGTCACTGACGCAGTGATGGAGATGGAGACACAGACAACGTGAGGGAGATGGACACACAGACAACGTGAGAGAGATGGAGACACAGACGCAGTGAGAGAGAAGGAGACACAGACACAGTGAGAGAGATGGAGAAACAGACCCAAAGAGGGAGATGTAGAGACTGACACAGTGAGGGAGATGAAGTCACAGACGCAGTGATGGAGATGGAGACACAGACAAAGTGATGGAGATGGACACATAGACACTGTGAGAGAGAAGGAGACACAGACAAAATGAGGGTGATGGAGACTCAGACCCAATGAGGGAGATGCAGACACAGACACAGTGAGGGAGATGGAGACACAGAACCAATGAGGGAGATGGAGACACAGCCGCAGTGAGGGAGATGGAGACACAGACGCAGTGAGGGAGATGGAGACACAGAGTTGGTGAGGAAAATGGAGACAATGACACAGTGAGAGAGATGGAGACACAGAAAAACTGATGGAGATGGAGACACAGACAAAGTGAGGGAGATGGAAAAACAGACACTGTGAGAGAGAAGGAGATACAGACAAAGTGAGAGAGATGGAGACACAGACAGAGTGCGGGAGATGGAGAAACAGACCCAATGAGGGAGATGGAGACACAGTGAGGGAGATGGAGACACAGAACCAATGAGGGAGATGGAGACACAGGCGCAGTGAGGGAGATGGAGACACAGACGCATTCAGGGAGATGGAGACACAGAGTTGGTGATGAAAATGGTGACAAAGACTCAGTGAGAGAGATGGAGACACAGAAACAGTGAGGGAGATGGAGACACAGACAAAATGAGTGAGTTGGAGACACAGACACTAAAAGGGAGATGGGGAGACACAGAAACTGTGAGGGTGATGGAGATACAGCCGCAATGAAAGAGATGGAGAATCAGACACAGTGAGAGAGATGGAGAGACAGAAACAGAGAGATAGATGGAGACACAGAAACAGTGAGAGAGCAAGAGAAACAGACACAGAGAGGGAGATGGAGACACCGACACCGTGAGAGAGATGGAGACACAGACAAAGTGTGAGAAATGGAGACACAGACGCAGTGAGGGAGATGGAGACACAGACAAAATGAGGGAGATGGAGATACAGACACAGTGAGAGAGATGGAGACACAGATGAAGTGACGGAGATGGAGACACAGACAAAGTGAAGGAGATGGATGCACAGAGACAGTGAGAGAGATGGAGACACAGACACAAAGAGTTAGATGGAGACACAGACACAGTGAGAGAGATGGAGACACAGACTCAATGACGGAGAAGGAGACACAGACGCAGTGAGGGAGTTGGAGACACAGACACAGTGAGGGTGATGGAGACACAGACACAGTGAGAGAGATGGTGACACAGACACAGACAGAGAGATGGATACACAGACACAGTGAGGGAAATGGAGACACAGAGCCCATGAGCGAGAAGGAGACTCAGACCCAATGAGGGAGATGGAGACACAGACACATTGAGGGAGATAGAGATAGAGACCCAATGAGGGAGATGGTGACGCAGACACAGTGTGGGACAAGGAGACACAGACACAGTGAGAGAGATGGTGATACAGACACAGTGAGAGAGATGGAGACACAGACGCAGTGAGAGTGATGCAGACACAGACACAGTGAGGGTGATAGAGACACAGACACAGTGAGGGTGATGGAGACACAGACACAGTGAGAGAGATGGAAACACTGTAACAGAGAGGGAGATTGAGACACAGGCGCAGTGACGGAGATGGAGACACCGACAAAGCGATGGAGATGGACACACAGACCAAGTGAGGGAGTTGGACACACAGACACAGTGAGCGAGATGGAGACACAGACACAGTGAAGGAGATGGAGACACAGACACAGTGAAGGAGATGGAGACACAGACACAGTGAGGGAGAAGGAGACACAGACACAATGAGTGAGATGGAGATAGAGACCCAACGAGGGAGATGGAGACACAGACACAGTGTGGGACATGGAGACACAGACACAGTGAGAGAGATGGTGATACAGACACAGTGAGAAAGATGGAGACACAGACGCAGTGAGAGTGATGTAGACACAGACACAGTGAGGGTGATAGAGACACAGACACAGTGAGGGTGATGGAGACACAGACACAGTGAGAGAGATGGAAACACTGTAACAGAGAGGGAGATGGAGACACAGGCGCAGTGACGGAGATGGAGACACCGACAAAGTGATGGAGATGGACACACAGACCAAGTGAGGGAGTTGGACACACAGACACAGTGAGCGAGATGGAGACACAGACACAGTGAGGGAGGTGGAGACACAGACACAGTGAAGGAGATTGAGACACAGACACAGTGAGAGAGATGGAGACACTGTAACAGAGAGGGAGATGGAGACACAGGCGCAGTGACGGAGATGGAGACACCGACAAAGTGATGGAGATGGACACATAGACCAAGTGCGGGAGTTGGACACACAGACACAGTGAGCGGGATGGAGACACAAACTCAGAGAGGGAGAAGAAGACTCAGACCCAATGAGGGAGATGGAGAAACAGACACAGTGATGGAGATGGAGACACAGACACATTGAGGGTGATGGAGACACACACGCAATGAAAGAGATGCAGAGACAAACACAGTGAGAGAGATGGAGACACAGACACAGTGAGGGAGATGGAGACACAGTCACAGTGAGAGAGATGGAGACAAAGACTCAGTGAAGGAGAAGGAGACACAGATAGAGTGAGAGAGATGTAGACACAGACACAGTGAGGGAGATAGAGAAAAAGACACAATGAGAGAGATGCAGACACAGACACAGTGAGGGAGATAGAGACACAGACACAGTGAGGGAGATGGAGCATGGACACAATGTGGGAGAAGGAAACACAGACACATTGAGGGAGATGGTGCCACAGATGCAGTTAGAGAGTTGGAGACACAGTAGCAATATGGAAGATTGAGACCCAGACGCAGTGAGGGAGATGGAGACACTGACACAGTGAGGGAGATGGAGACGCAGACACAGTGAGGGAGATGGTGACACAGCCACATTGAGGGTGATGTGACACAGACACAGCGAGAGAGATGGAGACACTGACACAGTGAGGGAGATGGAGACAGAGACACAGTGAGGGAGTTGGAGACACAGACACAGTGAGGGGGATGGAAACAGAGACCAAGTGAGGGAGATGGAGACACAGACACAGTGAAGATGATGGAGACACACACGCAGTGAGGGAGATGGTGACACAGACACAGTGAGGGTGATGGGACACTGAAACTGTGAGAGAGATGGAGACACCGACACAGTGAGCGAGATGGAGAAACAGACGCAGTTAGAGAGATGGAGACACAGAAACAGTGAGAGAGATGGAGATACAGACACAGTGTGGGTGATGGAGACACAGACACAGTGAGGGTGATGGAGAAACAGACGCAGTCAGAGAGATGGAGACACAGACACAGTGTGGGTGATGGAGACACAGACACAGTGAGGGCGATGTAGACACAGACACAGTGAGAGAGATGGAGAGACTGTACCAGTCAGGGAGATGGAGACACAGGCGCAGTGACTGAGATTGGGACACCGACAAATTGATGGAGATGGACACACAGACAAAGTGAGGGAGATGGACACACACACAAAGTGAGGGAGATGGACACAAAGTCACAGTGAGAGAGATGGAGAGAAAGACACAGTGAGGAAGATGGAGACTCACACCCAATGAGGGAGATGGAGACATAGACACAGTGAGGGAGATGGCGACACAGACACATTGAGGGTGATGGAGACAGAGACGCAATGAAAGAGATGGAGACACAGACACAGTGAGAGAGACGGAGACACAGACACAGTGAGAGAGATGGAGACACAGACACAGTGAGGGCGATGGAGACACAGACACAGTGAGAGAGATGGAGACAAAGACACAGTGAAGGAGAAGGAGACACAGATAGATTGAGAGAGATGTAAACACAGACACAGTGAGGGAGATGGAGATACATAAAGAGTGAGAGTGTTGGAGAGTCAGCCACATTGAGGGAGATGGAGACCCAGACATAGTGAGGGAGATAGAGACACAGACACAGTGAGGGAGATGGAGCACGGACACAATGTGGGAGATGGAGACACAGACACATTGAGGGAGATGGTGCCACAGATGCAGTAGGAGAGTTGGAGACACAGTAGCAATATGGGAGATTGAGACACAGACGCAGTGATGGAGATGTAGACACTGACACAGTGAGGGAGATGGAGACACAGACACAGTGAGGGAGAAGGAGACACAGACACTGTGAGGGGGATGGAAACACAGTCCCAGTGAGGGAGATGGAGACCCAGACACAGTGAGGGAGATGCAGACACTGACACAGTGAGGGAGATGGAGACACAGACACAGTGGGGGACATGGAGACAGAGACACAGTGAGGGAGATGGAGACACAGACACAGTGAGGGGGATGGAAACACAGACCCAGTGAGGGAGATGGAGACACAGACACAGCGAAGGAGATGGAGACACAGACACAGTGAGGAAGAAAGTGACACAGACACAGTGAGGGTGATGGGACACAGACACAGTGAGAGAGATGGAGACACAGACACAGTGAGGGAGATGGAGAAACAGATGCAGTCAGAGAGATGGAGACACAGACACAGTGAGGGAGATGAAGACACAGACACAGTGAGGGTGATGGAGACACAGACCCAATGAGGGAGATGCAGACACAGACACAGTGAGGGAGATGGAGACACAGAACTTATGAGGGAGATGGAGACACAGGCGCAGTGAGGGAGATGGAGACACAGACGCAGTGAGGGAGATGGAGACACATATTTCGTGAGGAAAATGGAGACAAAGACGCAGTGAGAGAGATGGAGACACAGAAACAGTTAGGGAGATGGAGACACAGACACAGTGAGCTTGATGGAGACACAGACCCAATGAGGGAGATGCAGACACAGACTCTGTGAGGGTGATGGAGATACAGATGCAATGAAAGAGATGGAGACTCAGACACAGTGAGAGAGATGGAGACACAGACCCAGTGAGAGCGAAAGTGACACAGACACGGAGAGTGAGATGGAGACACCGACACCGAGAGAGAGATGGTGACACAGAAAAAGAGTGAGAGATGGAGACACAGACGCAGTGAGGGAGATAGAGACAAAGAAGAAATGTGGGAGATGGAGATACAGACACAGTGAGAGAGATGGAGACACAGACACATTGAGGGAGATGGTGAGACAGACGCAGTGATGGAGATGGAGACACAGACAAAGTGAAGGAGATGGACGCTCAGAGACAGTGAGAGAGATGGAGACACAGACACAGAGAGGGAGATGGAGACACAGACAAAGTGAGAGAGATGGAGACACAGACACAGTGAGAGTGATGGAGACACAGACACATTGACAGAGATGGAGACACAGATACAGTGAGAGAGATGGAGACACAGACGCAGTGACGGATATGGAGACACAGACAAATTAAAGGAGATGGACGCACAGACACAGTGAGAGAGATGGAAACACAGACAGAATGAGGGAGATGGAGACACAGACTCAATGATGGAGAAGGAGACACAGACGCAGTGAGGTCGATGGAGACACAGACACAGTGAGGGTGATGGAGACACAGACACAGTGAGAGAGATGGTGACACAGACACAGTCAGAGAGATGGATACACAGACCCAATGAGGGAGATGGAGACACAGACACAATGAGGGAAATGGAGTCACAGACGCAGTGACGGAGATGGAGGCACAGACAACGTGAGGGAGATGGTCACACAGACACTGTGAGAGAGATGGAGACACAGACGCAGTGAGAGAGAAGGAGACACAGTTACAGTGAGAGAGATGGAGACAAAGACACAGTGAGGGAGATGGAGAAACAGACCCAATGAGGGAGAAGGACACACAGACAAAATGAGTGCGATGGAGATAGAGACCCATTGAGTGAGATGGAGACACAGACACAGTGTGGGACATGGAGACACAGACACAGTGAGAGAGATGGAGATACAGATACAGTGAGAAAGATGGAGACACAGACGCAGAGAGAGTGATGCAGACACAGACACAGTGAGGGTGATGGAGACACAGAGGCAGTGAGGGTAATGGAGACACAGACACAGTGAGAGAGATAGAGACACTGGAACAGGGATGGAGATGGAGACACAGGCGCAGTGACGGAGATGGAGACACAGACAAAGTGAGGCAGATGGACACACAGACAAACTGAGGGAGATGGACTCACAGACACAGTGAGAGAGATGGAGACACAGACACAGTGAGGGAGATGGAGACTCAGACCCAATGAGGGAGATGGAGACACAGACACAGTGAGGGAGATGGGGACACAGACACAGTGAAGGTGATGGAGACACAGATGCAATTAAAGAGAAGGAGACACAGAAACAGTGAGAGAGATGGTGACACAGACACAGTGAGGGAGATGGAGACACAGACACAGTGATTGAGATGGAGACAAAGACACAGTGAGTGAGAATGAGACAGAGATAGAGTCAGAGAGATGTAGACACAGACACAGTGAGGGAGATGGAGATACATAAAAAGTGAGAGAGATGGAGAGACAGACACAGTGAGGGAGATGGAGACAAAGACACAGTGAGAGAGATACAGACTCAGCCACAGTGAGGGAGATAGAGACAGACATAGTGAGGGAAATGGAGCACGGACACAAGGAGGGAAATGGAGACACAGACACATTGAGGGAGATGGTGCCACAGATGCAGTAAGAGAGTTGGAGACACAGTAGCAATATGGGAGATTGAGACCCAGATGTAGTGAGGGAGATGGAGACACTGACACAGTGAGGGAGATGGAGACACAGACACAGTGAGGGAGATGGAGACAGAGACACAGTGAGGGAGTTGGAGACACAGACACAGTGAGGGGGATGGAAACACAGACCAAGTGAGGGAGATGGAGACACAGACACAGTGAAGGAGATGGAGACACACACGCAGTGAGGGAGATGGTGACACAGACACAGTGAAGGTGATGGGACACAGAAATTGTGAGAGAGATGGAGACACCGACACAGTGAGGGAGATGGAGAAACAGACGCAAATAGAGAGATGGAGACACAGAAACAGTGAGAGAGATGGAGACACCGACACAGTGAGGAAGATGGAGAAACAGATGCAATCAGAGAGATGGAGACACAGACACAGTGTGGGTGATGGAGACACAGACACAGTGAGGGTGATGGAGACACAGACACAGTGAGAGAGATGGAGACACTGTACCAGTCAGGGAGATGGAGACACAGGCGCAGTGACTGAGATGGAGACACCTACAAATTGATGCAGATGGACACACAGACAAAGTGAGGGAGATGGACACACACACAAAGTGAGGGAGATGGACACAAAGTCACAGTGAGAGAGATGGAGAGAAAGACACAGTGAGGAAGATGGAGACTCACACCCAATGAGGGAGATGGAGACATAGACACAGTGAGGGAGATGGAGACACAGACACATTGAGGGTGATGGAGACAGGGACGCAATGAAAGAGATGGAGACACAGACACAGTGAGAGAGACGGAGACACAGACACAGTGAGAGAGATGGAGACACAGACACAGTGAGGGCGATGGAGACACAGACACAGTGAGAGAGATGGAGACAAAGTCACAGTGAAGGAGAAGGAGACACAGATAGATTGAGAGAGATGTAAACACAGACACAGTGAGGGAGATGGAGATACATAAAGAGTGAGAGTGTTGGAGAGTCAGACACATTGAGGGAGATGGAGACACAGACACAGTGAGGGAGATAGAGAAACAGACACAGTGAGGGAGATGGAGCACGGACACAATGTGGGAGATGGAGACACAGACACATTGAGGGAGATGGTGCCACAGATGCAGTAGGAGAGTTGGAGACACAGTAGCAATATGGGAGATTGAGACACAGACGCAGTGATGAGATGTAGACACTGACACAGTGAGGGAGATGGAGACACAGACACAGTGAGGGAGAAGGAGACACAGACACTGTGAGGGGGATGGAAACACAGTCCCAGTGAGGGAGATGGAGACACAGACACAGTGAAGGAGATGGAGACACAGACACAGTGAGGGAGATGGAGACACAGATACAGAGACAGTGATGGGACACAGACACAGAGAGAGAGATGGAGACACAGAAACAGTGAGGGAGATGGAGAAACAGACACAGTCAGAGAGATGGAGACACAGACACAGTGAGGGAGATGGAGACACAGACACAGTGAGGGAGATGGAGACATAGACCACATGAGCTAGAAGGAGAGACAGACCCAATGAGGGAGATGGAGACACAGACACAGTGAGGGAGATGGAATCACAGACGCAGTGACGGAAATGGAGACACAGACAAAGTGAGGGAGATGGACAAACAGATAATGTGAGAGAGAAGGTGACTCAGACAAAGTGAGAGAGATGGAGACACAGACACAGTGAGGGAGATGGAGACACAGACCCAGTGAGGGAGAAGGAGACACAGAAACAGTGAGGGAGATGGAAACACACAACCAATGAGGGAGATGGAGACACAGGCGCAGTGAGGGAGATTGGGACACAGACGCAGCGAGGGAGATGGAGACACAGAGTTGGTGAGGAAAATGGACACAAAGACACAGTGAGAGAGATGGAGACACAGAAACAGTGAGGGAGATGGAGACACAGATGCAGTGAGGGAGCTGGAGACACAGACAAAATGAGGGAGATGGAGACACAGACACAGTGAGAGAGATGGAGACACAGACACATTGACGGAGATGGAGACACAGACACAGTGAGAGAGATGGAGACACAGACGCAGTGATGGATATGGAGACACAGACAAATTGAAGGAGATGGAGGCACAGACACAGTGAGAGAGATGGAGACACAGACAGAGTGAGAGAGATGGAGACACAGACTCAATGAGGGAGATGGAGTCACAGACGCAGTGAGGGAGATGGAGACACAGACACAGTGAGGGTGATGGAGACACAGACACAGTGAGAGAGATGGTGACACAGACACAGTCAGAGAGATGGATACACAGACACAGTGAGGGAAATGGAGACACAGAGCCCATGAGCGTGAAGGAGACTCAGACCCAATGAGGGAGATGGAGACACAGACACAGTGAGGGAGATGGAGTCACAGACGCAGTGAAGGAGATGGAGACACAGACAACGTGATGGAGATGGACACACAGACACAGTGAGAGAGATGGAGACACAGACGCAGTGAGAGAGAAGGAGACACAGACACAGTGAGAGAAATGGAGACAAAGACACAGTGAGGGAGATGGAGAAACAGACCCAATGAGGGAGATGGAGACACAGACACAGTGAGGGAGATGGAGACACAGACACAGTGAGGGAGATGGAGACACAGACACAGTGAGGGAGATGGAGACACAGAACCAATGAGGGAGATGGAGACACAGGCGCAGTGAGGGAGATTGGGACACAGACGCAGCGAGGGAGATGGAGACACAGAGTTGGTGAGGAAAATGGACACAAAGACACAGTGAGAGAGATGGAGACACAGAAACAGTGGGGGAGATGGAGACACAGATGCAGTGAGGGAGAAGGAGACACAGACAAAATGAGGGAGATGGAGACACAGACTCATTGAGAGAGATGGAGACACAGACGCAGTGACGGATATGGAGACACAGACAAATTGAAGGAGAAGGACGCACAGACACAGTGAGAGAGATAGGGAGACAGACCCAGTGAGGGAGATGGAGACACAGAAACAGTGAGGGAGATGGAAACACAGAACCAATGAGGGAGATGGAGACACAGGTGCAGTGAGGGAGATTGGGACACAGACGCAGCGAGGGAGATGGAGACACAGACGCAGTGAGGGAGATGGAGACACAGACACAGTGAGGGTGATGGAGACACAGACACATTGAGAGAGATGGTGACACAGACAGAGTCAGAGAGATGGATACACAGACACAGTGAATGAAATTGAGACACAGAGCCCATGAGCGTGAAGGAGACTCAGACCCAATGAGGGAGATGGAGAGACAGACACAGAGAGGGAGATGGAGTCACAGATGCAGTGACGGGGATGGAGACACAGACAACGTGATGGAGATGGACACACAGACACTGTGAGAGAGATGGAGACACAGACGCAGTGAGAGAGAAGGAGACACAGACACAGTGAGAGAAATGGAGACAAAGACACAGTGAGGGAGATGGAGAAACAGACCCAATGAGGGAGAAGGAGACACAGACAGAATGAGTGAGATGGAGATGGAAACCAATGAGGGAGATGGAGACACAGACACAGTGTGGGACATGGAGACACAGACACAGTGAGAGAGATGGAGATACAGACACAATGAGAAAGATGGAGACACAGACGCAGTGAGAGAGATGCAGACACAGACACAGTGAGGATGATGGAGACACAGATGCAGTGAGGGTGATGGAGACACAGAAACAGTGAGAGAGATAGAGACACTGGAACAGTGATGGAGATGGAGACACAGGCGCAGTGACGGAGTTGGAGACACCGACAAAGTGAGGGAGATGGACACACAGACAAACTGCGGGAGATGGACACACAGACACAGTGAGAGAGATGGAGACTCAGACCCAATGAGGGAGATGGAGATACAGTCACAGTGAGGATGATGGAGACACAGACACAGTGAGAGAGATGGAGACACAGACACAGTGAGGGAGATGGAGAAACAGACGCAGTCTGAGAGATGGAGACACAGACACAGTGAGGGAGATGGAGACACAGACACAGTGTGGGAGATGGAGACATAGACCCCATGAGCGAGAAGGAGACACAGACCCAGTGAGGGAGATGGAGACACAGACACAGTGAGAGAGATGGAGAAACAGAGACAGTGTGGGAGATAGACTCAGATCCAGTGAGGGAGATGGAGACACAGAGCCCATGAGCGAGAGCGAGACACAGACCCAATGAGGGAGATGGAGACCCAGACACAATGAGGGAGATGGATTCACAGACGCAGTGACGGAGATGGACACACAGACAATGTGAGAGAGATGGAGACACAGATGCAGTGAGAGAGAAGGAGACACAGACACAGAAAGAGAGATGGAGACAAAGATACAGTGAGGGAGATGGAGACACTGACACATTGAGGGAGATGGAGACACAGATACAGTGAGAGAGATGGAGACACTGACGCATTGACGGATATGGAGACACAGACAAATTGAAGGAGATGGAGGCACAGACACAGTGAGAGAGATGGAGACACAGACAGAGTGAGGGAGATGGAGATACAGACTCAATGAGGGAGAAGGAGATACAGACGCAGTGAGGGAGATGGAGACACAGACACAATGTGGGAGATGGAGAAACAGACACAGTGAGTGAGATGGAGTCACAGACGCAGTGACGGTGATGGAGACACAGACAATGTGAGGGAGATGGCTATTCAGACACTGTGAGAGAGTTGGAGACACAGACGCAGTGAGAGAAAAGGAGAAACAGACACAGTGAGAGAGATGGAGACAAGGACACAGTGAGGGAGATGGAGAAACAGACCCAATGAAGGAGAAGGAGACACAGACACAATGAGTGAGATGGAGATAGAGACCCAATGAGGGAGATGGAGACACAGACTCAGTGTGGGACATGGAGACACAGACACAGTGAGAGAGATGGAGATACAGACACAATGAGAAAGATGGAGTCACAGACGCAGTGAGAGTCATGCAGACACAGACACTGTGAGGGTGATGGAGACACAGACGCAGTGAGGGTGATGGAGACACAGACATAGTGAGAGAGATAGAGACACTGGAACAGTGATGGAGATGGAGACACAGGCGCAGTGACGGAGATGGAGACACCGACAAAGTGAGGGAGATGGACACACAGAACTGTGAGAGAGAAGGAGACTCAGACAAAGTGAGAGAGATGGAGATACAGACACAGTGAGGGAGATGGAGACACAGACCCAGTGAGGGAGATGGAGACACAGAAACAGTGAGGGAGATGGAAACACAGAACCAATGAGGGAGATGGAGACACAGGCGCAGTGAGGGAGATTGGGACACAGACGCAGCGAGGGAGATGGAGACACAGAGTTGGTGAGGAAAATGGAGACAAAGACACAGTGAGAGAGATGGAGACAGAGAAACAGTGAGGGAGATGGAGTCACAGATGCAGTGAGGGAGCTGGAGACACAGACAAAATGAGGGAGATGGAGACACAGACACAGTGAGAGAGATGGAGACACAGACACATTGACGGAGATGGAGACACAGACACAGTGAGAGAGATGGAGACACAGACGCAGTGATGGATATGGAGACACAGACAAATTGAAGGAGATGGAGGCACAGACACAGTGAGAGAGATGGAGACACAGACAGAGTGAGAGAGATGGAGGCACAGACTCAATGAGGGAGATGGAGACACAGACGCAGTGAGGGAGATGGAGACACAGACACAGTGAGGGTGATGGAGACACAGACACAGTGAGAGAGATGGTGACACAGACACAGTCAGAGAGATGGATACACAGACACAGTGAGGGAAATGGAGACACAGAGCCCATGAGCGTGAAGGAGACTCAGACCCAATGAGGGAGATGAAGACACAGACACAGTGAGGGAGATGGAGTCACAGACGCAGTGAAGGAGATGGAGACACAGACAAGGTGATGGAGATGGACACACAGACACAGTGAGAGAGATGGAGACACCGACGCAGTGAGAGAGAAGGAGACACAGACACAGTGAGAGAAATGGAGACAAAGACACAGTGAGGGAGATGGAGAAACAGACCCAATGAGGGAGATGGAGACACAGACCCAATGAGGAAGATGGAAACACAGACACAGTGAGGGAGATGGAGACACAGAACCATTGAGCGAGATGGAGACACAGGCGCAGTGAGGGAGATTGGGACACAGATGCAGCGAGGGAGATGGAGACACAGAGTTGGTGAGGAAAATAGAGACAAAGTCACAGTGAGAGAGATGGAGACACAGAAACAGTGAGGGAGATGGAGACACAGATGCAGTGAGGGAGAAGGAGACACAGACAAAATGAGGGAGATGGAGACACAGACACATTGAGGGAGATGGAGACACAGATACAGTGAGAGAGATGGAGACACAGACGCAGTGACGGATATGGAGACACAGACAAATTGAAGGAGATGGAGGCACAGACACAGTGAGAGAGATGGAGACACAGACAGAGTGAGGGAGATGGAGATACAGCCTCAATGACGGAGAAGGAGACAGAGGCGCAGTGAGGGATATGGAGACACAGACACATTGAGGGTGATAGAGACACAGACACAGTGAGAGAGATGGTGACAAAGACACAGTCAGAGAGATGGATACGCAGACACAGTGAGGGAAATGGAGACACAGAGCCCATGAGCGAGAAGGAGACACAGACCCAATGAGGGAGATGGAGGAACAGACACAGTGAGTGAGATGGAGTCACAGACGCAGTGACGGTGATGGAGACACAGACAATGTGAGGGAGATGGCCATTCAGACACTGTGAGAGAGATGGAGACACAGACGCAGTGAGAGTAAAGGAGAAACAGACACAGTGAGAGAGATGGAGAAAAGGACACAGTGAGGGAGATGGAGAAACAGACCCAATGAAGGAGAAGGAGACACAGACACAATGAGTGAGATGGAGATAGAGACCCAATGAGGGAAATGGAGACACAGACTCAGTGTGGGACATGGAGACACAGACACAGTGAGAGAGATGGAGATACAGACACAATGAGAAAGATGGAGTCACAGACGCAGTGAGAGTCATGCAGACACAGACACTGTGAGGGTGATGGAGACACAGAGGCAGTGAGGGTGATGGAGACACAGACACAGTGAGAGAGATAGAGACACTGGAACAGTGATGGAAATGGAGACACAGGCGCAGTGACGGAGATGGAGACACCGACAAAGTGAGGGAGATGGACACACAGACACTGTGAGAGAGAAGGAGACTCAGACAAAGTGAGAGAGATGAAGACACAGACACAGTGAGGGAGATGGAGACACAGACCCAGTGAGGGAGATGGAGACACAGAAACAGTGAGGGAGATGGAAACACAGAACCAATGAGGGAGATGGAGACACAGGCGCAGTGAGGGAGATTGGGACACAGACGCAGCGAGGGAGATGGAGACACAGAGTTGGTGAGGAAAATGGAGACAAAGACACAGTGAGAGAGATGGAGACACAGAAACAGTGTGGGAGATGGAGACACAGATGCAGTGAGGGAGCTGGAGACACAGACAAAATGAGGGAGATGGAGACACAGACACAGTGCGAGAGATGGAGACACAGACACATTGACGGAGATGGAGACACAGACACAGTGAGAGAGATGGAGACACAGACGCAGTGATGGATATGGAGACACAGACAAATTGAAGGAGATGGAGGCACAGACACAGTGAGAGAGATGGAGACACAGACAGTGTGAGAGAGATGGAGACACAGACAAAATGAGGGAGATGGAGACACAGACACAGTGCGAGAGATGGAGACACAGACACATTGACGGAGATGGAGACACAGACACAGTGAGAGAGATGGAGACACAGACGCAGTGATGGATATGGAGACACAGACAAATTGAAGGAGATGGAGGCACAGACACAGTGAGAGAGATGGAGACACAGACAGTGTGAGAGAGATGGAGACACAGACTCAATGAGGGAGATGGAGTCACAGACGCAGTGAGGGAGATGGAGACACAGACACAGTGAGGGTGATGGAGACACAGACACAGTGAGAGAGATGGTGACACAGACACAGTCAGAGAGATGGATACACAGACACAGTGAGGGAAATGGTGACACAGAGCCCATGAGCGTGAAGGAGACTCAGACCCAATGAGGGAGATGGAGACACAGACACAGTGAGGGAGATGGAGTCACAGACGCAGTGAAGGAGATGGAGACCCAGACAACGTGATGGAGATGGACACACAGACACAGTGAGAGAGATGGAGACACAGATGCAGTGAGAGAGAAGGAGACACAGACACAGTGAGAGAAATGGAGACAAAGACACAGTGAGGGAGATGGAGAAACAGACCCAATGAGGGAGATGGAGACACAGACACAGTGAGGGAGATGGAGACACAGACACAGTGAGGGAGATGGAGACACAGACACAGTGAGGGAGATGGAGACACAGAACCAATGAGGGAGATGGAGACACAGGCGTAGTGAGGGAGATTGGGACACAGACGCAGCGAGGGAGATGGAGACACAGAGTTGGTGAGGAAAATGGACACAAAGACACAGTGAGAGAGATGGAGACACAGAAACAGTGAGGGAGATGGAGACACAGATGCAGTGAGGGAGAAGGAGACACAGACAAAATGAGGGAGATGGAGACACAGACTCATTGAGAGAGATGGAGACACAGACGCAGTGACGAATATGGAGACACAGACAAATTGAAGGAGAAGGAGGCACAGACACAGTGAGAGAGATGGAGACACAGACAGAGTGAGGGAGATGGAGATACAGCCTCAATGAGGGAGAAGGAGACAGAGGCGCAGTGAGGGATATGGAGACACAGACACATTGAGGGTGATAGAGACACAGACACAGTGAGAGAGATGGTGACAAAGACACAGTCAGAGAGATGGATACGCAGACACAGTGAGGGAAATGGAGACACAGAGCCCATGAGCGAGAAGGAGACACAGACCCAATGAGGGAGATGGAGGAACAGACACAGTGAGTGAGATGGAGTCACAGACGCAGTGACGGTGATGGAGACACAGACAATGTGAGGGAGATGGCCATTCAGACACTGTGAGAGAGATGGAGACACAGACGCAGTGAGAGAAAAGGAGAAACAGACACAGTGAGAGAGATGGAGAAAAGGACACAGTGAGGGAGATGGAGAAACAGACCCAGTGAAGGAGAAGGAGACACAGACACAATGAGTGAGATGGAGATAGAGACCCAATGAGGGAGATGGTGACACAGACTCAGTGTGGGACATGGAGACACAGACACAGTGAGAGAGATGGAGATACAGACACAATGAGAAAGATGGAGTCACAGACGCAGTGAGAGTGATGCAGACACAGACACTGTGAGGGTGATGGAGACACAGAGGCAGTGAGGGTGATGGAGACACAGACACAGTGAGAGAGATAGAGACACTGGAACAGTGATGGAAATGGAGACACAGGCGCAGTGACGGAGATGGAGACACCGACAAAGTGAGGGAGATGGACACACAGACACTGTGAGAGAGAAGGAGACTCAGACAAAGTGAGAGAGATGAAGACACAGACACAGTGAGGGAGATGGAGACACAGACCCAGTGAGGGAGATGGAGACACAGAAACAGTGAGGGAGATGGAAACACAGAACCAATGAGGGAGATGGAGACACAGGCGCAGTGAGGGAGATTGGGACACAGACGCAGCGAGGGAGATGGAGACACAGAGTTGGTGAGGAAAATGGAGACAAAGACACAGTGAGAGAGATGGAGACACAGAAACAGTGTGGGAGATGGAGACACAGATGCAGTGAGGGAGCTGGAGACACAGACAAAATGAGGGAGATGGAGACACAGACACAGTGCGAGAGATGGAGACACAGACACATTGACGGAGATGGAGACACAGACACAGTGAGAGAGATGGAGACACAGACGCAGTGATGGATATGGAGACACAGACAAATTGAAGGAGATGGAGGCACAGACACAGTGAGAGAGATGGAGACACAGACAGTGTGAGAGAGATGGAGACACAGACTCAATGAGGGAGATGGAGTCACAGACGCAGTGAGGGAGATGGAGACACAGACACAGTGAGAGAGATGGAGACACAGACACATTGACGGAGATGGAGACACAGACACAGTGAGAGAGATGGAGACACAGACGCAGTGATGGATATGGAGACACAGACAAATTGAAGGAGATGGAGGCACAGACACAGTGAGAGAGATGGAGACACAGACAGAGTGAGAGAGATGGAGGCACAGACTCAATGAGGGAGATGGAGACACAGACGCAGTGAGGGAGATGGAGACACAGACACAGTGAGGGTGATGGAGACACAGACACAGTGAGAGAGATGGTGACACAGACACAGTCAGAGAGATGGATACACAGACACAGAGAGGGAAATGGAGACACAGAGCCCATGAGCGTGAAGGAGACTCAGACCCAATGAGGGAGATGGAGACACAGACACAGTGAGGGAGATGGAGTCACAGACGCAGTGAAGGAGATGGAGACACAGACAACGTGATGGAGATGGACACACAGACACAGTGAGAGAGATGGAGACACCGACGCAGTGAGAGAGAAGGAGACACAGACACAGTGAGAGAAATGGAGACAAAGACACAGTGAGGGAGATGGAGAAACAGACCCAATGAGGGAGATGGAGACACAGACCCAATGAGGAAGATGGAGACACAGACACAGTGAGGGAGATGGAGACACAGAACCATTGAGGGAGATGGAGACACAGATGCAGTGAGGGAGAAGGAGACACAGACAAAATGAGGGAGATGGAGACACAGACACATTGAGGGAGATGGAGACACAGATACAGTGAGAGAGATGGAGACACAGACGCAGTGACGGATATGGAGACACAGACAAATTGAAGGAGATGGAGGCACAGACACAGTGAGAGAGATGGAGACACAGACAGAGTGAGGGAGATGGAGATACAGCCTCAATGAGGGAGAAGGAGACAGAGGCGCAGTGAGGGATATGGAGACACAGACACATTGAGGGTGATAGAGACACAGACACAGTGAGAGAGATGGTGACAAAGACACAGTCAGAGAGATGGATACGCAGACACAGTGAGGGAAATGGAGACACAGAGCCCATGAGCGAGAAGGAGACACAGACCCAATGAGGGAGATGGAGGAACAGACACAGTGAGTGAGATGGAGTCACAGACGCAGTGACGGTGATGGAGACACAGACAATGTGAGGGAGATGGCAATTCAGACACTGTGAGAGAGATGGAGACACAGACGCAGTGAGAGAAAAGGAGAAACAGACACAGTGAGAGAGATGGAGAAAAGGACACAGTGAGGGAGATGGAGAAACAGACCCAATGAAGGAGAAGGAGACACAGACACAATGAGTGAGATGGAGATAGAGACCCAATGAGGGAAATGGAGACACAGACTCAGTGTGGGACATGGAGACACAGACACAGTGAGAGAGATGGAGATACAGACACAATGAGAAAGATGGAGTCACAGACGCAGTGAGAGTCATGCAGACACAGACACTGTGAGGGTGATGGAGACACAGAGGCAGTGAGGGTGATGGAGACACAGACACAGTGAGAGAGATAGAGACACTGGAACAGTGATGGAAATGGAGACACAGGCGCAGTGACGGAGATGGAGACACTGACAAAGTGAGGGAGATGGACACACAGACACTGTGAGAGAGAAGGAGACTCAGACAAAGTGAGAGAGATGAAGACACAGACACAGTGAGGGAGATGGAGACACAGACCCAGTGAGGGAGATGGAGACACAGAAACAGTGAGGGAGATGGAAACACAGAACCAATGAGGGAGATGGAGACACAGGCGCAGTGAGGGAGATTGGGACACAGACGTAGCGAGGGAGATGGAGACACAGAGTTGGTGAGGAAAATGGAGACAAAGACACAGTGAGAGAGATGGAGACACAGAAACAGTGTGGGAGATGGAGACACAGATGCAGTGAGGGAGCTGGAGACACAGACAAAATGAGGGAGATGGAGACACAGACACAGTGCGAGAGATGGAGACACAGACACATTGACGGAGATGGAGACACAGACACAGTGAGAGAGATGGAGACACAGACAAATTGAAGGAGATGGAGGCACAGACACAGTGAGAGAGATGGAGACACAGACAGTGTGAGAGAGATGGAGACACAGACTCAATGAGGGAGATGGAGTCACAGACGCAGTGAGGGAGATGGAGACACAGACACAGTGAGGGTGATGGAGACACAGACACAGTGAGAGAGATGGTGACACAGACACAGTCAGAGAAATGGATACACAGACACAGTGAGGGAAATGGAGACACAGAGCCCATGAGCGTGAAGGAGACTCAGACCCAATGAGGGAGATGGAGACACAGACACAGTGAGAGAGATGGAGTCACAGACGCAGTGAAGGAGATGGAGACACAGACAACGTGATGGAGATGGACACACAGACACAGTGAGAGAGATGGAGACACCGACGCAGTGAGAGAGAAGGAGACACAGACACAGTGAGAGAAATGGAGACAAAGACACAGTGAGGGAGATGGAGAAACAGACCCAATGAGGGAGATGGAGACACAGACACAGTGAGGGAGATGGAGACACAGACACAGTGAGGGAGATGGAGACACAGACACAGTGAGGGAGATGGAGACACAGAACCAATGAGGGAGATGGAGACACAGGCGCAGTGAGGGAGATTGCGACACAGACGCAGCGAGGGAGATGGAGACACAGAGTTGGTGAGGAAAATGGACACAAAGACACAGTGAGAGAGATGGAGACACAGAAACAGTGAGGGAGATGGAGACACAGATGCAGTGAGGGAGAAGGAGACACAGACAAAATGAGGGAGATGGAGACACAGACTCATTGAGAGAGATGGAGACACAGACGCAGTGACGAATATGGAGACACAGACAAATTGAAGGAGAAGGAGGCACAGACACAGTGAGAGAGATGGAGACACAGACAGAGTGAGGGAGATGGAGATACAGCCTCAATGAGGGAGAAGGAGACAGAGGCGCAGTGAGGGATATGGAGACACAGACACATTGAGGGTGATAGAGACACAGACACAGTGAGAGAGATGGTGACAAAGACACAGTCAGAGAGATGGATACGCAGACACAGTGAGGGAAATGGAGACACAGAGCCCATGAGCGAGAAGGAGACACAGACCCAATGAGGGAGATGGAGGAACAGACACAGTGAGTGAGATGGAGTCACAGACGCAGTGACGGTGATGGAGACACAGACAATGTGAGGGAGATGGCCATTCAGACACTGTGAGAGAGATGGAGACACAGACGCAGTGAGAGAAAAGGAGAAACAGACACAGTGAGAGAGATGGAGAAAAGGACACAGTGAGGGAGATGGAGAAACAGACCCAATGAAGGAGAAGGAGACACAGACACAATGAGTGAGATGGAGATAGAGACCCAATGAGGGAGATGGAGACACAGACTCAGTGTGGGACATGGAGACACAGACACAGTGAGAGAGATGGAGATACAGACACAATGAGAAAGATGGAGTCACAGACGCAGTGAGAGTCATGCAGACACAGACACTGTGAGGGTGATGGAGACACAGAGGCAGTGAGGGTGATGGAGACACAGACACAGTGAGAGAGATAGAGACACTGGAACAGTGATGGAAATGGAGACACAGGCGCAGTGACGGAGATGGAGACACCGACAAAGTGAGGGAGATGGACACACAGACACTGTGAGAGAGAAGGAGACTCAGACAAAGTGAGAGAGATGAAGACACAGACACAGTGAGGGAGATGGAGACACAGACCCAGTGAGGGAGATGGAGACACAGAAACAGTGAGGGAGATGGAAACACAGAACCAATGAGGGAGATGGAGACACAGGCGCAGTGAGGGAGATTGGGACACAGACGCAGCGAGGGAGATGGAGACACAGAGTTGGTGAGGAAAATGGAGACAAAGACACAGTGAGAGAGATGGAGACACAGAAACAGTGTGGGAGATGGAGACACAGATGCAGTGAGGGAGCTGGAGACACAGACAAAATGAGGGAGATGGAGACACAGACACAGTGCGAGAGATGGAGACACAGACACATTGACGGAGATGGACACAAAGACACAGTGAGAGAGATGGAGACACAGAAACAGTGAGGGAGATGGAGACACAGATGCAGTGAGGGAGAAGGAGACACAGACAAAATGAGGGAGATGGAGACACAGACTCATTGAGAGAGATGGAGACACAGACGCAGTGATGGATATGGAGACACAGACAAATTGAAGGAGAAGGAGGCACAGACACAGTGAGAGAGATGGAGAGACAGACAGAGTGAGGGAGTTAGAGACACAGACTCAAGGAGGGAGAAGGAGACACAGACACTGTGAGGGAGATGGAGACACAGACACAGTGAGGGTGATGGAGACACAGACACATTGAGAGAGATCGTGACACAGACAGAGTCAGAGAGATGGATACACAGACACAGTGAATGAAATTGAGACACAGAGCCCATGAGCGTGAAGGAGACTCAGACCCAATGAGGGAGATGGAGAGACAGACACAGAGAGGGAGATGGAGTCACAGATGCAGTGACGGGGATGGAGACACAGACAACGTGATGGAGATGGACACACAGACACTGTGAGAGAGATGGTCACACAGCCGCAGTGAGAGAGAAGGAGACACAGACACAGTGAGAGAAATGGAGACAAAGACACAGTGAGGGAGATGGAGATACAGTGTCAATGAGGGAGAAGGAGACACAGACGCAGTGAGGGAGATGGAGACACAGACACATTGAGGGTGATGGAGACACAGACACAGTGAGAGAGATGGTGACAAAGACACAGTCAGAGAGATGGATACACAGACACAGTGAGGGAAATGGAGACACAGAGCCCAAAAGCGAGAAGGAGACACAGACCCAATGAGGGAGATGGAGGAACAGACACAGTGAGTGAGATGGAGTCACAGACGCAGTGACGGTGATGGAGACACAGACAATGTGAGGGAGATGGCCATTCAGACACTGTGAGAGAGATGGAGACACAGACGCAGTGAGAGAAAAGGAGAAACAGACACAGTGAGAGAGATGGAGACAAGGACACAGTGAGGGAGATGGAGAAACAGACCCAATGAAGGAGAAGGAGACACAGACACAATGAGTGAGATGGAGATAGAGACCCAATGAGGGAGATGGAGACACAGACTCAGTGTGGGAAATGGAGACACAGGCACAGTGAGAGAGATGGAGATACAGACACAATGAGAAAGATGGAGTCACAGACGCAGTGAGAGTGATGCAGACACAGACACCGTGAGGGTGATGGAGACACAGAGGCAGTGAGGGTGATGGAGACACAGACACAGTGAGAGAGATAGAGACACTGGAACAGTGATGGAGATGGAGACACAGGCGCAGTGACGGAGATGGAGACACCGACAAAGTGAGGGAGATGGACACACAGAAAAAATGGTGGAGATGGACACACAGACACAGTGAGAGAGATGGAGACACAGACACAGTGAGGGAGATGGAGACTCAGACACAGTGAGAGAGATGGAGACACAGACACAGTGAGGGAGATGGAGAAACAGACGCCGTCTGAGAGATGGAGACACAGACACAGTGAGGGAGATGGAGACACAGACACAGTGTGGGAGATGGAGACATAGACCGCATGAGCGAGAAGGAGACACAGACCCAGTGAGGGTGATGGAGACACAGACACAGTGAGAGAGAAGAAGACACAGACACAATCAAAGAGATGGAGACACAGACCCACTGAGGGTGATGGAGACACAGACACTGTGACAGAGATGGAGACACAGACACAGTCAGATAGATGGAGACACAGAGACTGTGAGGGAGATGGAGACTCTGAGCCAGAGGGGGAGATGGAGACACAGACATAGTGAGGAGATGGAAACACAGAGCCCATGAGCGAGAACGAGACACAGACCCAATGAGGGAGATGGAGACCCAGATACAGTGAGGGAGATGGATTCAAGACGCAGTGGCGGAGATGGCAAAACAGACAACGTGACGGAGATGGACACACAGACACTGTGAGAGAGATGGAGACACAGATGCAGTGAGAGCGAAGGAGACACAGACACAGAAAGAGAGATGGAGACAAAGACACAGTGAGGGAGATGGAGTCACTGACACATTGAGGGAGATGGAGACACAGGTACAGTGAGAGAGAAGGAGACACAGACGCAGTGAGGGAAATGGAGATACATAAAAAGTGAGTGAGATGGAGAGACAGACACATTGAGGGAGATGGAGACAAAGACACAGTGAGAGACATGCAGACACAGACACAGTGAGGGAGCTGGAGCACGGACACAATGAGGGAGATGGACAAACAGACACATTGAGTTAGATGGTGCCACAGATGCAGTGAGAGAGTTGGAGACACAATAGCAATATGGGAGATTGAGACCCAGACGCAGTGAGGGAGATAGAGACACAGACACAGTGAGGGAGATGGAGACACAGACAAAGTGAAGGAAATGGACACACAGAGACAGTGAGAGAGATGCAGACACAGACACAGAGAGGGAGATGGAGATACCGACACAGTGAGAGAGATGGAGACACAGATACATTGAGGGAGATGGAGACACAGATACAGTGAGAGAGATGGAGACACAGACGCAGTGACGGAGATGGAGACACAGACAAATTGACGGAGATGGACGCAAAGACACAGTGAGAGAGATGGAGATACAGACAGAGTGAGGGAGTTGGTGACACAGCCTCAATGAGGGAGAAGGAGACACAGACTCAGTGAGGGAGATGGGGACACTGACCCGATGAGGGAGAAGGAGACACAGACACAAAGAGTGAGATGGAGATAGAGACCCAATGAGGGAGATGGAGACACCAACACAGTGTGGGACATGGAGACACAGACACAGTGAGAGAGAATAGGAGATACGGACACAGTGAGAAAGATGGAGACACAGACGCAGTGAGGGTGATGGAGACACAGACACAGTGAGAGAGATAGAGACACTGGAATAGTGATGGAGATGGAGACACAGGCGCAGTGACGGAGATGGAGACACCGACAAAGTGAGGGAGATGGACACACAGACAAACTGCGGGAGATGGACACACAGACACAGTGAGAGAGATGGAGACACAGACACAGTGAGGGAGATGGAGACACAGACACATTGAGGAAGATGGAGGCACAGATACAGTGAGAGAGATGGAGACACAGACAAATTGAAGGAGTTGGAGGCACAGACACAGTGAGAGAGATGGAGACACAGACAGAGTGAGGGAGATGGAGATACAGACTCAATGAGCGAGAAGGAGACACAGACACAGTGAGGGAGATGGAGACACAGACACATTGAGGGTGATGGAGACACAGACACAGTGAGAGAGATGGTGACAAAGACACAGTCAGAGAGATGGATACACAGACACAGTGAGGGAAATGGAGACACAGAGCCCATGAACGAGAAGGAGACACAGACCCAATGAGGGAGATGGAGACACAGACACAGTGAGAGAGATGGTGACAAAGACACAGTCAGAGAGATGGATTCACAGACACAGTGAGGGAAATGGAGACACAGAGCCCATGAACGAGAAGGAGACACAGACCCAATGAGGGAGATGGAGAAACAGACACAGTGAGTGAGATGGAGTCACAGACGCAGTGACGGTGATGGAGACACAGACAATGTCAGGGAGATGGTCATTCAGACACTGTGAGAGAGATGGAGACACAGACGCAGTGAGAGAAAAGGAGAAACAGATACAGTGAGAGAGATGGAGACAAGGACACAGTGAGGGAGATGGAGAAACAGACCCAATGAAGGAGAAGGAGACACAGACACAATGAGTGAGATGGAGATAGAGACCCAATGAGGGAGATGGAGACACAGACTCAGTGTGGGAAATGGAGACACAGACACAGTGAGAGAGATGGAGATACAGACACAATGAGAAAGATGGAGTCACAGACGCAGTGAGAGTGATGCAGACACAGACACTGTGAGGGTGATGGAGACACAGAGGCAGTGAGGGTGATGGAGACACAGACACAGTGAGAGAGATAGAGACACTGGAACAGTGATGGAGATGGAGACATAGGCGCAGTGATGGAGATGGAGACACCGACAAAGTGAGGGAGATGGACACACAGAAAAAATGGTGGAGATGGACACACAGACACAGTGAGAGAGATGGAGACACAGACACAGTGAGGGAGATGGAGACTCAGACACAGTGAGAGAGATGGAGACACAGACACAGTGAGGGAGATGGAGACACAGACACAGTGAGGGTGATGGAGACACAGACACAGTGAGAGAGATGGAGACAGAGACACAGTGAGGGAGATGGAGAAACAGACGCAGTCTGAGAGATGGAGACACAGACACAGTGAGGGAGATGGAGACATAGACACAGTGTGGGAGATGGAGACATAGACCGCATGAGCGAGAAGGAGACACAGACCCAGTGAGGGTGATGGAGACACAGACACAGTGAGAGAGAAGAAGACACAGACACAATCAGAGAGATGGAGACACAGACCCACTGAGGGTGATGGAGACACAGACACTGTGACAGAGATGGAGACACAGACACCCTCAGATAGATGGAGACACAGAGACATTGAGGGAGATGGAGACTCTGAGCCAGAGAGGGAGATGGAGACACAGACATAGTGAGGAGATGGAAACACAGAGCCCATGAGCGAGAACGAGACACAGACCCAATGAGGGAGATGGAGACCCAGATACAGTGAGGGAGATGGATTCAAGACGCAGTGGCGGAGATGGCAAAACAGACAACGTGACGGAGATGGACACACAGACACTGTGAGAGAGATGGAGACACAGATGCAGTGAGAGCGAAGGAGACACAGACACAGAAAGAGAGATGGAGACAAAGACACAGTGAGGGAGATGGAGTCACTGACACATTGAGGGAGATGGAGACACAGATACAGTGAGAGAGAAGGAGACACAGATGCAGTGAGGGAAATGGAGATACATAAAAAGTGAGTGAGATGGAGAGACAGGCACATTGAGGGAGATGGAGACAAAGACACAGTGAGAGACATGCAGACACAGACACAGTGAGGGAGGTGGAGCACGGACACAATGAGGGAGATGGACAAACAGACACATTGAGTTAGATGGTGCCACAGATGCAGTGAGAGAGTTGGAGACACAATAGCAATATGGGAGATTGAGACCCAGACGCAGTGAGGGAGATAGAGACACAGACACAGCGAGGGAGATGGAGACACAGACAAAGTGAAGGAAATGGACACACAGAGACAGTGAGAGAGATGCAGACACAGACACAGAGAGGGAGATGGAGATACCGACACAGTGAGAGAGATGGAGACACAGATACATTGAGGGAGATGGAGACACAGATACAGTGAGAGAGATGGAGACACAGACGCAGTGACGGAGATGGAGACACAGACAAATTGACGGAGATGGACGCACAGACACAGTGAGAGAGATGGAGATACAGACAGAGTGAGGGAGTTGGTGACACAGCCTCAATGAGGGAGAAGGAGACACAGACGCAGTGAGGGAGATGGGGACACAGACCCGATGAGGGAGAAGGAGACACAGACACAAAGAGTGAGATGGAGATAGAGACCCAATGAGGGAGATGGAGACACCAACACAGTGTGGGACATGGAGACACAGACACAGTGAGAGAGAATAGGAGATACGGACACAGTGAGAAAGATGGAGACACAGACGCAGTGAGGGTGATGGAGACACAGACACAGTGAGAGAGATAGAGACACTGGAATAGTGATGGAGATGGAGACACAGGCGCAGTGACGGAGATGGAGACACCGGCAAAGTGATGGAGATGGACACACAGACAAAATGAGGGAGATGGACACACAGACACAGTGAGAGAGATGGAGACACAGACACAGTGAGGGAGATGGAGATTCAGACCCATTGAGGGAGATGGAGACACAGAAACAGTGAGGGAGATGGAGACACAGACACAGTGAGGGTGATGGAGACACAGATGCGATGAAAGAGATGGAGACACAGACACAGTGGGAGAGATGCAGACACAGACACAGTGGGAGAGACGGAGACACAGACACAGTGAGGGAGATGGAAACACAGACACAGTGAGAGAGATGGAGACACAGACACAGTGATTGAGATGGAGACAAAGACACAGTGAGTGAGAAGGAGACACAGATAGAGTGAGAGAGATGTAGACACAGACACAAAGAGGGAGATGGAGATACATAAAAATTGAGAGAGATGGAGAGACAGACACATTGAGGGAGATCGAGACAAAGACACAGTGAGAGAGATGCAGACACAGACACAGTGAGGGAGATAGAGTAACAGACATAGTGAGGGAGATGGAGCACGGACACAATGAGGGAGATGGAGACACAGACACATTAATGGAGATGGTGACACAGATGCAGTGAAAGAGTTGGAGACACAGTAGCAATATGGGAGATTGAGACCCAGACGCAGTGAGGGAGATGGAGACACTGACACAGTGAGAGAGAAGGAGACACATAAACAGTGAGGGAGATGGAGACAGAGACACAGTGAGGGAGATGGAGACACAGACACAGTGAGGGTGATGGGACACAGACACAGTGAGAGAGATGGAGACACAGACACAGTGAGGTAGATGGAGACACAGAAGCAGTCAGAGAGATGGAAACACAGACACAGGGAGAGAGATGGAGACACAGACACAGTGAGTGAGATGGAGACAAAGACTTGGTGAGTGGGAAGGAAACACAGATAGATTGAGAGATGTAGACACAGACACAGTGAGGGAGATGGAGATACATAAAAATTGAGAGAGATGGAGAGACAGACACATTGAGGGAGATCGAGACAAAGACACAGTGAGAGAGATGCAGACACAGACACAGTGAGGGAGATAGAGTAACAGACATAGTGAGGGAGATGGAACATGGACACAATGAGGGTGATGGAGACACAGACACATTAATGGAGATGGTGCCACAGATGCAGTGAAAGAGTTGGAGACACAGTAGCAATATGGGAGATTGAGACCCAGAAGCAGTGAGGGAGATGGAGACACTGACACAGTGAGGGTGAAGGAGACACATACACAGTGAGGGAGATGGAGACAGAGACACAGTGAAGGAGACGGAGACACAGACACAGTTAGGGGAATGGAAACACAGACCAAGTGAGGGAGATGGAGACACAGACACAGTGAGAGAGATGGAGACACAGACACAGTGATTGAGATGGTGACACAGACACAGTGAGGGTGATGGGACACAGACACAGTGAGAGAGATGGAGACACAGACACAGTGAGGTAGATGGAGAAACAGATGCAGTCAGAGAGATGGAGACACAGACACAGTGAGGGAGATGGAGACACAGACAAACTGAGGGAGATGGACACACAGACACTGTGAGAGAAATGGAGACATAGATGCAGTGAGAGAGAAGGAGACTCAGACACAGTGAGAGAGATGGAGACACAGAGTCAATGAGGGAGAAGGAGACACAGACACAGTGAGGGATGTGGAGACACAGACACAGTGAGGGTGATGGAGACACAGACACAGTGAGAGAGATGGAGACACAGACACAGTGAAGGAGATGGACCCACAGAGACAGTGAGATAGATGGAGACACAGACACAGAGAGGCAGATGGAGACACCGACACAATGAGAGAGGTGGAGACACAGACAAAGTGAGAGAGATGGAGACACAGATGCAGTGAGGGAGCTGGAGAGACAGACAAAATGAGGGAGATGGAGACACAGACTCAGTGAGAGAGATGGAGAAACAGACTCATTGAGGGAGATGGAGACACTGCAACAGTGAGAGAGATGGAGACACAGACGCAGTGACGGAGATGGAGACACAGACAAATTGAAGGAGATGGTCGCACAGACACAGTGAGAGAGATGGAGGCACAGATACAGTGAGGGAGATGGAGACACAGGCTCAATGAGGGAGAAGGAGACACAGACACAGTGAGGGAGATGGTGCCACAGATGATGTGAGAGAGTTGGAGACACAGTAGAAATGTGGGAGATTCAGAGCCAGACGCAGTGAGGGAGATGGAGACACAGACACAGTGAGGGAGATGGAGACATAGACACAGTGAGGGAGATGGAGACAGAGACACAGTGAGGGAGATGGAGACACAGATACAGTGAGGGGGATGGCGACACAGACCCAGTGAGGGAGATGGAGACAGAGACACAGTGATGGAGATGGAGACACAGATACAGTGTGGGAGATGGAGAAACAGATGCAGTCAGAGAGATGGCGACACAGACACAGTGAGGGAGATGGAGGCACAGACACCCTGAGGGAGATGGAGATACATAAAAAGTGAGAGATATGGAGAGACAGACACATTGAGGGAGATGGAGACAAAGACACAGTGAGAGAGATGCAGTCACAGACACAGTGAGGGAGATAGAGAGACAGACATAGTGAGGGAAATGGAGCACGGACACAATGAGGGAGTTGGAGACACAGACACATTGAGGGAGATGGTGCCGCAGATGCAGTGAGAGAGTTGGAGACACAGTAGCAATATGGGAGATTGAGACCCAGACGCAGTGAGGGAGATGGAGGCACTGACACAGTGAGGGAGATGGAGACACAGACACAGTGAGGGAGATGGAGACAGAGACACATTGAGGGAGATGGAGACACAGACACAGTGAGGGGGATGGAAACATAGACCAAGTGAGGGAGATGGAGAGACAGACACAGTGAAGGAGATGGAGACACAGACACAGTGACAGAGATGGTGACACAGACACAGTGAGGGTGATGGGACACAGAAACAGTGAGAGAGATGGAGACAGAGACACAGTGAGGGAGATGGATAAACAGACGCAGTCAGAGAGATGGAGACACAGACACAGTACGGGAGATGGAAACACAGACACAGTGAGAGAGATGGAGACACAGACACAGTGATTGAGATGGAGACAAAGACACAGTGAGTGAGAAGGAGACTCAGACACAGTGAGAGAGATGGAGACACAGAGTCAATGAGGGAGAAGGAGACACAGACACAGTGAGGGATGTGGAGACACAGACACAGTGAGGGTGATGGAGACACAGACACAGTGAGAGAGATGGAGACACAGACACAGTGAAGGAGATGGACCCACAGAGACAGTGAGATAGATGGAGACACAGACACAGAGAGGCAGATGGAGACACCGACACAATGAGAGAGGTGGAGACACAGACAAAGTGAGAGAGATGGAGACACAGATGCAGTGAGGGAGCTGGAGAGACAGACAAAATGAGGGAGATGGAGACACAGACTCAGTGAGAGAGATGGAGAAACAGACTCATTGAGGGAGATGGAGACACTGCAACAGTGAGAGAGATGGAGACACAGACGCAGTGACGGAGATGGAGACACAGACAAATTGAAGGAGATGGTCGCACAGACACAGTGAGAGAGATGGAGGCACAGATACAGTGAGGGAGATGGAGACACAGGCTCAATGAGGGAGAAGGAGACACAGACACAGTGAGGGAGATGGTGCCACAGATGATGTGAGAGAGTTGGAGACACAGTAGAAATGTGGGAGATTCAGAGCCAGATGCAGTGAGGGAGATGGAGACACAGACACAGTGAGGGAGATGGAGACATAGACACAGTGAGGGAGATGGAGACAGAGACACAGTGAGGGAGATGGAGACACAGATACAGTGAGGGGGATGGCGACACAGACCCAGTGAGGGAGATGGAGACAGAGACACAGTGATGGAGATGGAGACACAGATACAGTGTGGGAGATGGAGAAACAGATGCAGTCAGAGAGATGGCGACACAGACACAGTGAGGGAGATGGAGGCACAGACACCCTGAGGGAGATGGAGATACATAAAAAGTGAGAGATATGGAGAGACAGACACATTGAGGGAGATGGAGACAAAGACACAGTGAGAGAGATGCAGTCACAGACACAGTGAGGGAGATAGAGAGACAGACATAGTGAGGGAAATGGAGCACGGACACAATGAGGGAGTTGGAGACACAGACACATTGAGGGAGATGGTGCCGCAGATGCAGTGAGAGAGTTGGAGACACAGTAGCAATATGGGAGATTGAGACCCAGACGCAGTGAGGGAGATGGAGGCACTGACACAGTGAGGGAGATGGAGACACTGACACAGTGAGGGAGATGGAGACAGAGACACATTGAGGGAGATGGAGACACAGACACAGTGAGGGGGATGGAAACATAGACCAAGTGAGGGAGATGGAGAGACAGACACAGTGAAGGAGATGGAGACACAGACACAGTGACAGAGATGGTGACACAGACACAGTGAGGGTGATGGGACACAGAAACAGTGAGAGAGATGGAGACAGAGACACAGTGAGGGAGATGGATAAACAGACGCAGTCAGAGAGATGGAGACACAGACACAGTACGGGAGATGGAAACACAGACACAGTGAGAGAGATGGAGACACAGACACAGTGATTGAGATGGAGACAAAGACACAGTGAGTGAGAAGGAGACACAGATAGAGTGAGAGAGATGTAGACACAGACACAGTGAGGGAGATGGAGATACATAAAAATTGAGAGAGATGGAGAGACAGACACATTGAGGGAGATCGAGACAAAGACACAGTGAGAGAGATGCAGACACAGACACAGTGAGGGAGATAGAGTAACAGACATAGTGAGGGAGATGGAACATGGACACAATGAGGGAGATGGAGACACAGACACATTAATGGAGATGGTGCCACAGATGCAGTGAAAGAGTTGGAGACACAGTAGCAATATGGGAGATTGAGACCCAGACGCAGTGAGGGAGATGGAGACACTGACACAGTGAGGGTGAAGGAGACACATACACAGTGAGGGAGATGGAGACAGAGACACAGTGAAGGAGACGGAGACACAGACACAGTGAGGGGGATGGAAACACAGACCAAGTGAGGGAGATGGAGACACAGACACAGTGAGAGAGATGGAGACACAGACACAGTGATTGAGATGGTGACACAGACACAGTGAGGGTGATGGGACACAGACACAGTGAGAGAGATGGAGACACAGACACAGTGAGGTAGATGGAGAAACAGACGCAGTCAGGGAGATGGAGACACAGACACAGTGAGGGAGATGGAGACACAGACAAGCTGAGGGAGATGGACACACAGACACTGTGAGAGAAATGGAGACATAGATGCAGTGAGAGAGAAGGAGACTCAGACACAGTGAGAGAGATGGAGACACAGAGTCAATGAGGGAGAAGGAGGCACAGACACAGTGAGGGATGTGGAGACACAGACACAGTGAGTGTGATGGAGACACAGACACAGTGAGAGAGATGGAGACACAGACACAGTGAAGGAGATGGACCCACAGAGACAGTGAGATAGATGGAGACACAGACACAGAGAGGGAGATGGAGACACCGACACAATGAGAGAGGTGGAGACACAGACAAAGTGAGAGAGATGGAGACACAGATGCAATGAGGGAGCTGGAGACACAGACAAAATGAGGCAGATGGAGACACAGACACAGTGAGAGAGATGGAGAAACAGACACATTGAGGGAGATGGAGACACTGCAACAGTGAGAGAGATGAAGACACAGACGCAGTGACGGAGATGTAGACACAAATAAATTGAAGGAGATGGTCGCACAGACACAGTGAGAGAGATGGAGGCACAGATACAGTGAGGGAGATGGAGACACAGGCTCAATGAGGGAGAAGGAGACACAGACACAATGAGTGAGATGGAGATAGAGACCCAATGAGGGAGATGGAGACACCAACACAGTGTGGGACATGGAGACACAGACACAGTGAGAGAGATGGAGATACAGACACAGTGAGAAAGATGGAGACACAGACGCAGTGAGAGCGATGCAGACACAGACACTGTGAGGGTGATGGAGACACAGACGCAGTGAGGTTGTTGGAGACACAGACACAGTGAAAGAGATAGAGACATTGGAATAGTGAGGGAGATGGAGACACAGGCGCAGTGACGGAGATGGAGACACCGACAAAGTGATGGAGATGGAAACACAGACAAAATGAGGGAGATGGACACACAGCCACAGTGAGAGAGATGGAGACACAGACACAGTGAGCGAGATGGAAACACAGACACAGTGAGAGAGATGGAGACACAGACACAGTGGGAGAGATGGAGACACAGACACAGTGAGGGAGATGGAAACAACGACACAGTGAGAGAGATGGAGACACAGACACAGTGATTGAGATGGAGAAAAAGACACAGTGAGTGATAAGGGGACACAGATAGAGTGAGAGAGATGTAGACACAGACACAGAGAGGGAGATGGAGATACATAAAAATTGAGAGAGATGGAGAGACAGACATATTGAGGGAGATCTAGACAAAGACACAGTGAGAGAGATGCAGACACAGACACAGTGAGGGAGAAAGAGTAACAGACATAGTGAGGGAGATGGAGCACGGACACAATGAGGGAGATGGAGACACAGACACATTAATGGAGATGGTGCCACAGATGCAGTGAAAGAGTTGGAGACACAATAGCAATATGGGAGATTGAGACCCAGACGCAGTGAGGGAGATGGAGACACTGACACAGTGAGAGAGAAGGCGACACATATACAGAGAGGGAGATGGAGACAGAGACACAGTGAGGGAGATGGAGACACAGACAAAGTGAGGGTGATGGGACACAGACACAGTGAGAGAGATGGAGACACAGACATCGTGAGTGAGATGGAGACAAAGACACAGAGAGTGGGAAGGAGACACAGGTAGAGTGAGAGAGATGTAGACACAGACACAGTGAGGGAGATGGAGATACATAAAAAGTGAGAGAGATGGAGAGACAGACACATTGAGGGAGATGAGACACAGATACAGTGAGAGAGATGGAGACATAGACAAAGTGAGACAGTTGGAGACACAGAGACAGTGAGGGAGCTGGAGACACAGACAAAATGAGGAAGATGGAGACACAGACACAGTGAGAGTGATGGAGACACAGACACATTGAGGGAGATGGAGACACAGATACAGTGAGAGAGATGGAGACACAGACGCAGTGACGGAGATGGAGACACAGACAAATTGACGGAGATGGACGCACAGACACAGTGAGAGAGATGGAGACACAGACAGAGTGAGGGAGTTGGTGACACAGCCTCAATGAGGGAGAAGGAGACACAGACGCAGTGAGGGAGATGGGGACACAGACACAGTGAGGGTGATGTAGACGCAGACACAGTGAGAGAAATGGAGACACAGACACAGTCAGAGAGATGGATACACAGAGACAGTGAGGGAGATGGAGTAACAGGCACAGTGAGGGAAATGGAGACACAGAGATCATGAGCGAGAAGGAGACACAGACTGAATGAGGGAGATGGAGACACAGACACAGTGAGGGAGATGGAGTCACAGACGCAGTGATGGAGATGGAGACACAGGCAACGTGAGGGAGAAAGACACTCAGGCATTGTGAGAGAGATGGAGTCACAGACACAGTGAGAGAGAAGGAGACACAGACACAGTGAGAGAGATGGATACAAAGTCACAGTGAGGGAGATGGAGACACAGACCCAGTGAGGGAGAAGGAGACACAGACACAATGAGTGAGATGGAGATAGAGACCCAATGAGGGAGATGGAGACACCAACACAGTGTGGGACATGGAGACAAAGACACAGTGAGAGAGATAGAGATACTGACACAGTGAGAAAGATGGAGACACAGACGCAGTGAGAGCGATGCAGACACAGACACCGTGAGGGTGATGGAGACACAGGCGCAGTGAGGCTGATGGAGACACAGACACAGTGAGAGAGATAGAGACACTGGACTAGTGATGGAGATGGAGACACAGGCGCAGTGAGGGAGATGGAGGCACCGACAAACTGATGGAGATGGACACACAGACAAAATGAGGGAGATGGACACACAGACACAGTGAGAGAGATGGAGACACAGACACAGTGAGGGAGATGGAGATTCAGACCCAATGAGGGAGATGGAGACACAGAAACAGTGAGGGAGATGGAGACAAAGACACAGTGAGTGGGAAGGAAACACAGATAGAGTGAGAGAGATGTAGACACAGACACAGTGAGGGAGATGGAGATACATAAAAAGTGAGAGAGATGGAGAGACAGACACATTGAGAGAGATGGAGACAAAGACACAGTGAGAGAGATGCAGACACAGACACAGTGAGGGAGAAATAGTCACAGACATAGTGCGGGAGATGGATCACGAACACAATGAGGGAGATGGACAAACAGACACATTGAGGGAGATGGTGCCACAGATGCAGTGAGAGAGTTGGAGACACAGTAGCAATATGGGAGATTGAGACCCAGACGCAGTGAGGGAGATGGAGACACCGACACAATGAGAGAGGTGGAGACACAGACAAAGTGAGAGAGATGGAGACACAGATGCAGTGAGGTAGCTGGAGACACAGACAAAATGAGGGAGATGGAGACACAGACACAGTGAGAGAGATGGAGAAACAGACACATTGAGGGAGATGAAGATACTGCAACAGTGAGAGAGATGGAGACACAGACGCAGTGACGGAGATGGAGACACAGACAAATTGAAGGAGATGGTCGCACAGACACAGTGAGAGAGATAGAGACACAGTTACAGTGAGGGAGATGGAGACACAGGCTCAATGAGGGAGAAGGAGACACAGACACAGTTGGGAGATGGTGCCACAGATGATGTGAGAGAGTTGGAGACACAGTAGAAATGTGGGAGATTCAGAGCCAGACGCAGTGAGGGAGATGGAGACACAGACACAGTGAGGGAGATGGAGACATAGACACAGTGAGGGAGATGGAGAGACAGACCCAATGAGGGAGAAGGAGACACAGACACAGTGAGTGAGATGGAGATAGAGACCCAATGAGGGAGATGGAGACACCAACACAGTGTGGGATATGGAGACACAGACACAGTGAGAGAGATGGAGATACAGACACAGTGAGAAAGATGGAGACACAGACGCAGTGAGAGCGATGCAGACACAGACACAGACACAGAAGGGTGATGGAGACACAGACGCAGTGAGGGTGATGGACACACAGACACAGTGAGAGAGATAGAGACACTGGACTAGTGATGGAGATGGAGACACAGGCGCAGTGACGGAGATGGAGACACCGACAAAGTGATGGAGATGGACAAACAGACAAAATGAGGGAGATGGACACACAGACACAGTGAGAGAGATGGAGACACAGACACAGTGAGGGAGCTGGAGACTCAGACCCAATGAGGGAGATGGAGACAGAGACACAGTGAAGGAGATGGAGACACAGACACAGTGAGAGGGTTGGAAACACAGACCAAGTGAGGGAGATGGGGACACAGACACTGAGAAGGAGATGGAGACACAGACACAGTGAGGGAGATGGTGAAACAGTCACAGTGGGGGTGATGGGACACAGACACAGTGAGAGAGATGGAGACACAGACACAATGAGGTAGATGGAGAAACAGACGCAGTCAGAGAGATGGAGACACAGACACAGTGAGGGAGATGGACACACAGACAAACTGAGGGAGATGGACACACAGACACTGTGAGAGAAATGGAGACATAGATGCAGTGAGAGAGAAGGAGACTCAGACACAGTGAGAGAGATGGAGACACAGACAAGTGAGGGATGTGGAGACACAGACACAGTGAGGGTGATGGAGACACAGACACAGTGAGAGAGATGGAGACACAGACACAGTGAAGGAGATGGACCCACAGAGACAGTGAAATAGATGGAGATACAGACACAGAGAGGGAGATGGAGACACAGAGTCAAAGAGGGAGAAGGAGACACAGACACAGTGAGGGATGTGGAGACACAGACACAGTGAGTGTGATGGAGACACAGACACAGTGAGAGAGATGGAGACACAGACACAGTGAAGGAGATGGACCCACAGAGACAGTGAAATAGATGGAGATACAGACACAGAGAGGGAGATGGAGCTCCGACACAATGAGAGAGGTGGAGACACAGACAAAGTGAGAGAGATGGAGACACAGATGCAGTGAGGGAGCTGGAGACACAGACAAAATGAGGCAGATGGAGACACAGACACAGTGAGAGAGATGGAGAAACAGAAACAATGAGGTAGATGGAGACAGTGACACAGTGAGAGAGATGGAGACACAGACGCAGTGACGGAGATGGAGACACAGACAAATTGAAGGAGATGTTCGCACAGACACAGTGAGAGAGATGGAGACACAGATACAGTGAGGGAGATGGAGACACAGGCTCAATGAGGGAGAAGGAGACACAGACACAGTGAGGGAGATGGTGCCACAGATGATGTGAGAGAGTTGGAGACACAGTAGAAATGTGGGAGATTCAGAGCCAGACGCATTGAGGGAGATGGAGACACAGACACAGTGAGGAAGATGGAGACATAGACACAGTGAGGGTGATGGAGACAGAGACACAGTGAGGGAGATGGAGACACAGACACAGTGAGGGGGATGGAAACACAGACCCAGTGAGGGAGATGGAGACACAGACACAGTGAAGGAGATGGAGACACAGACACAGTGAGGGAGATGGTGACACAGACTCAGTGAGGGTGATGGAGACACAGACACAGTGAGAGAGATGGAGACACAGATACAGTGCGGGAGATGGAGAAACAGATGCAGTCAGAGAGATGGCGACACAGACACAGTGAGGGAGATGGAGACACAGACACAGTGAGGGAGATCGAGACACAGACCCCAAGAGCGACAAGGAGACACAGACCCAAAGAGGGAGATGGAGACACAGACACAGTGAGGGTGATGGATACTCAGACACAGTGAGAGAGATAGAGACACTGGAACAGTGATGGAGATGGAGACACAGGCGTAGTGATGGAGATGGAGACACCGACCAAGTGAGGGAGATGGACACACAGACAAAGTGAAGGAGATGGAGACACAGACACAGTGAGGGAGATGGTGACACAGACACAGTGAGAGTGATGGGACACAGACACAGTGAGAGAGATGGAGACACAGACACAGTGAGGTAGATGGAGAAACAGACGCAGTCAGAGACATGGGGACACAGACACAGTGAGGGAGATGGAGACACAGAAAAACTGAGGGAGATGGACACAGACACTGTGGAGACACAAATGCAGTGAGAGAGATGGAGACTCAGACACAGTGAGAGAGATGGATACACAGGCACAGTGAGGGAGATGGAGACACAGACCCAATGAGGGAGATGGAGACACAGAAACAGTGAGTGAGATGGAGACAGAGACCCAGTGAGGGGGATGGAGACACAGACACAGTGTGGGAGGTGGAGACACAGACGTACTTAGAGAGATGCAGACACAGACATAGTGAGGGAGATGGAGACACAGACACAGTGAGGGAGATGCAGACACAGAGAGAGAGATGGGGACACAGACACAGTGATAGAGTTTGAGACAGAGACACAGTGAGGGAGACACAGATGCGGTGAGGGAGATTGAGACACAAACAGAATGGGGGAGATGGAGACACAGATGCAGTGAGTGAGAGAGAGACACGGTAGCAGTGAGGGAGATTGAGACACAGATGCAGTGAGATAGATGGAGATACAGACGCAGTGAGAGAGATGGAGACGCAGAGCAGTGAGGGAGATGGTGAAGCAGAAGCAGTGAGGGAGATGGCGACGCAGATGGAGTGAGAGAGATGGAGACACAGACAAAGTGAGGGAGATGGAGAGACAGACACAGTGAGGGAGAAGGAGACACAGATGCAGTGATGGAGATGGAGACACAGACACAATGAGGGAGATGGAGACGCAGACACAGTGAGGGAAATGGAGATAGAGACACGGTGAGGAAGATGGAGACAGAGATACAGTGAGGGAGATGGAGCCACAGACAGTGAGAGAGATGGAGACACAGAAACAGTGAGAGTGATGGAGACACAGACACTGTGAGGGAGATGGAAACACAGACGTAGTGAGGGAGATGGAGACTCAGACGCAGTGAGGGAGATGGAGACACAGACACTGTGAGGGAGATGGAGACACAGGCACAGTGAGGAAGATGGAGACACAGACGCAGTGAGGGAGATGGAGACACAGCGTTGGTAAGGAAAATGGAGACACAGACATAGTCAGAGAGATGGAGAAACAGAAACAATGAGGGAGATGGAGACACAAACAATGTGAGAGAGTTGGAGACACAGACACAAAAAGTGAGATGGGGAGACACAGAAACGGTGAGGGTGATGGAGACACAGACGCAATGAAAGAGATGGGTACCCAGACACAATGAGATAGATGGAGAGACAGACTCAGTGAGGGAGATGGAGACACATACACAGTGAGGGAGAAGGAGAAACAGACACAGTGAGGGAGATGGAGACACAGACACAGTGAGGGTGATGGAGACACAGACACAGTGAGAGAGATGGTGACACAGACGCAGTGATAGAGAAGGAGACACAGCACAATGAGAGAGATGGAGACACAGGAACAGTGAGGGAGATGGAGACACAGACCCAATGAGGGAGAAGGAGACACAGACACAGTGAGTGAGATGGAGACAGAGACCCAATGACGGAGATGGAGACACAGGCACAGTGTTGGAGATCGAGACACAGACGTTTTTAGAGAGATGCAGACGCAGACACAGTGAGGGAGAAGGCGACCCAGACACAGTGAGGGAGATGGAGACATAGACACAGTGAGGGAGATGCAGACACAGTGAGAGAGATTGGGACACAGACACAGTGAGGGAGATGGAGAACAGTGAGCGAGATGGGGACACAGACACAGTGTGGGAGATGGAGACACAGACGTAGTTAGAGAGATGCAGAAACAGACACAGTGAAGGAGATGGAGACACAGACACAGTGAGGGAGATGGAGACATAGACACAGTGAGGGAGACACAGACGCGGTAAGGGAGATTGAGACACAAACAGAGTGGGGGAGATGGAGACACAGACACAGTGAGGGAGACACAGACGCGGTAAGGGAGATTGAGACACAAACAGAGTGGGGGAGATGGAGACACAGATGCAGTGAGAGAGATAGAGACACGGTAGCAGTTACGGAGATTGAGACCCAGATGCAGCTAGATAGATGGAGACACAGACGCAGTGAGGGAGATGTAGACGCAGATGGAGTGAGAGAGATGGAGACACAGACAAAGTGAGGGATATGGAGACACGGACACAGTGAGGTAGATGGTGACGCCGATCCTATGAGGGAGTTGTGGACACAGACACTGTGAGGGAAATGGAGACACAGATGCAGTGAGGGAGATGGAGACACAGACGCAATGAAGGAGATGGAGACACAGACACAGTGAGATAGATGGAGATTCAGACACGGTGAGGAAGATGAAGACAGAGACACAGTGAGAGCGATGGAGACACAGAAACAGTGAGGGAGATGGAGGCACAGACGCTGTGAGGGAGATGGAGACACAGACACTGTGAGGGAGATGGAGACACAGACACAGTGTGGGAGATGGAGACACAGACGTAGTTAGAGAGATGCAGACACAGACACAGTGAGGGAGATGGAGACACAGACACAGTGAGGGAGATGCAGACACAGTGAGGGAGATGGGGACACAGACACAGTGAGAGAGATGGAGACAGAGACACAGTGTGGGAGACACAGACGCGGTAAGGGAGACTGAGACACAAACAGAGTGGGGGAGATGGAGGCACAGATGCAGTGAGAGAGATAGAGACACGGTAGCAGTGAGGGAGATTGAGACACAGACGCAGTGAGATAGATGGAGATACAGACGCAGTGAGAGAGATGGAGACGCAGACGCAGTGAGGGAGAAGGTGATGCAGACGCAGTGAGGGAGATGGCGACGCAGATGGAGTGAGAGAGATGGAGACACAGACAAAGTGAGGGAGATGGAGACACAGACACAGTGAGGGAGATGGAGACACAGATCCTATGATGGAGATGGATGCACAGACACAGTGAGGGAGATGTAGAGACAGACACAGTGAGGGAGAGGGAAACACAGATGCAGTGATGGAGATGGAGACACAGACGCAATGAGAGAGATGGAGACGCAGACACAGTGAGGGAGATGGAGATAGAGACACGGTGTGAAAAATGGAGACAGAGACACAGTGAGGGAGATGGAGAAACAGACACAAAGAGGGTTTTGGGGAGAAACAGACACTGTGAGGTTGAAGGAGACACAGACGCAATGAAAGAGATGGAGACTCAGACACAGTGAGAGAGATGGAGAGACAGACACAGCGAGTGAAATGGAGACACAGACACTTTGAGAGTGATGGAGACACAGACAGAGAGAGAGAGGTGGAGACACAGACACAGTGAGAGAGATGGAGACACAGACACAGTGAGAGAGATGGAGACACAGACGCAGTGAGGGAGATGGAGACACAGACAAAATGAGGGAGATGGAGACACAGACCCAGTGAGAGAGAAGGAGACACAGACGCAATGAGGGAAATGGAGTCACAGACACAGTGAGGGAGATGGAATCACAGACGCAGTGACGGAGATGGAGACACAGACAAAGTGAGGGAGATGGACACACAGATACTGTGAGAGAGAAGGAGACTCAGACAAAGTGAGAGAGATGGAGACACAGACACTTTGAGAGTGGTGGAGACACAGACAGAGAGAGAGAGATGGAGACACAGATGCAGTGAGGGAGATGGAGACACAGACAAAATGAGGGAGATGGAGACACAGACCCAGTGAGAGAGATGGAGACACAGACACGTAGTGGGAGATGGAGACACAGAAAAAGTGAGAGAGAAGGAGACACAGACGCAATGAGGGAAATGGAGACACAGACACAGTGAGGGAGATGGAATCACAGACGCAGTGACAGAGATGGAGACACAGACAAAGTGAGAGATATGGACACACAGACACTGTGAGAGAATGGAGACACAGACGCAGTGAGAGAGAAGGAGACACAGACACAGTGAGAGAGATGGAGACACAGACACAGTGAGGGAGATGGAGACACAGACACGGTGAGGAACATGGAGACAGAGAAACAGTGAGGGAGATGGAGACACAGACAGTGAGAGAGATGGAGACACAGAAACAGAGAGAGAGATGGAGACACAGCTGCAGTGAGGGAGATGGAGACACAGACGTAGTGAGGGAGATGGAGACATAGACGCAGTGAGCAAGATGGAGACACAGACACTGTGAGAGAAATGGAGACACAGACACATTAAGGGCGATGGAGACACAGACTCAGTGAGGGAGATGGTGACACAGCCACAGTGAGGGAGATCGAGACACAGGCGCAGTGAGGGAGATGGAGACACAGACGCAGTGAGGGAGATGGAGACACAGAGTAGGTGAGGGAAATGGAGACACAGACACAGTGAGAGAGATGGAGACACAGAAACAGAGAGGGAGATGGAGACACCGAAACAGTGAGAGAGATGGAGACACAGACACAGTGAGAGAGATGGAGTCACAGACGCAGTGAGGGAGATGGAGACACACACAAAGTGAGGGAGATGGAGACACAGATACAGTGAGAGAGATGGAGACACATACACAGTGAGGGAGAAGGGCAAACAGACACAGTGAGGGAGATGGAGAGACAGACTCAATGAGGGAGATGGCGACACAGACACAGTGAGAGAGATGGAGACACAGACACAGTGAGGGTGATGGAGACACAGACACAGTGAGAGATATGGAGACACAGACACAGTGAGGGAGATGGGGACACAGACAAAGTGAGGGAGATGGACACACAGACACTGTGAGAGAGATGGAGACAGAGACACTGTGAGAGAAATGGAGACACAGACACATTAAAGGAGATGGAGACACAGACACAGTGAGGGAGATGGTGACACAGCCACAGTGAGGGAGATGGAGACACAGGCGCAGTGAGGGAGATGGAGACACAGGCGCAATGAGGGAGATGGAAACACAGACGCAGTGAGGGAGATGGAGACACAGAGTAAGTGAGGGAAATGGAGACGCAGACACAGTGAGAGAGATGGAGGCACAGAAACAGAGAGGGAGATGGAGACACCCAAACAGTGGGAGAGATGGAGACACAGACACAGTGAGAGAGATGGAGTCACAGACGCAGTGAGGGAGATGGAGACACACACAAAATGAGGGAGATGGAGACGCAGATACAGTGAGAGAGATGGAGACACATACACAGTGAGGGAGAAGGACAAACAGACACAGTGAGGGAGATGGAGACACAGACTCAATGAGGGAGATGGCGACACAGACACAGTTACAGAGATGGAGACACAGACACAGTAAGGGTGATGGAGACACAGACACAGTGAGAGAGATGGAGACACAGACACAGTGAGGGAGATGGTGAAACAGACGCAGTCAGAGAGATGGAGACACTGACAAAGTGAGGGAGATGGACACACAGACACTGTGAGAGAGATGGAGACACAGACGCAGTGAGAGAGAAGGAGACACAGACACAATGAGAGAGATGGAGACACAGGCACAGTGAGTGAGATAGAGACAGAGACCCAATGAGGGGGATGCAGACACAGACATGCTTAGAGAAATGCAGACACAGACACAGTGAGGGAGATGGAGACACAGACACAGTGAGGGAGATGCAGACACAGTGAGAGAGATGGGGACACAGATACAGTGAGAGAGATGGAGACAGAGACACAGTGAGGGAGACACAGACGCGGTAAGGGAGATGGAGACACAGACACTGTGAGGGAGATGGAGACACAGACACAGTGTGGGAGATGGAGACACAGACATAGTTAGAGAGATGCAGACACAGACACAGTGAGGGAGATGGAGACACAGACACAGTGAGGGAGATGCAGACACAGTGAGAGAGATGGGGACACAGACACAGTGAGAGAGATGGAGACAGAGACACAGTGTGGGAGACACAGACGCGGTAAGGGAGATTGAGACACAAACAGAGTGGGGGAGATGGAGGCACAGATGCAGTGAGAGAGAGAGAGACACGGCAGCAGTGAGGGAGATTGAGACACAGACGCAGTGAGAGAGAAGGAGACACAGACACGGTGAGAGAGATGGATACAAAGTCACAGTGAGGGAGATGGGGACACAGACCCAGTGAGGGAGAAGGAGACACAGACACAATGAGTGAGATGGAGATAGAGACTCAATGAGGGAGATGGAGACACCAACACAGTGTGGGACATGGAGACACAGACACAGTGAGAGAGATGGAGATACAGACACAGTGAGAAAGATGGAGACACAGATGCAGTGAGAGCGATGCAGACACAGACACCGTGAGGGTGATGGAGACACAGACGCAGTGAGGGTGATGGAGACACAGAAACAGTGAGAGAGATAGAGACACTGGACTAGTGATGGAGATGGAGACACAGGCGCAGTGACGGAGATGGAGGTACCGACAAACTGATGGAGATGGACACACAGACAAAATGAGGGAGATGGACACACAGACACAGTGAGAGAGATGGAGACACAGACACAGTGAGGGAGATGGAGACTCAGAGCCAATGAGGGAGATGGAGACACAGAAACAGTGAGGGAGATGGAGACACAGACACAGTGAGGGTGATGGAGACACAGATGCGATGAAAGAGATGGAGAAACAGACACAGTGTGAGAGATGCAGACACAGACACAGTGGGAGAGATGGAGACACAGACACAGTGAGGGAGATGGAAACACAGACACAGTGAGAGAGATGGAGACACAGACACAGTGATTGAGATGGACACAAAGACACAGTGAGTGAGAAGGAGACACAGATAGAGTGAGAGAGATGTAGGCACAGAAACAGAGAGGGAGATGGAGATACATAAACATTGAGAGAGATGGAGAGACAGACACATTGAGAGAGATGGAAACAAAGACACAGTGAGAGAGATGGAGACACAGACACAGTGACAGAGATGGAGACACAGACACAGTGAAGTAGATGTAGAAACAGACGCAGTCAGAAAGATGGAAACACAGACACAGTGAGTAAGATGGAGACAAAGACCCAGTGAGTGGGAAGGAAACACAGATAGAGTGAGAGAGATGTAGACACAGACACAGTGAGGGAGATGGAGATACATAAAAAGTGAGAGAGATGGAGAGACAGACACATTGAGAGAGATGGAGACAAAGACACAGTGAGAGAGATGCAGACACAGACACAGTGAGGGAGAAAGAGTCACAGACATAGTGAGGGAGATGGATCACGAACACAATGAGGGAGATGGACAAACAGACACATTGAGGGAGATGGTGCCACAGATGCAGTGAGAGAGTTGGAGACACAGTAGCAATATGGGAGATTGAGACCCAGACGCAGTGAGGGAGATGGAGACACCGACATAATGAGAGAGGTGGAGACACAGACAAAGTGAGAGAGATGGAGACACAGATGCAGTGAGGTAGCTGGAGACACAGACAAAATGAGGGAGATGGAGACACAGACACAGTGAGGGAGATGGAGACACAGGCTCAATGAGGGAGAAGGAGACACAGACACAGTGAGGGAGATGGTGCCACAGATGATGTGAGAGAGTTGGAGACACAGTAGAAATGTGGGAGATTCAGAGCCAGACGCAGTGAGGGAGATAGAGAAACAGACACAGTCAGGGAGATGGAGACATAGACATAGTGAGGGAAATGGAGAGACAGACCCAATGAGGGAGAAGGAGACACAGACACAATGAGTGAGATGGAGATAGAGACCCAATGAGGGAGATGGAGACACCAACACAGTGTGGGACATGGAGACACAGACACAGTGAGAGAGATGGAGATACAGACACAGTGAGAAAGATGGAGACACAGACGCAGTGAGAGCGATGCAGACACAGACACAGTGAGGGTGATGGAGACACAGACGCAGTGAGGGTGATGGACACACAGGCACAGTGAGAGAGATAGAGACACTGGAATAGTGATGGAGATGGAGACACAGGCGCAGTGACGGAGATGGAGACACCGACAAAGTGATGGAGATGGACACACAGACAAAATGAGGGAGATGGACACACAGACACAGTGAGAGAGATGGAGACACAGACACAGTGAGGGAGATGGAGACTCAGACCCAATGAGGGAGATGGAGACACAGACACAGTGAGGGAGATAGAGACACAGACACAGTGAGAGTGATGGAGACAGAGACACAGTGAAGGAGATGGAGACACAGACACAGTGAGGGGGTTGGAAACACAGACCAAGTGAGGGAGATGGTGACACAGTCACAGTGGGGGTGATGGGACACAGACACAGTGAGAGAGATGGAGACACAGACACAATGAGGTAGATGGAGAAACAGACGCAGTCAGAGAGATGGAGACACAGACACAGTGAGGGAGATGGAGACACAGACAAACTGAGGGAGATGGACACACAGACACTGTGAGAGAAATGGAGACATAGATGCAGTGAGAGAGAAGGAGACTAAGACACAGTGAGAGAGAAGGAGACACAGAGTCAATGAGGGAGAAGGAGACACAGACACAGTGAGGGATGTGGAGACACAGACACAGTGAGGGTGATGGAGACACAGACACAGTGAGAGAGATGGAGACACAGACACAGTGAAGGAGATGGACCCACAGAGACAGTGAAATAGATGGAGATACAGACACAGAGAGGGAGATGGAGCTCCGACACAATGAGAGAGGTGGAGAAACAGACAAAGTGAGAGAGATGGAGACACAGATGCAGTGAGGGAGCTGGAGACACAGACAAAATGAGGGAGATGGAGACACAGACACAGTGAGAGAGATGGAGAAACAGAAACAATGAGGTAGATGGAGACAGTGACACAGTGAGAGAGATGGAGACACAGACAAAATGAGGGAGAAGGAGACACAGACACAGTGAGGGAGATGGTGCCACAGATGATGTGAGAGAGTTGGAGACACAGTAGAAATGTGGGGGATTCAGAGCCAGACGCATTGAGGGTGATGGAGACACAGACACAGTGAGGAAGATGGAGACATAGACACAGTGAGGGTGATGGAGACAGAGACACAGTGAGGGAGATGGAGACACAGACACAGTGAGGGGGATGGAAACACAGACCCAGTGAGGGAGATGGAGACACAGACACAGTGAAGGAGATGGAGACACAGACACAGTGAGGGAGATGGTGACACAGACTCAGTGAGGGTGATGGAGACACAGACACAGTGAGAGAGATGGAGACACAGATACAGTGCGGGAGATGGAGAAACAGATGCAGTCAGAGAAATGGCGACACAGACACAGTGAGGGAGATGGAGACACAGACACAGTGAGGGAAATGGAGACACAGAGATCATGAGCGAGAAGGAGAGATAGACCCAATGATGGAGAAGGAGACACAGACACAGTGAGGGAGATGGAGTCACAGACGCAGTGACGGAGATGGAGACACAGACAACGTGAGGGAGAAAGACACACAGACGCTGTGAGAGAGATGGAGACACAGACACAGTGAGAGAGAAGGAGACACAGACACAGTGAGAGAGATGGAGACAAAGACACAGTGAGGGAGATGGAGACACAGACCCAATGAGGGAGAAGGAGATACAGACACAATGAGTGAGATGGAGATAGAGACCCAATGAGGGAGATGGAGACACCAACACAGTGTGGGACATGGAGACACAGACACAGTGAGAGAGTTGGAGATACAGACACAGTGAGAAAGATGGAGACACAGACGCAGTGAGAGCGATGCAGACACAGACACAGTGAGGGTGATGGAGACACAGATGCAGTGAGGGTGATGGAGACACAGACACAGTGAGAGAGATAGAGACACTGGACTAGTGATGGAGATGGAGACACAGGCGCAGTGACTGAGATGGAGACACCGACAAAGTGATGGAGATGGACACACAGACAGAGTGAGAGAGATGGAGACACAGACACAGTGAGGGAGATGGAGACTCAGACCCAGTGAGAGAGATGGAGCCATAGACACAGTGAGGGAAATGGAGAAACAGATACAGTGAGAGTGATGGAGACACAGACGCAATGAAAGAGATGGAGACACAGACATAGTGAGGGAGATGGAAACACAGACACAGTGAGAGAGATGGAGACACAGACACAGTGATTGAGATGGAGACAAAGACACAGTGAGTGAGAAGGAGACACAGATAGAGTGAGAGAGATATAGACACAGACACAGTGAGGGAGATGGAGATACATAAAAATTGAGAGAGATGGAGAGACAGACACATTGAGGGAGATCAAGACAAAGACACAGTGAGAGAGATGCAGACACAGACACAGTGAGAGTGATGGGACACAGACACAGTGAGAGAGATGGAGACACAGACACAGTGAGGTAGATGGAGAAACAGACGCAGTCAGAGAGATGGAGAAACAGACACAGTGAGGGAGATGGAGACACAGAAAAACTGAGGGAGATGGACACACAGACACTGTGATAGAGATGGAGACACAGATGCAGTGAGAGAGATGGAGACTCAGACACAGTGAGAGAGATTGAGACCCAGACGCAGTGAGGGAGATGGAGACACTGACACAGTGAGGGAGATGGAGACATATACACAGTGAGGGAGATGGAGACAGAGACACAGTGAGGGAGATGGAGACACAGACACAGTGAGGGGGATGGAGACACACACAAAATGAGGGAGATGGAGACACAGATACAGTGAGAGAGATGGAGACACATACACAGTGAGGGAGAAGGGCAAACAGACACAGTGAGGGAGATGGAGAGACAGACTCAATGAGGGAGATGGCGACACAGACACAGTGACAGAGATGGAGACACAGACACAGTGAGGGTGATGGAAACACAGACACAGTGAGAGAGATGGAGACACAGACACAGTGAGGGAGATGGAGACACAGACAAAGTGAGGGAGATGTAGTCACAGATGCAGTGACGGAGATGGAGACACAGATAAAGAGAGGGAGATGGACACACAGACACTGTGAGAAAGATGGAGACACAGACACTGTGAGAGAAATGGAGACACAGACACATTAAGGGAGATGGAGACACAGACGCAGTGAGGGAGATGGTGACACAGCCACAGTGAGGGAGATGGAGACACAGGCACAGTGAGGGAGATGGAGACACAGGCGCAATGAGGGAGATGGAGACACAGACGCAGTGAGGGAGATGGAGACATAGAGTAAGTGAGGGAAATGGAGACGCAGACACAGTGAGAGAGATGGAGGCACAGAAACAGAGAGGGAGATGGAGACACCCAAACAGTGGGAGAGATGGAGACACAGACACAGTGAGAGAGATGGAGTCACAGATGCAATGAGGGAGATGGAGACACACACAAAATGAGGGAGATGGAGACACAGATACAGTGAGAGAGATGGAGACACATACACAGTGAGGGAGAAGGACAAACAGACACAATGAGGGAGATGGAGACACAGACTCAATGAGGGAGATGGCGACACAGACACAGTTACAGAGATGGAGACACAGACACAGTAAGGGTGATGGAGACACAGACACAGTGAGAGAGATGGAGACACAGACACAGTGAGGGAGATGGTGAAACAGACGCAGTCAGAGAGATGGAGACACTGACAAAGTGAGGGAGATGGACACACAGACACTGTGAGAGAGATGGAGACACAGACGCAGTGAGAGAGAAGGAGACAAAGACACAATGAGAGAGATGGAGACACAGGCACAGTGAGTGAGATAGAGACAGAGACCCAATGAGGGGGATGCAACACAGACGTGCTTAGAGAAATGCAGACACAGACACAGTGAGGGAGATGGAGACACAGACACAGTGAGGGAGATGCAGACACAGTGAGAGAGATGGGGACACAGACACAGTGAGAGAGATGGAGACAGAGAAAAAAGTGAGGGAGACACAGACGCGGTAAGGGAGATGGAGACACAAACTGAGTGGGGGAGATGGAGACACAGATGCAGTGAGAGAGAAAGAGACACGGTAGCAGTGAGGGAGATTGAGACACAGATGCAGTGAAATAGATGGAGATACAGACGCAGTGCGAGAGATGGAGACGCAGACGCAGTGAGAGAGATGGTGACGCAGACGCAGTGAGGGAGATGGCGACGCAGATGGAGTGAGAGAGATGGAGACACAGCCAAAGTGAGGGAGATGGAGACACAGACACAGTGAGGGAGATGGAGACACAGACACAGTGAGGGAGATGGAGTCACAGACGCAGTGACGGAGATGGAGACACAGACAAAGTGTGGGAGATGGACACACAGACACTCTGAGAGAAATGGATTCACAGAAGCAGTGAGAGAGAAGGAAACACAGACACAGTAAGAGAGATGGAGACACAGACACAGTGACGGAGATGGAGAAACAGACCCAATGAGGTAGAAGGAGACACAGACACAGTGAGGGAGATGGAGACACAGAAACAGTGTGGGAGATTAGACAGAGACACAGTGAGAGAGATGGAGATACAGACACACCCAGAAAGCTGGAGACACAGACGCAGTGAGAGAGATGCAAACACAGACACAGTGAGGGAAATGGAGACACAGAAACAGTGAGGGAGATGGAGACACAGACACAGTGAGGGAGATGGAGACACACACAAAATGAGGGAGATGGAGACACAGATACAGTGAGAGAGATGGAGTCACATACACAGTGAGGGAGAAGGACAAACAGACACAGTGAGGGAGATGGAGACACAGACTCAATGAGGGTGATGGAGACACAGACACAGTGAGAGAGATGGAGACACAGACACAGTGAGGGAGATGGTGAAACAGACGCAGTCAGAGAGATGGAGACACAGACACAGTGAGGGAGATGTAGTCACAGACACTGTGAGGGAATGGGGACACAGATGCAGTGATGGAGATGCAGTCACAGACACTGTGAGGGAGATGGAGACACAGACACTGTGAGGGAGATGGAGACACAGGCGCAGTGAGGGAGATGGAGACACAGAGTTGGTGAGGAAAATGGAGACACAGACACAGTGAGAGAGATGGAGAAACAGAAACAGTGAGGGAGATGGAGACACAGACAAATTGAGAGAGATGAAGACAGTGACACAAAAAGGGAGATGGAGGGACACAGACACTGTGAGGGTGATGGAGACACAGACGCAATGAATGAGATGGAGACTCAGACACAGTGAGAGAGATGGAGAGACAGACACAGAGAGAGAGACGGAGACACACACACAGTGAGGGAGATGGACTCTCAGACCCAATGAGGGCGATGGAGACACAGACACAGCGAGGGAGATGGAGACACAGACACAGTGAGGGTGATGGAGACACAGACGCAATGAAAGAGATGGATACCCAGACACAGTGTGGGAGATGGAGACACAGACACAGTGAGAGAGTTGGAGATACAGACACAGTGAGAAAGATGGACACCCAGACGTAGTGAGAGAGATGCAGACACAGACACAGTGAGGGAGATCGAGACACAGACTTTTTGAATGATGGAGACACAGACACAGCAAAGGACATGCAGACACAGTGAGAGAGATGGGGACACAGACACATTGAGAGAGAAGGAGACACAGAAACAGTGAGGGAGATGGAGACACAGACAAAGTGAGAGAGATGGAGACACAGACACAAAAAGGGTGATGGGGAGAAACAAACACTGTGAGGTTGAAGGAGACACAGACGCAATGAAAGAGCTGGAGACTCAGACACAGAGAGAGAGATGGAGAGACAGACACAGAGAGTGAGATGGAGACACAGACACTTTTAGAGTGATGGAGACACAGACAGAGAGAGAGAGATGAAGACATAGACACAGTGAGAGAAATGGAGACACAGACAAAGTGAGAGAGATGAAGACACAGACGCTGTGGGGGAGACGGAGACACAGACAAAATGAGGGAGATGGAGACACAGACCCAGTGAGAGAGATGGAGACACAGACACGTAGTGGGAGATGGAGACACAGACACAGTGAGAGAGATGGAGACACAGACGCAATGAGGGAGATGGAGACACAGACAAAGTGAGGGAGATGGACACACAGACAAAGTGAGGGAGATGGACACACAGACACAGTGAGAGAGAAGGAGACACAGACACAGTGAGAGAGATGGAGACACAGACACAGTGAGGGAGATGGAGACACAGACACGGTGAGGAACATGGAGACAGAGAAACAGTGAGGGAGATGGAGACACAGACAGTGAGAGAGATGGAGACACAGAAACAGAGAGAGAGATGGAGACACATCCGCAGTGAGGGAGATGGAGACACATCCGCAGTGAGGGAGATGGAGACACAGACACAGTGAGGGAGATGGAGACACAGACACAGTGAGGGAGATCGAGACACAGACCCCAAGAGCGACAAGGAGACACAGAACCAATGAGGGAGATGGAGACACAGACACAGTGAGGGTGATGGATACTCAGACACAGTGAGAGAGATAGAGACACTGGAACAGTGATGGAGATTGAGACACAGGCGCAGTGATGGAGATGGAGACACCGACCAAGTGAGGGAGATGGACACACAGACAAAGTGAAGGAGATGGACACACAGACACAGTGAGAGAGACGGAGACACAGACACATTGAGTGAGATGGAGACACAGACACAGTGAGGGAGATGGAGACACAGACGCAAAGAAAGAGATGGAGACACAGACGCAGTGAGAGAGATGGAGACACAGACACAGTGAGGGAGATGGAGACACAGTGAGCGAGATGGGGACACAGACACAGTGTGGGAGATGGAGACATAGACACAGTGAGGGAGATGGAGACACAGACACAGTGAGGGAGATGGAGACATAGACACAGTGAGGGAGACACAGACGCGGTAAGGGAGACACAGACGCGGTAAGGGAGATTGAGACACAAACAGAGTGGGGAGATTGAGACACAGATGCAGTGAGAGAGATAGAGACACGGTAGCAGTTACGGAGATTGAGACCCAGATGCAGCGAGATAGATGGAGACACAGACGCAGTGAGGGAGATGTAGGCGCAGATGGAGTGAGAGAGATGGAGACACAGACAAAGTGAGGGAGATGGAGACACGGACACAGTGTGGTAGATGGTGACACCGATCCTATGAGGGAGTTGTGGACACAGACACTGTGAGGGAAATGGAGACACAGACGCAGTGAGGGAGATGGAGACAAAGACGCAATGAGGGAGATGGAGACGCAGACACAGTGAGAGAGATGGAGATTCACACACGGTGAGGAAGATGAAGACAGAGACACAGTGAGAGAGATGGAGACACAGAAACAGTGAGGGAGATTGAGACACAGACGTTGTGAGGGAGATGGAGACACAGACACTGTGAAGGAGATGGAGACACAGACACAGTGTGGGAGATGGAGACACAGTGAGAGAGATGGGGACACAGACACAGTGAGAGAGATGGAGACAGAGACACAGTGTGGGAGACACAGATGCGGTAAGGGAGATTGAGACACAAACAGAGTGGGGGAGATGGAGGCACAGATGCAGTGAGAGAGATAGAGACACGATAGCAGTGAGGGAGATTGAGACACAGACGCAGTGAGATAGATGGAGATACAGACGCAGTGAGAGAGATGGAGACGCAGACGCAGTGAGGGAGAAGGTGATGCAGAGGCAGTGAGGGAGATGGCGACGCAGATGGAGTGAGAGAGATGGAGACACAGACAAAGTGAGGGAGATGTAGAGACAGACACAGTGAGGGAGAGGGAGACACAGATGCAGTGATGGAGATGGAGACACAGATGCAATGAGATGGAGATGCAGACACAGTGAGGGAGATGGAGATAGAGACACGGTGTGAAAAATGGAGACAGAGACACAGTGAGGGAGATGGAGAAACAGACACAAAGAGGGTGATGGGGAGAAACAGACACTGTGAGGTTGAAGGAGACACAGACGCAATGAAAGAGATGGAGACTCAGACACAGTGAGAGAGATGGAGAGACAGACACAGAGAGTGAAATGGAGACACAGACACTTTGAGAGTGATGGAGACACAGACAGAGAGAGAGAGGTGGAGACACAGACACAGTGAGAGAGATGGAGACACAGACACAGTGAGAGAGATGGAGACACAGACACTGTGAGAGAAATGGAGACATAGATGCAGTGAGAGAGAAGGAGACTCAGACACAGTGAGAGAGATGGAGACACAGAGTCAAAGAGGGAGAAGGAGACACAGACACAGTGAGGGATGTGGAGACACAGACACAGTGAGTGTGATGGAGACACAGACACAGTGAGAGAGATGGAGACACAGACACAGTGAAGGAGATGGACCCACAGAGACAGTGAAATAGATGGAGATACAGACACAGAGAGGGAGATGGAGCTCCGACACAATGAGAGAGGTGGAGACACAGACAAAGTGAGAGAGATGGAGACACAGATGCAGTGAGGGAGCTGGAGACACAGACAAAATGAGGCAGATGGAGACACAGACACAGTGAGAGAGATGGAGAAACAGAAACAATGAGGTAGATGGAGACAGTGACACAGTGAGAGAGATGGAGACACAGACGCAGTGACGGAGATGGAGACACAGACAAATTGAAGGAGATGTTCGCACAGACACAGTGAGAGAGATGGAGACACAGATACAGTGAGGGAGATGGAGACACAGGCTCAATGAGGGAGAAGGAGACACAGACACAGTGAGGGAGATGGTGCCACAGATGATGTGAGAGAGTTGGAGACACAGTAGAAATGTGGGAGATTCAGAGCCAGACGCAGTGAGGGAGATCGAGACACAGACACAGTGAGGAAGATGGAGACATAGACACAGTGAGGGTGATGGAGACAGAGACACAGTGAGGGAGATGGAGACACAGACACAGTGAGGGGGATGGAAACACAGACCCAGTGAGGGAGATGGAGACACAGACACAGTGAGGGAGATGGTGACACAGACTCAGTGAGGGTGATGGAGACACAGACACAGTGAGAGAGATGGAGACACAGATACAGTGCGGGAGATGGAGAAACAGATGCAGTCAGAGAGATGGCGACACCGACACAGTGAGGGAGATGGAGACACAGACACAGTGAGGGAGATCGAGACACAGACCCCAAGAGCGACAAGGAGACACAGAACCAATGAGGGAGATGGAGACACAGACACAGTGAGGGTGATGGATACTCAGACACAGTGAGAGAGATAGAGACACTGGAACAGTGATGGAGATGGAGACACAGGCGCAGTGATGGAGATGGAGACACCGACCAAGTGAGGGAGATGGACACACAGACAAATTGAAGGAGATGGACACACAGACACAGTGAGAGAGACGGAGACACAGACACATTGAGTGAGATGGAGACACAGACACAGTGAGGGAGATGGAGACACAGACGCAAAGAAAGACATGGAGACACAGACGCAGTGAGAGAGATGGAGACACAGACACAGTGAGGGAGATGGAGACACAGTGAGCGAGATGGGGACACAGACACAGTGTGGGAGATGGAGACATAGACACAGTGAGGGAGATGGAGACACAGACACAGTGAGGGAGATGGAGACATAGACACAGTGAGGGAGACACAGACGCGGTAAGGGAGATTGAGACACAAACAGAGTGGGGAGATTGAGACACAGATGCAGTGAGAGAGATAGAGACACGGTAGCAGTTACGGAGATTGAGACCCAGATGCAGCGAGATAGATGGAGACACAGACGCAGTGAGGGAGATGTAGACGCAGATGGAGTGAGAGAGATGGAGACACAGACAAAGTGAGGGAGATGGAGACACGGACATAGTGAGGTAGATGGTGACACCGATCCTATGAGGGAGTTGTGGACACAGACACTGTGAGGGAAATGGAGACACAGACGCAGTGAGGGAGATGGAGACAAAGACGCAATGAGGGAGATGGAGACGCAGACACAGTGAGAGAGATGGAGATTCACACACAGTGAGGAAGATGAAGACAGAGACACAGTGAGAGAGATGGAGACACAGAAACAGTGAGGGAGATTGAGACACAGACGCTGTGAGGGAGATGGAGACACAGACACTGTGAGGGAGATGGAGACACAGACACAGTGTGGAAGATGGAGACACAGACGTAGTTAGAGAGATGCAGACACAGACACAGTGAGGGAGATGGAGACACAGACACAGTGAGGGAGATGCAGACACAGTGAGAGAGATGGGGACACAGACACAGTGAGAGAGATGGAGACAGAGACACAGTGTGGGAGACACAGACGCGGTAAGGGAGATTGAGACACAAACAGAGTGGGGGAGATGGAGGCACAGATGCAGCGAGAGAGATAGAGACACGGTAGCAGTGAGGGAGATTGAGACACAGACGCAGTGAGATAGATGGAGATACAGACGCAGTGAGAGAGATGGAGACGCAGACGCAGTGAGGGAGAAGGTGATGCAGACGCAGTGAGGGAGATGGCGACGCAGATGGAGTGAGAGAGATGGAGACACAGACAAAGTGAGGGAGATGTAGAGACAGACACAGTGAGGGAGAGGGAGACACAGATGCAGTGATGGAGATGGAGACACAGACGCAATGAGAGAGATGGAGATGCAGACACAGTGAGGGAGATGGAGATAGAGACACGGTGTGAAAAATGGAGACAGAGACACAGTGAGGGAGATGGAGAAACAGACACAAAGAGGGTGATGGGGAGAAACAGACACTGTGAGGTTGAAGGAGACACAGACGCAATGAAAGAGATGGAGACTCAGATACAGTGAGAGAGATGGAGAGACAGACACAGAGAGTGAAATGGAGACACAGACACTTTGAGAGTGATGGAGACACAGACAGAGAGAGAGAGGTGGAGACACAGACACAGTGAGAGAGATGGAGACACAGACACAGTGAGAGAGATGGTGACACACACACAGTGAGAGAGATGGAGACACAGACGCAGTGAGGGAGATGGAGACACAGACAAAATGAGGGAGATGGAGACACAAACCCAGTGAGAGAGAAGGAGACACAGACGCAATGAGGGAAATGGAGACACAGACACAGTGAGGGAGATGGAATCACAGACGCAGTGACGGAGATGGAGACACAGACAAAGTGAGAGATATGGACACACAGACACTGTGAGAGAATGGAGACACAGACGCAGTGAGAGAGAAGGAGACACAGACACAGTGAGAGAGATGGAGACACAGACACAGTGAGGGAGATGGAGACACAGACACAGTGAGGGATGTGGAGACACACACACAGTGAGTGTGATGGAGACACAGACACAGTGAGAGAGATGGAGACACAGACACAGTGAGAGAGATGGAGAAACAGAAACAATGAGGTAGATGGAGACAGTGACACAGTGAGAGAGATGGAGACACAGACGCAGTGACGGAGATGGAGACACAGACAAATTGAAGGAGATGTTCGCACAGACACAGTGAGAGAGATGGAGACACAGATACAGTGAGGGAGATGGAGACACAGGCTCAATGAGGGAGAAGGAGACACAGACACAGTGAGGGAGATGGTGCCACAGATGATGTGAGAGAGTTGGAGACACAGTAGAAATGTGAGAGATTCAGAGCCAGATGCAGTGAGGGAGATGGAGACACAGACACAGTGAGGAAGATGGAGACATAGACACAGTGAGGGTGATGGAGACAGAGACACAGTGAGGGAGATGGAGACACAGACACAGTGAGGGGGATGGAAACACAGACCCAGTGAGGGAGATGGAGACACAGACACAGTGAGGGAGATGGTGACACAGACTCAGTGAGGGTGATGGAGACACAGACACAGTGAGAGAGATGGAGACACAGATACAGTGCGGGAGATGGAGAAACAGATGCAGTCAGAGAGATGGCGACACAGACACAGTGAGGGAGATGGAGACACAGACACAGTGAGGGAGATCGAGACACAGACCCCAAGAGCGACAAGGAGACACAGAACCAATGAGGGAGATGGAGACACAGACACAGTGAGGGTGATGGATACTCAGACACAGTGAGAGAGATAGAGACACTGGAACAGTGATGGAGATGGAGACACAGGCGCAGTGATGGAGATGGAGACACCGACCAAGTGAGGGAGATGGACACACAGACAAATTGAAGGAGATGGACACACAGACACAGTGAGAGAGACGGAGACACAGACACATTGAGTGAGATGGAGACACAGACACAGTGAGGGAGATGGAGACACAGACGCAAAGAAAGACATGGAGACACAGACGCAGTGAGAGAGATGGAGACACAGACACAGTGAGGGAGATGGAGACACAGTGAGCGAGATGGGGACACAGACACAGTGTGGGAGATGGAGACATAGACACAGTGAGGGAGATGGAGACACAGACACAGTGAGGGAGATGGAGACATAGACACAGTGAGGGAGACACAGACGCGGTAAGGGAGATTGAGACACAAACAGAGTGGGGAGATTGAGACACAGATGCAGTGAGAGAGATAGAGACACGGTAGCAGTTACGGAGATTGAGACCCAGATGCAGCGAGATAGATGGAGACACAGACGCAGTGAGGGAGATGTAGACGCAGATGGAGTGAGAGAGATGGAGACACAGACAAAGTGAGGGAGATGGAGACACGGACATAGTGAGGTAGATGGTGACACCGATCCTATGAGGGAGTTGTGGACACAGACACTGTGAGGGAAATGGAGACACAGACGCAGTGAGGGAGATGGAGACAAAGACGCAATAAGGGAGATGGAGACGCAGACACAGTGAGAGAGATGGAGATTCACACACGGTGAGGAAGATGAAGACAGAGACACAGTGAGAGAGATGGAGACACAGAAACAGTGAGGGAGATTGAGACACAGACGCTGTGAGGGAGATGGAGACACAGACACTGTGAGGGAGATGGAGACACAGACACAGTGTGGGAGATGGAGACACAGACGTAGTTAGAGAGATGCAGACACAGACACAGTGAGGGAGATGGAGACACAGACACAGTGAGGGAGATGCAGACACAGTGAGAGAGATGGGGACACAGACACAGTGAGAGAGATGGAGACAGAGACACAGTGTGGGAGACACAGACGCGGTAAGGGAGATTGAGACACAAACAGAGTGGGGGAGATGGAGACACAGATGCAGTGAGAGAGATAGAGACACGGTAGCAGTGAGGAAGATTGAGACACAGATGCACTGAAATAGATGGAGATACAGACGCAGTGAGAGAGATGGAGACGCAGACGCAGTGAGGGAGATGGTGACGCAGACGCAGTGAGGGAGATGGCGATGCAGATGGAGTGAGAGAGATGGAGACACAGACAAAGTGAGGGAGATGGAGACACAGACACAGTGAGGGAGATGGAGACACAGACACCGTGAGAGAAATGGAGACACAGACACAGTGAGGGAGATGGAGAAACCGACGCAGTCAGAGAGATGGAGACACAGACAAAGTGTGGGAGATGGACACACAGACACTGTGAGAGAAATGGAGACACAGAAGCAGTGAGAGAGAAGGAAACACAGACACAGTAAGAGAGATGGAGACACAGACACAGTGACGGAGATGGAGAAACAGACCCAATGAGGTAGAAGGAGACACAGACACAGTGAGGGAGATGGAGACACAGAAACAGTGTGGGAGATGAGACAGAGACACAGTGAGAGAGATGGAGATACAGACACACCCAGAAAGCTGGAGACACAGACGCAGTGAGAGAGATGCAGCCACAGACACAGTGAGGGAGATGGAGACACAGAAACAGTGAGGGAGATGGAGACACAGACACAGTGAGGGAGATGGAGACACACACAAAATGAGGGAGATGGAGACACAGATACAGTGCGAGAGATGGAGTCACATACACAGTGAGGGAGAAGGACAAACAGACACAGTGAGGGAGATGGAGACACAGACTCAATGAGGGAGATGGCGACACAGACACAGTGACAGAGATTGAGACACAGACACAGTGAGGGTGATGGAGACACAGACACAGTGAGAGAGATGGAGACACAGACACAGTGAGGGAGATGGTGAAACAGACGCAGTCAGAGAGATGGAGACACAGACACAGTGAGGGAGATGTAGTCACAGACACTGTGAGGGATTGGGGACACAGATGCAGTGATGGAGATGCAGACACAGACACTGTGAGGGAGATGGAGACACAGACACTGTGAGGGAGATGGAGACACAGGCGCAGCGAGGGAGATGGAGACACAGAGTTGGTGAGGAAAATGGAGACACAGACACAGTGAGAGAGATGGAGAAACAGAAACAGTGAGGGAGATGGAGACACAGACAAATTGAGAGAGATGAAGACAGAGACACAAAAAGGGAGATGGGGGGACACAGACACTGTGAGGGTGATGGAGACACAGACGCAATGAATGAGATGGAGACACAGACACAGTGAGAGAGATGGAGAGACAGACACAGAGAGAGAGATGGAGACACACACACAGTGAGGGAGATGGACTCTCAGACCCAATGAGGGCGATGGAGACACAGACACAGTGAGGGAGATGGAGACACAGACACAGTGAGGATGATGGAGACACAGACGCAATGAAAGAGATGGATACCCAGTCACAGTGTGGGAGATGGAGACACAGCCACAGTGAGAGAGTTGGAGATACAGACACAGTGAGAAAGATGGACACCCAGACGTAGTGAGAGAGATGCAGACACAGACACAGTGAGGGAGATCGAGACACAGACTTTTTGAATGATGGAGACACAGACACAGCAAAGGACATGCAGACACAGTGAGAGAGAGGGGGACACAGACACAGTGAGAGAGAAGGAGACACAGAAACAGTGAGGGAGATGGAGACACAGACAAAGTGAGAGAGATGGAGACACAGACACAAAAAGGGTGATGGGGAGAAACAAACACTGTGAGGTTGAAGGAGACACAGACGCAATGAAAGAGATGGAGTCTCAGACACAGAGAGAGAGATGGAGAGACAGACACAGAGAGTGAGATGGAGACACAGACACTTTGAGAGTGATGGAGACACAGACAGAGAGAGAGAGATGGAGACATAGACACAGTGAGAGAGATGGAGACACAGACAAAGTGAGAGAGATGAAGACACAGACGCTGTGGGGGAGATGGAGACACAGACAAAATGAGGGAGATGGAGACACAGACCCAGTGAGAGAGATGGAGACACAGACACGTAGTGGGAGATGGAGACACAGACACAGTGAGAGAGAAGGAGACACAGACGCAATGAGGGAAATGGAGACACAGACACAGTGAGGGAGATGGAATCACAGACGCAGTGACGGAGATGGAGACACATACAAAGTGAGGGAGATGGACACACAGACAAAGTGAGGGAGATGGACACACAGACGCAGTGAGAGAGAAGGAGACACAGACACAGTGAGAGAGATGGAGACACAGACACAGTGAGTGAGATGGAGACACAGACACGGTGAGGAACATGGAGACAGAGAAACAGTGAGGGAGATGGAGACACAGACAGTGAGAGAGATGGAGACACAGAAACAGAGTGAGAGATGGAGACACATCTGCAGTGAGGGAGATGAGACACAGACGTAGTGAGGGAGATGGAGACATAGACGCAGTGAGGGAGATGGAGACACAGACACTGTGAGAGAAATGGAGACACAGACACATTAAGGGAGATGGAGACACAGACGCAGTGAGGGAGATGGTGACACAGCCACAGTGAGGGAGATGGAGACACAGGCGCAGTGAGGGAGATGGACAACAGACGCAGTGAGGGAGATGGAGACCCAGAGTAGGTGAGGGAAATGGAGAAACAGACACAGTGAGACGGATGGAGACACAGAAACAGAGAGGGAGATGGAGACACCGAAACAGTGAGAGAGATGGAGAAACAGACACAGTGAGAGAGATGGAGTCACAGACGCAGTGAGGGAGATGGAGACACATAAAAAATGAGGGAGATGGATACACAGATACAGGGAGAGAGATGGAGACACATACACAGTGAGGGAGAAGGACAAACAGACACAGTGAGGGAGATGGAGACACAGACTCAATGAGGGAGATGGCGACACAGACACAGTGACAGAGATGGAGACACAGACACAGTGAGGGTGATGGAGACACAGACACATTGAGAGAGATGGAGACACAGACACAGTGAGGGAGATGGTGAAACAGATGCAGTCAGAGAGATGGAGACACAGACACAGTGAGGGAGATGTAGTCACAGACACTGTGTGGGAGATGGAGACATCGACACTGTGAGGGAGATGGAGACACAGGCGCAGTGAGGGAGATGGAGACACAGAGTTGGTGAGGAAAATGGAGACACAGACACAGTGAGAGAGATGAAGAAACAGAAACAGTGAGGGAGATGGAGGCACAGACAAAGTGAGAGAGATGGAGACAGAGACTCAAAAAGGGTGATGGGGGGACACAGACACTGTGAGGGTGATGGAGACACAGACGCAATGAACAAGATGGAGACTCAGACACAGTGAGAGAGATGGAGACACAGACACAGTGAGGGAGAAGGATACACAGACAAAGTGAGGGAGATGGACACACAGAAACAGTGAGAGTGATGGAGACACAAACACACACAGTGAGGGAGATGGACTCTCAGACCCATTGAGGGAGATGGAGACACAGACACAGTGAGGGAGATGGAGACACAGACACAGTGAGGGTGATGGAGACACAGACGCAATGAGAGAGATGGAGACCCAGACACAGTGAGAGAGTTGGAGATAAAGACACAGTGAGAAAGATGGACACCCAGACGTAGTGAGAGAGAAGCAGACACAGACACAGTGAGGGAGATGGAGACACAGACTTTTTGAATGATGGAGACACAGACACGGTGAAGGACATGCAGACACAGTGAGAGAGATGGGGACACAGACACAGTGAGAGAGAAGGAGACACAGAAACAGTGAGGGAGATGGAGACACAGACAAAGTGAGAGAGATGGAGACACAGACACAGTGAGAGAGAAGGAGACACAGACGCAATGAGGGAAATGGAAACACAGACACAGTGAGGGAGACGGAATCACAGACGCAGTGACGGAGATGGAGACACAGACAAAGTGAGGGAGATGGACACACAGACACTGTGCGAGAATGGAGACACAGACGCAGTGAGAGAGAAGGAGACACAGACACAGTGAGGGAGATGGAGACATAGACACGGTGAGGAACATGGAGACAGAGACACAGTGAGGGAGATGGAGACACAGACAGTGAGAGAGATGGAGACACAGAAACAGTGAGAGAGATGGAGACACAGACGCAGTGAGGGAGATGGAGAGACAGACATAGTGAGGGAGGTGGAGACATAGACGCAGTGAGGGAGATGGAGACAGAGACACAGTGAGGGAGACACAGACACGGTAAGGGAGTTGGAGACACAAACAGAGTGAGGGAGAGGGAGACACAGACGCAGTGAGAGAGATGGAGACGCAGATGCAGTGAGGGAGATGGAGACGAAGACGCAGTGAGGGAGATGGAGACGCAGATGGAGTGAGAGAGATGGAGACACAGACCAAGTGTGGGAGATGGAGACCCAGACACAGTGAGGGAGATGGAGACACAGATCCTATGAGGGAGATGGAGACAGAGACACAGTGACGGAGATGGAGAAACAGATGCAGTGAGGGAGATGGAGACCCAGACGCAATGAGAGAGATGGAGACGCAGACAGAGTGAGGGAGATGGAGATACAGACACGGTGAGGAAGATGGAGACAGAGACACAGTGAGGGTGATGGAGACACAGACAGTGAGAGAGATGGAGACACAGATACAAAGAGAGAGATGGAGACATGGACGCAGTGAGGTAGATGGAGACACAGATGTAGTGAGGGAGATGGAGACACAGACGTATTGAGAGAGATGGAGACACAGACACTGTGAGAGAAATGGAGACACAGTAAGGGAGATGGAGGCACAGACGCAGTGAGGGAGATGGTGACACAGCCAAAGTGAGGGAGATGGAGACACAGGCGCAGTGAGGGAGATGGAGACACAGGCGCAGTGTGGGAGATGGAGACACAGAGTTGGTGAGGAAAATGGATACACAGACACAGTGAGAGAGATGGAGACACAGAAACAGTGAGGGTGATGGAGACACAGACAAAGTGAGAGAGATGGAGACACAGACACAAAAAGGGAGATGGGGAGACACAGACAATGTGAGGGTGATGGAGACACAGACGCAATGAAAGAGATGGAGACTCAGACACAGTGAGAGAGATGGAGAGACAGACACAGAGAGAGAGATGGAGACACTCACACAGTGAGAGAGATGGAGACGCAGACACAGAGAGAGAGATGGAGACACAGACACAGTGAGAGAGATGGAGACACAAACAAAATGACAGAGATGGAGACACAGACGCAGTGAGGGAGATGGAGACACAGAGGAAATGAGGGAGATGGAGACACAGACCCAGTGAGAGAGATGGAGACACAGACACAAGGTGGGAGGTGGAGACACAGACACAGTGAGAGAGAAGGAGACACAGTCACAATGAGGGAAATGGAGACACAGACACAGTGAGGGAGACGGAATCACAGACGCAGTGACGGAGATGGAGACACAGACAAAGTGAGGGAGATGGACACACAGACACTGTGCAAGAATGGAGACACAGACGCAGTGAGAGAGAAGGAGACACAGACACAGAGAGAGAGATGGAGACACAGCCACAGTGAGGGAGATGGAGACACAGACACGGTGAGGAACATGGAGACAGAGACACAGTGAGGGAGATGGAGACACAGACAGTGAGAGAGATGGAGACACAGAAACAGTGAGAGAGATGGAGACACAGACACAGTAAGGGAGATGGAGACACAGACGCAGTGAGGGAGATGGTGACACAGCCACAGTGAGGGAGATGGAGACACAGGCGCAGTGAGTGAGATGGAGACACAGACGCAGTGAGGGAGATGGAGACACAGAGTAGGTGAGGGAAATGGAGACACAGACACAGTGAGAGAGATGGAGACACAGAAACAGAGAGGGAGATGGAGACAACCACACAGTGAGAGAGATGGAGACACAGACACAGTGAGAGAGATGGAGACACAGACGCAGTGAGGGACAAGGAGAAACAGACACAGTGAGGGAGATGGAGACACAGACTCAATGAGGGAGATGGAGACACAGACACAGTGACAGAGATGGAGACACAGCCACAGTGAGGGTGATGGAGACACAGACACATTGAGAGAGATGGAGACAGAGACACAGTGAGGGAGATGGTGAAACAGACGCAGTCAGAGAGATGGAGACTCAGACACAGTGAGGGAGATGCAGACACAGACACAGTGAGTGAGATGGAGACACAGACACAATGAGGGAGATGAAAACTCAGACACAGTGAGAGAGATTGAGACACAGACACAGAGAGGGAGCTGGAGAAGCAGTCACAGTGAGGGAGATGGAGACAGAGACACAGTGAGAGAGATGGAGACACAGACACATTGAGGGAGGTGGAGACAGAGGCACAGTGACAGAGATGGAGACGCAGCCGCAGTGAGAGAGATGGAGACACAGACACAGGGAGGGAGATGGAGAAACAGACACAGTGAGGGAGATGGAGACACAGACACATTGGGGGATATTGGAACAGGTACACAGTGAGGCAGTTCTAGACCCAGACACATTGAGGTAGATGGAGACACAGACACAGTGAGGGAGATGGAGACACAGACACAAAGAGGGTGATGGAGACACAGACGCAATGAAAGAGATGGAGACACAGACAGATTGAGAGAGATGGAGACACAGAAGCAGGGACGGAGAAGGAGACACAGACTAATTGAGGGAGATGGACACACCGACACTGTGAGAGAGAAGGAGAGAAAGACGCAGTGAGTGAGATGGAGACACAGACACAGTGAGGGAGATGGAAACACAGACGTAGTGAGGGAGATGGAGACACATATGCAGTGAGGGAGATGGAGACAGAGACACAGTGAGGGAGATGGAGACACAGACACAATGAAGGAGATGAAGACTCACACAGTGGGAGAGATTGAGACACAGACACAGTGAGGGAGCTGGAGAAGCAGACACAGTGAGGGAGATGGAGAATGAGACACATTGAGAGAGATGGAGACACAGACACATTGAGGGAGGTGGAGGCACAGGCACAGTGACGGAGATGGAGACGTAGACGCAGCGAGAGAGATGTAGACACAGACGCAGTGAGGGAGATGGAGAAACAGACACAGTGAGAGAGATGGAGACACAGACACAGTGAGAGAGATGGAGACAGAGTCACAGTGAGGGAGATGGTGACACAGGGTCAGTGAGGGAGATAAGGAAACAGAGGCCATGAGAGAGATGGAGACACCGACAAAATGATGGAGATGGAGACACAGGCAAAGTGAGGGAGAAGGAGACACAGACACAGAGATGTAGATGGAGACATAGACACATTGAGGGAGATGGAGACACAGACACAGTGAGAGAGATGGAGACACAGACACATTGAGAGAGATGGAGACACAGGTACAGTGAGGGAGATGGAGACACAGACTCAGTGAGGGAGATGGATACACAGACAGAGTGAGAGAGATGGAGACACAGACACAGTGAGGGAGATGTTATCAGGTACACAGTGAGAGAGATGGAGACACAGAAGCAGTGACGGAGATGGTGACACAGACAAAGTGAGGGGGATGGACACACAGACACAGTGAGAGAGATGGAGACACAGACACATTGAGGGAGATGTAGACAGAGACACAATGACGGAGATGGAGACACAGACACATTGAGGGTGAAGGAGACACAGTCGCAATGAAAGAGATGAGACACAGACACAGAGAGGTAGATGGAGACACAGACACATTGAGGGAGATGGAGTCACAGACACAGGAAGAGAGATGGAGACACAGACACAGTGAGGGAGATGGAGACATAGACACATTCAGGGAAATGGTGACACAGATACAGTGAGAGACATGGAGAAACAGACACAGTCAGAGAGACGGAGACACAGACACAGTAAGGGAGACGGAGACATAGACTCTGTGAGAGAGATGGAGATAAAGACACACTGAGAGAGATGGACACACAGACGCATTGAGGCAGATGGACACACAGTCCCAAAGAGGGAGATAGAGACACAGTCACAGTGAGGGAGATGGAGAAACACACCCAATGAGGGAGATGGGACATAGAACCAATGAGTGAGATGGAGACAGAGACACAGTGTGGGAGAAGGAGACACAGACACAGTGAGGGAGATGGAGACACTGACACAGCGACGCTGATGCAGACACAGACAAAGTGAGGGAGATGGACACACTGACACAGTGAGAGAGATGGGGACACAGAGGCAGTGAGAGAGAAGGAGACACTGACAAATTGAGGCTGATGGAGTCACAGACCCAATGAGGGAGTTGGAGACAAAGACACATTGTGGGAGATGTAGACACAGACACAGTGAGAGAGATGGAGACACAGATGCAGTGAGGAAGATGGAGACACAGACGCAGTGAGAGAGATGCAGACACAGACACAGTGAGGGAGATGGACACACAGACACAGTGAGGGAGATGGAGACATAGAACCAATGAGTGAGATGGAGACCCAGACACAGTCTGGGAGAAGGAGACACAGACACAATGAGGGAGATGGAGACATAGAACCAATGAGTGAGATGGAGACACAGACACAGTGTGGCAGAAGGAGACACAGACACAGTGAGGGAGATGGAGACACTGACGCAGTGACGGTGATGCAGACACAGACAAAGTGAGGGAGATGGACACACAAACACCGTGAGAGAGATGGAGAAATAGAGGCAGTGAGCGAGACGGAGACACAGACACAGTGAGAGAGATGGAGGCATATACAGAGTGAGAGAGATGGAGACACAGAACCAATGGGGGTAAAGGAGACACAGACACAGTGAGGGTGATGGAGACACAGACGCAGTGAGAGAGATGCAGACACAGAAACAGTGAGGGAGGTGGAGACACAGACACAGTGAGGGAGATGGAGACAAAGACACAGTGAAGGAGACACAGACACAGTGAGAGAGATGGAGACACTGACACAATGAGGGAGACACAGAAGCGGTGAGGGAGATGGAGACACAGACACATTGAGGGAGATGGAGACACAGAGACAGTGAGAGAGATGGAGATACAGACGCACTGACGGAGATGGAGACACAGACAAAGTGAGGGAGATTGATACCCAGACTCAGTGAGGGAGATGGACACACAGACGCAGTGAGAGAGATGGAGACACAGACACAGAGAGGGAGATGAAGACACAGACACAGTGAGTGAGATGGAGACAAAGACACAATGAGGGAGATGAAGACACAGACACAGTGAGAGAGATTGAGACACAGACACAGTGAGGGAGCTGGAGAAGAAGACACAGTGAGGGAGATGGAGGCTGAGACACAGTGAGAGAGATGGAGACACAGACACATTGAGGGAGGTGGAGACACAGGCACAGTGACGGAGATGCAGACGCAGACGCAGTGAGAGAGATGGAGACACAGATGAGGGAGATGGAGAAACAGACACATTGAGGGAGATGGACCCACAGACACAGTGAGGGAGATGGTGACACAGATGCACTGAGATATGTGGAGACACAGACACATTGAGGGAGATGGACCCACAGACACAGTGAGGGAGATGGTGACACAGATGCACTGAGATATGTGGAGACACAGACACATTGAGGGAGATGGAGACACAGACACAGTGAGAGAGATGCAGATACAGATGCAGTGATCGAGATGGAGACACAGACAGAGTGAGAGAGATGGAGACACGGTCACAGTGAGGGAGATGGAGACACAGACTCAGTGAGAGAGATTGAAACACAGACACAGTGAGGGAGCTGGAGAAGCAGACACAGTGAGGGAGATGGAGACAGAGACTCAGTGAGAGAGATGGTGACACAGACACATTCAGGGACGTGGAGGCACAGGCACAGTGACGGAGATGGAGACACTGACGCAGTGAGAGATATGGAGACACAGATGAGGGAGATGGAGAAACAGACACAGTGAGGGAGATGGAGACACAGACACAGTGAGAGAGATGGGGAAAGAGACGCCATGAGACAGATGGAAACACTGACAAAATGATGGAGATGGAGACACAGGCAGTGTGAGGGAGATGGAGACACAGAGTGAGAGAGATGGAGATACAGACACAGTGAGGGAAATGGAGACCCAGACACAGTGAGGGAGATGGAGACACAGACACAGTGAGAGAGATGCAGACACAGACACAGTGAGGGAGATGGAGACAGAGACACAGTGAGGGAGATGCAGACACTGATGAGGGAGATGGAGAAACAGACACAGTGAGGGAGATGGAGACACAGACACAGTGAGAGAGATGGAGACACAGTCACTGTGAGGGAGATGGAGACACAGGCACAGTGATGGAGATGGGGTAAGAGAGGTCATGAGAGAGATGGAGACACCGACAAAATGATGGAGATGGAGACACAGGCACAGTGAGGGAGATTGAGACAAAGACACAGAGATGTAGATGGAGACACAGACACATTGAGGGAGATGGAGACACAGACACAGTGAGAGAGATGGAGACACAGACACAGTGAGGGAGATGGAGGCAGAGACACAGTGAGGGAGATGCAGACAGAGTCAGAGAGATGGGGACACAGACACAGTAATAGAGATGGAGACACAGACACAGTGAGGGTGACACAGATGCGGTGAGGGAGATGGAGACACAAACACAGTGAGGGAGATGGAGAAACAGAAACATTGAGTGAGATGGACAAACAGAGACAGTGAGGGAAGAGGAGACACAGATGTGGTGAGAGAGATTGAGACACAGTAGCAGTGAGGGAGATTGAGACACAGACGCAGTGAGAGAGATGGAGACACAGACTCAGTGAGAGAGCTGGAGACGCAGACGCAGTGCGGGAGATGGGGACGCAGACGCAGTGAGAGAGATGGAGATAAAGACACAGTGAGAGAGATGAAGGCACAGACGCAGTGAGGGAGAGAGAGACACAGTCCCAATGATGGAGATAGGGACACAGACACAGTGAGGGAGACGGAGACACAGAGCCAATGACGGAGATGGAGACATAGAACCAATGAGTGAGATGGAGACACAGACACAGTGTAGGAGAAGGAGACACAGACACAGTGTGGGAGATGGAGACACTGACGCAGTGACGGTGATACAGACACTGACAAGTTGAGGATTTGGACACACAGACACAGTGAGAGAGATGGAGAAACATAGGCAGTGAGTGAGACGGAGACATAGACACAGTGAGAGAGATGGAGGCATATACAGAGTGAGAGAGATGGAGACACCGAACCAATAAGGGAGAAGGAGACAAAGACACAGTGAGAGAGATGGAGGCATATACAGAGAGAGGGAGATGCAGACACTGATGAGGGAGATGGAGAAACAGACACAGTGAAGGAGATGGAGACACAGACAGAGTGAGGGAGATGGAGACACAGACACAGTGAGAGAGATGGAGACACAGTCACTGTAAGGGAGATGGAGACACAGGCACAGTGATGGAGATGGGGTAAGAGAGGTCATGAGAGAGATGGAGACACCGACAAAATGATGGAGCTGGAGACACAGACACAGTGAGAGAGATGCAGGCACAGATACGGTGAGGGAGATGGAGACAGAGACACAGTGAGGGAGATGCAGACACAGATGAGGGAGATGGAGAAACAGACGCAGTGAGGGAGATGGCAACACAGACACAGTGAGAGAGATGGAGACACAGTCACTGTGAGGGAGATGGAGACACAGGCACAGTGATGGAGATGGGGTAAGAGAGGTCATGAGAGAGATGGAGACACCGACAAAATGATGGAGATGGAGACACAGGCACAGTGAGGGAGATTGAGACAAAGACACAGAGATGTAGATGGAGACACAGACACATTGAGGGAGAAGGAGACACAGACACAGGGAGGGAGATGGAGACATAGAAACAGTGAGGGAGATGGAGACAGTGACACAGTGAGAGAGATGGAGACAGTGACACAGTGAGAGAGATGGAGACACAGACGCAATGAAAAAAATGCAGACACAGACACAATGAGTGAGATGGAGACACAGACATATTGAGGGAGAAGTAGACACAGACACAGTGAGAGTGATGGAGACACAGACACAGTGAGAGAGATGGAGACATAGACACAGTGAGGGAGATGGAGACACAGACACAGTGAGAGTGATGGAGACACTGACAGTGAGGGAAATGGAGACACAGACCCAGTGAGAGAGATGGAGACACAGACAGAGTGAGGGTAATGGAGACACAGACGCAGTGAGAGAGATGGAGACACAGAAACAGTGAGGGAGATGGAGACAGTGACACAGTGAGAGAGATGGTGACACAGACACAATGAGGGAGATGGAGACACAAACACAGTGAGGGTGATGGAGACACAGACGCAGTTAGGGAGATGAAGACACAGACGCAATGAGGAAAATGGAGACACATATGCAGTGAGGGAAATGGAGACACAGACTCACTGAGAGAGATGGTGACACAGACATGGTGAGGGAGATTGGGACACAGTCACTGTGAGGGATATGCAGACACAGACACGGTGAGGGAGATGGAGACAAGGACACGGTGAGGGAGATGGAGACAGAGACGCATTGAGAGAGATGGAGACACAGACGCGGCGAGGGAGATGGAGACACAGGCGCGGTGACGGAGATGGAGTCGCAGACGCAGTGAGGGAAATGGAGACAGACAGTGAGCGAGATGGCTACACGGACACAGTGAGGGAGATGGAGACACAGTCACAGTGAGGGAGATGGAGACCCAGACACAGTGAGGGAGATGGAGACACAGACACAGTGAGGGAGATGGAGACACAGACACAATGAGAGAGATGGAGACAGAGATGCAGTAAGAGAGATGGAGACACAGGCACAGTGAGAGATATGGAGACACAGACACGGTGAGAGAGCTGAAACACAGACACAGTGAGGGAGATGGAGACACAGACACAGTGAGGGAGGTGCAGACACAGACACAGTGAGAGAGCTGGAGACACAGACAAAGTGAGGGAGATGGATACACAGACACAGTGAGGGAGATGGAGACACAGACACAGTGAGAGACATGGAGACAGAGATATAGTGAGAGAGATGGAGACACAGGCACAGTGAGAGATATGGAGACACAGACACGGTAAGGGAGATTGGGATACATTCACTGCGAGGAAAACGGACACACAGACACACTGAGGGAGACGGAGACACAGACGCAGTGAGAGACATGGAGACAGAGACGCAGTGAGGGAGATGGAGACACATACACAGTGAGAGACATGGAGACACTGACACTGTGAGGGAGATGGAGCCAGAGGGAGTAAGGGAGAAGGAGACACAGACACAGGGAGAGAGATGGGGACACAGACACAGTGAGGGAGTCAGAGACACAGACACAGTCAGGGAGATGGAGACACAGGCACAGTGAGAGAGATGGAGACACTGACACAGAGAGGGAGATGGAGACACAGACGCAGTGAGGGAGATGGAGACACAGATGCAGTGAGGGAGATGTTGACACAGACACAGTGAGGAAGATGGAGACAATGACACAGTGAGGAGCATGGAGACACAGACACAGTGAGGGAGATGGAGTCACAGACAGTGAGGGACATGTTGACACAGATACAGTGAGAGAGGTGGAGAAACAGACACAGTGAGGGAGACGGAGAAACAGACACAGTGAGGGAGATGGAGACACAGACACAGTGAGAGAGCTGAAACACAGACACAGTGAGGGAGATGGAGACACAGCCAAAGTGAGGGAGATGGCTACACAGACACAGTGAGGGAGATGGAGTCGCAGACACAGTGAGGGAGATGGAAACAGACAGTGAGAGAGATGGAGACACGGACACAGTGAGGGAGATGGAGACACAGTCAGAGTGAGGGAGATGGAGACCCAGACACAGTGAGGGAGATGGAGACACAGACACAGTGAGAGAGATGGAGACAGAGATGCAGTGAGAGAGATGGAGACACAGGCACAGTGAGAGATATGGAGACACAGACACGGTGAGGGAGATTGGAATACATTCACTGTGAGGGAGACGGACACACAGACACACTGAGGGAGACGGAGACACAGACGCAGTGAGAGACATGGAGACAGAGACGCAGTGAGGGAGATGGAGAAACAGTCACAGTGCGAGACATGGAGACACTGACACTGTGAGTGAGATGGAGCCAGAGGGTGTGAGGGAGAAGGAGACACAGACACAGGGAGGGAGACGGAGACACAGACACAGTGAGAGAGACGGTGACACAGACACAGTGAGGGAGACAGAGACACAGACACGTTCAGGGAGATGAAGACACAGGCGCAGTGAGAGTGATGGAGACACTAACACAGAGAGGGAAATGGAGACACAGACGCAGTGAGGGAAATGGAGACACAGATGCAGTGAGGGAGATGTTGACACAGACACAGTGAGGAAGATGGAGACAATGACACAGTGAGGAACATGGAGACACAGACACAGTGAGGGAGATGGAGTCACAGACAGTGAGAGAGATGGAGACACAGATACAGTGAGAGAGATGGAGAAACAGACACAGTGAGGGCGATGGAGACACAGACACAGTGAGGGAGATGGAGACACAGAAACAGTGAGAGAGATGAAACACAGACATAGTGAGGGAGATGGAGACACAGACACAGTGAGGGAGGTGCAGACGCAGACACAGTGAGAGTGATGGGGACACAGCCAAAGTGAGGGAGATGGCTACACAGACACAGTGAGGGAGATGGAGTCGCAGACGCAGTGAGGGAGATGGAGACAGACATTGAGAGAGATGGAGACACGGACACAGTGAGGGAGACGGAGACACAGTCACAGTGAGGGAGATGGAGACCAAGACACAGTGTGGGAGATGGAGACAGTGACACAGTGAGAGAGATGGAGACACAGACGCAATGAAAAAAATGCAGACACAGACAGAGTGAGGGAGATGGAGACACAGACACAGTGAGAGTGATGGAGACACAGACAGAGTGAGGGTAATGGAGACACAGACGCAGTGAGAGAGTTGGAGACACAGAAACAGTGAGGGAGATGGAGACAGTGACACAGTGAGAGAGATGGAGACACAGACGCAATGAAATAAATGCAGACACAGACACACTGAGGGAGATGGAGACACAGACGCAGTCAGAGAGATGGAGACAAAGACACAGTGAGAGAGATGGAGACAACGACACACTGAGGGAGATGGAGACACAGACGCAGTGAGAGAGATGGAGGCACAAACACAATGAGAGAAATGTAGAAACAGACACTGTGGGGGCGATGGAGACACAGACACTTTGAGGGAGACGGAGACACAGACACAGTGAGAAAGATGGAGACACAGACACAGTGAGGGAGATGGAGACACAGATGCAGCGAGGGAGATGCAGACACAGTCTGTGAGGGAGACAGAGACACAGACGCAGTGAGGGAGATGGAGACACAGACACAATGAGAGAGACGGAGACAGACACATTGAGGGAGAAGGAGACACAGAGGCATTGAAAGAGATGGAGACAGGGACACAGTGAGGGAGATGGAGACACTGACACAGTGAGAGAGATGGAGACAGACACAGTGAGGGAGAAGGAGACACAGACATAGTGAGAGAGATGGAGACACAGGCACTGAGAGGGAGATGGAGACACAGACACAGTTAGGGAGATGGAGACACAGACACAATGAGGGAGATGGAGACACAGACACAGTGAGGGTGATGGAGACACAGACGCAGTTAGGGAGATGGAGACACAGACGCAATGAGGAAGATGGAGACACATACACGGTGAGGGAAATGTAGACACAGACTCACTGAGAGAGATGGTGACACAGACATGGTGAGGGAGATTGGGACACAGTCACTGTGAGGGAGATGGAGACACAGACGCGGTGACGGAGATGGAGTTGCAGACGCAGTGAGGGAGATGGAGACAGACAGTGAGCGAAATGGCTACATGGACAAAGTGAGGGAGATGGAGACACAGTCACAGTGAGGGAGATGGAGAACCAGACACAGTGAGGGAGATGGAGACAGAGATGCAGTGAGAGAGATGGAGACACAGGCACAGTGAGAGATATGGAGACACAGACACGGTGAGAGAGCTGAAACACAGACACAGTGAGGGAGATGGAGACACAGACACAGTGAGGGAGGTGCAGACACAGACACAGTGAGAGAGCTGGAGACACAGACAAAGTGAGGGAGATGGATACACAGACACAGTGAGGGAGATGGAGACACAGACACAGTGAGAGACATGGAGACAGAGATATAGTGAGAGAGATGGAGACACAGGCACAGTGAGAGATATGGAGACACAGACACGGTGAGGGAGATTGGGATACATTCACTGCGAGGAAAACGGACACACAGACACACTGAGGGAGACGGAGACACAGACGCAGTGAGAGACATGGAGACAGAGACGCAGTGAGGGAGATGGAGACACATACACAGTGAGAGACATGGAGACACTGACACTGTGAGGGAGATGGAGCCAGAGGGAGTAAGGGAGAAGGAGACACAGACACAGGGAGAGAGATGGGGACACAGACACAGTGAGGGAGTCAGAGACACAGACACAGTCAGGGAGATGGAGACACAGGCACAGTGAGAGAGATGGAGACACTGACACAGAGAGGGAGATGGAGACACAGACGCAGTGAGGGAGATGGAGACACAGATGCAGTGAGGGAGATGTTGACACAGACACAGTGAGGAAGATGGAGACAATGACACAGTGAGGAGCATGGAGACACAGACACAGTGAGGGAGATGGAGTCACAGACAGTGAGGGACATGTTGACACAGATACAGTGAGAGAGGTGGAGAAACAGACACAGTGAGGGAGACGGAGAAACAGACACAGTGAGGGAGATGGAGACACAGACACAGTGAGAGAGCTGAAACACAGACACAGTGAGGGAGATGGAGACACAGCCAAAGTGAGGGAGATGGCTACACAGACACAGTGAGGGAGATGGAGTCGCAGACACAGTGAGGGAGATGGAAACAGACAGTGAGAGAGATGGAGACACGGACACAGTGAGGGAGATGGAGACACAGTCAGAGTGAGGGAGATGGAGACCCAGACACAGTGAGGGAGATGGAGACACAGACACAGTGAGAGAGATGGAGACAGAGATGCAGTGAGAGAGATGGAGACACAGGCACAGTGAGAGATATGGAGACACAGACACGGTGAGGGAGATTGGAATACATTCACTGTGAGGGAGACGGACACACAGACACACTGAGGGAGACGGAGACACAGACGCAGTGAGAGACATGGAGACAGAGACGCAGTGAGGGAGATGGAGAAACAGACACAGTGCGAGACATGGAGACACTGACACTGTGAGTGAGATGGAGCCAGAGGGTGTGAGGGAGAAGGAGACACAGACACAGGGAGGGAGACGGAGACACAGACACAGTGAGAGAGATGGTGACACAGACACAGTGAGGGAGACAGAGACACAGACACGTTCAGGGAGATGAAGACACAGGCGCAGTGAGAGTGATGGAGACACTAACACAGAGAGGGAAATGGAGACACAGACGCAGTGAGGGAAATGGAGACACAGATGCAGTGAGGGAGATGTTGACACAGACACAGTGAGGAAGATGGAGACAATGACACAGTGAGGAACATGGAGACACAGACACAGTGAGGGAGATGGAGTCACAGACAGTGAGAGAGATGGAGACACAGATACAGTGAGAGAGATGGAGAAACAGACACAGTGAGGGCGATGGAGACACAGACACAGTGAGGGAGATGGAGACACAGAAACAGTGAGAGAGATGAAACACAGACATAGTGAGGGAGATGGAGACACAGACACAGTGAGGGAGGTGCAGACGCAGACACAGTGAGAGTGATGGGGACACAGCCAAAGTGAGGGAGATGGCTACACAGACACAGTGAGGGAGATGGAGTCGCAGACGCAGTGAGGGAGATGGAGACAGACATTGAGAGAGATGGAGACACGGACACAGTGAGGGAGACGGAGACACAGTCACAGTGAGGGAGATGGAGACCAAGACACAGTGTGGGAGATGGAGACAGTGACACAGTGAGAGAGATGGAGACACAGACGCAATGAAAAAAATGCAGACACAGACAGAGTGAGGGAGATGGAGACACAGACACAGTGAGAGTGATGGAGACACAGACAGAGTGAGGGTAATGGAGACACAGACGCAGTGAGAGAGTTGGAGACACAGAAACAGTGAGGGAGATGGAGACAGTGACACAGTGAGAGAGATGGAGACACAGACGCAATGAAATAAATGCAGACACAGACACACTGAGGGAGATGGAGACACAGACGCAGTCAGAGAGATGGAGACAAAGACACAGTGAGAGAGATGGAGACAACGACACACTGAGGGAGATGGAGACACAGACGCAGTGAGAGAGATGGAGGCACAAACACAATGAGAGAAATGTAGAAACAGACACTGTGGGGGCGATGGAGACACAGACACTTTGAGGGAGACGGAGACACAGACACAGTGAGAAAGATGGAGACACAGACACAGTGAGGGAGATGGAGACACAGATGCAGCGAGGGAGATGCAGACACAGTCTGTGAGGGAGACAGAGACACAGACGCAGTGAGGGAGATGGAGACACAGACACAATGAGAGAGACGGAGACAGACACATTGAGGGAGAAGGAGACACAGAGGCATTGAAAGAGATGGAGACAGGGACACAGTGAGGGAGATGGAGACACTGACACAGTGAGAGAGATGGAGACAGACACAGTGAGGGAGAAGGAGACACAGACATAGTGAGAGAGATGGAGACACAGGCACTGAGAGGGAGATGGAGACACAGACACAGTTAGGGAGATGGAGACACAGACACAATGAGGGAGATGGAGACACAGACACAGTGAGGGTGATGGAGACACAGACGCAGTTAGGGAGATGGAGACACAGACGCAATGAGGAAGATGGAGACACATACACGGTGAGGGAAATGTAGACACAGACTCACTGAGAGAGATGGTGACACAGACATGGTGAGGGAGATTGGGACACAGTCACTGTGAGGGAGATGGAGACACAGACGCGGTGACGGAGATGGAGTTGCAGACGCAGTGAGGGAGATGGAGACAGACAGTGAGCGAAATGGCTACATGGACAAAGTGAGGGAGATGGAGACACAGTCACAGTGAGGGAGATGGAGAACCAGACACAGTGAGGGAGATGGAGACAGAGATGCAGTGAGAGAGATGGAGACACAGGCACAGTGAGAGATATGGAGACACAGACACGGTGAGAGAGCTGAAACACAGACACAGTGAGGGAGATGGAGACACAGACACAGTGAGGGAGGTGCAGACGCAGACACAGTGAGAGAGCTGGAGACACAGACAAAGTGAGGGAGATGGATACACAGACACAGTGAGGGAGATGGAGTCGCAGATGCAGTGAGGGAGATGGAGACAGACATTGAGCGAGATGGCTACACGGACACAGTGAGGGAGATGGAGACACAGTCACAGTGAGGGATAGGAGACACAGACACAGTGAGAGAAATGGAGACAGAGATGCAGTGAGAGAGATGGAGACACAGGCACAGTGAGAGATATGGAGACACAGACACGGTGAGGGAGATTGGGATACATTCACTGCGAGGAAGACGGACACACAGACACACTGAGGGAGACGGAGACACAGACGCAGTGAGAGACATGGAGACAGAGACGCAGTGAAGGAGATGGAGAAACAGACACAGTGAGAGACATGGAGACACTGACACTGTGAGGGAGATGGAGCCAGAGGGAGTAAGGGAGAAGGAGACACAGACACAGGGAGGGAGACGGAGACACAGACACAGTGAGAGAGATGGGGACACAGACGCAATGAGGGAGATGGAGACACAGATGCAGTGAGGGACATGTTGACACAGACACAGTGAGGAAGATGGAGACAAAGACACAGTGAGGAACATGGAGACAGAGACACAGTGAGGGAGACAGAGATGCAGATACAGTGATAGAGACGGGGACACAGACACGGTGAGGGAGACGGAGAAACAGACACAGTGAGGGAGATGGAGACACAGACCCAGTGAGAGAGATGGATACACAGACAGAGTGAGGGTAATGGAGACACAGACACACTGAGGGAGAAGTAGACACAGACGCAGTCAGAGAGATGGAGACACAGACACAGTGAGAGAGATGGAGACAACGACACAGTGAGGGAGATGGAGACACAGACGCAGTGAGAGAGATGGAGGCACAAACACAAAGAGAGAAATGTAGAAACAGACACTGTGAGGGTGATGGAGACACAGACACAGTGAGGGAGACGGAGACACAGACACAGTGAGAAAGATGGAGACACAGACACAGTGAGGGAGATGGAGAGGCAGATGCAGTGAGGGAGATGGAGACACAGTCTTTGAGGGAGATAGAGACACAGACGCAGTGAGGGAGATGGAGATACAGACACTGAGAGAGATGGAGACAGACACATTGAGGGAGAAGGAGACACAGACGCATTGAGAGAGATGAAGACACGGACGCAGTGACAGATGGAGACACTGACACAGTGAGATAGATGGAGACAGACACAGTGAGGGAGAAGGAGACACAGACACAGTGAGAGAGATGGAGACACAGGCACTGAGAGGGAGATGGAGACACAGACGCAGTTAGGGAGATGGAGACACAGACGCAATGAGGGAGATGGAGACACAAACACAGTGAGGGTGATGGAGACACAGACGCAGTTAGGGAGATGGAGACACAGACGCAATGAGGAAGATGGAGACACATACGCAGTGAGGGAAATGGAGACACAGACTCACTGAGAGAGATGGTGACACAGACATGGTGAGGGAGATTGGGACACAGTCACTGTGAGGGATATGGAGACACAGACTCGGTGAGGGAGATGGAGACAAGGACACGGTGAGGGAGATGGAGACAGAGACGCATTGAGAGAGATGGAGACACAGACGCGGCGAGGGAGATGGAGACACAGACGTGGTGACGGAGATGGAGTCGCAGACGCAGTGAGGGAGATGGAGACAGACACTGAGAGAGATGGCTACACGGACACAGTGAGGGAGATGGAGACACAGTCACAGTGAGGGAGATGGAGTCCCAGACACAGTGAGGGAGATGGAGACACAGACACAGTGAGGGAGATGGAGACACAGACAGAGTGAGAAAGATGGAGACAGAGATGCAGTGAGAGAGATGGAGACACAGGCACAGTGAGAGATATGGAGACACAGGCACCGTGAGGGAGATTGGGATACATTCACTGTGAGGGACACGGAAACACAGACACACTGAGGGAGACGGAGACACAGACGCAGCGAGAGTCATGGAGACAGAGACGCAGTGAGGGAGATGGAGACACAGACACAGTGAGAGACATGGAGACACTGACACTGTGAGGGAGATGGAGCCAGAGGGAGTGAGGGAGAAGGAGACACAGACACAGCGAGGGAGACAGAGACACAGACACAGTGAGAGAGACAGGGACACTGACACAGTGAGGGAGACTGAGGCACAGACACAGTCAGTGAGATGGAGACACAGGCGCAGTGAGAGAGATGAAGACACTGACACAGAGAGGGAGATGGAGACACAGACGCAGTGAGGGAGATGGAGACACAGATGCAGTGAGGGAAATGTTGACACAGACACAGTGAGGAAGATGGAGACAAAGACACAGCGAGGGAGATGGAGAAACAGTCCGTGACGGAGATGGAGGCACAGACGCAGTGAGGGAGACGGAGACACAGACACAGTGAGAGAGACAGAGACAGACACAGTGAGGGAGATGGAGACACAGATGCAGTGAGGGTCATGGAGACACAGAAGCAGTGAGAGAGATGGAGACACAGACACACTGAGGGAGATGGAGACAGTGACACAGTGAGAGAGATGGAGACACAGACGCAATGAAAGACATGGAGACACAGACATAGTGAGGGAGATTGTGACACAGACACATTGAGGGAAATGGAGACACAGACGCAGTCAGGGAGACGGAGACACAGGCACAGTGAGAGAGATGGAGGCACTGACACAGTGTAGGAGATGGAGCCACAGACGCAGTGAGAGAGATGGAGAAACAGACACAGTGAGAGAGTTAGAGACAGAGACACAGTGAGGGAGATGGAGACACTGACACAGTGAGAGAGATGGAGATACAGAAACAGTGAGAGAGCTGGATACACAGACGCATTGAGATAAATGGAGACACAGACTCAGTGAGGGAGATGGAGACACAGAAACAGGGAGAGAGATGAAACACAGACACAGTGAGAGAGATTGAGACACAGACACAGTGAGGGAGGTGCAGACGCAGACACAGTGAGAGAGATGGAGACACAGACAAAGTGAGGGAAATGGATACACAGACACAGTGAGGGAGGTATAGAAACAGACACTGTGAGGGCAATGGAGACACAGACCCAGTGAGAGAGATGGAGACACAGACAGAGTGAGGGTAATGGAGACACAGACGCAGTGAGAGAGATGGAGACACAAACACAGTGAGAGAGATGGAGACACAGACGCAGTGAAAGAAATGCAGAAACATACACAGTGAGGGAGATGGAGACACAGACACATTGAGGGAGAAGTAGACACAGACGCAGTCAGAGAGATGGAGACACAGACAAAGTGAGGGAGACAGAGACAGACACATTGAGGGAGAAGGAGACACAGACGCATTGAGAGAGATGGAGACCAGACACAGTGAGAGAGACGGGGACAGACACAGTAAAGGAGAAGGAGACACAGACACAGTGAGGGAGACGGAGACACAGACACAGTGAGAGAGACAGGGACACAGACACAGTGAGGGAGACAGTGACACAGACACAGTCAGGGAGATGGAGACACTGGTGCATTGAGAGAGATGGAGACACAGACGCAGTGAGGGAGATGGAGAAACAGATGTAGTGAGGGAGATGTTGACCCAGACACAGTGAGGAAGATGGAGATAAAGACACAGTGAGGGAGATGGAGAAACAGTCCGTGAGGGAGCTGGAGACACAGACGCAGTGAGAGAGACGGAGACAGACACAGTGAGGGAGAAGGAGCCACATACACATTGAGAGAGATGGAAACACGGACGCAGTGACAGAGATGCAGATACAGGCACTGTGAAGGAGATGGAGACACAGACGTACTTAGGGAGATGGAGACACAGACGCAATGAGGGAGATGGAGACACATACGCAGTGAGGGAAATGGGGACACAGACACAGTGAGAGAGATGGAGACAGAGATGAAGTGAGAGAGATGGAGACACAGGCACAGTGAGAGGTTTGGAGACACAGACACGGAGAGGGAGATTGGGATACATTCACACAGACACAATGAGAGAAATATAAGAAACAAACACTGTGAGGGCAATGGAGACACAGACATAGTGAGGGAGAGGGAGACATAGACAAGATAGAGAGAAGGGGACACAGATAAAGGGAGAGAGATGGAGACACAGACACAGAGAGGGAGACACAGACACAGACACAGTGAGAAAGATGGAGACAGACACAGTGAGGGAGATGGAGACACAGATGCAGTGAGGGAGATGCAGACACAGTCTGTGAGGGAGATGGAGACACAGACGCTGTGAGGGAGATGGAGACACAGACGCAATGAGGGAGATGGAGACACATACGCAGTGAGGAAGATGGAGACACAGACACACTGAGAGAGATGGAGACACAGACACAGTGAGGGAGATGGAGACACAGACACAGTGAGAGAGATGGAGACAGAGATGCTGTGAGAGAGATGGAGACAAAGGCACAGTGAGAGAAATGGAGACACAGAAACGGTGAGTGAGATTGGGATACATTCACTGTGAGGGAGATGGAGATGCAGAAACAATGAGGGAGATGGAGAACAGACAGGGTGAGGGAGATGGAGACACAGACACGGTGAGAGAGATGGAGACACAGACGCGGTGAGGGTGATGGTGAAACAGACGCAGTGAGCGAGATGGAGACACAGACGCAGTGAAAGAGACGGAGACACAGACACAGTGAGGAAGACGGAGACACAGACAGAGTGAGTGAGACGGAGACACAGACACACTGAGGGAGACGGAGAAACAGACGCAGTGAGAGAGATGGAGACACAGACGCAGTGAGGGCGATGGAGACACAGAAGCAGTGAGAGAGATGGGTACACAGACACAGTTTGGGAGACGGAGACACAGACACAGTGAGGGAGATGGAGACACAGGCACAGTGAGAGAGATGGAGGCACTGACACAGTGATGGAGATGGAGACACAGACACAGTGAGAGAGCTGGAGACACAGACGCAGTGAGTGAAATGGAGACACAGACACAGTGAGGGAGATGGAGAGACAGAAACAGTGAGGGAGATGCACATGCAGACACAGTGAGAGAAAAGGAGACACAGACGCAGTGAGAGAGATGGAGACACAGTCACGGTGAGGGAGATTGGGATACAGACACTGTGAGTGAGATGGATACACAGACACAATGAGGGAGATGGAGACACAGACAGGGTAAGGGAGATGGAGACACAGACGCAGTGAGAGTGACAGAGAAACAGAAACAGTGAGTGAGATGGAGACTCAGACACAGTGAGTGAGATGGAGACACTGACACAGTGAGGGAGACGGAGACACAGACGCAGTGAGAGAGATGGAGACACAGACACAGTGAGGGAGATGGAGACTGACACAGTGAGGGAGACAGAGACACTGACAAAGTGAGGGAGATTGAGGCACAGACGCAGTGAGAGAGATGGAGACACAGACGCAATGAAAGAAATGCAGACACAGACACAGTGAGGGAGATGGAGACACAGACACAATGAGAGAAATATAGAAACAGACACTGTGAGGGCAATGGAGACACAGACGCAGTCAGAGAGATGGAGACACAGACAAAGTGAGGGAGACAGAGACAGACACATTGAGGGAGAAGGAGACACAGACGCATTGAGAGAGATGGAGACACAGACACAGTGAGAGAGACGGGGACAGACATAGTAAGGGAGAAGGAGACACAGACACAGGGAGGGAGACGGAGACACAGACACAGTGAGGGAGACGGGGACACAGACACAGTGAGGGAGACAGAGACACAGATGCAGTGAGGGAGATGTTGACACAGACACAGTGAGGAAGATGGAGATAAAGACACAGTGAGGGAGATGGAGAAACAGTCCGTGAGGGAGATGGAGACACAGACGCAGTGAGAGAGACGGAGACAGACACAGTGAGGGAGAAGGAGCCACAGACACATTGAGAGAGATGGAAACACGGACGCAGTGACAGAGATGCAGATACAGGCACTGTGAGGGAGATGGAGACACAGACGCACTTAGGGAGATGGAGACACAGACGCAATGAGGGAGATGGAGACACATACGCAGTGAGGGAGATGGAGACACAGACGCACTGAGGTAGATGGTGACACAGACACGGTGAGGGAGATTGGGACACAGTCACTGTGAGAGAGATGGAGACACAGAAACGGTGAGAGAGATGGACACACAGATGCGGTGAGGGAGATGGAGACAAAGACACAGTGAGGAACATGGAGACACAGACACAGTGAGGGAGATAGAGTCACAGACAGTGAGAGAGATGGAGACACAGATACAGTGAGAGAGATGGAGAAACAGACACAGTGTGGGAGATGGAGACACAGACACAGTGAGGGAGGTGCAGACGCAGACACAGTGAGAGAGATGGGGACACAGATAAAGTGTGGGAGATGGATACACAGACACAGTGAGGGAGATGGAGTCGCAGACGCAGTGAGGGAGATGGAGACAGACAGTGAGCGCAATGGCTACATGGACAAAGTGAGGGAGATGGAGACACAGTCACAGTGAGGGAGATGGTGACACAGACACAGTGAGGGAGGTGCAGACGCAGACACAGTGAGAGAGCTGGAGACACAGACAAAGTGAGGGGGATGGATACACAGACACAGTGAGGGAGATGGAGTCGCAGATGCAGTGAGGGAGATGGAGACAGACATTGAGCGAGATGGCTACACGGACACAGTGAGGGAGATGGAGACACAGTCACAGTGAGGGATAGGAGACACAGACACAGTGAGAGAAATGGAGACAGAGATGCAGTGAGAGAGATGGAGACACAGGCACAGTGAGAGATATGGAGACACAGACACTGTGAGGGAGATTGGGATACATTCACTGCGAGGAAGACGGACACACAGACACACTGAGGGAGACAGAGACACAGACGCAGTGAGAGACATGGAGACAGAGACGCAGTGAGGGAGATGGAGAAACAGACACAGTGAGAGACATGGAGACACTGACACTGTGAGGGAGATGGAGCCAGAGGGAGTAAGGGAGAAGGAGACACAGACACAGGGAGGGAGACGGAGACACAGACACAGTGAGAGAGATGGGGACACAGACGCAGTGAGGGAGAAGGAGCCACATACACATTGAGAGAGATGGAAACACGGACGCAGTGACAGAGATGCAGATACAGGCACTGTGAGGGAGATGGAGACACAGACGCAATGAGGGAGATGGAGACACATACGCAGTGAGGGAAATGGAGACACAGACACAGTGAGAGAGATGGAGACATAGATGAAGTGAGAGAGATGGAGACACAGGCACAGTGAGAGGTTTGGAGACACAGACATGGAGAGGGAGATTGGGATACATTCACACAGACACAATGAGAGAAATATAAGAAACAGACACTGTGAGGGCAATGGAGACACAGACATAGTGAGGGAGAGGGAGACATAGACAAGATAGAAAGAAGGGGACACAGATAAAGGGAGAGAGATGGAGACACAGACACAGAGAGGGAGACACAGACACAGACACAGTGAGAAAGATGGAGACAGACACAGTGAGGGAGATGGAGACACAGATGCAGTGAGGGAGATGCAGACACAGTCTGTGAGGGAGATGGAGACACAGACGCAGTGAGGGAGATGGAGACACAGACGCAATGAGGGAGATGGAGACACATACGCAGTGAGGAAGATGGAGACACAGACACAGTGAGAGAGATGGAGACACAGACAAAGTGAGGGAAATGGATACACAGACACAGTGAGGGAGGTATAGAAACAGACACTGTGAGGGCAATGGAGACACAGACCCAGTGAGAGAGATGGAGACACAGACAGAGTGAGGGTAATGGAGACACAGACGCAGTGAGAGAGATGGAGACACAAACACAGTGAGAGAGATGGAGACACAGACGCAGTGAAATAAATGCAGAAACATACACAGTGAGGGAGATGGAGACACAGACACATTGAGGGAGAAGTAGACACAGACGCAGTCAGAGAGATGGAGACACAGACAAAGTGAGGGAGACAGAGACAGACACATTGAGGGAGAAGGAGACACAGACGCATTGAGAGAGATGGAGACCAGACACAGTGAGAGAGACGGGGACAGACACAGTAAAGGAGAAGGAGACACAGACACAGTGAGGGAGACGGAGACACAGACACAGTGAGAGAGACAGGGACACAGACACAGTGAGGGAGACAGTGACACAGACACAGTCAGGGAGATGGAGACACTGGTGCATTGAGAGAGATGGAGACACAGACGCAGTGAGGGAGATGGAGAAACAGATGTAGTGAGGGAGATGTTGACCCAGACACAGTGAGGAAGATGGAGATACAGACACAGTGAGGGAGATGGAGAAACAGTCCGTGAGGGAGCTGGAGACACAGACGCAGTGAGAGAGACGGAGACAGACACAGTGAGGGAGAAGGAGCCACATACACATTGAGAGAGATGGAAACACGGACGCAGTGACAGAGATGCAGATACAGGCACTGTGAAGGAGATGGAGACACAGACGTACTTAGGGAGATGGAGACACAGACGCAATGAGGGAGATGGAGACACATACGCAGTGAGGGAAATGGGGACACAGACACAGTGAGAGAGATGGAGACAGAGATGAAGTGAGAGAGATGGAGACACAGGCACAGTGAGAGGTTTGGAGACACAGACACGGAGAGGGAGATTGGGATACATTCACACAGACACAATGAGAGAAATATAAGAAACAAACACTGTGAGGGCAATGGAGACACAGACATAGTGAGGGAGAGGGAGACATAGACAAGATAGAGAGAAGGGGACACAGATAAAGGGAGAGAGATGGAGACACAGACACAGAGAGGGAGACACAGACACAGACACAGTGAGAAAGATGGAGACAGACACAGTGAGGGAGATGGAGACACAGATGCAGTGAGGGAGATGCAGACACAGTCTGTGAGGGAGATGGAGACACAGACGCTGTGAGGGAGATGGAGACACAGACGCAATGAGGGAGATGGAGACACATACGCAGTGAGGAAGATGGAGACACAGACACACTGAGAGAGATGGAGACACAGACACAGTGAGGGAGATGGAGACACAGACACAGTGAGAGAGATGGAGACAGAGATGCTGTGAGAGAGATGGAGACAAAGGCACAGTGAGAGAAATGGAGACACAGAAACGGTGAGTGAGATTGGGATACATTCACTGTGAGGGAGATGGAGATGCAGAAACAATGAGGGAGATGGAGAACAGACAGGGTGAGGGAGATGGAGACACAGACACGGTGAGAGAGATGGAGACACAGACGCGGTGAGGGTGATGGTGAAACAGACGCAGTGAGCGAGATGGAGACACAGACGCAGTGAAAGAGACGGAGACACAGACACAGTGAGGAAGACGGAGACACAGACAGAGTGAGGGAGAGGGAGACATAGACAAGATAGAGAGAAGGGGACACAGATAAAGGGAGAGAGATGGAGACACAGACACAGAGAGGGAGACACAGACACAGACACAGTGAGAAAGATGGAGACAGACACAGTGAGGGAGATGGAGACACAGATGCAGTGAGGGAGATGCAGACACAGTCTGTGAGGGAGATGGAGACACAGACGCTGTGAGGGAGATGGAGACACAGACGCAATGAGGGAGATGGAGACACATACGCAGTGAGGAAGATGGAGACACAGACACACTGAGAGAGATGGAGACACAGACACAGTGAGGGAGATGGAGACACAGACACAGTGAGAGAGATGGAGACAGAGATGCTGTGAGAGAGATGGAGACAAAGGCACAGTGAGAGAAATAGAGACACAGAAACGGTGAGTGAGATTGGGATACATTCACTGTGAGGGAGATGGAGATGCAGAAACAATGAGGGAGATGGAGAACAGACAGGGTGAGGGAGATGGAGACACAGACACGGTGAGAGAGATGGAGACACAGACGCGGTGAGGGTGATGGTGAAACAGACGCAGTGAGCGAGATGGAGACACAGACGCAGTGAAAGAGACGGAGACACAGACACAGTGAGGAAGACGGAGACACAGACAGAGTGAGTGAGACGGAGACACAGACACACTGAGGGAGACGGAGAAACAGACGCAGTGAGAGAGATGGAGACACAGACGCAGTGAGGGCGATGGAGACACAGAAGCAGTGAGAGAGACGGGTACACAGACACAGTTTGGGAGACGGAGACACAGACACAGTGAGGGAGATGGAGACACAGGCACAGTGAGAGAGATGGAGGCACTGACACAGTGATGGAGATGGAGACACAGACACAGTGAGAGAGCTGGAGACACAGACGCAGTGAGTGAAATGGAGACACAGACACAGTGAGGGAGATGGAGAGACAGAAACAGTGAGGGAGATGCACATGCAGACACAGTGAGAGAAAAGGAGACACAGACGCAGTGAGAGAGATGGAGACACAGTCACGGTGAGGGAGATTGGGATACAGACACTGTGAGTGAGATGGATACACAGACACAATGAGGGAGATGGAGACACAGACAGGGTAAGGGAGATGGAGACACAGACGCAGTGAGAGTGACAGAGAAACAGAAACAGTGAGTGAGATGGAGACTCAGACACAGTGAGTGAGATGGAGACACTGACACAGTGAGGGAGACGGAGACACAGACGCAGTGAGAGAGATGGAGACACAGACACAGTGAGGGAGATGGAGACTGACACAGTGAGGGAGACAGAGACACTGACAAAGTGAGGGAGATTGAGGCACAGACGCAGTGACAGAGATGGAGACACAGACACACTGAGGGAGATGGTGACAGTGACACAGTGAGAGAGATGGAGACACAGACGCAATGAAAGAAATGCAGACACAGACACAGTGAGGGAGATGGAGACACAGACACAATGAGAGAAATATAGAAACAGACACTGTGAGGGCAATGGAGACACAGACGCAGTCAGAGAGATGGAGACACAGACAAAGTGAGGGAGACAGAGACAGACACATTGAGGGAGAAGGAGACACAGACGCATTGAGAGAGATGGAGACACAGACACAGTGAGAGAGACGGGGACAGACACAGTAAGGGAGAAGGAGACACAGACACAGGGAGGGAGACGGAGACACAGACACAGTGAGGGAGACGGGGACACAGACACAGTGAGGGAGACAGAGACACAGATGCAGTGAGGGAGATGTTGACACAGACACAGTGAGGAAGATGGAGATAAAGACACAGTGAGGGAGATGGAGAAACAGTCCGTGAGGGAGATGGAGACACAGACGCAGTGAGAGAGACGGAGACAGACACAGTGAGGGAGAAGGAGCCACAGACACATTGAGAGAGATGGAAACACGGACGCAGTGACAGAGATGCAGATACAGGCACTGTGAGGGAGATGGAGACACAGACGCACTTAGGGAGATGGAGACACAGACGCAATGAGGGAGATGGAGACACATACGCAGTGAGGGAGATGGAGACACAGACGCACTGAGGTAGATGGTGACACAGACACGGTGAGGGAGATTGGGACACAGTCACTGTGAGAGAGATGGAGACACAGAAACGGTGAGAGAGATGGACACACAGATGCGGTGAGGGAGATGGAGACAAAGACACAGTGAGGAACATGGAGACACAGACACAGTGAGGGAGATAGAGTCACAGACAGTGAGAGAGATGGAGACACAGATACAGTGAGAGAGATGGAGAAACAGACACAGTGTGGGAGATGGAGACACAGACACAGTGAGGGAGGTGCAGACGCAGACACAGTGAGAGAGATGGGGACACAGATAAAGTGTGGGAGATGGATACACAGACACAGTGAGGGAGATGGAGTCGCAGACGCAGTGAGGGAGATGGAGACAGACAGTGAGCGCAATGGCTACATGGACAAAGTGAGGGAGATGGAGACACAGTCACAGTGAGGGAGATGGTGACACAGACACAGTGAGGGAGGTGCAGACGCAGACACAGTGAGAGAGCTGGAGACACAGACAAAGTGAGGGGGATGGATACACAGACACAGTGAGGGAGATGGAGTCGCAGATGCAGTGAGGGAGATGGAGACAGACATTGAGCGAGATGGCTACACGGACACAGTGAGGGAGATGGAGACACAGTCACAGTGAGGGATAGGAGACACAGACACAGTGAGAGAAATGGAGACAGAGATGCAGTGAGAGAGATGGAGACACAGGCACAGTGAGAGATATGGAGACACAGACACTGTGAGGGAGATTGGGATACATTCACTGTGAGGAAGACGGACACACAGACACACTGAGGGAGACAGAGACACAGACGCAGTGAGAGACATGGAGACAGAGACGCAGTGAGGGAGATGGAGAAACAGACACAGTGAGAGACATGGAGACACTGACACTGTGAGGGAGATGGAGCCAGAGGGAGTAAGGGAGAAGGAGACACAGACACAGGGAGGGAGACGGAGACACAGACACAGTGAGAGAGATGGGGACACAGACGCAGTGAGGGAGAAGGAGCCACATACACATTGAGAGAGATGGAAACACGGACGCAGTGACAGAGATGCAGATACAGGCACTGTGAGGGAGATGGAGACACAGACGCAATGAGGGAGATGGAGACACATACGCAGTGAGGGAAATGGAGACACAGACACAGTGAGAGAGATGGAGACATAGATGAAGTGAGAGAGATGGAGACACAGGCACAGTGAGAGGTTTGGAGACACAGACATGGAGAGGGAGATTGGGATACATTCACACAGACACAATGAGAGAAATATAAGAAACAGACACTGTGAGGGCAATGGAGACACAGACATAGTGAGGGAGAGGGAGACATAGACAAGATAGAAAGAAGGGGACACAGATAAAGGGAGAGAGATGGAGACACAGACACAGAGAGGGAGACACAGACACAGACACAGTGAGAAAGATGGAGACAGACACAGTGAGGGAGATGGAGACACAGATGCAGTGAGGGAGATGCAGACACAGTCTGTGAGGGAGATGGAGACACAGACGCAGTGAGGGAGATGGAGACACAGACGCAATGAGGGAGATGGAGACACATACGCAGTGAGGAAGATGGAGACACAGACACACTGAGAGAGATGGAGACACAGACACAGTGAGGGAGATGGAGACACAGACACAGTGAGAGAGATGGAGACAGAGATGCTGTGAGAGAGATGGAGACAAAGGCACAGTGAGAGAAATGGAGACACAGAAACGGTGAGTGAGATTGGGATACATTCACTGTGAGGGAGATGGAGATGCAGAAACAATGAGGGAGATGGAGAACAGACAGGGTGAGGGAGATGGAGACACAGACACGGTGAGAGAGATGGAGACACAGACGCGGTGAGGGTGATGGTGAAACAGACGCAGTGAGCGAGATGGAGACACAGACGCAGTGAAAGAGACGGAGACACAGACACAGTGAGGAAGACGGAGACACAGACAGAGTGAGTGAGACGGAGACACAGACACACTGAGGGAGACGGAGAAACAGACGCAGTGAGAGAGATGGAGACACAGACGCAGTGAGGGCGATGGAGACACAGAAGCAGTGAGAGAGACGGGTACACAGACACAGTTTGGGAGACGGAGACACAGACACAGTGAGGGAGATGGAGACACAGGCACAGTGAGAGAGATGGAGGCACTGACACAGTGATGGAGATGGAGACACAGACACAGTGAGAGAGATGGAGACACAGACAAAGTGAGGGAGATGGAGACTGACACAGTGAGGGAGACAGAGACACATACACAGTGAGGGAGATGGAGACACAGACACAGTGAGAGTGATGGAGACACTGACAAAGTGAGGGAGATGGAGACACAGACGCAGTGACAGAGATGGAGACACAGACACACTGAGGGAGATGGTGACAGTGACACAGTGAGAGAGATGGAGACACAGACGCAATGAAAGAAATGCAGACACAGACACAGTGAGGGAGATGGAGACACAGACACAATGAGAGAAATACAGAAACAGACACTGTGAGGGCAATGGAGACACAGACCCAGTGAGAGAGATGGAGACACAGACAGAGTGAGGGTAATGGAGACACAGATGCATTGAGGGAGAAGTAGACACAGACGCAGTCAGAGAGATGGAGACACAGACAAAATGAGGGAGACAGAGACAGACACATTGAGGGAGAAGGAGACACAGACGCATTGAGAGAGATGGAGACACAGACACAGTGAGAGAGACGGGGACAGACACAGTAAGGGAGAAGGAGACACAGACACAGGGAGGGAGACGGAGACACAGACACAGTGAGGGAGACGGGGACACAGACACAGTGAGGGAGACAGAGACACAGATGCAGTGAGGGAGATGTTGACACAGACACAGTGAGGAAGATGGAGATAAAGACACAGTGAGGGAGATGGAGAAACAGTCCGTGAGGGAGATGGAGACACAGACGCAGTGAGAGAGACGGAGACAGACACAGTGAGGGAGAAGGAGCCACAGACACATTGAGAGAGATGGAAACACGGACGCAGTGACAGAGATGCAGATACAGGCACTGTGAGGGAGATGGAGACACAGACGCACTTAGGGAGATGGAGACACAGACGCAATGAGGGAGATGGAGACACATACGCAGTGAGGGAGATGGAGACACAGACGCACTGAGGTAGATGGTGACACAGACACGGTGAGGGAGATTGGGACACAGTCACTGTGAGAGAGATGGAGACACAGAAACGGTGAGAGAGATGGACACACAGACGCGGTGAGGGAGATGGAGACAAAGACACAGTGAGGAACATGGAGACACAGACACAGTGAGGGAGATAGAGTCACAGACAGTGAGAGAGATGGAGACACAGATACAGTGAGAGAGATGGAGAAACAGACACAGTGTGGGAGATGGAGACACAGACACAGTGAGGGAGGTGCAGACGCAGACACAGTGAGAGAGATGGGGACACAGATAAAGTGTGGGAGATGGATACACAGACACAGTGAGGGAGATGGAGTCGCAGACGCAGTGAGGGAGATGGAGACAGACAGTGAGCGAAATGGCTACATGGACAAAGTGAGGGAGATGGAGACACAGTCACAGTGAGGGAGATGGTGACACAGACACAGTGAGGGAGGTGCAGACGCAGACACAGTGAGAGAGCTGGAGACACAGACAAAGTGAGGGAGATGGATACACAGACACAGTGAGGGAGATGGAGTCGCAGATGCAGTGAGGGAGATGGAGACAGACATTGAGCGAGATGGCTACATGGACACAGTGAGGGAGATGGAGACACAGTCACAGTGAGGGATAGGAGACACAGACACAGTGAGAGAAATGGAGACAGAGATGCAGTGAGAGAGATGGAGACACAGGCACAGTGAGAGATATGGAGACACAGACACTGTGAGGGAGATTGGGATACATTCACTGCGAGGAAGACGGACACACAGACACACTGAGGGAGACAGAGACACAGACGCAGTGAGAGACATGGAGACAGAGACGCAGTGAGGGAGATGGAGAAACAGACACAGTGAGAGACATGGAGACACTGACACTGTGAGGGAGATGGAGCCAGAGGGAGTAAGGGAGAAGGAGACACAGACACAGGGAGGGAGACGGAGACACAGACACAGTGAGAGAGATGGGGACACAGACGCAGTGAGGGAGAAGGAGCCACATACACATTGAGAGAGATGGAAACACGGACGCAGTGACAGAGATGCAGATACAGGCACTGTGAGGGAGATGGAGACACAGACGTACTTAGGGAAATGGAGACACAGACGCAATGAGGGAGATGGAGACACATACGCAGTGAGGGAAATGGAGACACAGACACAGTGAGAGAGATGGAGACAGAGATGAAGTGAGAGAGATGGAGACACAGGCACAGTGAGAGGTTTGGAGACACAGACATGGAGAGGGAGATTGGGATACATTGACACAGACACAATGAGAGAAATATAAGAAACAGACACTGTGAGGGCAATGGAGACACAGACATAGTGAGGGAGAGGGAGACATAGACAAGATAGAGAGAAGGGGACACAGCTAAAGGGAGAGAGATGGAGACACAGACACAGAGAGGGAGACACAGACACAGACACAGTGAGAAAGATGGAGACAGACACAGTGAGGGAGATGGAGACACAGATGCAGTGAGGGAGATGCAGACACAGTCTGTGAGGGAGATGGAGACACAGACGCAGTGAGGGAGATGGAGACACAGACGCAATGAGGGAGATGGAGACACATACGCAGTGAGGAAGATGGAGACACAGACACACTGAGAGAGATGGAGACACAGACACAGTGAGGGAGATGGAGACACAGACACAGTGAGAGAGATGGAGACAGAGATGCTGTGAGAGAGATGGAGACAAAGGCACAGTGAGAGAAATGGAGACACAGAAACGGTGAGTGAGATTGGGATACATTCACTGTGAGGGAGATGGAGATGCAGAAACAATGAGGGAGATGGAGAACAGACAGGGTGAGGGAGATGGAGACACAGACACGGTGAGAGAGATGGAGACACAGACGCGGTGAGGGTGATGGTGAAACAGACGCAGTGAGCGAGATGGAGACACAGACGCAGTGAAAGAGACGGAGACATAGACACAGTGAGGAAGACGGAGACACAGACAGAGTGAGTGAGACGGAGACACAGACACACTGAGGGAGACGGAGAAACAGACGCAGTGAGAGAGATGGAGACACAGACGCAGTGAGGGCGATGGAGACACAGAAGCAGTGAGAGAGACGGGTACACAGACACAGTTTGGGAGACGGAGACACAAACACAGTGAGGGAGATGGAGACACAGGCACAGTGAGAGAGATGGAGGCACTGACACAGTGATGGAGATGGAGACACAGACACAGTGAGAGAGATAGAGATAGAGCGACAGTGAGGGAGATGGAGACACTGACACAGTGAGGGAGATGGAGACACAGACACAGTGAGAGAGCTGGAGACACAGACGCAGTGAGTGAAATGGAGACACAGACGCAGTGAGGGAGATGGAGAGACAGAAACAGTGAGGGAGATGCACATGCAGACACAGTGAGAGAAAAGGAGACACAGACGCAGTGAGAGAGATGGAGACACAGTCACGGCGAGGGAGATTGGGATACAGTCACTGTGAGTGAGATGGATACACAGACACAATGAGGGAGATGGAGACACAGACAGGGTAAGGGAGATGGAGACACAGACGCAGTGAGAGTGACAGAGAAACAGAAACAGTGAGTGAGATGGAGACTCAGACACAGTGAGTGAGATGGAGACACTGACACAGTGAGGGAGACGGAGACACAGACGCAGTGAGAGAGATGGAGACACAGACAAAGTGAGGGAGACAGAGACAGACACATTGAGGGAGAAGGAGACACAGACGCAATGAGAGAGATGGATACACAGACGCAGTGAGGGCGATGGTGAAACAGACGCGGTGAGCGAGATGGAGACACAGACTCAGTGAGAGAGACGGAGACACAGACACAGTGAGGGAGACGGAGACACAGACACAGTGAGTGTGACGGAGACACAGACACACTGAGGGAGATGGAGACACAGGCGCAGTGAGAGAGATGGAGACACAGACGCAGTGATGCTGATGGAGACAGTGACACAGTGAGGGAGATGGAGTGGCAGATGCAGTGCGGGAGATGGAGACAGACAGTGAGAGAGATGGAGACATGGACACAGTGAGGGAAATAGAGACACAGTCACAGTGAGGGAGATGGAGACCCAGACAGAGTGAGGGAGATGGAGACACAGACACAGTGAATGAGATGGTGACACAGACACAGTGAGAGAGATGGAGAAAGAGATGCAGTGAGAGAGATGGAGACACAGGCACAGTGAGACATCTGGAGACACAGACACGGTGAGGCAGATTGGGATACATTCGCTGTGAGGGAGATGGAGACGAAGAAACAATGAGGGAGATGGAGACACAGACAGGGTGAGGGAGATGGAGACACAGACACAGTGAGAGAGATGAAGACACTGACAGAGTGAGGGAGATGGAGACACAGACGCAGTGAGGGTGATGGAGACAGTGACACAGTGAGGAAGATTGTGACACAGACACATTGAGGGAAATGGAGAAACAGACGCAGTCAGAGAGATGGAGACACAGGCACAGTGAGAGAGATGGAGGCACTGACACCGTGACGGAGATGGAGCCACAGACGCAGTGAGGTAGATGGAGGCACAGACACAGTGAGAGAAATGTAGAAACAGACACAGTGAGGGCGATGGAGACACAGACACAGTGAGGGAGATGGAGACACAGACACAGTGAGAGAGATAGAGACAGAGACACAGTGAGGGAGATGAAAACACTGACACAGTGAGGGAGATGGAGACACAGACACAGTGAGAGAAATGGAGACACTGACGCAGTGAGAGAAATGGAGACACAGACGCAGTGAGAGAGATGGAGACTCCGACACAGTGAGGGAGATGGAGAAACAGACACAGTGAGAGAGATGGAGACACAGACACAGGGAGGGAGATGGAGAGACAGAAACAGTGAGGGAGATGCACATACAGATACAGTGAGAGAAAAGGATACACAGGCGCAGTGAGAGAGATGGAGACACAGACACGGTGAGGGAGATTGGGATACAGTCACTGTGAGTAGGATGGATACAAAGAAGAATGAGGGAGATGGAGTGACAGACAGGGTAAGGGAGATGGAGACACAGACGCAGTGAGAGAGACGGAGACACAGAAACAGTGAGGAAGATGGAGACTCAGACACAGTGAGTGAGACTGAGACAAAGAGACACTGAGGGAGACGGAGACACGAACGCAGTGAGAGAGATGGAGACGCAGACGCAGTGAGGGAGATGGAGTCACTGACACAGTGCGGGAGACAGAGACACAGACACAGTGAGAGAGACGGGGACACAGACACGGTGAGGGAGAAGGAGACACAGAAACAGTGAGGGAGATGGAGACACAGACACACTGAGAGAAATGGAGACACAGACGCAGTGAGAGAAATGGAGACACAGACGCAGTGACAGAGATGGAGACACTGACACATTCAGGGAGATGGAGAAACAGACACAGTGAGAGAGATTGAGACACAGACACATTGAGGGAGATGGAGAGACAGAAACAGTGAGGGAGATGCACTTACAGACACAGTGAGAGAAAAGGAGACACAGACGCAGTGAGAGAGATGGAGACACAGACACGGTGAGGGAGATGTAGACACAGACAGGGTAAGGGAGATGGAGACAGAGGCGCAGTGTGAGAGACGGAGACACAGAAACAGTGAGGGAGATGGAGACTCAGACACAGTGAGGGAGAAGAGACACAGACACAGTGAGAGAGACGGGGACACAGAAACGGTGAGGGAGAAGGAGACACAGAAACAGTGAGGGAGATGGAGACACAGACACAGTGAGAATGATAGAGACACAGACACAGTGAGGGACATGTAGACACAGACCCAGTGTGAGAGATGGAGACACAGACAGAGTGAGGGTAATGGAGAGATAGACGCATTGAAAGAGTTGGAGACACAGACACAGTGAGGGAGATGGAGACAGTGACAGAGTGAGAGAGATGGAGACACAGATGCAATGAAAGAAATGCAGACACAGACACAGTGAGGGAGATGGAGACACAGACACATTGATGGAGAAGTAGACACAGACGCAGTCAGAGAGATGGAGACACAGACACAGTGAGAGAGATGGAGACAATGACACAGTGAGGGAGATGGAGACACAGACGCAGTGAGAGAGATGGAGGCACAGACACAATGAGAGAAATGTAGAAACAGACACTGTGAGGGCGATGGAGACACAGACACAGTGAGGGAGAGGGAGACATAGACACAGAGAGAGAGAAGGGGAGACAGATAAAGGGAGAGAGATGGAGACACAGACACAGTGAGGGAGACGGAGACACAGACACAGTGAGAAAGATGGAGACAGACACGGTGACGGAGATGGAGACACAGACAGTGAGTGAGATGGAGACACAGACACAGTAAGAGAGATGGAGACACAGACACAGTGAGGGAAATGGAGACACAGACACAGTGAGAGAGATGGAGACAGAGATGCAGTGAGAGAGATGTAGACACAGGCACAGTGAGAGGTATGGAGACACAGACACGGTGAGGGAGATTGGGATACATTCACTGTGAGGGAGATGGAGATGCAGAAACAGTGAGGGAGATGGAGACACAGACAGGGTGAGGGAGACGGAGACACAGACACAGTGAGGGAGACGGAGACACAGACAGAGTGAGTGAAACAGAGACACAGACACACTGAGGGAGACGGAGACACAGGTGCAGTGAGAGAGATGGAGACACAGACACAGTGAAGGAGATGGAGACACAGAAGCAGTGAGAGACACAGGGAAACAGACACAGTGAGGGAGGCGGAGACACAGACACAGTGAGGGAGATGGAGACACAGACACAGTGAGTGAGATGGAGGCACAGACACAATGAGTGAAATGTAGAAACAGACACTGTGAGGGCAATGAAGACACAGACACAGAGAGGGAGAGGGAGACATAGACACAGAGAGAGAGAAGGGGAGACAGATAAAGGGAGAGAAATGGAGACACAGACACAGAGAGGGAGACGGAGACACAGACACAGTGAGAAAGATGGAGACAGACACAATGAGTGAGATGGAGACACAGACGCAGTGAGAGAGAGAGGGACACAGACACAGTGAGGGAGACGGAGACACAGACACAGTGAGTGAGATGGAGACACAGACACAGTGAGAGAGTTGGAGACACTGACACAGTGAGGGAAATGGAGACACAGACGCAGTGAGGGTGATGGAGACACAGAAGCAGTGAGAGAGATGGAGACACAGACACAGTGAGGGAGATGGAGACAGTGACACAGTGAGAGAGATGGAGACACAGATGCAATGAAAGACATGGAGACACAGACACAGTGAGGGAGATTGTGACACAGACACATTGAGGGAATTGGAGACACAGACGCAGTCAGAGAGGTGGAGACACAGGCACAGTGAGAGAGATGGAGGCACTGAGACAGAAATGGAGATGGAGCCACAGACGCAGTCAGAGAGATGGAGACACAGACACAGTGAGAGAGGTGCAGACAACGAGACAGTGAGGGAGATGGAGACAAAGACGCAGTGAGAGAGATGGAGGCACAGACACAATGAGAGAAATGTAGAAACAGACACTGTGAGGGCAATGGAGACACAGACACAGTGAGGGAGAGGGAGACATAGACACGGAGAGAGAGAAGGGGACACAGATAAAGGGAGAGAGATGGAGACACAGACACAGTGAGGGAGACGGAGACACAGACACAGTGAGAAAGATGGAGACAGGCACAGTGAGTGAGATGGAGACACAGACAGTGAGTGAGATGGAGACACAGACACAGTGAGAGAGATGGAGACAACGACACAGTGAGGGAGATGGAGACACAGACGCAGTGAGAGAGATGGAGGCACAGACACAATGTGAGGAATGTAGAAACAGACACTGTGAGGGCGATGGAGACACAGACACAGTGAGTGAGAGGGAGACATAGACCCAGAGAGAGAGAAGGCGACACAGATAAAGGGAGAGAGATGGAGACACAGACACAGTGAGGGAGACGGAGACACAGACACAGTGAGAAAGATGGAGACAGACACAGTGACGGAGATGGAGACACAGACAGTAAGTGAGATGGACACACAGACACAGTAAGAGAGATGGAGACACAGATGCACTGAGAGAGACAGGGACACAGACACAGTGAGGGAGATGGACAAAAGGCACAGTGAGGGAGATGGAGACACAGACAGAGTGAGAGAGATGGAGACACTGACACAGTGAGGGAAATGGAGACACAGAAGCAGTGAGAGAGATGGAGACACAGACACAGTGAGGGAGATGGAGACAGTGACACAGTGAGAGAGATGGAGACACAGACCCATTGAGGGAAATGGAGACACAGACGCAGTCAGAGAGGTGGAGACACAGGCACAGTGAGAGAGATGGAGGCACTGACACAGTGACGGACATGGAGCCACAGACGCAGTGAGAGAGATGGATGCACAGACACAGTGAGAGAAATGTAGAAACAGACACAGTGAGGGCGATGGAGACACAGACACAGTGAGGGAGATGGAGACACAGACAGAGTGAGAGAGATAGAGACAGAGACACAGTGAGGGAGATGGAGAAACTGAGACAGTGAGGGAGATGGAGACACAGACACAGTGAGAGAGCTGGAGACACAGAGGCAGTGAGAAAGATGGAGACACCGACACAGTGAGGGAGATGGAGAAACAGACACAGTGAGAGAGATGGAGACACAGACAAAGTGAGGGAGATGGAGACACAGAAACAGTGAGGGAGATGCACATGCAGACACAGTGAGAGAAAAGGAGACACAGACGCAGTGAGAGAGATGGAGACACAGACACAGTGAGGGATACTGGGATACAGTCACTGTGAATGAGATGGATACACAGACACAATGAGGGAGATGGAGACACAGAAGCAGTGAGAGAGATGGAGACACAGACACAGTGAGGGAGATGGAGACAGTGACACAGTGAGTGAAATGGAGACACAGACCCATTGAGGGAAATGGAGACACAGACGCAGTGAGAGAGATGGAGACACAGGCACAGTGAGAGAGATGGAGGCACTGACACAGTGACGGACATGGAGCCACAGACACAGTGAGGGAGATGGAGACACAGACAGAGTGAGAGAGATAGAGACAGAGACACAGTGAGGGAGATGGAGAAACTGAGACAGTGAGGGAGATGGAGACACAGACACAGTGAGAGAGCTGGAGACACAGAGGCAGTGAGAGAGATGGAGACACCGACACAGTGAGGGAGATGGAGAAACAGACACAGTGAGAGAGATGGAGACACAGACAAAGTGAGGGAGATGGAGACACAGAAACAGTGAGGGAGATGCACATGCAGACACAGTGAGAGAAAAGGAGACACAGACGCAGTGAGAGAGATGGAGACACAGACACAGTGAGGGATACTGGGATACAGTCACTGTGAATGAGATGGATACACAGACACAATGAGGGAGATGGAGACACAGACAGAGTGAGAGAGATGGAGACACTGACACAGTGAGGGAAATGGAGACACAGAAGCAGTGAGAGAGATGGAGACACAGACACAGTGAGGGAGATGGAGACAGTGACACAGTGAGAGAGATGGAGACACAGACCCATTGAGGGAAATGGAGACACAGACGCAGTCAGAGAGGTGGAGACACAGGCACAGTGAGAGAGATGGAGGCACTGACACAGTGACGGACATGGAGCCACAGACGCAGTGAGAGAGATGGATGCACAGACACAGTGAGAGAAATGTAGAAACAGACACAGTGAGGGCGATGGAGACACAGACACAGTGAGGGAGATGGAGACACAGACAGAGTGAGAGAGATAGAGACAGAGACACAGTGAGGGAGATGGAGAAACTGAGACAGTGAGGGAGATGGAGAAACTGAGACAGTGAGGGAGATGGAGACACAGACACGGTGAGAGTGATGGAGACACTGACACGGTGAGGGAGATGGAGACACAGACAGAGTGAGGGTAATGGTGACACAGACGCAGTGAGAGAGATGGAGACACAGACAAATTGAGGGAGATGGAGACAGTGACACAGTGAGAGAGATGGAGGCACAGACGCAATGAAAGAAATGCAGACACAGGCACAATGAGGGTGATGGAGACACAGACACATTGAGGGAGAAGTAGACACTGACGCAGTAAGAGAGATGGAGACACAGACACAGTGAGAGAGATGGAGGCACAGACACAATAAGAGAAATGTAGAAACAGACACTGTGAGGGCAATGGAGACACAGACATAGTGAGGGAGAGGGAGACACAGACACAGAGAGAGAAGGGGACACAGATAAAGGGAGAGAGTGGAGACACAAACACGGACAGGGAGACGGAGACACAGTCACAGTGAGAAAGATGGAGACAGACACAGTGACGGAGACGGAGACACAGACAGTGAGTGACATGGCAACACAGACACAGTATGAGAGATGGAGACACAGACACAGTGAAGGAGATGGAGACACAGAAGCAGTGAGGGAGATGCCGACACAATCTGTGAGGGAGATGGAGACACAGACGCAGTGAGGGAGTTGGAGACACCAACAGAGTGAGAGAGACGGAGACAGACGCAATGAAAGAGAAGGAGACACAGACGCATTGAGAGAGATGGAGACACAGACGCTGTTAGGGAGATGGAGACACAGATGCAATGAGGGAGATGGAGACACAGACACACTGAGAGATATGGAGACACAGACACAGTGAGGGAGATGGAGACACAGACACAGTGAGAGAGATGGAGACAGAGATGCAGTGAGAGAGATGGAGTCTCAGGCACAGTGAGAGATATGGAGAAACAGACACGGTGAGGGAGATTGGCATACATTCACTGTGAGGGAGATGGAGATGCAGAAACAGTGAGGGAGATGGAGACACAGACAGGATGAGGGAGATGGAGACACAGACGCGGTGAGAGAGATGGAGACACAGACGCGGTGAAAGAGACGGAGACACATACACAGTGAGGAAGACAGAGACACAGACAGAGTTGGGAGACGGAGACACAGACACACTGAGGGAGACGGAGACACAGACGCAGTGAGACAGAAGGAGACACAGACGCAGTGAGGGAGATGGAGACACAGAAGCAGCGAGAGAGAGTGGTACACAGACACAGTGAGGGAGACGGAGACACAGACTCAATGAGGGAGATGGAGAGACAGAATCAGTGAGAGAGATGGAGACAATGACAGAGTGAGAGAGATGGAGACACAGACGCAGTGAGGGTGATGGAGACACAGAAGAAGTGAGAGAGATGGAGACACAGACACAGTGAGGGAGATTGTGACGCAGACACATTGAGGGAGAGGGAGACACAGACACAGTGAGAGTGATGGAGACACTGACAAAGTGAGGGAGATGGAGACACAGACCAAGTGAGAGAGATGGAGACACAGACAGAGTGAGGGAGATGGAGACACAGACGCAGTGAGAGAGATGGAGACACAGACACAGTGAGGGAGATGGAGACAGTGACACAGTGACAGAGATGGAGACACAGACAAAATGAAAGAAATGCAGAAACAGACACAGTGAGGGAGATGGAGACACAGACACATTGAGGGAGAGGTGGACACCGACGCAGTCAGAGAGATGGAGACACAGACACAGTGAGAGAGATGGAGACAACGACACAGTGAGGCAGATGGAGACACAGACGCAGTGAGAGAGATGGAGGCACAGACACAATGAGAGAAATGTCGAAACAGACACTGTGAAGGCGATTGAGACACAGACACAGTGAGGGAGAGGGAGACATAGACACAGAGAGAGAGAAGGGGACACAGATAAAGGGAGAGAGATAGAGACACAGACACAGTGAGGGAGACGGAGACACAGACACAGTGAGAAAGATGGAGACAGACACAGTGAGGGAGATGGAGATACAGACAGTGAGTGAGATGGAGACACAGACACAGTAAGAGAGATGGAGACACAGAAGCAGTGAGGGAGATGGAGACACAGATGCAGTGAGGGAGATGCAGACACAGTCTGTGAGGGAGATGGAGACACAGACGCAGTGAGGGAGACGGAGACACAGACACAGTGAGAGAGAAGGAGACACAGACGCATTGAGAGAGATGGAGACACGGACGCAGTGAGGGTGATGCAGACACAGTCTGTGAGGGAGATGGAGACACAGACGCAGTGAGGGAGATGGAGACACAGACACAGTGAGAGCGATGGAGACAGACACCGTGAGGGAGAAGGAGACACAGACGCATTGAGAGAGTTGGAGACATGGACGCAGTGAGGGAGATTCAGACACAGTCTGTGAGGGAGATGGAGACACAGACGCAGTGAGGGAGACGGAGACACAGACACAGTGAGAGAGACGCAGACAGACACAGTGAGAGAGAAGGAGACACAGACACTGTGAGAAAGATGGAGCAAGACACCGTGAGGGAGATGGAGACACAGACAGTGAGTGAGATGGAGACGGAGACACAGTAAGAGAGATGGAGAAACAGACAGTGTGAGGGTGATGGAGACACAGGTGCAGTGAGGGAGATGCAGACACAGTCTGTGAGGGAGATGGAGACAGAGACGCAGTGAGGGAGATGGAGACACAGACACAGTGAGAGAGATGGAGACAGACACAGTGAGGGAGAAGGAGACACAGACGCATTGACAGAGATGGAAACACAGACGCAGTGACAGATGGAGACACAGGCACTGAGAGGGAGATGGAGACACAGACGCAATGAGGGAGATGGAGATACAGACACAGTGAGTGTGATGGAGAAACAGAGGCAGTTAGGGAGATGGAGACACAGACGCAATGAGGGAGATGGAGACACAGACACAGAAAGGGAGATGGAGACAGAGATGCAGTGAGGGAGATGCAGACACAGTCTGTGAGGGAGATGGAGACACAGACGCAGTGAGGGAGACAGAGACACAGACACAGTGAGAGCGATGGAGACAGACACCGTGAGGGAGAAGGAGACACAGACGCATTGAGAGAGTTGGAGACATGGACACAGTGAGGGAGATGGCGACACAGACGCAGTGAGGGGGACGGAGACACAGACACAGTGAGAGAGACGGAGACAGACACAGTGAGAGAGAAGGAGACACAGAAGCATTGAGAGAGATGGAGACACGGACGCAGTGAGGGTGATGCAGACACAGTCTGTGAGGGAGATGGAGACACAGACGCAGTGAGGGAGACGGAGACACAGACACTGTGAGAAAGATGGAGACAGACACCATGAGGGAGATGGAGAAACAGACAGTGAGTGAGATGGAGACGGAGACACAGTAAGAGAGATGGAGACACAGACAGTGTGAGGGTGATGGAGACACAGGTGCAGTGAGGGAGATGCAGACACAGTCTGTGAGGGAGATGGAGACAGAGACGCAGTGAGGGAGATGGAGACACAGACACAGTGAGAGAGATGGAGACAGACACAGTGAGGGAGAAGGAGACACAGACGCATTGACAGAGATGGAAACACAGACGCAGTGACAGATGGAGACACAGGCACTGAGAGGGAGATGGAGACACAGACGCAATGAGGGAGATGGAGATAGAGACACAGTGAGCGTGATGGAGAAACAGACGCAGTAAGGGAGATGGAGACACAGACGCAATGAGGGAGATGGAGACACAGACACAGTGAGGGAGATGGAGACAGAGATGCAGTGAGAGAGATGGAGACACAGGCACAGTGAGAGATATGGAGACAGACACGGTGAGGGAGACTGGTATACATTCACTGTGAGGGAGATGGAGATGCAGAAACAGTGAGAGAGGTGGAGACACAGACACGGCGAGGGAGACGGATACACAGACGCAGAGAGGGCGATGGTGAAACAGATGCGGTGAGCGAGATGGAGACACAGTCGCAGAAGAGAGAGACGGAGACACAGACACAGTGAGGGAGACGGAGACACAGACACAGTGAGTGAGACGGAGACACAGATGCAGTGAGAGAGATGGAGACCCAGACGCAATGAGGGAGATGGAGATAGAGACACAGTGAGCGTGATGGAGAAACAGACGCAGTTAGGGAGATGGAGACACAGACGCAATGAGGGAGATGGAGACACAGACACAGTGAGGGAGATTGGGATACATTCACTGTGAGGGAGATGGAGAAGCAGAAACAGTGAGAGAGATGGAGACACAGATACGGCGAGGGAGACGGATACACAAACGCGGAGAGGGCGATGGTGAAACAGATGCGGTGAGCGAGATGGAGACACAGTCGCAGTGAGAGAGACGGAGACACAGACACAGTGAGGGAGACGGAGACACAGACACAGTGAGTGAGACGGAGACACAGACACACTGAGGGAGACGGAGACACAGATGCAGTGAGAGAGATGGAGACACAGACGCAGTGAGGGAGAGAGAGACACAGACACAGTAAGACAGAAGGGGAAACAGACACGGTGAGGGAGACGGAGACACAGACACAGTGAGAGTGATGGAGACACTGACAAAGTGAGGGAGATGGAGACACAGTCCCAGTGAGAGAGATGGAGACACAGACAGAGTGACGGTAATGGAGACACAGACGCAGTGAGAGAGACGGAGACACAGACACAGTGAGGGAGATGGAGACAGTGACACAGTGAGAGAGAGGAGACACAGACGCAATGAAAGAAATGCAGAAACAGACACAGAGAGGGAGATGGTGACACAGACACATTGAGGGAGAAGTAGACACTGACGCAGTCAGAGAGATGGAGACACAGACACAGTGAGAGAGATGGAGACAGACACAGTGAGGGAGATGGAGACACAGACAGTGAGTGAGATGGAGACACAGACACAGTAAGAGAGATGGAGACACAGACACAGTGAGGGAGATGGAGACACAGATGCAGTGAGTGAGATGCAGACACAGTCTGTGAGGGAGATGGAGATACAGACGCAATGAGGGAGATGGAGACACAGACACAGCGAGGTTGATGGAGACACAGAAGCAGTGAGAGAGATGGAGACACAGACACAGTGAGGGAGATTGTGACGCAGACACATTGAGGGAAAGGGAGACACAGACGCAGTCAGAGAGATGGAGACACAGGCACAATGAGAGAGATGGAGGCACTGACACAGTGATGGAGATGGAGCCACAGACGCAGTGAGAGAGATGGAGGCACAGACACAATGAGAGAAATGTAGAAACAGACACTGTGAAGGTGATGGAGACACAGATACAGTGAGGGAGAGGGAGACATAGACACAGAGAGAGAGAAGGGGAGACAGATAAAGGGAGAGAGATGGAGATACAGACACAGTGAGGGAGATGGAGACACAGACACAGTGAGAAAGATGGAGACAGAAACAGTGAGGGAGAAGGAGACACAGACGCATTGAGAGAGATGGAGACACGGACACAGTGAGGGTGATGCAGACACAGTCTGTGAGGGAGATGGAGACACAGACGCAGTGATGGAGATGGAGACACAGACACAGTGAGGGAGATGGAGACACAGACAGTGAATGAGATGGAGACGGAGACACAGCAAGAGAGATGGAGACACAGACAGAGTGAGGGAGATGGAGACACAGGTGCAGTGAGGGAGATGCAGACACCGTCTGTGAGGGAGATGGAGACAGAGACGCAGTGAGGGAGATGGAGAAACAGACACAGTGAGAGAGACGGAGACAGACACAGTGAGGGAGAAGGAGACACAGACGCATAGACAGAGAAAGAGACACAGACGCAGTGACAGATGGAGACACAGGCACTGAGATGGAGATGGAGACACAGACGCAATTAGGGAGATGGAGATACAGACACAGTGAGCGTGATGGAGAAACAGACGCAGTAAGGGAGATGGAGACACAGACGCAATGAGGGAGATGGAGACACAGACACAGTGAGGGAGATGGAGACAGAGATGCAGTGAGAGAGATGGAGACATAGGCACAGTGAGAGATATGGAGACACAGACACGGTGAGGGAGAGTGGGATACATTCACTGTGAGGGAGATGGAGATGCAGAAACAGTGAAGGAGAGGAGACACAGACAGGGTGAGGGAGATGGACGCACAGACGCGGTGAGAGAGATGGAGACACAGACACGGCGAGGGAGACGGATACACAGATGCGGAGAGGGCGATGGTGAAACAGATGCTGTAAGCAAGATGGAGACACAGACGCAGTGAGAGAGACGGAGCCACAGACACAGTGAGGGAGACGGAGACACAGTCACAGTGAGTGAGATGGAGACACAGTCCCAGTGAGAGCGATGGAGACACAGACAGAGTGAGGGTAATGGAGACACAGACGCAGTGAGAGAGACGGAGACACAGACACAGTGAGGGAGATGGAGACAGTGACACAGAGAGAGAGATGGAGACACAAACGCAATGAAAGAAATGCAGACACAGACACAGAGAAGGAGATGGTGACACAGACACATTGAGGGAGAAGTAGACACTGACGCAGTCGGAGATGTGGAGACACAGACACAGGGAGAGAGATGGAGACAGACACAGTGAGGGAGATGGAGACAGAAACAGTGAGTGAGATGGAGACACAGACACATTAAGAGAGATGGAGACAAAGACACAGTGAGGGAGATGGAGACACAGATGCAGTGAGGGAGATGCAGACACAGTCTGTGAGGGAGATGGAAACACAGACGCTGTGAGGGAGATGGAGACACAGACACAGTGAGAGAGATGGAGACAGACAGTGTGGAAGAAGGAGACACAGATGCATTGAGAGAGATGGAGACACAGACGCAGTGACAGATGGAGACACAGGCAGTGAGAGAGAGATGGAGACACAGACGGAGTTAGGGAGATGGAGACACAGACGCAATGAGGGAGATGGAGACACAGGCAAAGTGAGGGTGATGGGGTCACAGACGCGTTAGGGAGATGGAGAGACAGACGCAATGAGGGAGAAGGAGACACAGAAGAATTGAGAGAGATGGAGACACAGACGCAGTGACAGATGGAGACACAGGCAGTGAGAGGGAGATGGAGACACAGACGCAGTTAGGGAGATGGAGACACAGACGCAATGAGGGAGATGGAGACACATACGCAGTGAGGGAGATGGAGACACAGACACAGTGAGAGAGATGGAAACACAGACACAGTGAGGGAGATGGAGACAGTGACACAGTGAGACTGATGGAGACACACACACAATGAAAGCAATGCAGACACAGACACATTGAGGGAGATGGAGACACAGACACATTGAGGGAGATGGAGACACAGACACAGTCAGAGTGATGGAGACACTGACACAGTGAGGGAGATGGAGACACAGACCCAGTGAGAGAGATGGAGACACAGACAGAGTGAGGGTAATGGAGACACAGACGCAGTGAGAGAGATGGAAACACAGACACAGTGAGGGAGATGGAGACAGTGACACAGTGAGACTGATGGAGACACACACACAATGAAAGCAATGCAGACACAGACACATTGAGGGAGATGGAGTAACAGACACATTGAGGGAGATGGAGACACAGACACATTGAGGGAGAAGTAGACACAGACGCAGTCAGAGAGATGGAGACACAGACACAGTGAGAGAGATGGAGACAACGACACAGTGATGGAGATGGAGAAACAGACGCAGTGAGAGAGATGGAGACACAGACACAATGAGAGAAATGTAGAAACAGACACTGTGAGCACGATGCATACTCAGACACAGTGAGGGAGTGGGAGACATAGACACAGAGAGAGAAGGGGACAGAGATAAAGGGAGAGAGATGGAGACACAGACACAGTGAGGGAGACGGAGACACAGACACAGTGAGAAAGATGGAGACAGACACAGTGAGGGAGATGGAGACACAGACAGTGAGTCAGATGGAGACACATACACAGTAAGAGAGATGGAGACACAGATGCTGTGAGGGAGATGCAGACACAGTCTGTGAGGGAGATGGAGACACAGGCGCAGTGAGGGAGACGGAGCCACAGACACAGTAAGAGAGATGGAGACACAGGCACAGTGAGAGAGATGGAGCCACTGACACAGTGATGGAGATGGAGTCACAGACGCAGTGAGAGAGATGGAGGCACAGACACAATGAGAGAAATGTAGAAACAGACACTGTGAAGGCGATGGAGACACAGACACAGTGAGGGAGAGGGAGACATAGACACAGAGAGAGAGAAGGGGACACAGATAAAGGGAGAGAGATGGAGACACAGACACAGTGAGGGAGACGGAGACACAGACACAGTGAGAAAGATGGAGACAGACACAGTGAGGGAGATGGAGACACAGACATTGAGTGAGATGGAGACACAGACACAGTAAGAGAGATGGAGACACAGAAACAGTGAGGGAGATGGAGACACAGATGCAGTGAGGGAGATGCAGAAAAAGTCTGTGAGGGAGATGGAGACACAGACGCAGTGAGGGAGACAGAGACACAAACACAGTGAGAGCGACGGAGACAGACACCTTGAGGGAGAAGGAGACACAGACACATTGAGAGAGTTGGAGACATGGAAGCAGTGAGGGAGATGCAGACACAGTCTGTGAGGGAGATGGAGACAGAGACGCAGTGAGGGAGATGGAGAAACAGACACAGTGAGAGAGACGGAGACAGACACAGTGAGGGAGAAGGAGACACAGACGCATAGACAGAGATGGAGACAAAATGCAGTGACAGATGGAGACATAGGCACTGAGAGGGAGATGGAGACACAGACGCAATTAGGGAGATGGAGATACAGACACAGTGAGCGTGATGGAGAAACAGACGCAGTAAGGGAGATGGAGACACAGACGCAATGAGGGAGATGGAGACACGGAGACAGTGAGGGAGGTGGAGACAGAGATGCAGTGAGAGAGATGGATGCACAGGCACAGTGAGAGATATGGAGACACAGACACGGTGAGGGAGATTGGGATACATTCACTGTGAGGGAGATGGAGATGCAGAAACAGTGAAGGAGATGGAGACACAGACAGGGTGAGGGAGATGGAGGCACAGACGCGGTGAGAGACATGGAGACACAGACACGGCGAGGGAGACGGATACACAGACGCGGAGAGGGAGATGGTGAAACAGATTTTGTGAGCAAGATGGAGACACAGACGCAGAGAGAGAGACAGAGACACAGACACAGAGAGGGAGATGGAGACACAGACACAGTGAGTGAGACGGAGACACAGACACACTGAGGGAGACGGAGACACAGACACAGTGAGAGAGATGGAGACACAGACGCAGTGAGGGAGACAGAGACACAGATACAGTTAGAGAGAAGGGGAAACAGACACGGTGAGGGAGACGGAGACACAGACACAGTGAGGGAGATGGAGACACAGACACAATGAGAGTGATGGAGACAGTGACAAAGTGAGGGAGATGGAGACACAGTCCCAGTGAGAGCGATGGAGACACAGACAGAGTGAGGGTAATGGAGACACAGACGCAGTGAGAGAGACGGAGACACAGACACAGTGAGAGAGATGGAGACAGTGACACAGTGAGAGAGATGGAGACACAGACGCAATGAAAGAAATGCAGACACAGACACAGAGAGGGAGATGGTGACACAGACAAATTGAGTTAGAAGTAGACACTGACGCAGTCAGAGAGATGGAGAAACAGACACAGGGAGAGAGATGGAGACAGACACAGTGAGGGAGATGGAGACACAGACAGTGAGTGAGATGGAGACACAGACACAGTAAGAGAGATGGAGACACAGAAACAGTGAGGGAGATGGAGACACAGATGCAGGGAGGGAGATGCAGACACAGTCTGTGAGGGAGATGGAAACACAGATGCTGTGAGGGAGATGGAGACACAGACACAGTGAGAGAGATGGAGACAGACACAGTGTGGGAGAAGGAGACACAGATGCATTGAGAGAGATGGAGACACAGAAGCAGTGACAGATGGAGACACAGGCAGTGAGAGGGAGATGGAGACACAGACAGAGTAAGGGAGATGGAGACACAGACGCAATGAGGGAGATGGAGACACAGGCACAGTGAGGGTGATGGGGTCACAGACGCAGTTAGGGAGATGGAGAGACAGACGCAATGAGGGAGAAGGAGACACAGATGCATTGAGAGAGATTGAGACACAGACGCAGTGACAGATGGAGACACAGGCAGTGAGAGGGAGATGGAGACACAGACGGAGTTAGGGAGATGGAGACACAGATGCAATGAGGGTGATGGAGACACAGGCACAGTGAGGGTGATGGGGACACAGATGCAGTTAGGGAGATGGAGGCACAGACGCAATGAGGGAGATGGAGACACATACGCAGTGAGGGAGATGGAGACACAGACACAGTGAGAGAGATGGAGACAGAGATGCAGTGAGAGAGATGGAGACACAGGCACAGTGAGAGATATGGAGACACAGACATGGTGAGGGAGATTGGAATACATTCACTGTGAGAGAGATGGAGATGCAGAAACAGTGAGGGAGATGGAGACACAGACAGGATGAGGGAGATGGAGACACAGATGCGGTGAGAGAGATGGAGACATAGACGCGGCGAGGGAGTTGGATACACAGACGCGGTGAGGGCGATGGTGAAACAGACGCGGTGAGCGAGATGGAGACACAGACGCTGTGAGAGAGATGGAGACACAGACAGAGTGAGGGAGATGGAGACACAGACAGAGTGAGTGAGATGGAGACACAGACACACTGAGGGAGACGGAGACACAGAAGCAGTGAGAGAGATTGAGACACAGACGCAGTGAGGGAGATGGAGACACAGACACAGTGAGGGTGATGGGGACACAGACGCAGTTAGGGAGATGGAGACACAGACGCATTGAGGGAGATGGAGACACATACGCAGTGAGGGAGATGGAGACACAGACACAGTGAGAGAGACGGAGACACAGACACAGTGAGTGAGACGGAGACTCAGACACAGTGAGTGAGACGGAGACACAGAGACACTGAGGGAGATGGAGACACAGACGCAGTGAGAGAGATGGAGACAGATGCAGTGTGGGAGATGAAATCACTGACACAGTGAAGGAGACAGAGACACAAAGACATGAGAGAGACGGGGACACAGACGGAGTGAGGGAGACGGAGACACAGACACAGTGAGGGAGATGGAGACACAGACACAGTGATAGTGATGGAGACACTGACACAGTGAGGGAGATGGAGACACAGACCCAGTGAGAGAGATGGAGACACAGACAGAGTGAGGGTAATGGAGACACTGACGCAGAGAGAGAGATGAAAACACAGACACAGTGAGGGAGATGGAGACAGTGACACAGTGAGAGTGATGGAGACACACACACAATGAAAGCAATGCAGACACAGACACAATGAGGGAGATGGAGACACAGACAAATTGAGGGAGAAGTAGACACAGACGCAGTCAGAGAGATGGAGACACAGACACAGTGAGAGAGATGAGACAACGACACAGTGAGGAAGATGGAGAAACAGACACTGTGAGCGCGATGCATACTCAGACACAGTGAGGCAGTGGGAGACATAGACACAGAGAGAGATGGGGACAGAGATCAAGGGAGAGAGATGGAGACACAGACACAGTGAGGGAGACGGAGACACAGACACAGTGAGAAAGATGGAGACAGACACAGTGAGGGAGATGGAGACACAGACAGTGAGTCAGATGGAGACACATACACAGTAAGAGAGATGGAGACACAGATGCTGTGAGGGAGATGCAGACACAGTCTGTGAGGGAGATGGAGACACAGGCGCAGTGAGGGAGACGGAGCCACAGACACAGTAAGAGAGATGGAGACACAGGTACAGTGAGAGAGATGGAGCCACTGACACAGTGATGGAGATGGAGTCACAGACGCAGTGAGAGAGATGGAGGCACAGACACAATGAGAGAAATGTAGAAACAGACACTGTGAAGGCGATGGAGACACAGACACAGTGAGGGAGAGGGAGACATAGACACAGAGAGAGAGAAGGGGACACAGATAAAGGGAGAGAGATGGAGACACAGACACAGTGAGGGAGACGGAGACACAGACACAGTGAGAGAGACGGAGACAGACACAGTGAGGGAGAAGGAGACACAGACGCATTGAGAGAGATGGAGACACGGACGCAGTGAGGGTGATGCAGACTCAGTCTGTGAGGGAGATGGAGACACAGACGCAGTGAGGGAGATGGAGACACAGACACAGTGAGAAAGATGGAGACAGACACAGTGAGGGAGATGGAGACACAGACAGTGAGTGAGATGGAGACACAGACACAGTAAGAGAGAGGGAGACACAGAAACAGTGAGGGAGATGGAGACACAGATGCAGTGAGGGAGATGCAGACACAGTCTGTGAGGGAGATGGAGACACAGACGCAGTGAGGGAGACAGAGACACAGACACAGTGAGAGCGACGGAGACAGACACCGTGAGGGAGAAGGAGACACAGACGCATTGAGAGAGTTGGAGACATGGACGCAGTGAGGGAGATGCAGACACAGTCTGTGAGGGAGATGGAGACACAGACGCAGTGAGGGAGACGGATACACAGACACAGTGAGAGAGACGGAGACAGACACAGTAAGGGAGAAGGAGACACAGACGCATTGAGAGAGATGGAGACACGGACGCAGTGAGGGTGATGCAGACTCAGTCTGTGAGGGAGATTGAGACACAGACGCAGTGAGGGAGACGGAGACACAGACACTGTGAGAAAGATGGAGACAGACACAGTGAGGGAGATGGAGACACAGACAGTGAATGAGATGGAGACGGAGACACAGCAAGAGAGATGGAGACACAGAGAGAGTGAGGGAGATGGAGACACAGGTGCAGTGAGGGAAATGCAGACACAGTCTGTGAGGGAGATGGAGACAGAGACGCAGTGAGGGAGATGGAGAAACAGACACAGTGAGAGAGACGGAGACAGACACAGTGAGGGAGAAGGAGAAACAGACGCATATACAGAGATGGAGACACAGACGCAGTGACAGATGGAGATACAGACACTGAGAGGGAGATGGAGACACAGACGCAATGAGGGCGATGGAGACACAGACACAGTGAGAGATATGGAGACACAGACACGGTGAGGGAGATTGGGATACATTAACTGTGAGGGAGATGGAGATGCAGAAACAGTGAAGGAGATGGAGAAACAGACGCGGTGAGAGAGATGGAGACACAGACATGGCGAGGGAGACGGATACACAGACGCGGAGAGGGCGATGGTGAAACAGATGCTGTGAGCGAGATGGAGACACAGACGCAGTGAGAGAGACAGAGACACAGACACAGTGAGGGAGATGGAGACACAGACAGAGTGAGTGAGACGGAGACACAGACACACTGAGGGAGACGGAGACACAGAGGCAGTGAGAGAGATGGAGACACAGACGCAGTGAGGGTGACAGAGACACAGACACAGTTAGAGAGAAGGGGAAACAGACACAGTGAGGGAGACGGAGACACAGACACAGTGAGGGAGATGGAGACACAGACACAGTGAGAGTGATGGAGACACTGACAAAGTGAGGAAGATGGATACACAGTCCCAGTGAGAGCGATGGAGACACAGACAGAGTGAGGGTAATGGAGACACAGACGCAGTGAGAGAGACAGAGACACAGACACAGTGAGGGAGATGGAGACAGTGACACAGTGAGAGAGATGGAGACACAGACGCAATGAAAGAAATGCAGACACAGACACAGAGAGGGAAATGGTGACACAGACACAATGAGGGAGAAGTAGACACTGACGCAGTCAGAGAGATGGAGACACAGACACAGGGAGAGAGATGGAGACACAGACGCAGTGAGGGAGACGGAGACACAGACACTGTGAGAAAGATGGAGACAGACACCATGAGGGAGATGGAGAAACAGACAGTGAGTGAGATGGAGACGGAGACACAGTAAGAGAGATGGAGACACAGACAGTGTGAGGGTGATGGAGACACAGGTGCAGTGAGGGAGATGCAGACACAGTCTGTGAGGGAGATGGAGACAGAGACGCAGTGAGGGAGATGGAGACACAGACACAGTGAGAGAGATGGAGACAGACACAGTGAGGGAGAAGGAGACACAGACGCATTGACAGAGATGGAAACACAGACGCAGTGACAGATGGAGACACAGGCACTGAGAGGGAGATGGAGACACAGACGCAATGAGGGAGATGGAGATAGAGACACAGTGAGCGTGATGGAGAAACAGACGCAGTGAGGGAGATGGAGACACAGACGCAATGAGGGAGATGGAGACACAGACACAGTGAGGGAGATGGAGACAGAGATGCAGTGAGAGAGATGGAGACACAGGCACAGTGAGAGATATGGAGACAGACACGGTGAGGGAGACTGGTATACATTCACTGTGAGGGAGATGGAGATGCAGAAACAGTGAGAGAGGTGGAGACACAGACACGGCGAGGGAGACGGATACACAGACGCAGAGAGGGCGATGGTGAAACAGATGCGGTGAGCGAGATGGAGACACAGTCGCAGAAGAGAGAGACGGAGACACAGACACAGTGAGGGAGACGGAGACACAGACACAGTGAGTGAGACGGAGACACAGATGCAGTGAGAGAGATGGAGACCCAGACGCAATGAGGGAGATGGAGATAGAGACACAGTGAGCGTGATGGAGAAACAGACGCAGTTAGGGAGATGGAGACACAGACGCAATGAGGGAGATGGAGACACAGACACAGTGAGGGAGATTGGGATACATTCACTGTGAGGGAGATGGAGAAGCAGAAACAGTGAGAGAGATGGAGACACAGACACGGCGAGGGAGACGGATACACAAACGCGGAGAGGGCGATGGTGAAACAGATGCGGTGAGCGAGATGGAGACACAGTCGCAGTGAGAGAGACGGAGACACAGACACAGTGAGGGAGACGGAGACACAGACACAGTGAGTGAGACGGAGACACAGACACACTGAGGGAGACGGAGACACAGATGCAGTGAGAGAGATGGAGACACAGACGCAGTGAGGGAGAGAGAGACACAGACACAGTAAGACAGAAGGGGAAACAGACACGGTGAGGGAGACGGAGACACAGACACAGTGAGAGTGATGGAGACACTGACAAAGTGAGGGAGATGGAGACACAGTCCCAGTGAGAGAGATGGAGACACAGACAGAGTGACGGTAATGGAGACACAGACGCAGTGAGAGAGACGGAGACACAGACACAGTGAGGGAGATGGAGACAGTGACACAGTGAGAGAGAGGAGACACAGACGCAATGAAAGAAATGCAGAAACAGACACAGAGAGGGAGATGGTGACACAGACACATTGAGGGAGAAGTAGACACTGACGCAGTCAGAGAGATGGAGACACAGACACAGTGAGAGAGATGGAGACAGACACAGTGAGGGAGATGGAGACACAGACAGTGAGTGAGATGGAGACACAGACACAGTAAGAGAGATGGAGACACAGACACAGTGAGGGAGATGGAGACACAGATGCAGTGAGTGAGATGCAGACACAGTCTGTGAGGGAGATGGAGATACAGACGCAATGAGGGAGATGGAGACACAGACACAGCGAGGTTGATGGAGACACAGAAGCAGTGAGAGAGATGGAGACACAGACACAGTGAGGGAGATTGTGACGCAGACACATTGAGGGAAAGGGAGACACAGACGCAGTCAGAGAGATGGAGACACAGGCACAATGAGAGAGATGGAGGCACTGACACAGTGATGGAGATGGAGCCACAGACGCAGTGAGAGAGATGGAAGCACAGACACAATGAGAGAAATGTAGAAACAGACACTGTGAAGGTGATGGAGACACAGATACAGTGAGGGAGAGGGAGACATAGACACAGAGAGAGAGAAGGGGAGACAGATAAAGGGAGAGAGATGGAGATACAGACACAGTGAGGGAGACGGAGACACAGACACAGTGAGAAAGATGGAGACAGAAACAGTGAGGGAGAAGGAGACACAGACGCATTGAGAGAGATGGAGACACGGACACAGTGAGGGTGATGCAGACACAGTCTGTGAGGGAGATGGAGACACAGACGCAGTGATGGAGATGGAGACACAGACACAGTGAGGGAGATGGAGACACAGACAGTGAATGAGATGGAGACGGAGACACAGCAAGAGAGATGGAGACACAGACAGAGTGAGGGAGATGGAGACACAGGTGCAGTGAGGGAGATGCAGACACCGTCTGTGAGGGAGATGGAGACAGAGACGCAGTGAGGGAGATGGAGAAACAGACACAGTGAGAGAGACGGAGACAGACACAGTGAGGGAGAAGGAGACACAGACGCATAGACAGAGAAAGAGACACAGACGCAGTGACAGATGGAGACACAGGCACTGAGATGGAGATGGAGACACAGACGCAATTAGGGAGATGGAGATACAGACACAGTGAGCGTGATGGAGAAACAGACGCAGTAAGGGAGATGGAGACACAGACGCAATGAGGGAGATGGAGACACAGACACAGTGAGGGAGATGGAGACAGAGATGCAGTGAGAGAGATGGAGACATAGGCACAGTGAGAGATATGGAGACACAGACACGGTGAGGGAGAGTGGGATACATTCACTGTGAGGGAGATGGAGATGCAGAAACAGTGAAGGAGAGGAGACACAGACAGGGTGAGGGAGATGGACGCACAGACGCGGTGAGAGAGATGGAGACACAGACACGGCGAGGGAGACGGATACACAGATGCGGAGAGGGCGATGGTGAAACAGATGCTGTAAGCAAGATGGAGACACAGACGCAGTGAGAGAGACGGAGCCACAGACACAGTGAGGGAGACGGAGACACAGTCACAGTGAGGGAGATGGAGACACAGTCCCAGTGAGAGCGATGGAGACACAGACAGAGTGAGGGTAATGGAGACACAGACGCAGTGAGAGAGACGGAGACACAGACACAGTGAGGGAGATGGAGACAGTGACACAGAGAGAGAGATGGAGACACAAACGCAATGAAAGAAATGCAGACACAGACACAGAGAAGGAGATGGTGACACAGACACATTGAGGGAGAAGTAGACACTGACGCAGTCGGAGATGTGGAGACACAGACACAGGGAGAGAGATGGAGACAGACACAGTGAGGGAGATGGAGACAGAAACAGTGAGTGAGATGGAGACACAGACACATTAAGAGAGATGGAGACAAAGACACAGTGAGGGAGATGGAGACACAGATGCAGTGAGGGAGATGCAGACACAGTCTGTGAGGGAGATGGAAACACAGACGCTGTGAGGGAGATGGAGACACAGACACAGTGAGAGAGATGGAGACAGACAGTGTGGAAGAAGGAGACACAGATGCATTGAGAGAGATGGAGACACAGGCAGTGAGAGAGAGATGGAGACACAGACGGAGTTAGGGAGATGGAGACACAGACGCAATGAGGGAGATGGAGACACAGGCAAAGTGAGGGTGATGGGGTCACAGACGCGTTAGGGAGATGGAGAGACAGACGCAATGAGGGAGAAGGAGACACAGAAGAATTGAGAGAGATGGAGACACAGACGCAGTGACAGATGGAGACACAGGCAGTGAGAGGGAGATGGAGACACAGACGCAGTTAGGGAGATGGAGACACAGACGCAATGAGGGAGATGGAGACACATACGCAGTGAGGGAGATGGAGACACAGACACAGTGAGAGAGATGGAAACACAGACACAGTGAGGGAGATGGAGACAGTGACACAGTGAGACTGATGGAGACACACACACAATGAAAGCAATGCAGACACAGACACATTGAGGGAGATGGAGACACAGACACATTGAGGGAGATGGAGACACAGACACAGTCAGAGTGATGGAGACACTGACACAGTGAGGGAGATGGAGACACAGACCCAGTGAGAGAGATGGAGACACAGACAGAGTGAGGGTAATGGAGACACAGACGCAGTGAGAGAGATGGAAACACAGACACAGTGAGGGAGATGGAGACAGTGACACAGTGAGACTGATGGAGACACACACACAATGAAAGCAATGCAGACACAGACACATTGAGGGAGATGGAGTAACAGACACATTGAGGGAGATGGAGACACAGACACATTGAGGGAGAAGTAGACACAGACGCAGTCAGAGAGATGGAGACACAGACACAGTGAGAGAGATGGAGACAACGACACAGTGATGGAGATGGAGAAACAGACGCAGTGAGAGAGATGGAGACACAGACACAATGAGAGAAATGTAGAAACAGACACTGTGAGCACGATGCATACTCAGACACAGTGAGGGAGTGGGAGACATAGACACAGAGAGAGAAGGGGACAGAGATAAAGGAAGAGAGATGGAGACACAGACACAGTGAGGGAGACGGAGACACAGACACAGTGAGAAAGATGGAGACAGACACAGTGAGGGAGATGGAGACACAGACAGTGAGTCAGATGGAGACACATACACAGTAAGAGAGATGGAGACACAGATGCTGTGAGGGAGATGCAGACACAGTCTGTGAGGGAGATGGAGACACAGGCGCAGTGAGGGAGACGGAGCCACAGACACAGTAAGAGAGATGGAGACACAGGCACAGTGAGAGAGATGGAGCCACTGACACAGTGATGGAGATGGAGTCACAGACGCAGTGAGAGAGATGGAGGCACAGACACAATGAGAGAAATGTAGAAACAGACACTGTGAAGGCGATGGAGACACAGACACAGTGAGGGAGAGGGAGACATAGACACAGAGAGAGAGAAGGGGACACAGATAAAGGGAGAGAGATGGAGACACAGACACAGTGAGGGAGACGGAGACACAGACACAGTGAGAAAGATGGAGACAGACACAGTGAGGGAGATGGAGACACAGACATTGAGTGAGATGGAGACACAGACACAGTAAGAGAGATGGAGACACAGAAACAGTGAGGGAGATGGAGACACAGATGCAGTGAGGGAGATGCAGAAAAAGTCTGTGAGGGAGATGGAGACACAGACGCAGTGAGGGAGACAGAGACACAAACACAGTGAGAGCGACGGAGACAGACACCTTGAGGGAGAAGGAGACACAGACACATTGAGAGAGTTGGAGACATGGAAGCAGTGAGGGAGATGCAGACACAGTCTGTGAGGGAGATGGAGACAGAGACGCAGTGAGGGAGATGGAGAAACAGACACAGTGAGAGAGACGGAGACAGACACAGTGAGGGAGAAGGAGACACAGACGCATAGACAGAGATGGAGACAAAATGCAGTGACAGATGGAGACATAGGCACTGAGAGGGAGATGGAGACACAGACGCAATTAGGGAGATGGAGATACAGACACAGTGAGCGTGATGGAGAAACAGACGCAGTAAGGGAGATGGAGACACAGACGCAATGAGGGAGATGGAGACACGGAGACAGTGAGGGAGGTGGAGACAGAGATGCAGTGAGAGAGATGGATGCACAGGCACAGTGAGAGATATGGAGACACAGACACGGTGAGGGAGATTGGGATACATTCACTGTGAGGGAGATGGAGATGCAGAAACAGTGAAGGAGATGGAGACACAGACAGGGTGAGGGAGATGGAGGCACAGACGCGGTGAGAGACATGGAGACACAGACACGGCGAGGGAGACGGATACACAGACGCGGAGAGGGAGATGGTGAAACAGATTTTGTGAGCAAGATGGAGACACAGACGCAGAGAGAGAGACAGAGACACAGACACAGAGAGGGAGATGGAGACACAGACACAGTGAGTGAGACGGAGACACAGACACACTGAGGGAGACGGAGACACAGACACAGTGAGAGAGATGGAGACACAGACGCAGTGAGGGAGACAGAGACACAGATACAGTTAGAGAGAAGGGGAAACAGACACGGTGAGGGAGACGGAGACACAGACACAGTGAGGGAGATGGAGACACAGACACAATGAGAGTGATGGAGACAGTGACAAAGTGAGGGAGATGGAGACACAGTCCCAGTGAGAGCGATGGAGACACAGACAGAGTGAGGGTAATGGAAACACAGACGCAGTGAGAGAGACGGAGACACAGACACAGTGAGAGAGATGGAGACAGTGACACAGTGAGAGAGATGGAGACACAGACGCAATGAAAGAAATGCAGACACAGACACAGAGAGGGAGATGGTGACACAGACAAATTGAGTTAGAAGTAGACACTGACGCAGTCAGAGAGATGGAGAAACAGACACAGGGAGAGAGATGGAGACAGACACAGTGAGGGAGATGGAGACACAGACAGTGAGTGAGATGGAGACACAGACACAGTAAGAGAGATGGAGACACAGAAACAGTGAGGGAGATGGAGACACAGATGCAGGGAGGGAGATGCAGACACAGTCTGTGAGGGAGATGGAAACACAGATGCTGTGAGGGAGATGGAGACACAGACACAGTGAGAGAGATGGAGACAGACACAGTGTGGGAGAAGGAGACACAGATGCATTGAGAGAGATGGAGACACAGAAGCAGTGACAGATGGAGACACAGGCAGTGAGAGGGAGATGGAGACACAGACAGAGTAAGGGAGATGGAGACACAGACGCAATGAGGGAGATGGAGACACAGGCACAGTGAGGGTGATGGGGTCACAGACGCAGTTAGGGAGATGGAGAGACAGACGCAATGAGGGAGAAGGAGACACAGATGCATTGAGAGAGATGGAGACACAGACGCAGTGACAGATGGAGACACAGGCAGTGAGAGGGAGATGGAGACACAGACGGAGTTAGGGAGATGGAGACACAGACGCAATGAGGGAGATGGAGACACAGGCACAGTGAGGGTGATGGGGACACAGACGCAGTTAGGGAGATGGAGGCACAGACGCAATGAGGGAGATGGAGACACATACGCAGTGAGGGAGATGGAGACACAGACACAGTGAGAGAGATGGAGACAGAGATGCAGTGAGAGAGATGGAGACACAGGCACAGTGAGAGATATGGAGACACAGACATGGTGAGGGAGATTGGAATACATTCACTGTGAGAGAGATGGAGATGCAGAAACAGTGAGGGAGATGGAGACACAGACAGGATGAGGGAGATGGAGACACAGATGCGGTGAGAGAGATGGAGACATAGACGCGGCGAGGGAGTTGGATACACAGACGCGGTGAGGGCGATGGTGAAACAGACGCGGTGAGCGAGATGGAGACACAGACGCTGTGAGAGAGATGGAGACACAGACAGAGTGAGGGAGATGGAGACACAGACAGAGTGAGTGAGATGGAGACACAGAAACACTGAGGGAGACGGAGACACAGAAGCAGTGAGAGAGATTGAGACACAGACGCAGTGAGGGAGATGGAGACACAGACACAGTGAGGGTGATGGGGACACAGACGCAGTTAGGGAGATGGAG